>NC_048581.1:32755744-33355744 GCF_013265735.2 Oncorhynchus mykiss
TCCATACCCGGGGGGATTTTTTCTTTGTACTTCTGGTGGGCATTTTGTGTGGGCCTGTATTGCAACATATTAACTTCATTTTTGTGGGGGGTATAATTCACTTACAGTAAGTGCTGGCAATTGTATACACACTAGCTGCCAGGAACACAGAAAAATAAAGTCGTATTTCTAACAGGCAGAGCAGCAGACGCCTTGAAAGAAAGGGAAGGCCCTTTGATCTGCTGGGATTTTAGAAATGAGCAGCATTATTCACAGTCAGGGTTGCGTAACTGCAAGGAGCGGTGAGTGAACAATGAGTGCATGCCTGTCTCTCTCTCTCTCTGTTCTCTCTCTCTCTCTCTCTCTCTCTCTCTCTCTCTCTCTCTCACTCAGCAAGGCAATCCACCGTTTTCGCAGGAAATAAAATATTTATATTCAGATCTGTCTATACTATTAACTGTTCAATGCAATACTTTAACTTAGTTTCAGCCATTGGTGAATAAAAAAGTTTCGGAAAAAAAAACGAATATTCAAATATCTTGGCCTGGAAGGTCTAAAATAAGTGTGTTTCCATAAAAGGAGATCGAAGAGTCTAGGCTGGCTGTAATAGGTCATAGCTGTCGCCGGGCGGGAAATGCAAGGTCAAAGGTCACCGGTGGAAAAAATCCCGTCAATTGGCTTGAGAACGATATAGGAGGATGTAAGAAGGTTTTTCCCGAAGACAGCAGTTGTTGCAACAGCATGTTGCCTTAATGCCTGGATTCGTTTGAATCCAGGCTGCTTCCCAAATGGCACCCTATTCCCTATGTAGTACACTACTTTGGACCAGAGCCCTATGGGCCCTGATATATAAAAAAGTAGTCCACTATATAGGGAGCAGGGTGCCATTTGGGACATAGTCCTTGGACCCTTTTTTTTTTTTTTTACTTCCTTTGACACAACCCAGACAAAACAAGGAGAGGCCAAAACAGCAAGAAGAAAAGAGAGCTGGAGGGCAAACATTTCAACATTTGCTTCATTTTGCGATGTGTGTTTACTGCTGCCGATCCCTTTTGAAATGAACAAAGTGAAGCCAAACGATTGCACCTCTTAAACCTGCTGTTGGATTTAGGAACATGTCTGTTTTCATTTTATTTTTTCAAACGAGTCTCCCTCTTGAAACACATGTCCGTTTCACTTTCATTTGCGAGCTGTCCTGCGTGACAAGTAAAAAGTGTGTGTTGAAAATGAACGTGGATTTGATACAGGGTATTGGTGCCACATGGCATGTGTTATAATGGACACCCGAGAGGCAGGGAGCTGCAGCTTAGAAAACTATTTTGGGGGCCCGGCAGGCGAAGCTGATCTGTCTGTGCGTGTGTTTGTGTGCTTGTGATTGCGTGTATCCTTCTCTGAATGTGTGCCACTTTAAACAATGGCACTTTATATAATGTTTACATATCCTACATTACTCATCTCATATGTATATACTGTACTCTATACCATCTACTGCATCTTGCCTATGCCCTTCGGCCATCACTCGTTCATATATTTTTATTCATCTTATTCATATTCTTTACGCTTGTGTGTATAAGGTAGTTGTTGTGAAATTGTTAGGTTAGATTACTTGTTAGATATTACTGCATGGTTGGAACTAGAAGCACAACCATTTCGCTACACTCGCATTAACATCTGCTAACCATGTGTATGTGACAAATAAAATTTGATTTGATTTGATATCTGGAGTATGTGTGTTCCTGTACACTGTGTTTGTGTGCATGTTTGTCCTACTACTCTGCATGCGACTGTGTGTCCTCTTTGTGTCTATGTGTCTATATGCATGTCTGTCTGTGTGTCTAAGTAAGGAGTGGTGAATCAGGGCTAATTTGGAGGTGTGAGTAAACTGTAGAGTCAGGCATTCCGGGGCTATAGCTAGCTGCTGCACCAAAGACTGCACAGTGAGCTGCAGACGCCCTGAGGCATGGCTGTTGCGAGAGAGAGAGTGGTGACACAATCAATGACACATCAACGTCCTGGAATGACGCCAGGATCACACTGCAGTCAGCGGGCTGCTGCTGCTCAACTTCCTGTGTTGTGCTCTCCTGGTTGAAGTTTCCCCTAGGCGCAGGTCTAGGATCAGCTTCCACTCCCCAACCCTATCCTTAACCATTAGAGGGGGAAATACAACACTGACCCAAGATCAGCATATACGTGGAAACTGCTCCAGGCGAAAAAGCCCCATGCCCCTTTGCTTTGCTTTTGTCTGGCTTACAGGGGACACTGAAGCTTCTAGCTTTTACCTTATTGACACACTTTATCAGCTGATTCCAATCTGGCTGCAAATCCTGAGTAATGTCTGTTGCACAACAAAAGGCACTCCTGTCAGCCGTGGTTAGCTTTTTCTCCTCTTTCTTCTCCCTTTCTCTTGTTTAAACCTGTTTTAGCTGTCGCATTCATTTTTCCTCCCTCGTCTCTTGCTCTCTTTTATCTCTCTCTCTCTCTCGCTCCCTTCATCTCTGCTCTCACAACTTGCTCCAGTTTTGTGATTGGACGGCGCTCCAACATCTGAGAGAAAAACATTCTGAGGCGTGGAGGCAGTGTCGTTTTTTTCATGTGGGGGAGAAAAAAAAATGTGAATTTCACAGCCTCGATTCACTGCAATATCAGCGAGAGAGAGAGAGAGAGAGAGAGAGAGAGAGAGGGAGCAAAGGAGAGTCTGGGAGAGAGAGGGGGAGAGAGGGAGAGGATTTTGAAATGATTTCATCCATCATGTGAATCGTGGCCAACAAAGGATCCTGGCACCCCTTGACATCACTGTCTAAAAATAGACGTCGCCGTGGCAGCGCTGCAGGACATTAATCATGCAGTAGAAGAAGAAACAGGGGTAGTGGAGGAATGAGCCCTCCCAGTTCCCGCTTCCATCTTAATTAGGTACCTCCAGCACCAGAGAAGAAGAGAGGAGGAAATAATGGAGAGGTTGGATGACAGGGGGATTTACAAAGCAATTGACTAAGTTGGATGCCACGTATTAAACGATCCAATCGTCAAGAGATGGACGCTTTTTGGCACTGATGGTGGCGCAAAATGGCTTCCTCTCACTTATCGTGTTGGCGAGAGCTTGGTGTTTAGAGTATCACGTTATCCCATTTGATAAGAGAAACAGGAAAGCTGTGATACCGTCTGGGGCTGATACGAAACTGTCTTGATGGCCCTCAAGACGAGGTCATGAAGAGATAGGTGGCCGTGCACTTTGCCCGACTCTGTTTCTCACTAAAAATCACAAAAAATGTGTTTACCTAACCCAACAATGTCATATTGCTTATACTATTACAAGATTGAAAACATAGGACTTCTCATTCTGGTCGTTACAATTCAAGGTCCTCAAAGCACTTCTGTGACATCCGTCTTTGTCCCTTGGAACCTAATAGGTGACACACTGCTGGAATCAGAGTAAGAATAACCACACCGCTGACAGGAACTGCATGACTCCAATGAAAATAGCCCAATCTATAAATCCCTGTTTTCCATTATTTTATTTAAAGCGGAGAGAGAGAAAAAAGAAGAGAAACTGTGTTCTTGTTTTCCGAACAGTGATGACCTGATTTCGCTCAGCTTGTCTGGCAGTGGTGACCATTATCCCAGCGCCCTTATCAGCTGACTCTGGATCAGATGGACAGGGATGAGGGAATCTCTTCCACGCCATCCCGCCATGGATGGGATACACAGGTCATAGGTTATTTGGATTTGTTGTCTTGTCCGCCCCTCTTTCTGGCTAAACCACTTGTTACTATAGGTCTTACACAACAATGCTGGATTGTAGCCGATGCATAATGCTGCTCCGGCCATATGCCACCTACTCATTTGCAGTCACATTCATTTGTCTGAGTACATCATGTAAGAACAGATGAATCACGTGGCATAAACAGTTGGACGACTGACAAAATGCGCTTCACTGAATACTGAACCACACACAGAATGGAACTGTCTCTACTCTCTAAGTACTGAGGAGATTAATTGAATGTGTGTGTGTGTGTGTGTGTGTGTGTGTGTGTGTGTGTGTGTGTGTGTGTGTGTGTGTGTGTGTGTGTGTGTGTGTGTGTGTGTGTTCTACAGTGTACTGACAACACACATAGACAAATGAGAACAGACTTTGTCTCTGCAGCGATCCATTCCACTCACACTCATCATCCCCAGTGTACATTGCCCGACGTTGAATGTCGTAATTTCAGAGATAAGATTTGTATTCTTTTACTTTGCTGACTTGCATGGACAAAGGTTAATAGTTTGCAATAAAAATTATCCAGAAGAGAAATAAGTCCAATGGCCAGAGAGCTTTCTCTGCCCCAACAATAATGTGGAAGATTTAGACAACAGAAAAACTGAACCCCCCCCCCCCCCCCCCCCCCCCCCCCCCAACAAAAGGTTGTGCAACGCTCGTCAAACGCCAACCAAGGCTGTAACACATTTACCAAAGGAGGTTCGGGGTTGGAAGTGGGCTCTCCTTTCTTAAAGGGGACGAGCCATCCGCGTGCCATGCTGTGTAGGGATATTTAATTACAAAGCAGTTCATTTCACAGACCTGAGGGAGATAATACATGCCCCCCTATCAGGAGCAAAACCCATGTGGCGCCAAAGCCGCTCTGTATTTAAAGCTTTTTCAAAGCCGAACACAACACAGAGGAACAGGAAGGATGTGAAATATCTACATTAAAGAGTCAGAATCTCAGAGATTACAACCCTTGGGGCTGAAGGGCTGGGGGGCTGGGATCCCCATTTCAACGTTGCCAGAGAGCAGAAGATGAAAACAACGCTCTTGGACGAGACTTCCCACTCCAAATCCGAGCACCCTCTTTCTTGAAGCAGTATAAGACAAGACGGCCCTCGTCGTCCCTTTAGAAGACGACTAATCAAAGTGGTGATTTGAAAAGCAGAACATCAAGGCCAACATTAAAGCATCCACAAATTAAGAATTGATAGAAGTTGAGAAAAAAACTTGGCTCTGAAATATGGGATAGAGAAAAGTTATGTTTAAAACATAATACAGAAAATTGTCTGATGGAAAATCGTCTAATGGAAAATCGTCTCGCAAATTGGTTAAATTGTCCTGCATAAAATATATTTCAATAGAAACTGTAAAAAGTGGTTTCAAATGCTTATTTAGGTTTTTGTTTCATTTTTTTTTGCGAGGCCAAATCTCACTTAAATTGGTAACATCAGATACTAGGCATCCAACTGTTGATAGTCACTTCAATAAAACATTTCCAATGGACAATAAAAGTATGTTCCAGACCAGTCTGCTTCTCCGATATCGTCGTCTTGCCAACACGAAATGACATATGAGCTATAGCAGAATCAATCTGGTACTTGGACAAAAAACAACAACTTTGCCTTCAATAAAACAAGGTCTAGAACTGTAGAAGGCCAATTTTGTGTACTTGCTTCAATTTACCTTTCCTCCTAACCATTGTGAACGCTCGCCCAGTAAGCAATTCAACATTTTCCTGCAGCAGTTAGGTCATAAACGCCCAATATGGGCCCCACTTAGCGGGTAGCTATTTCCTCCGCATGCAGATTGACGTGGCACATCCACATTGCCTGGTGTTTACTTTTCGCCAGAGAGCGGTAACTAGGCAGCGGGGCCCACTTTCACGATACACACAAAGTTCACTCTCTGTGTGTCGATCACTATATTTGGACCGTCCATAAAACCTATTTTCCAGATAAAGGCTTTGGGAGAGTCAACAGAACACGCGTTCCTTTCTTGGTGTTGGCTGCTGGGTGATTAATGGCAGCAGAAGCTTGCCTGTTTTCTGTCTAATTATAGTGAGAGCAGCTGCTGGATTTGACCCTTCCTTCTTTCCCTCTCACCTCCCCCACTCCCCAGCGTTCCCCCACACACCTTTTTTTTTTACTGGGACAGCAAAGGACCCTGGAATGTTAGCACGGGTCCCCCCCCCCCCCCCCCCCCCCCCCCCCCACATCACTAGCTTGCAGCCGTATAACACACCCGGCAAAGCACAGTGGCCAAAAATCCAAAAGTCGAGATCTTTTAAATCGCTGTTGTGACAGGCCAGGGCCCAGACCATTGTGCATGTGCCACGACCGGCAGCCATTTGTCATGCGGGGCTGTTGGGTGACCTTTTGGGAAGAGTTTGGATTTGGATTACCTCCAGGTGAGATTATGCTATCCTAGTTAGCCTAGGCAGGTCGTTTGGACACAGCGATCACTTTTAAAATGCCCACGGCAAACACAACCTTAAACAATCTCGGGGCCTTACAAACAAAACATGGAAATGTTAGTGGCACTTGTTAGCGATTTGTTTGCGTAGCCACGCGGGGATGGGAGAAGCAGCACAGTAAGGGCGCTAAGGTTGAACTGACGTTGGCCGTCCGACGCTTCCGTCCTTTCAGACAAGCCCAGACATTTCAGGTCTAAAAATACAGGGGTGAACAGCAGCAGAGGCTCATATAACATCCAGAGACAAACATTGACATGGCAATGGTTAAAAAATGAGTTACTATAAAAGTGTTCAAAGGGAGGATACAGTCTGCTGCTCTGTTTGGAATTGCTCCAGATTAACTAGGCCTACTACTGTAGGCTACATGGAATGACGAACACCCTCAAAGTCATTTTGAAACTGTTTTGTGGAACAGCTTTGGCTTTTAGTTTGATATGACATTTGTGTCATTCAAAACCAAATCGTGGATGTAAAATACATGTAGTTATATTCCTCCAAAACACCCACCATTCCCTAGGTCTCATTCAATTGAATGTAGGCCATGCGCTTTTAATTCATGTTGTTATTTGATAACTCCCACAGGATCTATGTTGAAAGCGGTGTGGTACAGATCAAAAAAGTTTAGGCTTCTGAGGCTATTTTAATACAGAGCTAGGTAACATTCGTTCAACAAACCTGTGTTGGAAAGTTCACTGTTGCAAATTCCACATGGCCGACCCTGTGTGCACACTCCTTGTGTGTTTATTATCATACGGCCTTCCAACTTCATCTACTGTTTCCTTCACAGGAACCATCATGTATTTTGGAGTCAGGAAGAGTAGGGAAGGCTGATTGGTGGGGGTGGGGTGGGGGGGGCAGCTGAGCAAACAAAGGGAGTGAGAGAGGAGGGAAAAGCCTTAAATTCTTTCCGAGTGTGCCCCGTAATTTGAGCAAACCTATTAATCTCGGACGACTGGCTCCTTTTTCGCCCTCAGGGTGTTGAGTTTCAGTGACAGATGAAAAGGAATGAGCTGGCACGGCTGGATATTCGAAGCAGAGAGCTGAGCACCAGCCAGCGTTGCAGATGAGCTGGCACCAATGTAACAGAAAGCCCGGGTCAGGTACGAACCGTCTGCTCCCCTCCCTCCCTAGACATCAAATGAATCAACATCGATCCGCACAAAATGGAACCTGACAAATCGGCTGCGGCCAAGTCTGTGTAGGTCTACTGTGAAATAGCTACAGTGCACATTGGGTGAATCACTGCATCAGTCATTTTATTACATGAGCCTAAAGTGCTCGCCACAACATTGGGGGGGGGGGGGGGGGAAGAGAGAACATACAAAATAAGTGCAAATATTTTTTAGCAATGTAGGCCTAGCCTACTCATTATCAGTGAATGATTTCCATTTACTGACCAATAAAATGGAATTCTACAAAAACAACAGTGGGCTAATGTTTGATTTATGTTGAAGTTGCAATTTGCTAAGTCTCTTAAAAATGACATGAATTGAAAGTACAGCTGCAACGTGTGCCATGTAGTGCTATATCTAGACCTATTTCCTTCCAAAATAGAGCTTGCTCGCGTGTAGTCTATAAAAACTAGAAATTAGTTTACCTGTGGTAAATTCAGCCATCCCTATGGGGAAAGAATATGGTTTTGGGATAAACGCAGAAAATAAAGGGCTGAGGCTATCGCAGGCGTAAAGTATCTTAGACGTTTTGTTCTATGAGATAATATCAGTGATTTAACTGGACTTTTATGAAGAAAAATGTGTAACATAAATGCTTCAAAATTCACAAAAAATGACATTAACTGATGAAGATTATCTCATAGAACAAAATGTATACAAATCTCCTAAACCTGTGTTTACAACAGACCTTATTTTTGGCGTTTATCCAAAAACTCGACAAAAACTCCATTCATTTTCCTATTGACGGTGTCCAACGAACCATGGCAGAGTTAGTGCCTATAAAAGAACGGCACTACTATTGCTCTCTATACCAACCTTGGACCGTGTTGTCGTCAAACTGGGTCAGTAAAGGGTTAAGTCTGGATTTGGCCGCTCCCCTGAATGGTGGGTGAATGCGAGGCGAGGCCGCAGAAAAACACAAGCCTTCCATTCATCTCGTCACCGTGTGACCAACCTTGAACAGTGGAAGGCGTGTTATTGCACCGGAGGTCCCGGGCAGGCAGCAGCAGAGAGGGGGACGGAGGGAGGGGAGGGGGGGGGGGGACGGTGACTCAGGAATTCCACTGAGGCGTGCACATGACCAAGCACCTCTTTTATGCCCTCTTTTGTGGAGGATGATATTCCTGAGGACTACAATGCAGCCATTGACTCAATGGGGTTCTGATGGCGAACCATGTCAAACGCCCGTGTGTGTTTTGTTCATGTGTGCACTGTAGCCTAGAGAGGGGATGATTATATATTCATTTTCAGATAGTTGCCAGTAAACAATTGATCCAGAGGGGAAATGAACAAAAAATCAGCATCTACAAATAATGCATTGTTGTTTATGCTGTTGGGTTACTAGGGAGATATCTAGGTTATCACCCAATGAAATATGTATGCAGTCGACATTGGCTGTGGCTTGCAGATGAATAAGAGATGATCTCCAAAACTGGTTAACCCAGCTCGAATGGAAGAATCCCTCTCACACAGTGCACGCTACATGTTTGCTTCTACAGTAGCCTCAACGAATGTGGTCAAAACTATTTCTCTGGATTGCATTCATACTTCTTGACAAGCATGCAGCGTTGAGTTGAGGAAAAAGCCAATACCTCCAATCAAAGCTCACATGTGCTGAGCTCACAAGTAGTCACATGACGTAATCATTCGTGACTTCACATCCTTACTATGTTTTGTTTTGTGTTAGGGCGTGGATACAATGTGTCAAAGGCAATGGCCCTGGGGGCGAAGTGACAAGAGAATAGATCTGAAAGAGATTTAACTGAATATTGTGTCGATCGTATTGATCAACATGACTCCCGTACATTTTAGCTCCATCGCTAGCTTTGAACACAAACTGAAACAACTCCCTACATTCAGGCTGACTTAGCAAGAGATAATGCACAGTAGAGGCTGTTTCAATTGTGCAGAATCACTCTACAATCAACATCCCCAATAAACAGTGGCGTGGAATTACCTTAGTGAACGGCTTAAATTAACATTTAAGCCCTTTTGGGTTAACCGTACCTGTACTTATAGTATGACATACTACGAATAGTTGTTTTTACCAGCATAGGAGACATGCGGTAGATTTGACTAACTTAGTGGTCATTGAATGTACAATAGCCTCATAACTGCTGTAAGCAAAGTAAATCACGAGTATTAAAACCATCTGAGGAATTTTTCATGCTGGCATATTCAACTGTATGTTTACTGCTGTATAGAAAATCTCCCCTCACTTCTTTTCCTCCCTCTACTCCCTCGCTTTGCTACCCCACCCCCCAATCCTCCCCGGGTCCCATTTTGTTCTTGTCAAAAGTATTGCATCACTGCCCATGAGTGATTCATAATCGGGACATGTCTCTCTCTCCCTCTCCCTATGGCTTCACTCATTACTAATTGCAGGGAAATAAGCAAACCAGACACTAGTTATTATTACAAGGTCAGAAATTGTATTTGGCAAGTTTTTTTTTTTAAACAAGTGCATACAAGTACAGCTAGAAGCAATTCAGTTTGCCAAGTGCTCGTAGAGTCATATTAGTTAGTCACATTCTATGTTTAACAGGGACTGCCACCAGAACTAAAAGTACATCGAAAAAAAGGGGGAGGAGGAAAGTAGTCTGTTATGATGAGTACATACCTTTATCTTCAAAAAAAAATATATTGAAACACAATGTATTGAAAAACAAAAACAAAATAAACAAAAAAAATAATTATACAGCCATGTTTACGAAGCATACAACTTCCCTTGTGTCCAATATGTACACGTCCATCAGTTTCTTTTGGATGGTATGCATGGTACGAGGATTTATATTCAGTTGTAATGGTGTACATGTTGGTTTTTGTTTGTTTGTTGTGGTAGTTTAAAAAAAAAAAAACGCTGGTAAAATCAAGGATCTCTCTCCTTTTTTACTTTCACGTCCCCTGCCAAGATGGTGGCTATTTCACCCTGCATGAAGGCCCATGGTACGTTGGAGCCCACCAGTGGGCATTTCTCCCCGCTGGGGCAGTACACCTCTCCCGTGGCCCCCTGCTGTTTGATACTCTCCCGGGAGCAGGGGAAGCAGAACTTGTGCGAGGGCACTGACGGACACTGGACAAAGTGTGTGTCCTCCAGCCTCTCGTGGCACAGGGTGCAGCACAGTGGCACGCTGCCCGGCACCGACGAGTCTGGAATGCTCTGCGGCGGCGCCCCGTGAGGGTCCATGCCCTGCGAATGGGCCGTGGCCACCACCTCCCTCTGGGTCAGCCGCCGCTGGCCTGCAGAGGACGGGGACAGTGGGCTCCCGCTGTTGCGCCGGCCCGCTGCCGTGGTGGAGTGCACCTGGTTGGCATCCTTGGGCGAGCCAGTGTTGCCAGCATTGTCAGCGGCGAGGATGAGTGCTGCCATGGGCGACTGGCCGTTCTGTGCCGTGGCCGCCTCCGGTGGGGTGGTGCGACTGTGGGGGGAGATGGTGGAGGGTGGAGCGGCAGAGAAGCCTGGCAGGGAGGCCGGGGGCATCTTGAGGACCTCTGAGGGCGACGGCAACCAAGGCTGGCCCTCGCCGCCATTCATCTTGGGGGTGGAGCCCTCGCCGTCGGGCTCGGGGGAGGCTTTCCTCTTCATGCTCCGCGGGTGCTTCCCTCTGTCTGTTGGAGAAGAAGGAGGGGTAGGGGGTAGAGAGAGGAGTTAAGGGTTAACAAACATTCCAACCACCACAGCACCAAATGTGCATGCACTGTAAATTAAATGAAAAATCTCTGAAAGTTTTATGTTATTTCATATGTAAAACAAAACAAGTTGTCTAGTCGGAAGCCTGCTGGGGATCTGACTAGGGGAAATGTAAACATGCATAAACAACCATTCAACTGAAAACCCACGTCAACACAGTGGAAAAGTAGCTGACTAAGAACACTGCCAGTTCCTGTTTTAGTCTTCCAAATGAATGTATTCCTGTGTGAAAAAATATATACAATCCTACCTGGTTTTGAAGAAGTTGCACTTGTCTCATATCCCATGACGCGCTGCATCGCCGCGTGGTCTTTCTTGAACCTGCTGTCGAATGTGTGGAGAGCCATCAAATCCCTCACTGTTTTGCCCTTGCCCATCCACTCCTCCGCCCGCTTGTGGCTCTCAGACATGTCCGACATGCTATCCGGTCTATGCTTGTCTTTCATATCCTCCCCACGTTTGCCGTGGTCGCCTTGACCAGGAACATTCAACGCGCCCGGCATACCCATTTGAGCTGGCCGACCATTGAGTGTGTGTACTGGACCCATGTTTCCGTTTACTAAAGGCACCAGATTGGGAGGAACCGTGCTAGTCCTGCGAGGGTTGGGGCTCTGGCGGTTCAGCTCCGGTGGGTCGTCAGGTTTTGGAAATCCATTTGGCACAGGGATGCCGTTAACTTGCCTCCCCGGTTGGTACTCCGGTCCCAACCTTGGCGGTCGGTCAGAGAGGGGATAGCGATCCAGAGGCTGAGGCGGACGCGAGCCGGGGTCTCCAGCCGAATGGTTGTGGGACTGAATTTCCTTCCCTGAGTGCTGAGGTTTGCCTGGACCCGGAGATCTCCCGTCCTGGAATCCATGAGCCCTCTTCAGCTGTCGGGCAGTCTCAATTACAAACTCAATCCGGTCGGCTCCCTCGTAGTTGACACATCCCCTGCAAACGGGTTCGGTAAAATCCCAGATCATCGCCCATGGCATGCGGGGCAAGTCACACAAATAACATGACTGCCTCCTCGAAGCAGCTACAGCCGCGGACGACATAGTTTACGTGAAAAGTGGATACCAAATTCTCCAAATCTCCCTGTGATTCGTTTTATTCTGCAGGAAAAAAAAGGAATCGCGAATAATTGTGTATTTTCCCTCTAGCCACGCAGCCTTAAAACAGCCAAGTTACACTGAGAAGTTCATTGCAGTTGTGTACTTTACTACGGCGCGCCTCTATCTATCTCGCACTACAACTCACAGCTCGAACTCAATGTAGGGCGGTGACGTCACCGACGACACACCACGAGTGCCTCCAGCAGCTCCAATTCTATTTACTTGATTCCTCGACAGCCCCTCCAGCGCATGTTCACCTTTTTTTCTCCCTCTATCCGTGGGCCCCACCACTTGTACAAGAAGTTAAACTGCCAGCAAGCCCTAAAGAGAAACTGGTTAGATGCAGTTGAGCCCTGCTGCTAAAAGTAGTTATTTAACGTCAAGGTAAACTGTATCAGATGTTGATGATAGGCTTCTGATTACTGAGAATCAACATCCAAAGATTTCAAAGCAACAATTATTGCGGCTCCTAAATTGTCTCACGAATATATAATGCCTTTGCATGTAACTCAACAAGTGGCGTCACCTATCTTGCGCCTTTAGTTAGCCTATGCATGCTCTCCCGGGCTGGCACTAGAGCCCTATTTAGCAAATCCTCATTCCAGTCACACTGCCAGCACAACGTCACGAGGCAGATAGCTTTCACCCAACCATACAATTCGACTCTGTGTTACTATGGCAGATTATACCCCCCTTCCTTCGTCCTTTTAAAATGGGATAGCCTCTTTCCAATCCATAGTTTACGAGTTCAGTTTTGCACACTCGGCTTGTTTAGACATAAAAATAGATTAGAATAGTTGCATGATGAAAACTAACGTCGAAATGTTTATAATTTTAGAAATATCCGTGATCAACTGTGTTTGGGCTACTTTGTCAATCGCTTGTTACACACGCCCCTTATTCTAAGCAACAATGTATCACATAACGAGGTAGTTGATACCTTGTTGCAGTCATACAATGACGTGGCGCGTGCCTGCAACATTGTTGTATTTCGACATTTGAGAATATAGCGCCTAACCACCGTTTGATAACGACGGAGAACATCGCTATCACAAAGAGCGACTGTGCATTCCCTCATCGTCCAAATATTGGATGAAGTTCAGCATGACTAACTCACACCAATCGACGCCTCGTGATTCAGTAAACTCGACAACTCACAGCCTGTCTGACTGGCGAATACGGAAACCCCCAGATCAAAGTCACAAACCGAGACATCGTTTGCACTTTTTTTCAATTACAGCTCCTTCAATTCTTAAGTCTAGAGGCTATTCGTGTGGATAGTTCATTTACTTTGATAATAATTCCACATAGCCTAAATGTCACTCCGGTCTGGTCTTGTTAGACTGTGAGGAAGGTCAACAAAATTGCCTTAGGCCTAATAAAAAAAAAATGTGTTGCTATTGCATGAACGGTGTTTGTAGCCTATATAGCTCACTGTAAGATTTGACAAAAACACGATGTCTTCATTGCCAACCGACCGAGGAGTTTTCCGTAATTTACTTTCTCTCTTTGTTAGGGTTAGCCACACAATTGTAGAGTGTGAGGCAATGCCGCTTAGGAGACCTGCGGATACAAAGCAGTTGTTTTTTTGCAAGCATGTAGCCTACTTTATGATGACGTTCCAAACAGGAAGTGGTTTTTAGTCACGTACTCGCCTCTTAACTCGCCCATCCGTGGAAAAACAAACTACCCATCCTGGCTCGCTGCCAAAGATCACAGACATGAGGGGTAGGACGAGCGAGTCACAGCAAGCTAAAGCCAAATGCCAAAGGAAATGGTTTCTGAAAGAAAGCATGCTCTTTGTTAAATAGACAGTCGCCTAAATGTGATGAATAGTTTCATTTTTGGCTACACCTATTTGTTTCTAATAGGCTAGACATGGGAAATGGCAGCTATTCATTGCATAGTGGGCTCCTGAATGGTGCAGCGGTCTAGGCTACCTAGACTTTTTCAATCCAAAATGATTAACTGGAATTAATCAATAAACACAAAAGCTGACAGAGACTGAGTACATTTTTAATTAGGCCTACAGTTGCATATGACAGGACTACATGATGCATACCTGCATAAAGTAAGCTCAGCCCTGTGAGTTTTATTGTCCAATCATGTTACTTTCTCTGTGTATACAAAACCCCACTGTGCAACTGACTAAATATACCCTTTCCCTTCCCTTGAAAATATAATTCATATGAACAAGGCCAGACATTTTTCCCAGGATAAAAAACAACATGTCACCTGATTAGAAAAACTCTGGTCATATCATAGCCCATATCAAATCATTTTACACCAGAGTAATCATACCATCTAAGGTCCAGAATTTTAGCTGGTTAGGTTGGTTACCAGATCAGGAAAAACTACAGACCCCAGAATTTTGGGGACTCCTGGACCTGTGGTGCCACCTCTACTCTGTAATACTACTAGCCACTTAGCAATTGTATGAAGTTGGCTTTAGCTATCCCAGTGGTGGAAAAAGTACCACATTGTCATACTTGAGTAAAAGTAAAGATACTTTAATAGAAAATGACTCAAGTAAAAGTGGTCATCCAGTAAAATATTACATGAGTAAAACTTTAAAAGTATTTGTTTATAAATATACTTAAGTATCAAAAGTAAAAGTATAAATAATTTCAAATTCATTATATAAAGCAAATGAGACTGCACCAATTTCTTGTTTTTAAAATGTATGGATAGCCAGGGGCACACTCCAACACTCAGAAATCATTTACAAATGAAGTAGATCAGAGGCAGTAGAGATGACCAGAGTTCTCTTGATAAGTGTGTAAATTGGACCATTTTAAGCATTCAAAATGCAAAGTGTACTTTTGAATGTCAGGGAATATGAATGGAGTAAAAAGTACATTATTTTCTTTAGGAATGTAGAGAAGTAAAAGTTGTCAAAAATATAAATAGTAAAGTACAGATACCCCCCAAAACGACTTAAGTAGTACTTTAAAGTATTTTTACTTAAGTACTTTACACCACTGAGCTATCCCAACCAGGTTCCCCATCTCCGGGCTATCAATCAATTTAACAGTAGCTATCTTGTCTAACTATCTTAGCTGGCATAACTACTTGCATGTTTGTTAAGAAAGCAATAACTAAATGTGGAATAATACTCACGAAAAATAAACATATTTGAACATCAAATTAAGCGTAAGGATTATGGCTATAGATTGCAGAGAAAAGCTGTTTCAGGTGTTTGAAAAATGCTAAATTATCAAATTCACGGATAGCCCTTCTCCGGACCATACCCCAGCCATCCTTGTGTACTTTATGCCACCTCAGATTTTTGGGGTGCATGACGCCCCTGAATGTAAACAAACTAGCTGTGGAATGATGACTGGCCAACAGGAGAGCAGTGAACCACTGACAATGACTCAGCATTAACAGTAGCAACACAGTCATCTCTTACTCAATGGTTTGTATGACTGTATCACGTCGGTGTGGATCTGCATCGACCAGACAGCTGACTTGATGTGGCCGTGGCCCATCTTGTCTCGTCCTTCTCTCTTGGCTGCAACACACATGCCCTGTCTCGCTCGCCCAGTCAGCTGTGTGGAGAGAGAATGAAAGAGAGAGAGACACAAGGGGGACACGTAGGCTACTGTAGGTGCACCAGTGAACAATGTGTCCTATTTCTCTGCAGCCTAAGGCAGAAGAGGCAAATGAGCACTGAGCAGTAATAGCAGTGTGGGCTATTTGCATCCAGGACAATGTGCCCATGTGAACGGTGTATAAGCAAATCCCATGCGATGGCTGGGAGAGATACTGTAGTTATTAAAATAGAAAGGAAAAGTTTTGACCCAAAATAAGAATGTACTTGGAGGTCAGATAGGTTGGATGTGGTGCAGTTTGCATTGTGATTTGTACGTTTGAGTATGTATTTAATAACAGAGCACACACACACAATGTGAGTGTGCACATGCGCACGTGTGTGTGTGTGTATCTAGACTCTAACAAAATACATACTCAAGCTAACACAATATTGTGTCTCATCATCATGGCTGCCATTCAGCTTAGACATTACCCCGCTACCATGCCAAGACATCTACAGAGCAGCAAGGTAACCCTCGTTTCAATTAAGGCTCTTTAGTAAGCTGGTTAATTAGAGTTGGAACATCACTTACACTGGTGGCCTTGTCTTGAGCTGGGCAGGCGTGAAGACAAACATTCCCCCTTATGCGGTGTGATTACAGTTTACACACACATACACAAAGTCAGACACAAACACAAAGTAACAGACACATGCACACACACACACACATGCATAACAATCCACTTGAGCATCAATTGTGGCTTGTCACGAAGGTTGGAAGACCTTAAGACCTGCTGATCTGCTGATGGGATGGGGAGGGAGGGAGGGATGAATGAGGGGGGTGAGGGCACTCTGGTGGCTTATGTGGCACGCTGGTATCGCTCAGCGTCCCCAGGTGCTCCGACTTGGTGGCAGCTTGAACAGCGGCTAACACACAAACACAGAGGACTACATGTCACGCAATCAGAGGTTGCCACAGTGTCTTGACATGAGCCTGCTATTGTTACTTTTAATCTTCCTTCTTAATGGTTCGAGGAAGAGAGTGGCAAGAGTGGTTAAAGAGAAATTAGGGTAACTTAAAGCTACCCTTATAATATTTGATTATTAACTAATATCTTACTGTATGCCTTTTTTATGTGTTGTTTTTGGCAACATCTCAGGATCATTATGACATGATACTAAGACATTATTCATCGGTTGCACATCCGTCACTTGCATCGTTGCCATTCTTATCAATGTTTTACAGATGCCGCAGCATATTAATGTCTGACTAATGGTTAGTCATGTCTTTCTGAACAGGGGCCTAATGACTGTTTCGTCAATGTTACACTATATTGGCTTGGAAATATGATGACATTGCTAAAGTAGACAAATAATTAGTAGAAAACAACTTTGCCATCATTATGATGTTGTCAAGTTGACTTGTTCGTTAAAAATAGATAGCAATGCTAACATTAGCTAGCTAAAATGTCGGTGCTCTCCTCTCAGTCTTAGCTAGCCAAAGTTATACTGTATCTAAAGTAAATCTGCCAATGTCACAATGATGACAAAAGCTTGTCCTACTAAGTCTTTGCCTCCTTTTGAAATGTCATGGGGTTACCAAGCCACAGTAATGTACTTTAGATTAAATCTTCATCAGCATTCAATGAGACTGCAATGAGTAGAATACTCAGCTGGGCATCAATCCTAAAAACGAACATTCAAATCAATATTGTGATGAAACGTGCAACCCATGAATAAGATTGTCATATGACAAGTCCTACCGTGCATTATGACCATGTCATAAATGCATTATACCTGCTGGCCTAAAGTCAAGTGTCAGTTCTTTCAAGTCAGCCATTCCTTGCCTGCATGACTCTTGGGCCCTTGAAAAGTTTCCCAGTTGGTTGGAGTTAGTCAGATGTGATATTTGCAGACATGGCCTCATGGCGAGGATGAGGGTCAAAGGAGTCAGTTTATTCAGCTTAGCCGTTTCACATGGGAGGAAGTCTGCTCGATGGGAAAGAAACCCAGGAAAAGCAGACTGGAGAAGGTGACATTGAGGTCACACTGTAGCACGGTGTCCAGCTTTTTTCAGATGGACTCCTGGCCATTTGCAAAAGTATCCAATGATGGCAAAAACAAATAAAGACAATAACTGAACCACATGACTCCATGCATTTGCTTGCCAAAGCTAGGGAGGGTGGATATGTTTGATTAAAAAAATAATGAATCTTATCAATTTGCCCTTGACCAGGAATGTTTACGGTTCGGCAAACCCCCCTTATGACTCAGTCAATGGACTTTTGTTCCTCTGTAATCTGTCAGTAGACAGACTCGGTAACTAGGTGGTTATATGCGCAAGCCTTCCAGTATGTGACTGAGGCAAATTAACAGCATGGAAGTCGTTTAATAATTGAACAAATGCCTTTGTAGTGGCTTCTCTTTGATGTGTTTAAGCCTTTCAATTTTTAAACAGTACTTTTCGTGAATTAAGCATTACTGTACACAGCACACGTACTTTGAAGTTATGAGCGCATGCTGCTGCATGTTGCTCTCGAGAGCAAAAAGAAAACAAATGGCCTTTTACTTTTGCCTCTGTCGGGAAGCAACTGACAGAGTTCCAAATAAATAGCTGTTTGGCTCCCAATGCTTATAAATGATTAGCTTTATAGTACCAAAGGGAATTTCCTTTCCAAGGTAATTGATTGAATGTGTGCATTTAATTGACATGCATTCTAAAAAAATCGTAGTATTTTTGTCAGAGGACGACTTCGGTAGTTGGCAAGAAAGTGTAGGCTTACAGTGGCGCCTAACCTCCCATTTAGGGGAATTCATCTTGTGGGCTGAGGTTGTTGCAACATGGCCCTATTCCTACGTTATTAACTGAAAACCATTAGCTAGTTATAGACCTAATGGACTTATTTTAGAGTGGGGTCGATGACATTGTGTTGTTACTAAGCTTGGAGCACTGACGTATCACTATTGGCTATTTTGCTTAGTCACAGTTGGTTCTGACAGGCACAAAAGCCACATGCTGTGTAAACTCATCAGAAAAACAGTATTAAAAAAAGTTGTACAAAAGATGGCTTATTCCCGATTCCCTGAAATCGCACATTAGTTTATCGTCATCAACATTTGACTTTAAATGTGGCGCAATGGAAGGGAAAACAAATCATGATCATCATCATTATACTTTCATGTTTTTATTGTCAGTGCAGGAAGGAAAGGGTTACTATGGAGATCACTCCTATCAGGATATTCTAAGTAATGAACCATTTCCTGTTTACAGACGTGTTTTTTTCCTCTCGTCTTAATCATCCGAGCTTGACACAATCTAAGCCCTTGCCTTACATAGAAAACATATCCCACATTTAAAGCCCTCTTCACTGCTCCCCTAAATAGCACTTAAAGCTGGGTTACAGTGTGCACACAGACGTGAATAAATAGTGTGGTCTACGCTTCAGACAACTGCCCACAGCTCGCTGAGTGTGCATGCACTAAATCGCCAAATCACTTCCTGCTTTGCTGCAATGAATCCACTCTCTGACCCTGACAGCCTGTTATGGTTCGAACGGCTGAGGCATATGCCACTTAAAGAGATAGCTTCTTGGACGGCGCAGAAGGAAAATGTACTACCCTATTGATTGTCCACAATGCTTCTTTGGCAGATCAATAAGCAGAGGTAACAAATGCTGATTGAAAAAAGAACAACACATTGGGTGCTGCAGCATTGACTTTGCAGCTTTCTTAAAGCGGCGACAGTCTCGAGAAGCGGCGTTGACTGCAGTGCTTTGATCTTTGATGCAGTGTTGCAGTATGGAGTGATGCAATATCCTGGAAATGTCACAGCACGAGCACTTTATTGTATAGGAAGGGGTGTGATGTTTTTGCATCACTTTCACAAAAGCAGGGTTTGCATTCAAGTCAACGCTTGGAAACTGCATAGGCATTTGGTGCAGATCTAGTCCTCTAGTCCTTACAAGTGCAGCTAGTCAGACTACAGAGAAAGATGCCATTTTAGGCGCTCAGGCTTACCCTCAATATAGCGACTGACGACACTGTTTATAAAATGGAAGGCCAACTCAAATAAAATGGCGCGTTTGGAGAGAGAGGGGAAAAACACTTTTGGACGGTGTGCATCTGGAAACGGAGGAGAGGCGGTGATGTCACAGGGGCAAAGTGAGGAGACAAGAGAAAAACAAGGCTTTCTTTTTCCCCTCTCTCGCTCGCTCTCTCTCCCTCGCTCCCTCCCTCACTCCACCCTAATCCTCTTTGCAGGCCTGGAGGGAAAAGGTGGCGGGCTGCCAAGGCAAAGGCTGCTGGGAAAACGCAGAGGCTGCCAAGCGGGGCCCTGTCGCCGGCGTTAGAAGCACACATCTTTGTTCTCTGAGACCTGGTGTTCTGCCAAGGGCCTCATTTCAGCCAGGCATTATGGTTGCCCTGGATCGAAGCCAAACTACTGAGAGCTTACTCCCTTCTCCCTCCCTCCCTTTTTTCTCTATACCCTCTCTCTCTCTCTCTCTTTTTCCATTCCTCCCACTCTCTCTATCACACACATATACACACACACACACACACACAAACACCCATCGCTAGGCTCTTATTCATCCCTGTATCCCTCGACTAGGGCTTCCTGCCAAACATTCATCAGTTGCCATGGCAGCAGGAGAGAGAGAGGGAGAGGAGTGGAACATCAGAGCGAATAATAATGAGTCACTCCTGGAGCCAGATGTGCCACATCTGCAAAGCCGCCACACTAAGGGGGAGGGAGTTTGGGGAGGATGGGCGGAACGGGGGACGTGGGGCATTTAATAAAATAATAGTCTGCATTCACTAATATACTGTAAGGGAACATTTAGAAAAATTGCAAACAACCGAGCCCATGATCGCATGCTCTTCACAAGCATGTGGGGAAATTGCTCGAATCTCCCCCGCAATTTCTCCAGTGTGGGAAAATATGGAGAGCAAAATTGCAAAGCAGTTGAGGACACACATTCCTAAGAGGATAGAAGAGTGAAATCATATGATATGCAAACTGAGAAGCTACACTAGTGGACACCAGCAAAAACAAGGCTTTCATTTATTTGGAAAAAGAAGATCCAAAGATCATGCTAGCCAACGTTCCTCAACTCGACAGTACCTCAACCAAACCAAATGAATATTAGGCCATTGCACATTTCTCCTGATGGAGAAAGGCAAGCAAAACTCAAAAGAGACCATGTTTGTGCATTGGTGCAAAATACCATAGAGTTTTGCTTATCTTTGAGTAGCAGCATCTGCAACAATACTTATTGCATGTAGGCTATCCCTACTCTGATGCAACCCTGTGTCTTGGGTTATTTTCTGCCACACGCTCTGCAAGTTTCCCCTCGATTCACTCTTTCCGATATCCACATGCATCTTCGGGGGGAGAGAATGGGAAACTCATCAACGAAGTGCCGCTTAAATGTCATGGATTATTTTACGGTCTGGGCCGTTACGGGAGAAAACATTTTTTTGTTCCTGTTTTCCCAGTTTTTCCTCCTCGCCAGTTAGTTCGCCCGGGTGCTAAAGCCAGCTATTCTCCATTCAGGTACGTAACACAGGGCTGCCAGAAATAACATCAGCGTCGCACAGCAAAGTTCACCGTGATGTAACTAAGCCCTGAAGCAAGAAACTGCAAATAATGACAGCTTACGTAATGTCCAGACAGACAGTGTTTTCAGGCCACTCCAAGGCAGCAAGCCCATTAAAGGGGAGTTTCTGACTTTAAAAAGATAATAGGGCAAAACTTCAACAGTCTGAAGTGTCAGGTTGAAGTGGATGACAGGAGATGAAGATGTATTTTTTCCTGACACTCAAGCTTTTTTCAGTGTCTCACAGAGGAACAAGGCAGATTCTAGGGGGTGGTGCTGGGCTGGCTATTGCCCCTTCCAAAGGTGCATTTTGCCCACCCACTCAGAAATGACACAACATGATGATTAAGGAATGGTAGGACCATGTGATGCAACATGTTGATCATGTGACCAACTGTGTCATGGTTACCTTTTAAACCACCTAGCAAGTTGAAAGTTGAGCAGCAAGAGGGTCCAGTATCCTAGAGTACACTAGCAGGTTTAAAAAAACAGGTTGTCTACCCAACAGAAGACCGTGTTAGCCCACTAAGCTAAATCCTTGCTCGGGGAGGTAACACTTAAGTCTTTACCCATCACGCAAGTGTACTTCAGAGAACCATCTCTGCTACATATTTATCCTAAATGGTAATAGATTATCTGCTAGACTGTGTTAGGTCACTAAGCTTACTCTGGGAGCTAACACACAACCTCTGCTACTTATATATCCTAACCGGTAATAGATTCATTGCTAGCAGAGCCCATATGTGCACGTCAATCTATTTCTGCCTGGCCTGGATGAGAGACTCGTAAAAAAAAAAAACAACAAGCCTGCCTCGCTAGTCCTTGTGTCAAGGAAATGGTTTTACGACATCTAGCACATGAATCAAACCGTCATCTGCGCAACATTTTCAGACATTTTCCAGCTTCCCCTCTGTTTTTGTCATCCGGCCTCAGCCGCTATATTCCTGGAGAGGCCTCGCCATGCGGTCACTGCCACACTAAAACTATCAATCCCCTTCAAACCGCCAACGGCAGCGGAGAAGCTATTTATCTGAGCTATGAAATTGCTTATTCCAGTTACTAATAAGCACACACCCATTGAGAAAATGACTGTAAAAACTGTTAAATCTCCTTGGATTGATGAGGAATTGACAAATTGTATGGTTGAGAGGATGAGTATGGCAAATAAGTCTGGCAGCCAACTGATTGACCAACATACTGCAAATTAAGAAATCATGTGAATAAGCTAAATAAAAATAAACTATACTATGAAACAAAGCACCTTAAATTACATTTTGGGGGAACAAGCCAACTCGGCTCCATCATTCATTGAATCAGATGGCTCATTTATCACAAAACCCACTGATATTGCCAACTACTTTAACTTCTACACCAGGCCTGGGCAACTCCAGTCCTAAGCGGCCTGATTGGTGTCACACTTTTGCCCCAGCCCCAGCTAACACACCTGACTCCAATAATAAACTAATCAGGATCTTCAATATAGACATATCTGATATGGGCAGAAAGCTTTCATTCTTTGTTAATCTAACTGCACCGTCCAATTTACTGTAGCTATTACAGTCAAATAATACCATGCTATTGTTTGAGGAGAATGCACAGTTATGAACTTGAACATTTATTAATAAACCAATTCGGCACATTTGGGCAGACTTGATTTAACATTTTGAACAGAAATGTGATGGTTCATTGGATCAGTGTAAAACTTTGCACATACACTGCTGCCATCTAGTGGACAAAATCTCAATTGTCTCTAAACTGGAATAATACATTGTGGCCATTCCCTTGCATTTCAAACATGATTCAAATATATATATTTTTTAAACACATTGTTTTCTTTTTATTATCTTTTACCAGATCTAATGTGTTATATTCTCCTACATTAATTTCACATTTCCACAAACTTCAAAGTGTTTCCTTTCAAATGGTATTAAGAATATGCATACATGCTTGCTTCAGGTCCTGAGATACAGGCAGTTTGATTTGGGTATGTCATTTAAGGCAAAAATGGAAAAAAAGGGTCCAATCCTTATTATTAATGACTTTTTCATTGGCAAGATAAAAAAACTTAGGGATGACATGCCAGCAACAAACGCTGACACTACACATCCAAGCATATCTGACCAGATTATGATAGACTTTGAATTCCGTAAAGTCAGTGTGGAAGAGGTGACAAAAGTATTGTTGTCTATCAACAATGACAAGCCACTGGGGGCTGACAATCTGGATAGGAAATTACTGAGGATAATAGCAGACAATATTGCCACATCTTCAATTTAAGCCTACTAGAAAGTGTGAGCCCTCAGGCCTGGAGGGAAGCTGAAGTAATTCCCCTACCCAAGAATAGTTAAGCCCCCCTTTTTTTAACTAGGCAAGTCAGTTAAGAACAAATTCTTAATTACAATGACAGCCTACCCCGGCCAAACCCGGACGATGCTGGGCCAATTGTGCACCGCCCTATGGGACTCCCAATCACAGCCGGATAAGAATTTGTTCTTGACTGGCTTGCCTAGTTAAATGAAGGTTAAAATATATATATATTTTTAAACCCTGCTTTTATGGGGATAAAGAGTTTCTTGTCTAACAGAACACAGAGGGTGCTCTTTAATGGAAGCCTCGCAAACATAATCCAGGTAAAAGCAGGAATTCCCCAGGGTAGTTGTTTAGGCCCCTTGCTTTTTTCAATCTTTACTAACGACATGCCGCTGGCTTTGAGTAAAGCCAGTGTGTCTATGTACGCGGATGACTCAACACTATACACGCCAGTTACTACAGCAACTGAAATAACTGAAACACTTAACAAAGAGCTGCAGTTAGTTTCAGAATGGGTAGCAAGGAATAAGTTAGTCCTAAATATTTCCAAAACTACAATATTTTTATTTGTGACAAATCATTCACTCAACCCTAAACCTCAACTACACCTCGTAATGAATAATGTAGAAATTGAGCACGTTGAGGTGGCTAAACTGCTTGGAGTAACCCTGGAGTGTAAACTGTCATTGTCAAAACATATTGATTCAACAGTAGCTAAGATGGGGAGAAGTCTGTCCATAATAAAGTGCTGCTCTGCCTTCTTAATTAACAACACTATCAACAAGGCAGGTCTTCCAGGCCCTAGTTTTGTCGCACTGTTCAGTCGTGTGGTCAGGTACCACAAAGAGGGACTTGGGAAAATTGCAGTTGGCTCAGAACAGGGAAGCACGGCTAGCCCTTAAAAGTACACCGAGAGCTAACATTAATGACATGCATGTCAATCTCTCATGGCTCAAAGTGGAAGAGAGATTGACTTCCATATTACTTGTTTTTGTATGAGGTGTTGACAAGCTGAAGGTACCGAGCACACCATGCAAACCCTACAAGACATGCCACCAGAGGTCTCTTCACAGTCCCCAAGTCCAGAACAGATTATGGGAGGCGCACAGTACTACATAGAGCCATGATTACATGGAACTCTATTCCACACCAGGTAACTGATGCAAGCAGTAGAATCAGATTTAAAAAGCAGGTAAAAAAAAACACCTTATGGAACAGCGGGGACAGTGAAGTAACAGTGAAGTAACACAAACATGGGCACAGACACATGCATACACACACATGATAACATACGCACTTTACACAGACGTAGACATGGATTTTGTGTTGTAGATATGTGGTAGTGGAGTATGGGCCTGAGGGCACACACTTAGTGTGTTGTGAATTCTGTCATGAATGTATTGTAATGTTTTTAAAATTGTATAACTGCCTTAATTGTGCCGGATACCAGGAAGAGTAGCTGCTGCCCTGGCCTCTCTTTCTCACTCTCTCTGGATAATTTACATATGAACTTTATACCTGTGTTGTTTTATGTTCCCTCTTCCTCCTGTAATCTGTTTTATAGCATTGTTCCCATTCCACTCTCCGTCCCTATTTTGAGCCACCGCCTAAACCTTTCGACACCCCCTGTGTCCTGACTTGTCCTGAAGAGGTCATAGATGCAATTGGTAATTGTCCGTGGTTGTATTCATTAGTGAACACCTTAGCAAGTCCTTCACCGTTTAGGTCTGTTTGCTTCTGTTTTTTTCATAGAGAATACAACGCTTTTTATAGGCACGGGGGCCGAATACTTGCTTGAGATTTGTGCAAATATATAATTTGTAAGTACACATATCTCCCTATATCCCCCAATATCTCCCTATAGCAGCAATGCATAGTTTACACAAATGTTGGATTTACGTCTGTGCTGTTCAAGCTGAGATTCAGACCAACGAGCGCATTGATCTCCAAACAAACATTTCATAGTGTGACAGTGTCGCTTAGCAACAATGCATCAGTCCCAATTAATTTGCTTTTGGTTCATAGCCTCGGGTCTAGACTATAGCAAGGCTGGAGAGTGTCAGTGCACATTCAAACTGTTCTCTGCAACGTGCTTGATAATAGGCCATTCCTATAGTCTATTCTACAGCATTTAGGTTCAGCTACAGCATTAACCGCTTTGGGCCTGAACATACGTAGTACATCTAAAAGCTCTGTGCCATAACCTGCAGACGTAACGCCCCACCGCGACACACACTAACAAACAGCTCACACACTGACACACAACCCATGTACACGTACACACAACTTACACACAATAATAAACAACTAACGTAAGCCTTACACACTCATTCAAGGCTTACGTGAGCGTGTGTATGAGTTGTGTGTTTGTGCGTGTAAGCCTTGAATGTGTGTGAGTAGTGTGTGTGTTAGTATGTCGTGTCCCAGAGGTGAGGCAGGGCACATGGCAGACTGTATTCTCTGAGCTAAGACGAGCTGAGTGGGCTAGAGAACATCAGTGGCTTTAGCCAATCTGTTGGGCTGTCTCCCCAGCCACAACCCACCTGTCGACACCCCTCCTCTCCCCCTCTCTGTCTCTACACCTCTCTAACTCCATTCTCCCTCTCTCACACCCACCAAAGCCATTTCTCTCTCCCTTTTCTTCCTCTTAATTGTTCTGGTTTCTCTCTAGCTCTGTATCGTTCATCTCTTTCTGTCACAACAGAGCACAACACAGCCCTGGGCGGCGGGGCAGAGTACACTAGGTGCCCTTGGCAAGACAGATAAACCGGTGTTATATGATTACGTGGCGCAGCGTTATTGTGCAACCCATGACTCACACTCAGCTTTAATTGCAGTGCCGCTCGCTTGTGCATGTTTTAGTGTGGGCGGAAAGAGAGAGAGACAAGAGGGAGAGGGTTAGCACTTTTGCAGGTCAGCATTCGGGGAGGGGGGGGGGGGTGTACAGGCGGTAAAGCCTACACTCGGAGCATGGACCGACCGCAGTGGCGTGTTTTTTTTTACTACTCGTTTACACGTGTGACGCACATTTTGATGAAAAGCGAAGGCCGTTCGGCCAACAGGACTGATAACGACAAATCCTACACTGATCAAAGACCATGCTGCACTGGCAAATACACAAAATCATCTACATGATTGTTTTGTATTATGTAAATGTCATGATTTCATTACAGAAAGGCCTTGAGTTTCACAACAAGTAAGAGTTCAGCAACTAAACCTATGAGTAACACTCCTCCTGACTGCAAAGCCGATTGCACTCGGCTAGACTTGGCAAGTCAGTAACAGCGAGAGGTCGGCTTATCCTCTCTTCGCCCGGGGCAGCCATTTTGGAAATTAATTTGGAAAGGAATCACATCTCAGGCGACCCTGAGAGACCGAAGCGGGGTGTAAAGCCATTTGTGTGGGTACGAGGGGCTGGGCTGGACTGGATGACCTTGTGGTTCGACACTCACACACACACTCAGCGTTCCTTCATATTCAGTCGGACTATTGGAGAACAACTTGGCGGGAAGCCTGTGCATGTGTGTCTGTGTGTCTATGTGTCTATGTGTGAGAGAGAGAGAGTTTTGTGTGGCTTCAGCTCCCTGCCAATTCCTATTTGTGCCAAGCCAACCTGCTCCTATGTTAGAAAGGATGGGGAGCCAAGTCCAAACATGAATTTGTCATTCTTTGGAGGTCAAACAGAGATGAATCATTTTCAAGGCAGGCGGAGAAATGGTTGACAGCAAGCTGAATAGCA
This sequence comes from Oncorhynchus mykiss, assembly GCF_013265735.2. Classification (NCBI taxonomy): domain Eukaryota; kingdom Metazoa; phylum Chordata; class Actinopteri; order Salmoniformes; family Salmonidae; genus Oncorhynchus; species Oncorhynchus mykiss. The sequence continues at coordinate 32,783,080 of NC_048581.1, forward strand.
GTTGATATACAGTAGAATCCTCCCACTCACATGTTTACAGTATATACCTTTACATATAGATGTTTTAATAGTTTTTCAATATACTGAGAATAGTGACCAATATATTGGGAATAGTGACCTTTTGCAAGACACTGAGTGAATTTCAAGGACACATTATAATGTTGAGGAGTTAAAAACATGTATACGTAAATACACATGCTCAAGTAATTGTCTATCAATAGTTAACTAAGTAAGCAATGAGGTTTTTATCCCTAGAAACAAGAAGCAGTGTAGTCATATTGTTTTTTAAGCCTTTTTACAGGTGGAAAACAATTGCTACTTTCTTTTTATGTTTTGTGCATTGATAAAAAAGACAAAAAAACTAATTTCTGAAGTCGACGTGTACTTAAAGCCTGACAACTTCAAAATTTTCCGGATTGTTTGGTCTGTCTCCTTTTTGCGGCAACCTCAGTGACACGTACGATAAGGTGTTGTCAAATAAACTGCACTCTGATTGGCTCACCCAACTCCCAGGTTGGATTACATCACCACAAAGCACTGTTTTCACCTTCATGCCAAAATCAGTACTCATGGGTAACGCCCCACCGCGACTGTTTCTGTGTCACAAGATTGCCCAATGTGCTGGATAAGGGAGTTACTGATCCATCAGACCATGTTCACCTCACTCCATCAAAGTTAGCCATTAACCCAATGTTAGGTCCAAAAGTAAACTATTAGAGGTTACAGGTAGTAAGAACATAATGATAGACACAAGTATAAAGGTTATAGATGATTCCAAGAACGGGGACTTACTCAGAAAAAGATGTGCTACACACACATGGAAACTATTCCTGGCCTGGGGTTGTCTAGCAGTCTAAGCCGCAGCCTCTGGAGCACATGTACAATGTACCATTACCAGCATGGGTTTGAATCCATCCCACTGCTCTTTCAGCACCCTTCTACATTTCACCTTTATCTCTATCTATCCAATGAACATACAAAATACTTAAACAATTATATTTTCAAAATATAGCTGCGAGCAGCAATAAACGGGGTTCACAGGACACAAGATCAGTTGAATAACAAAGCAAGCTGTCACGTTCTGACCTTTATTTCCTTTGTTTTGTCTTTATTTAGTATGGTCAGGGCGTGAGTTGGGGTGGTCAGTCTATGTTTGTTTTTCTATGTTTGGTTTCTGTTTCGGCCTAGTATGGTTCTCAATCAGAGGCAGGTGTTGTTAGTTGTCTCTGATTGAGAATCATACTTAGGGAGCCTGGGTTTCACTGTTGGTTTGTGGGTGTTTGTTTCCGTGTGAGTGTTTGTCGCCACACGGTACTGTTTCGGTTGTTGTAGATTTCACATTATCGTTTATTGTTTTTGTTCGAGTGTTCATTTGTCTTTATTAAAAACATTATGGACACTTACCACGCTGCATCTTGGTCCGATCCTTACTCCTCTTCAGACAAAGAGGAGATCTGCCGTTACACAAAAATCTATCCTAATGGAACTCATGGGTCCTTGAGGCAAATGAACGACACCTACATACAAAGTTCAAGTCTTTAGGTCATTGGTGGATATGAGTGTTTGAGTGAGCCTGCTTATAATAGTTCCACCTATAGGCTAATCTTTGCCATTCTTTTTGACCAATTTACTCATGGCCACTAGTTTCTGTGTGCTATATTAGGAAAAAAGTTATGCTTGAGTTATTTGACTATGTCAATAAAAAAGTTATCAAAGACATTCGCTGTGAACCCCTAAAAATAAACTAATCTGAAATGCCATTGTCAAAGGAATTTAACAATTCCTAGTAAAAAACAAACCTGTAAACATGTAGCTAGGTTGCACTAGTCCAATGAGTGTACGGAATAAACATTAGACAAAAAAGCTTATCCTTAGTGATTTACCCTGCACAACTACCCTGTACAAAGTGACCCGTCAAAGTTCACAGCCCCTTATGTGTGGTACTCTTTAGTAGGTCCTGACTAATTTCATAGTTAGAGGTCGTATCTGACGAGAGATAAACACCAATTATTGCCACCCGTAAAAGTTTGGAGTGTCACAATGGGCAATTAGGCGATGCCGAGTTCAAGGGCGCTGTGCACCGGTCACATGCCTTCCGAAGTTACATTGCCCCATTGATGCTATAAGCCCACCAGTCCAAGGGCCAAGACTTTATCTCAACGAGACAAGGTATTTATGATGTGCAAATAGGAATACTATGGTGTGGTCTAGATGGTCCGAGTGAAATATCTAACACGCTCAGTAGGACATTTCACAATGGTTAACAGTGCAATCGATAGAGTTATCTAACTGGTTGTTGTTACTTTGAGAGATTTGCTAAAGACCTTGGATTGTCTATCGATTTCTGCTATAATTCTCGAATACACATACACCTAACCTGGAAAACAGATGAATTTGAACGTGACTTTGGTGCGGAAATTAACTTTTGTTTTGGAATTATTTTCTGTGCTTAGCATAGCAGATTACTTCATGGCTGAAAAACTTGCCAATAGGACGAGGCCCTTAAGGCTGAATAGCCTAAGGGAGACCACAGTTGAAACAAAGCCAAGTGTTTATTGGTTGATTTCCGCCTATTGCCATCTTGACAGCAGGTAGCCAGCTGTTTTTCTGCTCGATTGTTCTGTCCGAGCTCTCTGCGTTTTTAACAATGGGGAACAATTCCAGGAAAAGGCAGGAGAAAAGAGGCCGTCTCTGCTCTTCCGCTGCCCTCCAAGGCCTTTGGTCTTCCCAACACTGATTTCTACCTGCTATATTTTTGACTTTGGATACACAGTGAAAAAATACACAAACATATTATGTTACCACAACAATGCCTCACCATTTCCTTCACATCCCTACATTATCTGGGAAATGATGTAGCCTAACCTTAAAGAGGTGTGTGTGTAAGCATGTGAGGGGTTTTGTGCATCCAGTGTATATACAAAGGCCCCAAGTCTATCTAATGTCCCCCCCAAAAAATGAAACAAGGTAGAACTCCAAACTCAGGAGATAAAGATGTACTGATCCAACTCCAGGTTTTACACTTGAGCATCATCATCATTCGGCTGCAGAACAGTCACCAGGTTTGCAAGCTTGGTTGAAGCACTGATGAGTAGCATCATGTAATGAGAGTCAGCAAGACACAATGCAAGGCCTGATACTGCATTTTGGGTTATGAGAGTTCTGCAGCATTTCCACTCCACTAGAAGTGCCCATAGGCACTTGGCTAGGTCCCCAGTTGGCAGCGTCTCTGCAAGATTAGCAACTCTGCTAGCATATGCTGCCCCCCAGCTAGAGATGGGAAATGATGCAACGAGTTGAATAGGGCTACTCGCATATCTAGCCTGATTTTTCCATCAAGAAAGGCAAAGCTGACTTTCTTTTTATAGGCTAAAGGCATTGCAGAACATTGCTCCTGTTGTGATCTTCACTTTGATATTTCACTGCCACTGTGTGGGTGAGAGTTTAGATGTTTCCTCTCAGAGCGTAGGCCTCCCCTTTTCGAGCGCGGTGAAATTGTAATGGGTTTAGTGGTCTGTTGTGTGTGTGAAGGTTCTGCCTTTTGACCTGAATCAGCGGCTAGCTCCTTTTTCTAGGAAAAAGGGAAGAGGAGGAAAATATGTAAATGTAATATTTAATTGTTTTTTTTCATTCGTAGGAGGAAGAAAAAAAAGGGTGCACAGTCAATGATCATTTTTGTAACAACATGGGCAGTCATACTCTGTCTAAGGAGGGCTTATATACAGTGCGTGTTGTTGATGTTTTGTGACCTTTTGAGGCCCATGTTACACAGTATAAAAGGGTAGTCATAGATGTCATGTACCATGGCTTGTCATGAAATGGACCCGCATGACCCTAATTGCATCAACTCAACTGTCAGTCATGGTTAATTTCTGGCAAGCAAATTCACACGCATGCACACACACACACACACACGCACACACACACACACACACACACACACACACACACACACACACACACACACACACACACACACACACACACACACACACACACACACACACACTTCCCCTTTGATAAAAGGGAGAAAACCCCCAACCCCCACAATGCAGGCTTGTGACATCAGTTGTGACCCAACACAAACCTCCCTACCTTTGTTGTCTCTCAAAACATTGAATAGAAAATAGAAAAGGAAAAACACACACACACACACTAGTGTATGAATGGCAGACCCCCAAAATAGCACTAAATCAACACCATGTGCTGAGGACAATAGAGAGAGAATGGGGGTGGAGACCCAGGCTAGCCACAGGGTGAGTGTGTGTGTGTACGTATATGTCTGTATGTGTATGTGCTTGTTTGTGTGTGTGCATTCATGTGTGTAGCAGTGTTTGTGTAGTGAGTGAGGGTGGTTTACAGAACGATGAGACTCAGACAGCCCCTGCTTACTCAGCAACTCCTGTGCCAGGGCTTATTTCAATCGCTCTTTTTTTAAATGAATTGCGTCGCGCCGGCCCCACTGAATAGCCCTGAGGTGCGTCAGACCCTTCACAGCTGACTGGCCTGATATATGCCTGACAGGAAAGCAGGAAGCTTGGCGTGAGAGAGAAAGAGAGTGGGGGAAGGAGGGGGGAGGGGGAGAGTAGGCCTTGAGGCCAGAGAGAGAGAGCTGGCAAGAACGAAAAAAAACATATTGTTTCTTCCCTCAGCCCCATGCAGAAGAAGGAGGGGAAAAAAGCCTGCTGTGTGTCGTGATTGTTTACAAGTCGCTCAGGTCAAAGGTCAAATCATGGCAGCCATCTTTGTCCCTGCTGCTGCTTTGAGTTGTTGTTGTTTTTGTCGTCCTGGAAGCACAACCAGATGTCACCTCAATGTCCTTTTGATTCACTTCACCCTTCTCTCCTTTCCTTTTCCTTCCCTGAATTTTTATTTTCATTTTCCCTTCTTTCGTTCTTTCCCCTCTTCCGTCACAGTGGGAGAGCAGACAGGGTTGACCCAGATCTCCAATTGTGTATGTGATGGCACGCAGGGATGAAGGGAGGGAGGGAAATGGGGGATGAGGGGGGAAAGAGGCAGAGAAAGGACTTAAAAGGACTCAGGATAGAGTGGTTTTGCTTTGTGAGTAACGCAACACTCCAGTGGATGAGATTTATCTGGAACAGCGCACATGAATAAATACTATGGTATAAATACTATAGTATTCACTCTAGTATTTTAGCTGACTTTACTGTAGTATTTACTGTAGTATACTAGAGTATTTACAGTCAACTACAGTATAAATAATGTACTAAAAGAAAACTGTCGTTTTATAGCAATTAATGTAGTGTTTTTGCGGATTGTAGTGCACTGTAGCATTTACAGTAGTGTTTTTTGCGGACTGTAGTATACTTTTGCGGGCATTACTGTAGTATTTACTATAGTGTTTTTGTTTTATTATCTTTGACATAGAAGTGAAGGCTTTCTCATTGAGGAAACCTACTGGAGAAATACTAAAAGAGACAATTGTTTATAACCTGTAGGTAGGGGGTCTAAACAGATAGTATAGCTCTTTAGATAGCTTCTGCTCTTTTCTATAACCTGTAGGGAACACAATATATGGTCTATACTTGGCATGTAGGTTTCTCACGTATGTATATGGAGGAGGGGAATGGGAATGGAATATGCAAATCAAATACTGTATTATTTACCATAGTTACAAAATGTAGTGTTTTTACAGACTAGTGTTTTGGTGGACATTACTGTAGTATTTACTACAGTGTTTATTTCTGGATAATACTGTGGTATTTACTATAGTATTCTAGAGTATACATCAACATTCTATAGTATGTACTAGACATGATTGAGTACTACGGCGTGTAGTATAGTATTCTACTTTATACTACAGAATTCTATAGTAAGTGGTCAAAAGACCAATCGGTGACAAAAGATCAGACTTTGGCAGCATGTGTAAACGCAGCACTATTGTCTGAGTGAGTGAAACATAAATAAATTCTATGAGGAGGACGAGGAGGTGGCACAAATTTTAGAAATAGACCAAACTTTGGTAAATGGCTCCGATATACATCAAGTCCATAATTATTGGCACCCTTGAGAAAGATGAGCAAAAGAAACTGTATAAAATAAAAATGACTAATACTGAGCTATATTGCATGTTGAAAGAATTGGAAACTTATAGTATTGTATACTAATACAATTGCTCAGAGAAAGACATTTTGTTTAACAAGTAATAAAACATTTAAAAGATAAGGGTCAAAATGATTGGCCCCCCCTGTTTTCAGTACTTCAGCATACCAGTGGTGTGTTCAGATGCCATGAAAACATATATTCTTGGCCATGCACACCAGTGCAGAAAGGTACCTCATACCTACGGCAAAACATGGTGGTGGATCTTTTGATGTTATTGAGCTATTTTACTTCCACTGGTCCTGGGGCCCCTGTTAAGGTCAACGGCATCATGAACTTTACCAAGTACTAGGGTATTTTATCCCAAAAACCAGGTTGCCTCTGCCAGGAGGCTAACACTTGGCCTCAAGTCGATTTTACAGCAAAACAATAACTCCAAGCACTCAAAATCCATAAAGTAATGGTTCATTGACCACAAAATAAACATTCAGTGTCCGGACTTAAACCCCATTGAAAACCTGTGGTTTGAATTGAAGAGGTCAGTCCATAAAAGCAGACAAAGGAAATCAAGGTTCTGGAAAGATTCTGTTTGGAGGATTGGTTTAAGATCCCTCCTGTGTTCTCCAATCTCGTAAAACCTTTTTAGGAAAAGGCTCAGTGTCGTTATCTTCGGAAAGGGAGGGTGCTAGAGTATTGAAAACAGGGCTGCCAATCTCATTCTCTAAGCAATTGTATTAGTATAAAATATAATATAATTTCCCTTATTTTTTTGCATACTACGTAGCTCAGTATTTCTATTATTAATTTTATACAGTATTTTTTTGCTCATCTTTACCAAGGTCCCTCACGCTTTGACCTTAGAGAGCCATTTTATTTCTCTATTTGGTTAGGTCAGGGTGTGATGTGGGGTGGGCATTCTATGTTTTGTTTTCTATGTTTCTTTATTTCTATGTTTTGGCCGGGTATGGTTCTCAATCAGGGACAGCTATCGTTGTCTCTGATTGGGAATCATACTTAGGTAGCCCTTTTTCCCTCCTTTCAGTGTGGGTAGTTATCTTTGTTAGTGGCACTAATGCCCTGTTAAGCTTCACGGTCGTTTTTTATTGTTTATTGTTGGCGACATTTTTTTATAAAAAGATAATGTACGCTCACCACGCTGCACCTTGGTCTACTTCCCATGACGGCCGTGACAGTCCCAATAATTATGGACCTGACTGTAGCTTCGCTGCAAAGTGTCTGTATTTGAATAGTTTCTGAAGAATTAAATTAACACGAGCCATAGTCAAGGCTCTAAAGTGCAACTAAATATTTTGCTGGGCGACCAAGAGTTTAATTTTGAGAGCAGAGCTGTCTTTCGTATTAGTATCGACACATGCCTCAACGACACACTTAGCAGACATTCTATCTGCGTGGTGTTTTAGGAAACGCATGTTACATCTTCGGCCGTTGTAGGAAAGATGCATTGTTAAAATACTCATAAGCCTAAAATCCATCGCATTCAGGAAACCGAGCCCAGGCAATTGGACCAGTATATCCAAACATTTGGGGGCACAAAAAGAAAGGAAAAGGGCTTCTTCTGGAGATCAACAATTATTGCAATGAATGAATGACAGATCTCTTGCATTTTGTCATCACAAAGCTGACGTTTTTAAAGAGACATTGTACAATTCATTGTAAATGCATCTCAATAGGAAAATTGTGCTTTTACACAATGTAAAATCTAATATTCCACAAAAAGACTATCTAATTTCAATGACAGGTATTCATATCAACATTTATTATATTTTATAATAAACGAATGTCTTCACAGTGTTACATATTAGTTTCTAGGGCACAACATGTGCTTCAAAATTCATATAGGCTGTATCTCAATCAATTCACCTACATTTCACGTGGTGCTCCTAACTTTTTCAAATTGGGAGCACCAGTGCTACCAATGGAAATGTTTAATTCAGAGCCTTGGCCATAGTTCACTTCGCTCTACGGCTTATACAGTAGCAGGGGGTGAAACGTCTATTGTGGAGAGACGGATAGACTTTCTCCTGAACGTAATGAGCTTCTTCACCTCGTTATCTTGAGGCCTATGCAAAAAAAAAAGAAGAAAAAGTATAGCTCAAGTTCACTGACTTCTCACAATATTAAAGCTCTATTCGCATCCTCCCAGACGGCCTCATTCACTCTTATCTACATCAACTGTTCTAGGACCAGCTTAACCCCTTTTGTATTTAACCACCTCCTTTCACTCTTATCTATGAACTGTTCTAGGACCAGGCTTAACTTCCTTTCACATGTTCAACCACCTTCACACCATTGTCTGAAAAATCTATTTTATTCTTGACATTCACATTGTTCTCATATTTTTTTTTTTAGCTCAGCTTTCCTCAATCTCAACCACCTTGTTCTGTCCTCTCCTGTCCTCTCTTCTACTCCCTTCATCCCTCTCTCTCTCTTCAGTGTTTAACAATGAGGCATCTCCCATGTTCAGGTGAAATGGATCTCTCCACCCATCTATCGCCCTGTTCTTGCTGAAGCAACCGGATCTCGCTGAGAGAAGCTGACCCACAACTTCACAGGGGATCGGGTGACAGCCATGTTGAATTGGCTGAATGAGTGCGACGGTGTCCGTTTACCGTCTTCCCCAATAGGACAGGACAATGGAGAGAGACAGGCGAGAGGCCCTTGCACAGAGAGGTAGATAGACAGGGCATTGAAGGGATGAGGATGGGTCATTCTAGGGTAAAGGTGTACCAGCTAACACTAGCTTAGTATTGCATAGCGCTAACTCCAGACTGACAATGAATGGAGTTGTTTGTTGTGTTGTTCACTTATCCTGGGACTGCAGGTTTTATAGCTAACCCTTGTACTAACAGAGGGAATATAAAGTAAAATAATAAGGTCCCTGTTTGAATTGATTTGCTTATTTGCCAGGTTGGGGCTAGGAGTGAATATGTTAGCATTGATAGCGTCCACAACAGTGGCATCATTAGTCCTGGGCTTCCAGGATTCAGCCATGGATGATTTTGGTCCAGCCCTGGATGTGAAAAAAAAAAAATGTAGTCTGATATGAGTTTTCATAACCAAATGCGTTATGCAGTATATAAAAGAAACGTAAGTTAGGTTGAAAATACTTTGTCCCTGAAAACAGGTTACTCTGCTTTCTGTCGACTCTGCGGAGAGTGCCTCTGGAGTGACACAGTTCCTGCTGTGATTGGTCGAGATTTCACAATGCACTGGATGCTCACGTCCCTTAACCCCTCCCCACCCCTACAATACCGATTAGATGTCAATTTCATCACTAAGCAAAACTCCTGTAACTCAGTCAGTCTACAGCATAGCACAGAGCAAATATCGATATTCTGAATTTCTTCAGAAAGATAAGCAAAAAAGCGATCTGTTTGAGCAAGTTGAGCACGAGCAGGCAGCAGTGAATGAGGTGGAGAGGGCAGAACAGCCATAAAGTCAAAGTGCAGCAGCAGCAGCAGAGCTAGCCACAGGTTTGTGCAGGGTTGGTGGTAGCTAACGAGCTAGCTAGTCTCGCTCGGCATAAGGTTTAGCTAATGCTAATAAGCTAGCATTAGCACTCAGCATCCTTAAGCTATTGGATGTTGGTCAGAGTTATTTAACAGTATATTTAGTGAATGGACAAGGTAAGTATGTTGAAATAAGTCATGAGGTAAAGGGTTTATTTCCCGCCAGTGTATTTGATGGGTTTCGTTTCTGTATTTAGCTTTAGCTGAGACCGAAGAGATGAGAAAACGTTTTTATGACTGAAGCGCATATCTTCTGACAGTGTCACAGTATCCCCCTGTGGACTGAAGCTGATCTTTACTACAAATTGACATTTAACCCTGTTTAAAATGGGCAATGTTGAGGTGACCAAATTAAATGAATCATCGAAGGCTTATAATCTATTCCATTCTCCTGCTAAACATGCTAGGCTATGTAACTATTTGTAAAAAAAAACACAAAAAAACTGCCCTTTATTAAATGTATTAAATTATTTTATTGAGCTTAAATTTTTATTACCCATTTTATTCACTTAGCGACTTACTTTTGCTATTGTTGTCTTGGATGGCAGTCGAGCTCCCTGCCATCCAGGACCTCTATACCAGGTGGTGTCAGAGGAAGACCCTAAAAATTGTCAAAGACTCCTGCCACCCAAGTCATAGACTCTCTGCTACAGCACGGCAAGAAGCACCGGAGCTCCAAGTCTGGGACCAAAAGGCTCCTGAACAGCTCCTGAATGAAATGGCTACCCGGACTATTTGCATTGACCCATTTTTTTTGTACTGGAACTATGCACACTCACTAAACTCTACATACACCCTCACATATACAGTATGCTCCAAAAATATTTGGACAGTGACACATTTAGTTTAGTTTTGTTTTGGCTCTGTACTCCAGCACTTTGGATTTGAAATGATACTGTTAAAGTGCTGACTGTAAACCTTAAATTTGAGAGTATTTTCATCCATATCAATTGAACTGTTTAGAAATTACAGCACTTTTTGTACATGGTCCTCCCATTTTAGGGGACCGAAAGTATTGGGACAAATTCACTTATTTGTTTATTGAAGTAGTAGAACGTTATTTGGTCCCATATTCACACAATGATTACGTCAAGCTTGTGACTCTACAAATTGGTTGGATGCATTTGCTGTTTGTTTTGGATGTGTTTCAGATGATTTTGTGCCAAATAGAAATTAATGGTAAATAATGTATTGTGTCACTTTGGAGTCACTTTTATTGTAAATAAGAATTGAATATACAGTACCAGTCAAAAGTTTGGACACCTACTCATTCAAGGGTTGTAGGATATTTGTAGGATAATAGGATAATAGTGGATAATAGGATAATAGTGAAGACATCAAAGCTATGAAATACCACAAATGGAATCATGTAGTAACCAAAAAGTGTTCAACAAATCAAAAAATATCTTAGATTCTTCAAAGTAGCCACCATTTGCCTTGATGACAGCTTAGCACACTCTTGGAATTCTCTAAACCAGCTTAATGAGTAATTATTTTCCAACAGTCTTGAAGGAGTTCCCACATATGCTGAGCACTTGTTGGCTGCTTTTCCTTCACTCTGTGGTCCAATTCAGGTTGGGTGATTGTGGAGACCAGGTCATCTGATGCAGCACTCCATCACTCTCCTTCTTGGTCAAATAGCCCTTACACAGCCTGGAGGTGTGTTTTGGGTAATTGTCCTGTTGAAAAACAAATGATAGTCCCACTAAGTGCAAACCAGGTGGGATGGCGTATTGCTGCAGAATGCTGTGGTAGTCATGCTGGTTAAGTGTGCCTTGAATTCTAAATAAATCACAGACAGTGTCACCATCACACCTCCTACTCCTCCATGCTTCATGGTGGGAACCACACATGCATCTGTTTTGGTTGGAACCAAAAGTCTTAAATTTGGACATCAGACCAAAGGACAGATTTCACCAGTCCAATGTCCATTGCTTGTGTTTATTGGCCCAACAAGTCTCATCTTATTATTGTTGTCCTTTAGTAGTGGTTTCTTTGCAGCTATTCAATCAAGAAGGCCTGATTCACAGTCTCCTCTGAATAGTTGATGTTGAGATGTGTCTGTTACTTGGACTCTGTGAAGCATTTTTTGGGGCTGCAATATGAGGTGCAGTTAACTCGAATGAACTTATCCTCTGCAGCAGAGGTAACTCTGGATCTTCCTTTCCTGTGGCTGTGGCTGTCATGTGAGCCAGTTTCATCAAAGTGTTTGATGGGTTTTTTTCTTCTGATAATGGCGCCGGAGGAGATGGCTGCCGTTTTACGATCTCCTAACCAATTGTGCTATTATGTGTTGTTTTTTTTGCGATATTTGTAAATTATTTTGTACATAATGTTTCTGCAACCGTATCTTACGGAAGAAAAGAGCTTCTGGATATCAGGACAGCGATCACTCACCTCGGATTAGGCAAAGATTTCTTCAACAACAAGCAGGACACACACGATATTCTCCAAACACTCCACAGGACATCCCAATTATTCGCAAAAGGAAGCGACGTGGAGGACGAAGAGCTGGATGCCTCGTCCGGACGCGCAGAAGGCAACTAGGAAAGCTGCCGTTACCGTCAATATTACTCGCCAACGTGCAATCATTGGACAATAAACTAGACGAGGTAAGATCACGAACATCCTACCAAATGGACATCAAAAACTGTAATATCCTATGCTTCACGGAATCGTGGTTGAATGATGATATGGATATTCAGCTAGCGGGATACAAGCTGCACCGGCAGGATAGAACAGCACAGTCCGGTAAGACGAGGGGGGTGCTGTCTGTGCATATCTGTAAACAACAGCTGGTGCACGAAATCTAAGGAAGTCTCTAGATTTTGCTCGCGTGAAGTAGAGTATATTGTGATAAATTGCAGGCCACACTACTTGCCTAGAGATTTCTCAGATATACTTTTTGTGGCTGTTTATTTACCACCACAGACAGATGCTGGCACTAAGACCGCACTCAGTCAGCTGTATAAGGAAAAAGGCAAAGAGGAAACCACTCACCCAGAGGCGGCGCTCCTAGTGGCCGGAGACGTTAATGCAGGGAACCTTAAATTAGTTCTACCAAATCTCTGCCAACATGTTAAATGTGCAACCAGAGGAAAAACATTCTAGATCACCTGTACTCCACACACAGAGACGCGTACAAAGCTCTCCCTCGCCCTCCATTTAGTAAATCCGACCACAACTCTATCCTCCTGATTCCTGCTTACAAGCAAAAATTAAAGCAGGAAGCACCAGTGACTCGGTCTATAAAAAAATGGTCAGATGAAGCAGATGCTAAACTACAGGACTGCTTTGCTATCACAGACTGGAACATGTTCCGAGATTCTTCCAATGACATTGAGGAATACACCACATCAGTCACTGGCTTTATCAATAAGTGCATTGAGGATGTCGTCCCCACAGTGACTGTACGTACATACTCCAACCAGAAGCCATGGATTACAGGCAACATTCACACTGAGCTAAAGGGTAGAGCTGCCGCTTTCAAGGTGCGGGACTCTAACCCGGAAGCTTACAAGAAATCCCGCTATGCTCTGCGACAAACCATCAAACAGGCAAAGCGTCAATACAAGGCTAAGATTGAATCATACTACACCGGCTCTGACGCACGTTGGATATGGCAGGGCTTGCAAACTATTACAGACTACAAAGGGAAGCACAGCCGCAAGCTGCCCAGAGACACAAGCCTACCAGACGAGCTAAATCACTTCTATGCTCGATTCGAGGCAAGCAACACTGAGGCATGCATGAGAGCATCAGCGGTTCCGGACGACTGTGTGATCACGGTCTCCGTAGCCAACATGAGTAGGACCTTTAAACAGGTCAACATACACAAGGCTGTGGGGTCAGACGGATTACCAGGATGTGTGCTCCGGACATGTGCTGACCAACTGGCAGGTGTCTTCACTGACATTTTCAAAATGTCCCTGATTGAGTCTGTAATACCTACATGCTTCAAGCAGACCACCATAGCCCAAGAACACAAAGGCAACCTGCCTAAATGACTACTGACCCGTAACATTCACGTCTGTAGCCATGAAGTGCTTTGAAAGGCTGGTAATGGCTCGCATCAACACCATTATCCCAGAAACCCTAGACCCACTCTAATTTGCATACCGCCCGAACAGATCCACAGATGATGCAATCTCTATTGCACTCCACACTGCCCTTTCCCACCTGGACAAAAGGAACACCTATGTGAGAATGCTGTTCATTGACTACAGCTCAACGTTCAACACCATAGTACCCTCAAAGCTCACCACCAAGCTAAGGATCATGGGACTAAACACCTCCCTCTGCAACTGAATCCTGGATTACCTGACAGGCCACCCATGTGGTGAGGGTAGGTAGCAACACATCTGCCACGCTGATCCTCAACACTGGAGCTCCCCAGGGGTGTGTGCTCAGTCCCCTCCTGTACTCCCTGTTCACCCACGACTGCATGGCCAGGCACAACTCCAACACCATCATTAAGTTTGCTGACGACACAACAGTGGTAGGCCTGAACACCGACAACGACGAGACAGCCTATAGGGAGGAGGTCAGAGACCTGGCCGGGTGGTGCCAGAATAACAACCTATCCCTCAACGTAACCAAGACTAAGGAGATGATTGTGGACTACAGGAAAAGGAGCACTGAGCACGTCCCCATTCTCTTTGATGGGGCTGTAGTGGAGCAGATTGAGAGCTTCAAATTCCTTGGTGTCCACATCAACAACAAACTAGATTGGTCCAAACACACCAAGACAGTTGTGAAGAGGGCACGACAAAGCCTATTCCCCCTCAGGAAACGAAACAAATTTGGCATGGGTCCTGAGATCCTCAAAGGTTCTACAGCTGCAACATCAAGAGCATCCTGACCGGTTGCATCACTGCCTGGTACGGTAATTGCTCGGCCTCCGACCGCAAGGCACTTCAGAGGGTAGTACGTACGGCCCAGTACATCACTGGGGCAAAGCTGCCTGCCATCCAGGACCTCTCCACCTAGTGGTATCAGAGGAAGGCCCTAAAAATTGTCAAAGACTCCAGCCACCCCAGTCATAGACTGTTCTTTCTACTACCGCATGGCAAGCGGTACCGGAGTGCCAAGTCTAGGACAAAAAGGCTTCTCAACAGTTTTTACCCCCAAGCCATAAGACTCCTGAACAGGTAACCAAATGGTTACCCGGACTATTTGCATTTTGTGCCCCTCCAACACCTCTTTTATGCTGCTTCTACTCCCTGTTTATCTTATATGCATAGTCACTTTAACTATACATTCATGTACATACTACCTAAATTGGCCCGACCAACCAGTGCTCCTGCACATTGGCTAACCGGGCTATCTGCATTGTGTCCCACCACCCGCCAACCCCTCTTTTTACGCTTCTGCTACTCTCTGTTCATCATATATAGTCACTTTAACGATACCTACATGTACATACTACCTCAATAAGCCTGACTAACTTTTTTCAAATATCTTTTTACGGTTGTTTTATTTCTTTACTTACTTACCTATACACACACACACACACACACACATACCTTTTTTCTTCGCACCATTGGTTAGAGCCTGTAAGTAAGTATTTCAATGTTGTATTCGGCGCACGTGACAAATAAACTTTGATTTGATTTGATTTTTGCGACTGCACATGAAGAAATGTTCTCTTTGCTTATTTGAGCTGTTCTTGCCATAATATGGACTTGGTATTTTAACAAATAGGGATATCTTCTGTATACCACCCCTACCACGTCACAACACAACTGATTGGCTCAAATGCATTAAGAAGGAAAGGAATTCCACAAATGAACATTTAACAAGGCACACCTGTTAATTGAAATGCATTTCAGGTGACTACCTCATGAAGCTGGTTGAGAGAATGCCATGAGTGTGCAAAACTGTCATCAAGGTAAAGGGTGGTTAATGGTCACTTTGAAGAATCTGAAATATAAAATATATTTTGATTTGTTTCACACTTTTTTGGATACTACATGATTCCATAAATAGGTGTCCAAACTTTTGACTGGTACTGTATTTCTAAACAATTCTACCTTAATCTGGATGCTACCATGATTACAGATAATCCTGAATGAATCGTGAATAATGATGAGTTACAGACACACAAATGTCTCACCCTCAAGACATGTTAACCTCTTACCATTACAATAACAAGGGAGGTTAGCATTTTTGGGGGGGTATGATATTTGAAATTAGGCAAACTATTCGAATTTTAGCAATCAGGAAATGGTGGAGTGATTTCTGCATATTTCACCTTTAAAGCTGCTCTATGGATTCTAATTACTGCATAGTGTGTGTGTGTGTGTGTGTGTGTGTGTGTGTGTGTGTGTGTGTGTGTGTGTGTGTGTGTGTGTGTGTGTGTGTGTGTGTGTGTGTGTGTGTGTGTGTGTGTGTGTGTGTGTGTGTGTGTGTGTGTGTGTGTGTGTGTGTGTTGTGCGAGAGAGAGAGGGTCTTTGGGCACTGTAGGATTGATTCTTAATCAGTTTGGCTCATTGGACAAGTCAGTCTATGTTTGAAGCTGTTGAGTGGCATGAATGTTTTTGGCAATATACTGCACCTGCTGTCTCTAAGTCTGAATGCTCGGCTATGAAAAGCCAACTGACATTTACTCCTGAGGTGCTGACCTGTTGCACCCTCTACAACCACTGTGAATATTATTATCTCACCCTGCTGGTCATCTATGAACATTTGAAAATCTTGGCCATGTACTGTTATAATCTCAACCCGGCACAGCCAGAAGAGGACTGGCCACCCCTCAGAGCCTGGTTGTTCTCTAGGTTTCTTCCTAGGCTCCTGCATTTCTAGGGAGTTCTTCCTAGCCACCGATATCAAAATCCATGCGAGTTAGAGTGTGCAATGTTCATGCTACCGTTTCTAGGCCTTTCCCCAGCTGGGGTGAGAAGTGGTGTTCCTAAATAGGGCTGCTCAGACATACAGTGGTCTGCCAGGATCAGCTGCCACTCAAATCCCAGCTGCTGATGACCAATAGCCCTGTGACACTACTGTGCAGGGGCCTGGCTAGGAGCTTCCAGGTCATTCAGTCCTGCCCCCGTTACCTAGCACCCCGTCACCAATAGACTTTAATGGTGCAAGAAATGTAGGTGGATACCTGTGCGCTGAAATTATTTAGAGTGACATGGACGTGTCATGCACGAGTCTCATGCACGTGTCCCAACATCACTTCTTTGCTATTGGAAAATGGACTTGGAAAAAAATCCAAGACGACCAGCACCTCCCCACAGCTACAGGAGACTGTCGGAACTCCAGTCTGTTGGAGGACCTCCTGCCAACAGCACATTGCTTTTTTCTCAGGCTGTGCTCCCCTAGCCGTTGTCTTCCCAGACTTAGCCACAAGGCCTGCGCACCGCACCTCTGGGGACCACTGCTGCTCCGAGATCCCCTGCCGAGTTAGCCTGGGGGGACGCCCAGTTACCATGTGTTGCCACGAGGAGGCCCGGCAGGAGTCTTAATGAAGGAGAGACTGTGTACTGGCAAGGGAAGGCTTACACGCATAGCTGCTTCCTGGTTCACCACAAGGACTAGCCAGCGCCAGCGAGCTGTAAGCGAAAGGTTTGCAAGCAGGTGGGAAGTAGGCATGCTCTACTGCACTAGTTGCAACACAGCACCCTGTGTGCTACACACACACAAACTAGGAGGAACATCTAAAATATTCACCCACTTCATATTTAATCTCCAGTTCCCAGAGAGAACCATAATATAAAGCTTGTGGATCAGGGGCGTTTCTATGATTTCAAGATATTGTGTGCTTAGTCCAAAGCCAGTAGGGGGGTCTGAGGGCATCCTCCCCTGGCAAAAAAAGAAGGATGCATGAATTTGGCGCACTTTGAGATGAACATTGAGAGATTAGAACATTGCAAGATTAAATCTTTTTCAGGTATCTTGCACTTTCCCACCTGCCACAGCAGACACTGCCAGTACGCAATTACAGTGGCTACTGTGGGTGTGTCTACTCTGGAACACATATATCTACCAATCAAATTGACTTATATAGCCCTTTTTACATCAGCCGATGTCCCAAAGTGCTATACAGAAACCCAGCCTAAAACAGATGTAGAAGATATCAGAGCGCCTGACAATCATGTAGTCCTTGAGGTACAAGTGCTTTGGTCGTGGGTGCATCCAGGAAGTTTTTTTATTTGTTGTTCATATGGAACATGGTGTTGTTGACGTTCAGCACAAAGTCTCCACTCCATATCTCACAATCTCGCTTGATGTCACACAAAAACAAGATTTTTACATTTTTGGGTACTTCCAGAAGAAGGTGTAGCCCTTTCCTTCCTTCCTGAGCAACCCTTTACCCAGGAGTGTGGTCTTACTGAGAGCAGCAATGTCGGTGTTATATCGCTTCATCTCTCCCGCAATGAGTGCAGTCCTTAGTTTGGGCACGTCCTTATGTTCAATGTTGCAAGTCATAAGGGGACAAATGTAGTTTTATTTCCTTTTTGATTGAGGCATGATATCAGGGATGTCCTCATTACGGATGTCTTGAGAGGAGCAGTGCTGGACAAATCATCGGACGATCTTAACCAAGCTCAGAAAGGTTCGCCCAGCTATCCACCTTAAGATGTCCCCCAAGAAAAGCCACTGTGCTCAACTTCAGGAAACAGAGGCACGTAATAACCTACAGAAAAAAGGGTTCCAAAAGGGATCTTCAGCTGTCCCCTGTGGAAAGGGTTTTTCACATGGAACCCAAAAGGGTTCTTCAAGGAACCTATGGGGACAGCTGAAGAACCCATTTAGGTTCTAGATAGCACCTTTTTGTTCTAAGAGTGTACGAGATTCAAATCAAATAATAATAGGAAACAAATAGTAAAACAAAAAATAAACAATGAGCAATGATAGCTTGGTACAGTGCATTTGGAAAGTATTCAGACCGCTTGACTTTTTCCACATTTTGTTACATTACAGCCTTATTATAAAATGTATTAAATTGTTTTCCCCCTCATAAATCTACACACAATACACCATAATGGCAAAGAAAAAACGTTTTTAGAAATGTTTGCAAATGTCTTAAAAATAAAAAACTGAAATATCACATTTACCGAAGTATTCAGACCCTTTACTCAGTACTTTGTTGATGCACCCGTGGCAGCGATTACAGTCTCGAGTCTTCTTGGGTATGACGCTACAAGCTTGGCATACCTGTATTTGGGGAGTTTCTCCCATTCTTCTCTGCAGATCCTCTCAAGCTCTGTCAGGTTGGATGGGGAGCGTCGCTGCACAGCTATTTTCAGGTCTCTTCAGAGATGTTCGATCGGGTTCAAGTCCGGCCTCTGCCTGGGCCACTCAAGGACATTCAGAGGCTTGGCCCGAAGCCACTCCTGTGTTGTCTTGGCTGTGTGCTTAGGGTTGTTGTGCTGTTGGAAGGTGAACCTTTGCCCCACTCTGAGGTCATGAGCACTCTGGAGCAGGTTTTCATCAAGGATCTCTCTGTACTTTGCTGTGTTCATCTTTCCCTCGATCCTGACTAGTCTCCCAGTCCCTGCCGCTGAAAAACATCCCCACAGCATGAAGCTGCCAACACCATGCTTCATCTTAGGGATGGTTCCAGGTTTCCCCCATACGTGATTCTTGGCATTCAGGCCAAAGAGTTCCATCTTGACTTCATCAGACCAGAGAATCTTCTTTCTCATGGTCAGAGTCCTTTAGGTGCCTCTTGGCAAACTCCAACTGGGCTGTCATGTGCCTTTTGCTGAGGAGTTGCTTCCGTCTTGCGACTCTACCATAAAGGCCTGATTGGTCGAATGCTGCAGTGAAGTTGTCTTTCTGGAAGGTTCTCGCTGATCAATCAATCAATCAATCAATCAATCAATCAATCAAATATATTTATAAAGCCCTTCTTACATCAGCTGATGTCACAAAGTGCTGTACAGAAACCCAGCCTAAACTCCCAAACAGCAAGCAATGCAGGTGTAGAAGCACGGTGGCTAGGAAAAACTCCATAGAAAGGCCAGAACCTAGGAAGAAACCTAGAGAGGAACCAGGCTCTGAGGTGTGGCCAGTCCTCTCCTGGCTGTGCCGGGTGGAGATTATAACAGAACATGGCGAAGATGTTCAAAAAATGAGTGGTGGATCACCAATGCACAAGAAATCCAGTCTTGTGCGGACAGATATGACATTCACAACTTTTATGATTCCCTGAAGACCACGCACAGCCCAAGAAGTTGCTTTCTCTGTCCCCTCAGAAGTGCAGATGAATCCACTCTCATAAAAGACTGAACTAAGATAGTCCGGAGGTGGGGTGAACACTTTGAAGCCCTCTTAAACCAGATGAACCCAGTTGACTTCTCAGTCCCGGATGAGCACCCAAGCCTGCCCACCATCAAGAACCTTGATCTCCCACCTACCACTCCAGAGGTATGCGCCACCATCTGGTCTCTCACTGAAGAACAACAAAACTCTTGGACTGGACTCCATCCTTGCTGAGATCCTAAAACAAGGGGGGGGGGGGGGGGGGGTATCTCTGTACCAGAGCAGTTCACCTGTTCATCTCTGAGATATGGAGACAAGAGAGCATCCGCCATCAATGGAGGGGTGCAAACATTGTCACAAATATACAATAACCAAGGGAACAAATCCATCTGCGGCAACATATCCCTCCAGTTGCTGGCAAAGTCCTGGCGAAGGTCATACTCGGCAGACTCATCGTCACAATCCCTGAAGACCTGCTACCAGAGTCCCATTGTAGCTTCAGAAAGAACAGAAGCAAGGTGTATATGATCTTGTGGGAGTATGGGAGTATCACTTTAAATCGAGATCGCTGTACCTGACCATTCTATGTTGTCTCACATTTCTGGCTGGGGTTCAATCTTGTTAGAATGTTTGTAATGATATATCTGAAGGCCAGACTGATGTACGTATCAAGCGAAGACCCAGAAACCTACCTGGTAATTTCCTTTCATCCAATATGTGTTGTAATGTTCTGCTAGAACTTATTGATCAACTTGAAATACACCAGAAAACTCAAGATGGTATTGACTCCTGGTATGACAGACACTGTGATGTGCTATATCGTGAATTGGATGACTGTGTCAAGGCTAAATTTGTAAATGCTTTCAGAAAAAATAAAGGGCCAAAAGTGGGTAAACCCTTCTGGAATAAGGAACTAGATGTGTTATGTTCACAGATGAGGTTGTCTGAAAAAAAGGTTTCTAAAAATAGGAAATAGAAAAGTTGTAGGGAAGACCTAAGACATTAATTTAAAGCATATCAACATACATTTTATAAAAGATTACAGTGTACAAACCGTAGATTGCATGCATTACAACTGGAGCAGCTACAGACTAACAACCTACAACCTTTTCGGGGTGAGATAAACAAGTTGGGCCCCAAAAAGGTAAAGCAAATTCCCGTGGAAATGGTATTGTAAAATGGAGAACTTCGCTATTAAACTGATATTGTTTTTGGGAAATGGGAAAGCGATATTGCACTTTTATTTTCAGGCATTAACAGCCCTTCTATGTTTGATGATCATATTTTAAAGAAACATGTTCTCGTAAAGATGAGTTGGAGGGGGAAAAGCAACGGAAGTCATACTCCCCTAACCAGTATCTGAATGTCAGTCTTACCCTAGAAGAGGTCAGCAAGGTGGTCGAGGGTGCTAAACCAAAGAAATCTACAGGAATTAATGATTTATCTAATGAAGTTTTGAAGCCACTTAAATTGTTCCAAATACTATTTGAACTCTTCCAGGCTTGTTTTGATAATCTGTATGGAACATAACCATAATCAAGCCTATCCCCAAATCCTCCAAAAACGACCCTAAAATCCCATTGAACTATAGAGGGATAAGTCTCACTAGCAATTGTATTCTTACATTCTAAATAACAGGCTCTCCCACCATCTAGAACTGTCTGGTCAGCTTGCTGATGAACAGAATGGCTTTAGTAAAAGCCAGAGTGTGTATAGACCATATACACTATATAGACAAAAGTATGTGTACACCCCTTCAAATGAGTAGTTTCGGCTATTTCAGGCACATCCGTTGCTGACAGGTGTATAAAATCAAGCACACAGCCATACAATCTCCATAGACAAACATTGGCAGTAGAATGGCCTTACTGAAGAGCTCAGGGATTTTCAACTTGGCACCGTCATTGGATACCACTTGTCCAACAAGTCAGTTCGTAAAATTTCTGCCCTGCTAGAGCTGCCCCCGGTTAACTGCTGTTAATGTGAAGTGAAAACCTCTAGGAGAAAAAACGTCTCGGCTGCAAAGCCACACAAGCTCACAGAATGGGACAACCGAGTGCTGAAGCGCGTAGCGCATAAAAATCATGTTTCCTTGGTTGCAACACTCACTACTGAGTTCTAAACTCCATGTCCGAGCAGCCACAAGTGGTGTAAAGACTCTGGAGCAGTGGAAGCTTGCTGAATTACATGGGCAAATCTGTATTTGGCGGATGCCAGGAGAACGCTACCTGCCCGAATGCATAGTGCCAACTGTAAAGTTTGGTGGAGGAGGAATAATGGTCTGGGGCTGTTTTTCATGTTTCGGGCTAGGCCCCTTAGTTACAGTGAAGGGAAATCTTAACGCTACAGCATACAATTACATCCTAGACGATTCTATGCTTCCAACTTTGTGGCAACAGTTTGGGGTAAGCCCTCTCCTGTTTCAGCATGACAATGCCCCCATGCGCAAAGCGAGGTCCATGCAGAAATGGTTTGTAGAGATCGGTGTGGAAGAACTTAACCGGCTTGCACAGAGCCCTGATCTCAACACCTTTGGGATGAATTGGAGCGCCGGCTGCGAACCAGGCCTAATTGCCCAACTTCAGTGCCCGACTTCAATAGCAGCCATGTTCCAACATCTAGTGGAAAGCCTTCCCAGAAGAGTGGAGGCTGTTATAGCAGAAAAGGGGGGACCAACTCTATATTAATGCCCATGATTTTTGAACGAGATGTTCAATGAGAAGATGTCCACATACCTTTGGTCATGTAGTGTATCATTACGAAATGGGTGATGGACATCCACAAATGAATACAAACCATACGAAACGTATTTCGGATGTACTTACAGAATTGCATGAAATGCTCTGAGACCAGGTCGGTGTGTCACAACAAGGCTATGGAAACAGAGAGTGGAGTGACCCTGGACTTCCGATTGGACGGGAACCTCTTCAACATGAAGAGGATCCAAGCTGCCACAAAGCTCAAATCTGAACTCATACTTGAGCTCCAGGACACCGATGATTGCCCTGAAGCGCTTACAAGCCAACCCCACAGCGGCTGTGAGAGCGTATAGCAGAATGTCTGCTAACATCCCAAAAACAGAGGCCCCATGTTAGGTGGTCAACTGAAACAGCCGCGTTCTCCATCTCAGAATCATCACTTGCCATTGTACCACACTTTAAATGTCTTGGAAGCATATCCTCTCGGAAGACTGCAACATCGACCAGGATATCCAGAATCGGGTCAAACAGACCTCATCCTCCTTTGGACAGCTGAGGTAGAGGGCTTTTAACAACAGCAACCCGAACCTGCACACTGAAGTTGCTGTCCACCAGGCAGTGTGTGTATCTACACTGCTTTATGGATGTGAAACATGGACAGTCTACAGCCGACACATTAAACCACTGGAGTCCTTTCACATAAAATACCTCCAACGCATTTTCAAAGGGACCTGGCAGGACCGTGTTCCGCACTCTGATATCCTGCAGACAACCAACAGCATGAGCATTGAGGTGTCCATCGCACGCCAGCTTAGGTGGCTCGGCCATGCCATCCGGATGGCAGAGAATCGACTGCCGCGGAAGATGCTGTATTGACAACTGGGCCGTCGCTCTGCAGATGGGTAGAACAAGTGGCGCAAAAAAAGACTCATGAACATGCTGCACTGGCCTCAATGGGACAGGCCTTTGTGTGCTCTGTCAGTGGCAGAAGGTGTGCATCCCGCATCGGATTACGCAATCATCACCTGGCCGTGCTGCTGCTCCAGTTTCAACTGTTCTGCCTGCGGCTATGGAACCCTGACCTGTTCACCGGACGTGCTACCTGTCCCAGACCTGCTGTTTTCAACTCTCTAGAGACAGCAGGAGCGGTAGAGATACTCTGAATGATCGACTATGAAAAGCCAACTGATATTTACTCCTGAGGTGCTGACCTGTTGCACCTTCTACAACCACTGTGATTATTATTATTTGACCCTGCTGGTCATCTATGAACATTTGAACATCTTCGCCATGTTCTGTTATAATCTCCACCCGGCACAGCCAGGAGAGGACTGGCCACACCTCAGAGCCTGGTTCCTCTCTAGGTTTCTTCCTAGGTTCTGGCCTTTCTATGGAGTTTTTCCTAGCCACCGTGCTTCTACACCTGCATTGCTTGCTGTTTGGGAGTTTAGGCTGGGTTTCTGTACAGCACTTTGTGACATCAGCTGATGTAAGAAGGGCTTTATAAATATATTTGATTGATTGATTGATTGATCAGCGAACACACAAGCAGTAGAGGAATTCATCATCGGATACGATGAACTACCTTAAGCAAGGAAGTGTGTGTGTGTGTGTGTGTGTGCGTGTGTGTTGATGAGTGTTTACTTTTCATTTAAACCTTGTGGTTTGGTGTCTCGACCGGCTGAATAGAGGCAGATATTTCCTCGTTTCTCACACACACAGACACACAAACACACATTCATACACAGAAGCATGTGCACGCAAACTAACACATGCACACACACACACACACACACACTGCAAAGTCTTTGTGAGGAAACAAGTCAGAATTTCACACCCACGGCTCAGACAGCTCGTCAGCCCAAGAACTGTGTCACAGTTCCTCCTCCAGTCCAGACACAGCTAATGGAGGAAAATATGAGCCTGTAGAACACACACACATACGCACACACACTCACACTTGCAATTACATACACACATGCACACACAGACACAATCCCTCCCCCCTACCCACACACAGTTCTACAGTATATAACATATTCATGTGTAGAGTGTCCATATTTTATGTACTGTATGTGTTGTGTTTGTACAGTGTTAGGTCATGTGCTCAGGGTGCACTGTACTGCAAAGGTGTGTGTGTGTGTGTGTGTGTGTGTGTGTGTGTGTGTGTGTGTGTGTGTGTGTGTGTGTGTGTGTGTGTGTGTGTGTGTGTGTGTGTGTGTGTGTGTGTGTGTGTGCGTGCGTGCGTGCGTGCGTGCGTGCGTGTGTGTGTGTGTGTGTACTGTACTATATGGAGATGGGACTGCTCAGCAGACTGAATGGAAATGTGCCGTAGGGGCCTGCAGTGCTGGAGCAGATGGGCGGGCCAGCGTGGTGCACCCGCATGCCAGTGTGTGTATGTGTGTGTGTTTCTGTCCCATCTAGCATGCTATGTAAGGCAGCCTGACATGATGAGGTCTCTCTTGTTATCATGCGACAAGCTAGCGTGTGCGTGCGTACGTGTGTGCGTGTGTCATTCTACCCCACAGAGCATGCTCAGCGAGGCAGCCTGACATCATGGGGTCACCAGAAAGGCCTCTGTTTTGCCATGTGACCAGCTAGAATCGTGTGTGTGTGTGTGTGTGTGTGTGTGTGTGTGTGTGTGTGTGTGTGTGTGTGTGTGTGTGTGTGTGTGTGCGTGCGTGCGTGCGTGCGTGCGTGTTTCTGTGAGGAATCGGCAGGGAGGGTGCAGAAGTCCACATTTGTTTTTTCAAAGAACTCAGTCTGGCTTTCAACTTACTCTTGAAAGTTGTAATAGTAGAATGCACAAGGTGCAATTTCGAAGTGAGGTAGTGCATCATCAGTTCCTCTTGTCATGTTAGTCATTGCAAACCTTAGAGAAATATTTACAACGTCTCAGAATTGTCCACATCAACTAGCCCATGTCAGCGAACATTTTATTTCGTTTTTTTAGTCCATAGAGATTATTGTCATTTTTTTGTCACTCAAATATCACATAAATACACCTTAAACATGGCATAATGAATAGAATTGCAAGACAATGTGCTTTAAAACTGCTAAATGTTCTTAGCACCCATGACAAAATGTGTAGATATGCAGGAAATAATCTTTAAACACACAAAATTCTCTTTACCAACAAGAGTTGTGTGAACAGTTTGTGTCATGAACAGTGGTTGTGCCCATAGAAATAGATGTGGCGTGCACAGGTGGGGCATGGAATGTTCCCTAATGCTGGAAGGGGGACCCCAAGTGAAAAAGTTAGGGAACCCCTGGTCTAACTATTTAATAAGTTCTGGGGGAAACATATATATATATTTTTAATTATGCAATTATCTAATAACGCTTAAACTCAGATTTTTTTCATATTCACGTGTTGTGTTTGAGACTCTATTTTACGTCATCTGAGGTTTTTATGTTGTGCACGCCAACGGTTGAATACAAGGTGGGTGTCATGTTTTGGCTAATTAATGTACTAAAATTGGAATCGAATTTAAATATCAACTTTCAAATGGTACCAAAAGATGATTGGAATTCCACACATCAGAGAATGTTGACTTGAATGGGAATATCTGTTGTTTTAAATTATGCTGTCAATCCTTCATAGGAAACCTATTGAAATCATAGAAATACAGACAATAGAATAGAGATGACCATTCAATTTACATTTCAATGGTGTACCAGCTAAATTGAAGTAGTCTGACGAGTTAGGCCCATTCTATGAGTCTCTCCTTCTATGAATGAAATGACACCCACCCTGTATTCAAGAGCATGTTGTCTCAACCAATGGCAGGCACAATACAACAAACCTCAACACAAAAAGTGCCTTTGTTATACACACACTCACACACTCTCACACACGTTTACAGTAAAGTACACACATGAACGCACACGCATACAGTACACACACACATACTCACACACTCACACATGAATGCACACTCACTACTCACACACACATGTATGGTTGTATGGTACACACTCGAGTGCATGCACATTCGTTTCTCACAGTTACACTTGAATGCACAGATGAATAGTCATACACTCGCACGCACATAAACACAGCCCCCAGACAGCTGCTGTTGATGTCTCGTGCTTTTTCCTGCGTCCTCCTAACCTCTTCTTCACCCTGTTACAAAGTGGGCTGCAAAATAATCCTCCCTCCCCACTCTCCTTCTCCCTCTCTCCTATGGTCCATGGACGGCAAAATCATCCTCTCTCTCTCTCTCTCTCTCTCATATATATCCACACAGTGAGGTGGTGGCGAGAGCTTCAGTATGCATGACTACTTGCTCTCGACACCACCCCCCATTCACTTACATGTGCCTCATGAATATTAAATTGGGGAAAACAGAAGATCAGTATTGCTGTTCGGGTCCTTGTGTCCGTCCATGTCACACCATGGCCCGACATAGACCTATTTTATGAGATCTTTGGTAGCCTCCCACACAGACACCCACACACACATGCAGGAATGCACGCACACAAGCGCACACATACACACCAACCCCCATAGCTGAAACATGGAAACCCTTAAATCAAAGCATCAGCATCAGGCCCTCTTTACCAAGATAACCTCTTTCCTGGGTAACCCCACGGGCCCTGGTTGAAAGTAGTGCACTATATAGGGAATAGGGTGCCATTTGGGACACAGACATTGGGGTTCTCTGGTTTTCTACTCTGATATTTATCAGACTTTTAAAAACATGGCCAAGTCTATATTTGGGAATCAGCCACTCTCACACCCTATTGGTTTCTCACATGTTTTCCCATCATACAAAGTCACCACCTGTGGTCTATTGGTTGACACACCCAGAGGCTCCACCCTTCTGTAATAGCCTGGTTTTGGCCTAGTATACCAAGGGGACATAACTTCTGTAGGCCATATATTCAAGAGCCAGCATGTTTATGTGAGAAGCTACAGAGGCCGACTGTGTATAATTTTTTTTTTACAGTATATTGCGTCGCCTTCGAGTTTTTCCTATTCGGAAGTGGAGGAGTTTTGAATTAAGTACACTGAATGCATGGTTTGGGTTGGTGTGTAAAATACAATAAAAAGGAAGTGTCGTTTTTAAAAAAAATCTGCATTTCTCTTTTGGGCAGAGACTTACGAGTTAGTGTCCGTGTATAGTCTCCCTGTAGAGAACATGATGCATATTTTTACTGCACCAGCTCTTGTCGACTGGTCCAAAGACGGATTCAAACAGTCTGTGCAGTGTGTGTGGGGGTGTGTGTGTGACTGTCTTGCGTTTGTGTGAAGGCCAAATCAAACAAAACGTGAACAAGCGTTGCTTCGCGTAAACGCGAGAAAAGTAGACTTGCTTTGTAATTTGAGGTGCATGGCGCTTTTGACGCGGTTGACGCTCACGCTCGTTCGTGTTTCGTTTGATTTGGCCTTGAGGCTACATAAACCTGTCAACACAGCAACCCTACAGCTTGGATGGGCCATCTGGGTTGTCAATAGTACCCTTAGAAACAAACCCCACCCCCCCAAAATCCCTCCATCCCCAACATCAACCCATCTTATCCAGAATCTTTCACTGCAATGCACTCTACGGCTGACACCAGGTGACAGGATTACAGAGATTGGACTCAGCAGGTGAAGGTGTGTGTGTGTCTGTGTATGTGTGTGTGTTTGTGCATGTGTGCTGTCCCATTTCTCCAGGATACACACCATGAATGACAGAGTGGGTAAATTGCCCCTAACCACTGATTCAGGATCAGCCACAGATGATCTGATCCGAGATCTGCTGTTATAAGGGGCAATCCCTTTCTCCAGCATGAATAACAGAGGAGGGCCTACCAGTCATTCAAAACAGACAGGTGATAGCCCGATAAATGTTTGTGCTGGGAGACAGTAATATCCTCTTTATAACCCCCCCCCCCCCCCCCTCTCTCTCTCTCTCTTTAATTCTCTCTGTGAGATCTAATAATATTATCCCCTAATCTCTCTCTCTGTCTCTCTATAACAATATCCTGTCATTGTCCTTTCTCTTTCTTGCACGCTCTCCAATAATACTTCCTAAACTCTATCTATCTTTACTGTATTTTCTTTCTCCCAAAATGCATTTTGAGGTTGGATAACTCCATATGGACCGTGGCTCTTTCCCTGTCTCACTCCCTTTCCCCAATCCTATCTCTCTTTCCCTGTCTCGCTCCCTTTCCCCAATCCTATCTCTCTTTCCCTGTCTCACTCCCTTTCCCCAATCCTATCTCTCTTTCCCTGTCTCACTCCCTTTCCCCAATCCTATCTCTCTTTCCCTGGCTCGCTCCCTTTCCCCAATCCTATCTCTCTTTCCCTGTCTCACTCCCTTTCCCCAATCCTATCTCTCTTTCCCGGTCTCACTCCCTTTCCCCAATCCTATCTCTCTTTCCCTAAGTATGTTTTGATGTTTTCCCCTCTTCACTGCTCTCTCTCTCTCTTCCGGTTCTCCCGCTTTCTTCTGTCAGCCCAATGTTTAGATACCTCAGCCCTGTGGTGAAATGCCTCTTCTCCCGCTCTCTCTTTCCCCTCTTTCTCCCCCGTCTCTCTTCCCCTCTCCCCATCACAGGGTGGGGTCCAGTCCAGAACACACTTCCACTAGGCAGAGTCATCCCCCAGAGCGCCATGATCTGTAGTGTTGCGTAATGAGTCCCCCCCCCCCTCCCCCCTATGCGTTGTAGTTCCTCCACCCGACTCCACAGATGTTCAATCAGGCCAAGCTGTCCTTCGAGAGTCTTTCCCGTCTCAACCCTCTGATTTATTTGACTGCAGCATTTTGAGATGGGACCAATGGTAACAACATGTAGATGTTTTTGTGTTCAGAACTACTGTTGTAAATGTATGTACTGTACCATACTGTCTATTGGGTTTCTTTGGGGATACATGTGTGATCACTAAATGAAACTAAACCAAAGTTGTTGTTTCTGACATACAACACATGCTGAGCACTGATAGTCACTGAAAGTAAACCTGAGATTGTCACTAGAATTTATACATGTACAGTTTTCACACTCAGTCAAAAAAGGTTGACAATGGTATTGAGACGCTGATTAGCTTTCAATGTACACTAGCCACCCCTTTTAGTGTGTCCACTATATCGGTCCCACCAGAAACGAGCCACGGTGTTTAATCACTTCCACCTCTGTGTTTGGGTTCTAGCTGCGACGAGTGTGTGTGTGTGTGTGTGTTAGACCCCAGCCTTGTGAAAAACGTCAGAGGGGCCCTCAGTGGTTTCTCTGATGTTACTGATACTCCCCCTGTCCCTCATACACCACCCCACCACCACCCACCCTTTGAACTCAGAAAAATAGAGAATTATGCACAGGCACATACAAAGACACACAACACACAACACACACTATCCTGTGGGAACAGCTGTGACCTATCATCTCAACAGGGCCCGGCCCCTTTCTCCCTTTCTCCCTGCTTGGAAAACAATACCTTAATGGATCTACCACTCCAAGGCCTCTCAAGTGTTTGGCTGGACTGGTGAGGGTATTCCTGGATGACTGGAATTCATTGTACACCCCCAACCCCACATCCCAACCCACCTCCCATACTCCATCCCAAACACTAAGGTCCAAGGGGGGATGTGGGGTGTAATGAGGGCAAGGAGGAGGGAGCAGGAGGAGGAGGGTGGTGGCATGGCAGAGCGAGAGAGAGAGAGAGACTCCTGCAGCATAGCACCCGTTTCAAAATAGCTCACAGCAAATGTACCCTCTTTCCAACCTCTCTCCCCCTTTCCCTCCTTTCTTCCCCAAGCAGTAATGGAAACCACTACTTAACCAGAGCTTGGGACAAACTGGGGCGTTATTGTTGATGAGCGGAGCGACTGAACGGAAAAAAAGGACACAAGAGGGGGCCTGTATCATGTCTGCATTTTGAAGGGGGAGGGAGGGAGGAGGAGGGTGGAGGAGGAGGGTGGAGCGCAGCCAGGACTAGAGGAACGCTAATGATGAAAAGTCCATATGTTCACTGCCCATTGCTGCGCTGGTGAACTGTTGACTCTGTCGGAAAACCAAATAGCAACGCCGGAGAGAAGGTTTCTTTAAGGGAACCTGAGGCATGTGTTGGAGAACTGTGCATCGATTCTTTTTCTACCACTCAAAACCTCAACTTTGATTTAGTGCAGTTTGTTTACTGCTTGTTTACTTGGTAACAAGCACTATTTATTATCGTCACCCAGTATCATCCATCAAAAATGCAAGAAAGAGCATGAAAAGATAAAAACTTAGCGCAATTCAAGAATATTGATAGTAGTTCAGCAAACAACAAAAACAGAGGGGAAAACAGAGGGAGAAACCGTGAACGCAAAAAAGGCAGAAACAGAAATAGACAGAGGAGGAAAAGCTAAGGAGGGAGAGGAGAGCGAAAGAAAAACAAGGGGGTCTCCTGCTCTGCTCCCGGCAAACATGCCACTGTTGATGAGCGGAAAGTAGATGAAAGAGAGAGGGAGAAAGAGAGAGAGAAAGAGAGACAGTATTGTTGACAAGCAGGAGGACGTCTTCCCGAGAAACAACGGCACGTAACTATGTCTGCAAAAGAAAAGAAAACAGCTAGAGACTGACAGACTGAGAGAGAGAAAGATAGAGTGGGAGGATAGAGATAGAGAGTTAGAGTTTTTTCCCTCCAAAGAGTCCCCAAGCCCCTTGATATCCAAAGAGAGAGAAAGAGAAAAAGAAAGAGGTGGGAGAGAAAAAGAGAGAGAGAGAGTACTTTTCCTCCAAATAGACCCCAGGCCCTTTGACATCAAGGCCCCAACTCACAACGCTTGCATCGTAAGAGGGGTGGAACGAGAGAAGAGATGAGAAGAGGAGAAGAAGAGAGAATGTAAGCCAGGCCAGAGAACTCCCAGGAGCAGAGAGAGGAAAGAGACATTGGGAGGGGTTCAACAACTCAATGAATTAGCGTGTCATCCGCTTTCACTGGGAAAAAGACAGATCAGTGTTTCTAGTGTGCCAAGTTGACAAGAGTTGACAAGGGAGGAAGGAAAATAGCTCAGATTAATTGTTTGGACCTGGGTTCAAACACTATTTTCAAATAATTTATTGGTGCTTGTTTGAGCTTGCCTGACATATAATGGACCACTAGAATAACCACAAAACTGCAACCCTCTCTCATCTGGCACTCCAGGCAGGCTAGAGCAAACGCTTAAAGTATTTGAAAGATTTCAAATAGTATTTAAACCCAGGGCTGGAAGTGTTACTGCATTCTTGTGTGATGACTACAAAAAAAGTGAGTGAGTGAATAGAAGCGGAGGCCACTCTCCACACCCTATCATGGACAAAGAATGTCTCGCACCAAGGGACAGTTTCCCTGTTTGAACAAAGCGTTTTATTTGACTGCTGCGATTTGTCAAGTTCAGTTGAATTTGCCGAGCCCTATCTAACAAACTTAAACCCTTATCTGGGTGCTAGCGCGTCAATGTTTGCATTGTTACTGCAAATTCCTCAACAGGTCTTCCCTGAAAAAAAGAGAAAGAAGACAGAATCATGTAAGGATAAACAAAACCGACGATCTGACTAGCTGTCGACAAGCCTCGAGTATATAAACAGAAACCGTTACATCATCATACTCAGACAAACGCTTTTCAAGGCCTCGCGTATTATCAGAGAGCATGAGAACAACTTGTAGCGGAGAGATATTTTTGACACAGCTAGCTCCCAGGGGGCCCGGGAGCTGAGGGGGTGAGGGGGGATTGGGCTTTTCTATCTAAATGCACGAGGTGTAGCGTGAGATACGCGCTCGCATTCCAATCAGAACGAGGTCTTGCAAGCCAAGTAGCTGTCCTATCCAGCCGTCTGATTTTAATCTCCACGTCCTTGGCATATTGGCAGCCCACACTACGGGTGAGCGCAGGGTCACACGGCCCGGAACGTCACTCATTTCAAAGGCCATCATCAAGGGGCCCTCCCTCTCCAGCCATCCTCCTCCAACAAGGCCCCCTATTCATCGTCTATGGGCCTGGAGGTGATATGTGCCTTGAATTTCATTGGCAGGGCATTGGTTGTTAAGGCATACTAAGCAACACAGCGATGACATTTATGTTTGTGTTTTCGCACCTGCGGGTAGAGTTGAGTTGTTATGGAGTGTAAATGTATGTTACAGGTGTAGAAAATATATTGATGTGTATGTCGGATTTGACAGGTGTCAGTTTCCAGAGCGCAGATATACAAACTGAATGCTTATGTGTATGTGTGTGTGTGTGCGCATTTGAGGGCATAACACATTTCTACCTCCTACAGTGCTTGGCCCGATGCCAGGAGTACCACTGTTTTTATGGCCATCTGCCAATGTTATCCACTATTATTTTTCACTCACACCTCTAGCGCTCACACCCACATAGTATGCCATTCAGACACACACACACACACACACACACACACACACACACACACACACACACACACACACACACACACACACACACACACACACACACACACACAGGGTGCAGTTAAAGGTCACCATCTGATCCAACAAAGAAAGAAAAGTATGCTGGGAGGAAAAATCGCAATCAGTGTTTCATAACTTTATCAACAAAACCTGGCAATGGTCTAAAGAGTGAAAAAAACAAGGTCAGACAAACTAAAACAGAAAGAGGGGGCAAAGAAAAAACGCTGACAGCATAATTGGTGGCCTGAGCTTGGATAATTAAACATGTGAGAACCTCATTGGTCAGAGGACAATTTCTGAGAAAAGGGGGTGGAGCCGGTTAAAGGGAGTTAAAGGGAGAAGGTCATGTAGCTGAGGCTGGTTGTGTGTGTGTGTGTGTGTTGAGACAGTTGGTCAGCTGATAAAGCCATGCACAACCGTGTCAGTTAGCTTTGCTGCATCGTTTTGATTGATTGGATGTGGGGCAATGGCCCACCTAGCCCTTCTGTTTGCGTCATAGGGCTCAAAGGCCAGGGAAAGTTCCGGAAACCCTCCCTTCCGTTGTCACTGCCTCCCTTCTGTTGTCACTGCCTCCCTTCTGTTGTCACTGCCTCCCTTCCATTGTCACTGCCTCCCTTCCGCTGTCACTGCCTCCCTTCCGCTGTCACTGCCTCCCTTCCGCTGTCACTGCCTCCCTTCCGCTGTCACTGCCTCCCTTCCGCTGTCACTGCCTCCCTTCCGCTGTCACTGCCTCCCTTCCGCTGTCACTGCCTCCCTTCCGCTGTCACTGCCTCCCTTCCATTGTCACTGCCTCCCTTCCGCTGTCACTGCCTCCCTTCCGTTGTCACTGCCTCCCTTCCGCTGTCACTGCCTCCCTTCCGTTGTCACTGCCTCCCTTCCGTTGTCACTGCCTCCCTTCCGCTGTCACTGCCTCCCTTCCGCTGTCACTGCCTCCCTTCCGTCGTCACTGCCTCCCTTCCGTCGTCACTGCCTCCCTTCCATCGTCACTGCCTCCCTTCATCTTTCCTGAACTTTATGTGATGTAAACCAAATACCAATGTAAAAAACACTGTCTTTTTACCAAAGCTTTATACAGTGCCTTGCGAAAGTATTCGGCCCCCTTGAACTTTGCAACCTTTTGCCACATTTCAGGCTTCAAACATAAAGATATAAAACTGTATTTTTTTGTGAAGAATCAACAACAAGTGGGACACAATCATGAAGTGGAACGACATTTATTGGATATTTCAAACTTTTTTAACAAATCAAAAACGGAAAAATTGGGCGTGCAAAATTATTCAGCCCCCTTAAGTTAATACTTTGTAGCGCCACCTTTTGCTGCGATTACAGCTGTAAGTCGCTTGGGGTATGTCTCTATCAGTTTTGCACATCGAGAGACTGACATTTTTTCCCATTCCTCCTTGCAAAACAGCTCCAGCTCAGTGAGGTTGGATTGAGAGCATTTGTGAACAGCAGTTTTCAGTTCTTTCCACAGATTCTCGATTGGATTCAGGTCTGGACTTTGACTTGGCCATTCTAACACCTGGATATGTTTATTTTTGAACCATTCCATTGTAGATTTTGCTTTATGTCTTGGATCATTGTCTTGTTGGAAGACAAATCTCCGTCCCAGTCTCAGGTCTTTTGCAGACTCCATCAGGTTTTCTTCCAGAATGGTCCTGTATTTGGCTCCATCCATCTTCCCATCAATTTTAACCATCTTCCCTGTCCCTGCTGAAGAAAAGCAGGCCCAAACCATGATGCTGCCACCACCATGTTTGACAGTGGGGATGGTGTGTTCAGCTGTGTTGCTTTTACGCCAAACATAACGTTTTGCATTGTTGCCAAAATTGTTTCATCTGACCAGAGCACCTTCTTCCACATGTTTGGTGTGTCTCCCAGGTGGCTTGTGGCAAACTTTAAACAACACTTTTTATGGATATCTTTAAGAAATGGCTTTCTTCTTGCCACTCTTCCATAAAGGCCAGATTTGTGCAATATACAACTGATTGTTGTCCTATGGACAGAGTCTCCCACCTCAGCTGTAGATCTCTGCAGTTCATCCAGAGTGATCATGGGCCTCTTGGCTGCATCTCTGATCAGTCTTCTCCTTGTATGAGCTGAAAGTTTAGAGGGACGGCCAGGTCTTGGTAGATTTGCAGTGGTCTGATATTCCTTCCATTTCAATATTATCGCTTGCACAGTGCTCCTTGGGATGTTTAAAGCTTGGAAATCTTTTTGTATCCAAATCCGGCTTTAAACTTCTTCACAACAGTATCTCGGACCTGCCTGGTGTGTTCCTTGTTCTTCATGATACTCTCTGCGCTTTTAACGGACCTCTGAGACTATCACAGTGCAGGTGCATTTATACGGAGACTTGATTACACACAGGTGGATTGTATTTATCATCATTAGTCATTTAGGTCAACATTGGATCGTTCAGAGATCCTCACTGAACTTCTGGAGAGAGTTTGCTGCACTGAAAGTAAAGGGGCTGAATAATTTTGCACGCCCAATTTTTCAGATTTTGATTTGTTAAAAAAGTTTGAAATATCCAATAAATGTTGTTCCACTTCATGATTGTGTCCCACTTGTTGTTGATTCTTCACAAAAAAATACAGTTTTATATCTTTATGTTTGAAGCCTGAAATGTGGCAAAAGGTCGCAAAGTTCAAGGGGGCCGAATACTTTCGCAAGGCACTGTAGATAGACTAATATGCATTTAAACTTTCAGTTTAGCAAACCAATGGCAGAGGCTGAATTCCACAAATGTTATCAATGTGTTTCTAGTCTTCATGCCCGACTCTCATGTACAGTGGGGCAAAAAAGTATTTAGTCATTCACCAATTGTGCAAGTTTTCCCACTTAAAAAGATGAGAGAGGTCTGTAATTTTCATCATAGGTACAATTCAACTATGACAGACAAAATTAGAAAAAAAAATCCAGAAAATCACATTGTAGGATTTTTAATGAATTTATTTGCAAATTATGGTGGAAAATAAGTATTTGGTCACCTACAAACAAGCAAGATTTCTGGCTCTCACAGACCTGTAACTTTTTCTTTAAGAGGCTCCTCTGTCCTCCACTCGTTACCTGTATTTATGGCACCTGTTTGAACTTGTTATCAGTATAAAAGACACCTGTCCACAACCTCAAACAGTCACACTCCAAACTCCACTATGGCCAAGACCAAAGAGCTGTCAAAGGAAACCAGAAAAATAATTGTAGACCAGCACCAGGCTGAGAAGACTGAATCTGCAATAGGTAACCAGCTTGGTTTGAAGAAATCAACTGTGGGAGCAATTATTAGGAAATGGAAGACATACAAGACCCCTGATAATCCCCCTCGATCTGGGGCTCCACGCAAGATCTCACCCTGTGGGGTCAAAATTATCACAAGAACGGTGGGCAAAAATTCCAGAACCACACGGGGGGACATAGTGAATGACCTGCAGAGAGCTGGGACCAAATGAACAAAGCCTACCATCAGTAACACACTACGCCGCCAGGGACTCAAATCCTGCAGTGCCAGACGTGTCCCCCTACTTAAGCCAGTACATGTCCAGGCCCGTCTGAAGTCTGCTAGAGAGCATTTGGATGATCCAGAAGATGATTGGGAGAATGTCATATGGTCAGATGAAACCAAAATATAACTTTTTGGTAAAAACTCAACTCGTCGTGTTTGGAGGACAAAGAATGCTGAGTTGCATCCAAAGAACATCATACCTACAGTGAAGCATGGGGGTGGAAACATCATGCTTTGGGGCTGTTTTTCTGCAAAGGGACCAGGATGACTGATCCGTGTAAAGGAAAGAATGAATGGGGCCATGTATCGTGAGATTTTGAGTGAAAACCTCCTTCCATCAGAAAGGAAATTGAAGATGAAATGTGGCTGGGTCTTTCAGCATGACAATGATCCCAAACACACCGCCAGGGCAACAAAGGAGTGGCTTCGTAAGAAACATTTCAAGGTCCTGGAGTGGCCTAGCCAGTCTCCAGATCTCAACCCCATAGAAAATCTTTGGAGGGAGTTGAAAGTCCGTGTTGCCCAGCAACAGCCCCAAAACGTCACTGCTCTAGAGGAGATCTGCATGGAGGAATGGGACAAAATACCAGCAACAGTGTGTGAAAACCTTGTGAAGACTTACAGAAAACATTTGACCTCTGTCATTGCCAACAAAGGGTATATAACAAAGTATTGAGATAAACTTTTGTTATTGACCAAATACTTATTTTCCACCATAATTTGCAAATAAATTAATTAAAAATCCTACAATGTGATTTTCTAGATTTTTTTTCTCTAATTTTGTCTGTCATAGTTGAAGTGTACCTATGATGAAAATCACAGGCCTCTCTCAAATTTTTAAGTGGGAGAACTTGCACAATTGGTGGCTAACTAAATACTTTTTTGCCCCACTGCATATAGGAAAGGGTTACATTTTTGGCCAAGTCAGTAAGCATGCTTTGCTTCTAAACTATGGTGTAGAAGGGACGATGACAAAGCATTCTCTGGAACCTTCTGGAATTGCAACATCAGGTTGAGTAACTTCTTCTTTTGTTTCCTAACAGCGAAATGCAATTGAGTCAGTGCCTCAGGTCTCTAGCAGTTTCACTTGAATTACATCCATGTACACACAACTGTCTACTTGTCACAGAGACTGTGGGCCTATATCAACACAGACACATGGTAGCATTTTAAAAGTTGCAGGCTACTCCGTTAAAAGTCATTGTCATAATTTTTCTAGACAGACGTAACATTCCGTGCACAGTTACAGAAAACCATGTATGCACGAATGGAGCCTCCTCAGAGAAGGAAGGGGAGGACCATCCTCCTCAGTGAATTTCATAAAAATACAAATTGTGAAACATTAAAAAAGTTTTCCTTTTTAGATAAAACTTTACTAAATATATTGACGTCACCAAAGAATTGATTAAAACACACTGTTTTGCAATGAAGGTCTACAGTAGCCTCAGCAGCACTCTGTATGGTAGCACCATGGTGTAGTCGGAGGACAGCATACTTCCGCCCTCCTCTTGGTACATTGACTTCAATACAAAACCTAGGAGGCTCATGGTTGTCACCCCCTTACATAGACTTACACAGTAATTATTACAATTTACGGACAAACTATCAGAGCTCTTGCAGCATTAGCTGACATGTTGTCCACCCTAGTATCAGATTATTAATCTAGTACTTAATACATAAACTATAGCTAGCTAGCGCTGCAATGGAGGAGAGAGAGAGAGAGAGAGAGAGAGAGAGAGATGGAGCTAGCTGGTTTCGCCTACTCAAACACTCAGATCAAACAGAGAGGGATGCTATGTTAGCTAGCTGGCTATGGCTATCCAACACTGGAACTCTTCCAAGTCAAATTAAGCTTTTGGTTTTATTAATTTATTGCCACCGGGAACTGCCTGTGTAACTGCTAAACTGCTTGCAGACTGTACTGCATGATTGTAGTGGGTTTACTAACATGTTTGTTCTAGTAGCTATGTTGACGATGACGTTGCTAACTTTGTTAGCTAATTTGGTGACAACAATGTAGGCTGTGTGTAGTGGTTAGCCGTTATGATATGAAGGTTCAGCTTGGAACGTTTTTTTTTTTGTTGCCTGGTCACAGAAAACTGATGTGTTGTGCACTGAAGTCCACAAGCAAAGGGAAAAGGTGAGAGGAGGAGAGCAAGCAAATTCAAGAAGGAATTATACAATAAGCAAAATGTTCATGCTGTTTGTATGTGGCTGCTATATAAGTGAATCAGGGGTGTATTCATTCCGCCGATTCTGTTGAAAAACATTTCTTAAATGGAAGCAAACGAAACAGAACGAAACAGGGATAAACATACCTGAATTTGTCCAATAGAAACTCTTGTTTGCAACTGTTGGACTAATGATTACACCCTAGATCAGCTAGATGCAGGCAAGAGTGTGCAAGGCGGTATTGAATGTGTCACTGTCTGTCACCTTGATTACTTACATTTTTCTCTCGACCTGTGCACCTACGTTGTAAACTTTCATTCATAGGCTAGTTTTAGCAACCTCATGATGAGTATAGGGAAAATGTGAGTATCATGTAGTAGCATAAACCTATCAATGTTATATTGAACTGGGTGAAAGGAATATTAATGACAGTCATCCAATATGCTGTAATAGAAATAAGGCCATGCTCATAAAAACAATTATTGTCCTCCCTCATCTTAAATCTCACCTACCAGGCTCTGTCACAGCCGGCCGCGACTGGGAGACCCATGGGGCGGCGCACAGGGATGTTCTTCTCCCATCGCGCACTAGTGACTCCTGTGGCGGGCCAGGTGCAATGCACGCTGACATTGGTGCGGCTGGCTTCCGGGTTAAGCGGGCATTGTGTCATGAAGCAGGGTGGCTTGGTTGGGTTGTGTTTCAGAGGACGCATGGCTCTCGACCTTCGCCTCTCCTGAGTCCGTACAGGAGTTGCAGCGATGGGACAAGACTGTAACTACCAATTGGATTCAACGAAAAAGGGATAAAATCTATATCTTTTAAACATATTCAAATATGGCCTATTACGAAATGTTGTCTCAGCAAGAAAAACTCAATGTCCAAATGGATTTGCCTACCTGAAAGAATTTGACCTACAGGTGTGTCTGTGTTGGTTAATATGGTAACACAGCCAAGTGTAATACTTGACAGCGCTAACATTTTGCTCATTGGCTTCAGGGCATGTTAGAGCATGTTAGCTGTTTCAAAGGCACAAAAAAGATTGTTAGCCAAGGCTACTTTTGCTACAGTTGGTCACTAAGCTAGCTCCAGCATTAGCTTAGCTTGCTCAAGCTCAGCTAGCTCAATCTAGGTTACCTAGATGTAGTGCATTAGCATATGAGAAGCACATGTTCTCGTCGATTCACTAAGCATGGAGACACAAGTGTCTGTTCATACCAGGAAATGTAGGCTAGGCTACACAAGAAAGAAGACAGAGACAAAAAAAAAGGGTTTGATCAGTGCCTGTTGTCTGGTAACTCTGGGAGCGATTTCACTCACTCCAAACCCCCGCCTGTCCTTTTGGTGTACTAGCATGTGAATCCTCCTACGCCCTACTCCCCACCCAACGACCTTCATGCACCCACGCACATAACCCAGCCGTTACCTGGCAACCCAGCTCCTGCATGGAACACCTCGTTGCCATGTCAACAGAACGCAATTCACGTGCAAGTGGGGTGTTTTCTGCTTGCAGTTATTGTCAAGGGGCGGGAAACAAACCTCCAACTGCAGTTTGATCTCTAGACGTTCTTACGAGGCTGATGAGGGTCGCATGGGGATGTTGTCAACACACCGCCACACCAGAAAATCCCCCAGATGACTCATATTTCCTAGGTCTCAGTGGAGCAATCAGTGTTGACAACTAGCAATTTGTCTAAGTCCCTTTCTGACATTCATTGTCAAGACATTTTGAATTATTGGTGTCTTACACATTTTGAGGAATAAAAATAACCCTGGCTTCCCTGTAGACATGAACTTGTGTCTCATCTAGTTACCCTTTCACTTCTACCTACATGAAAGGCACTTGTTTCTCAATCCCTGCTGGGAAGAATTTCACTACACTAAAATATGCGCACAGAGCCTCTCGCTCAAAGGTTCTCAAAGGGTTGGCGGCTCTCTAACGGTTGTCCTGGCAACCACCCTCCATTGACTCTGTATTGGCATTACTTCCAGGGCACGCCTCAGAACTCTTTCCTACATGCCATATCAGGGGGTAACCTAGCACTCTCACGGTCAAGCTATCAATGTTTATCCCTTCGCTAACTTCCAACAATAGTGTGATGGATGAGCAGGTAAACAAAGTATGCTATACTCCAAAACGTTTGGATTTGAAATCAAACAATGACTAAGAGGGTAGAGTGCAGACGGTCAGCTTTAATGTGATGGTATTTTCATCCATGTCAGGTGAACCGTGTAGAAATTACAGCCCTTTTTGTATAGAGTATTGAGACAAATTCACTTAGTGCATTCGGAAAGTATTCAGACCCTTGACTTTTTCCACATTTCGTTACGTTACAGCCTTATTCTAAAATGTATTAAATCGTTTTTCCCCCTCAAATCTACAAACAATTCCCCATAATGACAAAATAAAATGTTTGAAAATGTATTAAAAATAAAAAACTGAAATATCACATTTACATAAGTATTCGGACCCTTTACTCAGTACTTTGTTGAAGCACCTTTGGCAGCGATGACGGCATTGAGTCTTTTTGGGTATGACGCTACAAGCTTTGCACATCTGTATTTGGGGCGTTTCTCCCATTCTTCTCTGCAGATCCTCTCAAGCTATGTCATGTTGGATGGGGAGCTTTGCTGCACAGCTATTTTCAGGTCTTTCCAGAGATGTTAGATCGGGTTCAAGTCCAGGCTCTGGCTGGACATTCAGAGACTTGGCCCGAAGCCACTCCTGCGTTGTCTTGGCTGTGTGCTTAGGGTTGTTGTGCTGTTGGAAGATGAACCTTCGCCCCACTCTGAGGTCCTGAGCACTCTGGAGCAAGTTTTCATCAAGGATCTCTCTGAACTTTTCTACGTTAGTTTTTGCCTCGATCCTGACTAGTCTCCCAGTCCCTGCCGCTGAAAAACATCCTAACAGCATGATGCTGCCACCACCATGCTTCACTGTAGGGATGGTGCCAGGTTTCCTCCAGACGTGACGCTTGGCATTCAGGCCAAAGAGTTCAATCTTGGTTTCATCAGACCAGAGAATATTGTTTCTCATGGTCTGAGAGTCTTTAGGTGTCTTTTGGCAAACTCCAAGTGAGCTGTCATGTGCCTTTTACTGAAGAGTGGTTTCCGTTTGGCCACTCTACCATAAAGGCCTGATTGGTAGATTGCTGCGGAGGTGGTTGTCCTCCTGGAAGGTTCTCCTATCTCCACAGAGGAACTCTGGTGCTCTGTCGGGTTCTTGTTCACCTCCCTAACCAAGGCCCTTCTCCCCTGATTGCTCAGTTTGGCCGGGCAGCCAAAGAGTCTTGGTGGTTCCAAACTTCTTCCGTTGAGGAATGATGGAGGCCACTGTGTTCTTGGGGACCTTCAATGCTGCAGAAATGCGTTGGTACCCTTCCCCAGATCTGTGCCTCAACACAATCCTGTCTCGGAGCTCTACAGACAATTCCTTCAACCTCATGACTTGGTTTTTGCTATGACATGCACTGTCAACTGTGGGACTTTATATAGACAGTTGTGTGCCTTTTCAAATCATGTCCTATCAATTGAATTTACCACAAGTGGACTCA
This sequence comes from Oncorhynchus mykiss, assembly GCF_013265735.2. NCBI lineage: Eukaryota > Metazoa > Chordata > Actinopteri > Salmoniformes > Salmonidae > Oncorhynchus > Oncorhynchus mykiss. The sequence goes on from NC_048581.1 coordinate 32,825,190, forward strand.
AATCAAGATGTAGAAACATTTCAAGTATGATCAATGGACACAGGATGCACCTGAGCTCAATTTCGAGTCTCATAGCAAAGGGTCTGAATACTTATGTAAATAAGTTTCTTCAAATGTCTAAAAAAAACTATTTTCGCATTGTCGTTATAGGGTATTGTGTGTAGATTGCTGAGGGTTTTTATTTATTTAACACATTTTAGAATAAGGCTGTAACGTAACAAAATGTGGAAAAAGTCAAGGGGTCTGAATACTTTCCAAGGCACTGTATATGTGTATTACAGTAATAAAAAGTGAAGTATTTGGTCCCATATTTATAGCACGCAATGACTACATCAAGCTTGTGACACATTTGTTGGATGCATTTGCTTTTTGTTTTGGCTGTGTTTCAGATGATTTTGTGCCCAATAGTACATTATTTACCATTAATTTCTATGTCATTATGTCATCATTCTATGTCACTTTTATTCTAAATAAGAATAGAATATGTTTATAAACACTTCTACGTGAATCTAGATGCTACTATGATTATGGGTAAGCCTGAATGAATAGGGAATAATGACAAAGTTACAGACGCACAAATATCACACACCCCCCCCCCTCCCCAAAAAATTGCTAACCACTGTTATTATAATGGTGAGAGCATTCTTGGAGGTATCATATTTGTGTGTCTGTAACTTTCTCACTCATCATTATTCACGATTCATTCAGGAATTGGTTGTGATGTTCTACAAAATTTCCCAAAGATGAGTCTGTCTTTAATGCTCAAATGACATTAAAGTGTGTGAGAGCCTACCCAATCTCCACATCCAAAGTCAAGTCACAGAGTTTAACTGGGGATTAACCTTATAACGCTGAGGGATAACGCCATGGGGAAAAAACCCTAAGGAGGTAGCAGCTCACTGGCGCATACTTTCTATCCAAAGCTTGTGTTTACACAATTCCGTACCGAACAGGGAGATACTCACTGACAACTGATATATGACAGCTAGGTTATAAAACAGGCCGAAATAGGGAGGTACTATCTGAAGTTGTCCGTTCATTTTTGTTTTCTGTTGCTCAACATTTTGAAACGTTTTATCTGCCCTAATTAATATGAGCCCTTTGCAGTAATCACTTCATCTTTGTACTGAATGTGTTGGACAGCAGTTGTATAACAGCCCACACAAACACAACTATCTGTCTGTTTATGTAGCTTGTAAATCAATGGGGTATGCTATGTAACAATGCTGTGGCCACCCCATGGCAACATCAGCTTGGGACGACCTCACCATGCAACAGACAAACGAGAGAGAGAGAGAGAGAGAGAGAGAGAGAGAGAGGGCAGAAAGGGAAGCTCAAATAAGTCATTACCGAGACCAAAGTGTTGTTAAATTATTGATGTCATTCCGTGAACCTCTTGCCCCTAGTCATCTCTCTGGGGTGTTATGTCACCCACTACGCTGGGCCGGGGGGGGGGGGGGGTGTCAAACATCGACGTCAGGCCCGGGATCGAAAAAACAACACATTAATTGATTTGTTAATCAGCTTTGTGTCAATTTAATTCAGGAGGGCTGCGAATTAGCGAAGACAGATTAGCTACGAGGAAGAGAGTGAGGGATGATGCACGGTGGAAAAGAGGGAAAGAGCGTGTCTTGCTTTGAATATTTGGCCCACTCGCAATTCGCTTCTGATCCCCACTTTCCTCGTGCCCTACCCTCCCTCTAATCTCCCCCGCCTCTCCCCCAACCATCACATTGGCAAAACAAACACGGTTACAGTCGGAAGCTTCAAAGCTCTCGCGCCTCAGATAAAGGCATCAAAAGAGAGTTATTTTCTTTTCAGATGTAAATTGGGTTTTCAGGCGGCGGACAGAGGCGGCGCTTCTTTGCGCTTGTGTGCAAAAATAAACATGTTTCCACGGTGTCACAATTATTCATTGGCACACACACTCTCTCTCTACACCAGCTGAGGAGGATGTGAGGGGCTTTTTGTTTCCTTATTTGGGGATGGGGTGAGGGGGTGGGGGGTAACTTGACGGACGGGGGTGGATTAGTCAAGCTTTCACAATGGGCTGATAGGATTATGGGGGGTGCGGGGGAAAACAACACTTGTTTGCTGAAGGGGCAGTATCTAGTTCAGCTCATTTGTAATGGGAGTCAGGGGTGTGTGTGTGTGTGTGTGTGTGTGTGTGTGTGTGTGTGTGTGTGCAAATGCAAATGTAAAACCCACGTGCCCCAAAGAAGGTAGCGAGGGTGCAGCCTGTAACCAAAAGACATCCATAACCATTGATAAAGGCCTTATTTTAGGAACCATCATTGCTAGCATAGCATAACTGCTTTAAGTCCAGGGTAACCTAGCTTACGCTATTCATTTGTGTGCATAAAAAAACTCCATAGGATGCTCATGCTAATTGATAAAACGCAACGTAGCACAGACTACTCACATTGAATAGTCAAAATAGTCACACCGAATTGTAATATAGGGAAGTCGCATGGAATTGTAAGCCAGAATAGGGATGAACAGTCACGTAGTCATGGAGGCTCACAATATATGATAATCAGGATAGTCACACAGAATAGCAATACAGGATAATCATAGAGAATTGTCAGAACAGTCGCATTGGCTCGTCCCATAGAATAGTCAAAGTAGCCACAAATGTTGGTCAGACATAATAGCATATAGTCGTGTTGGCTTGCCGCGTGTAATAGTCAGACCGACTCACGCCACAGCATCTGTCACTGCTCTCCTGTAACATGCACTCCGCGGCCCTCTCTCCGATGACAACGTGGCGAGCGCTCGGCAGGGCATGCTCCGATCCGTGTAACCCTGGCCATGTGGAAAGGGATATCGACTCAGTTGCCCTTTCCTTGTCAGGGGTGAGGGAGTTGTCCCCCCAGTCCCTCTTCCAGTTCATTCACCCTCATTGGCAACAGAAACCCTGAAGAAAGTGGACTATTTGACTATTTTTACATTGGGCTCATCTTTTTGTTTGATGGGCAGCATGGAGCCATTTTCAAAGGGCTGTTTGACAAACAGCAGCAGTGGACTGTGGGATCTAATACCAAGTCGTAGAAGGCCAGGAACATGGAGCCAGTGAGAAGACACAGCTGTGAGATACTCCATCAAAGGACTACTGTATAGTGTTACTGTTGATGCTCAACCAGTCCAATATCAAAATATGCCAATTCCTCGGGTTCTCAGTATCACACACGCATACTGGCATGAAAATACACGCATACGGTCTACCTCTAGATTGGCTACACCATCTGTGTTTGTGACACAACGAACCAGGCCTCAAATTAGCTTAATCTCACCATGGAGATCAGGATATGGGTTAGTCTCAGGCTAACGCTAATTGTGGTTCGCTACGCAGCTGCGTATACCCCATTCTGGGAGAATAGCCAAGACTGACTGGGACTCTAAGCACAGAAAACAATGAAAGAATGTCACATTTAGCTGAATATGAACGTTTGACTTTTGACTAAAGCGAGTAAGGCTGAATACCACGGATCAAAATGTGGAGTCAGCGTTCTCAAAGAAGTATGTGGAAATGCAGCAGCAGGGATATAGCTAAGTTGTTTTGAAAAGGAAAATAATGTTGCCACAAATGTTCACTCAGGAGAATAAAGTTCAAATGCAGCAGTTGTACTGACTCACTTTTGGTCTTTTAGAGGAAGAATCTGCCTAGCAACCATCAATTTTAGTTGTATTTCTCAAAATCATTGCTCTGAATCTAGATAAATTGGTCAAAGTCAAATAGCCTAACTGGTTGAATACAAGGCAAGAATAATTAATGTTTTAAGAATGTTGACCAAATGTTCAAAGAACATTGACCTTTGACCTCTTCTCACTACCTTACTTATTTGTCTTGTTACAATGTATTCAATTCAATATATTGGAACAAAAATGCAACCTATAGCATCGACACCAAATCCACCACTACACCACGCAATTAAAATCCCCATTTGGGTATTGTTGTAACACACAAGTGGACCTTCTTGCTCAATCTTCCATCCTTTTTGGGAGAGAGGTGTGTGTGTGTGTGTGGGTGCTCGTGCATGTGTGTGGGTTTGAAGGGGGTGCAGTAGAGATGAACTCCGTAGAGATGAACTCCCGCAGATGTTTGAGCTCATTCAAGTCAGAGAGAGAGAGAGAGAGAGAGAGAGAGAGAGAGAGTGGGTGGTGCCTACACATGCCGAGACCTCAGTCAGCCGAGTCACACAACAAAGACAGGAGAGGAAGAAAAGAGGAAGAAGGAAAAACAGATTTCCCCCCCCCTCACTTCTCTCGCTCTCTCTCTCTATTGGTGCTGTCGACATCAGACTAGGGAAGGAGGGAGGGAAGGGAGAAGAGGGCAGCGAGTGCAGATTGCATCATAAGAGGGCTCGTCTCTTTCATTCGGAGGTTGCCGGCCCCCAGCCATGTAAACAGGAAACAAAAAAAGGGCTGATGATGAATCTGAGAGGGAGGGAGGGAGGGAGGGAGGGAAAGGCGAGTGCCTTTCATCATCTCAGAACTTGGGAGGGAGGGATAGAGGGAAGTGAGGAGAAGGGAGGAGGAGGGAGAGACAAAGTAGGTGCGGTTCAGAATGTTTCCAATACCTTCCGTTCCCGAACATGCCCAGAAAACATTGCCTCGGGGCCCCCTTACGAAGTATCCCTGTCCTCCGTAACATGCAACAAAGACTTCAAAGCCTCTGAACATGATATCTACTTTACGAGCTCTGTGTATTTTTAACACGATACTTCTGTATATTTCTTATATACTGCATACATAATGTATCAGAAAGGAGTTTCACCCACCACACAAGTCCTGTGCTTTTTCTGCAACACCTCAAGGCTATGAAATAAGAGATTTGAGATATGAGATAGTAATGAATGTGTTTTGATTTCAATTTTCCTCAATAGGGGTTTGGTTACATGAGGAAGTAAAGTGCGGTTAACATAGCAACAAGCCCTTAGCTTTGCCTTTTCCCTCCTCAAGGTTGTCTGTAGCGCTCGCATGGGTCTGGAGGATGAAAGCCAGAAGGGTTGCATGGCAAGACAGCACAAAAAGGCTAGTTTACATATGGACGTGGACACCAACACGACTGAACAATGCACTTGATGGCGCTGTAGAGACTACAGGGGTTGCTTAAATAACATCAACATTTGTAGGAAAAAATAATCATTTCGGGGCAACTTGTTTTTCCACCTCAGCTTCAGTTGTGAGAGTCTAGTGAAATCGGATATTGTGGAGGTTAACTGTTGTTAAGGAGGAAGTGAAATGCTGGTGGAAACGTCTGAATTCCAGAGTGCACTTTTCAGCCTGGAGCAACAGTGCCCCCTGGGGTTGGTGTACAGTACTACCGTCTGACCTGCAAGGGCCTCAAATGAGGTTTGTGAGCAGACATAAAGAATGATACGATGTTGCACCTGAAGAGGAGTATACTTTCGGAACAATGGAATGTTTGTATAAATGTTTGCATGTGTATCTGTGTGTGAGCATGCATGCAGAATTGGTGGATTTGTGTGTGTGTGTGTGTGTGTGTGTGTGTGTGAGCCAAGGTTGTATTCATTAGGACACACAATGCAAAAATAATTAACACGAAAAACAAAAATGTGCATTTCTTATTGGACCAATCCAAAAGTCCCTCCCTGTTTCAATCAGTTTTCTTCTGACTGGCCCAGGTCTGCTATCAGATATTCTCCTCAAATGACAAGATTGGAATCCTATGAAGGGCACAGCTGTACAGTTTAGCACGCATAGGCATTCTCCACCCATATCATGAATTTATGGTGTCCATACTAAGACAGCCTCAGACTGACTCATGTACTGTTGAGGCTGAGACTGACCTTATATGGACACTGTATTCGTGCAAAGAAAATATGAGTGAAGGATGCTGGTAAATGCGATTTTATGTAATTATTAACCCATAATTCCTTGTACTCCTGTATTTAACTCTTGTGTTGTCCATGTTTTGTTTTAATTGTGTTGCTGTGTTTTTGCCCCTTGGCTAGGCCGTTATTGTAAATCAGCACTGGTTCTAGGTTTACTGGCCTATTTAAGGAATGAAAATGCGTAGATTAACCCTAAAAAATCCAATGTGACATACTGTCTATGTAACATTTCATAACATGTTATTAGGAGGGGGGAAAAAAATCTGCTTAATTTTCATGGTTTCTAGAGGTTAAAGTATAAATATTTTACCAGGTAAGATGCTAATTATGTTATATATTGACCAGCCTTGGACTAATCCTTCACTGCCACGACAGTCGTCACGGTTACCATGATTTCAGGAGTACCTTGCAGAAGATCTGGCTAATTGCACTATTTGCATTTGAGGCACGACATTATCAGTCGAAGACCTCCTTAAAGGAACACGAGGACCATCTACGTGAGGTGTATCTTCATTTACAGTGCCTTCAAAAAGTATTCATACCCCTTGAATTATTCCCCATTTTGTTGTATTACAGCCTGAATTCTAAATGTATTCAATTAGTTTTTTTCTCTCACCCATCTACACACAATAAATACCCCAAAATGACAAATTGAAAACAAGTTTTTACAAGTTTTTTTGCTGATTTATTGAGAACGAAATACAGAAATATCTAATTTACATAAGTATTCACACCCCTGAGTCAACACATGTTAGAATCACCTTTGGCAGTGTTAAATAAGTGAGTCTTTCTGGGTAAGTCTCTAAGAGCTTAGCACGCCTGGATTGTGCAAGCAGATTAAGTAAAATGTTATGAAATGTTACATAGACAGTATGTCACGTTGGATTTTTTAGGGTTAATCTATGCATTTTCATTCCTTAAACAGGCCAGTAAACCTAGAACCAGTGCTAATTTACAATAACGGCCTAGCCAAGGGGCAAAAACACAGCAACACAAATGAAACAAAACATGGACAACACAAGAGTTAAATACAGGAGTACAAGGAATTATGGGTTAAGTCAAAACTGCAATTCGTCCACTCAGTGTAGATTTGGCCTTGTGTTTTAGGTTATTGTCCTGCTGAAAGATGAGTTAATCTCCCAATGTCTGGTGGAAAGCAGACTGAACCAGGTTTTCCTCTTGTATTTTGCCTGTGCTTAGCTCCATTACGTTTATTTTTTAACCTGAAAAACTCCCCAGCCTTTAACGATTACAAGCATACCCATAACATATTGCAGTCACCACCACGCTTGAAAATATGGAGAGTGGTACTCATTAATGTGTTGTATTGGATTTGCCCAAAACATAACACTCTGTATTCAGGCCATTTTTTGCAGTATTACTTTAGTGCCTTGTTGCAAACAGGATGCATGTTTTGGAATACATATATATAAATATATATATTTTTTATATATATACAGTGCCTTGCGAAAGTATTCGGCCCCCTTGAACTATGCGACCTTTTGCCACATTTCAGGCTTCAAAGATAAAGATATAAAACTGTATTTTTTTGTGAAGAATCAACAACAAGTGGAACGACATTTATTGGATATTTCAAACTTTTTTAACAAATCAAAAACTGAAAAATTGGGCGTGCAAAATTATGGAATAAACAAACATACAATCAATAATACAGTAGAAAAATCTATATACAGCATGTGCAAATGAGGTAGGATAAGAGAGGTAAGGCAATAAATAGGCCATGGTGGCGAAGTAATTACAATATAGCAATTAAACACTGGGATGGTAGAATGTGCAGAAGATGAATGTGCAAGTAGAGATACTGGGGTGCAAAGGAGCAAGATAAATAAATACATACAGTATGGGGATGAGGTAGATTGGATGGGCTATTTACAGTTGAGCTATGTACAGGTGCAGTGATCTGTGAGCTGCTCTGACAGCTGGTGCTTAAAGCTAGGGAGGGAGGTAAGAGTCTCCAGCTTTAGTGATTTTTGCAGTTCGTTCCAGCAGCAGAGAACTGGTAGGAAAGGCGGCCAAAGGAAGAATTGGCTTTGGCGGTGACCAGTGAGATATACCTGCTGGAGCGCATGCTACCGGTGCGTGCTGCTATCGTGACCAGTGAGTTGAGATAAGGCGGGGCTTTACCTAGCAGAGACTTGTAGATGACCTGGAGCCAGTGGGATATTCAATGTCTGCTTTTTCCCCCTCTTTTTTTTACCCATCTACCAATAGGTGCCCTTCTTTGAAAGGCATTGGAAAACCTCCCTGGTCTTTCTGGTTGAATCTGTTTTATATTCACTGCTCAAATGAGGGACCTTACAGATTGTATGTGTGGGGTACAGAGATCATTCAAAAGTGAGTCCATGCAACTTATTATGTGACTTGTTAAGCAGATTCTTACTCCTGAACGTATTCAGGCTTGCCATGACAAATGGGTTGAATATTTATTGACCCAAGACATTTCAGCTTTTAATACATTTTTGTAAACATTTAGAAAAACATAATTCTATTTTGACATTAAGGGATATTTTATGTAGGCCAGCGACCAAAAAAATCTCAATTGAATCCATTTTAAATTCAAACTAACACAACAAAATGTGGAAAAAGTCAAGCGGTGTGAATACTTTCTGAAGGCACTGTACTTCCCTCTCCTCTGACACAAACATTGATATACTGTGTGTAAACACTCATGCACACACATGTGCAGGTACACACACACCCCCACTTTAACATAGTGTTTACAACCCAGGGGACACACCTGTCACTTCTTTGGTTACAGTACAAATCTTTTCATTACTTATCTTTCTTATGTTGACCTTTTGGGATCCACAATTTGTTATTTTTTATTTAACCTTTATTTAACTAGTCAAGTCAGTTAAGAACAAATTCTTATTTACAATGACGGCCTAGGAACAGTGGGTTAACTGCATTGTTCAGGGGCAGAACGACAGATTTTTACATTGTCAGCTCAGGGATTCAATCTAGCAACCTATCGGATACTGGCCCAACGCTCTAACCACTAGGCTACCTGCCGCCGCGAAATAATAGGAAACAACTGTACAAAACCTCAAGGGATAATATGCATACAGTGAGTGGCAGTGTAATGTGTTTGTGTGTGTGTGTTGAGATGTGCAGCATTTCTGTTATGAGTATTTGAAATATGTATTTGAATTACTTCTGAGTGTTTTGTATTACACTGAGCTGAACTACACTTTGTATTTTGTTACAAGATACTTTCGAGAGCTATGATTTGTATTTTCAAAATACAAAATACTTTTCTAAACCATTTTTTATTTATTTTTTATAGCGGTTCACATTTTGTGGCCCCCTTTCACCCTGCATTGGAATCAGAAGTCTGATGGCACTATGGTGTGAAAAGAGTGTGTGCTAAATTAACTAAGCATAAATGTATACTGATTGTACAAAACAACTTTGCCCTCAGAACAGCCTCAATTTGTCAGGGCGTGGACTCTACAAGGTGTCGAAAGAGTTCCACAGGGATGCTGGCCCATGTTGACTCCAATGCTTCCCACAGTTGTGTCAAGTTGGCTAGATGTCCTTTGGATGCTGGACCATTCTTGATACACATGCGAAACTGTTGAGTGTTAAAAACCCAGCAGTGTTGCAGTACTTGACACAAGCTGGTGTGCCTGGGACCAACTACCATACGCCGTTCAAAGGCACATCTTTTGGCTTGTCCATTCACCCTCAGAATGGCACACATACACAATCCATGTCTCAATTGTCTCAAGGCTTAAAAATAATTTAACCCGTCTCCTCCCCTTCATCTACACTGATTGAAGTGGGTTTAACAAATGACATCAATAAGGGATCATAGCCTCCACCAGTATTCACCTGGTCAGTCTATATCATGGAAAGAGCAGGTGTCCATAATGTTTTGTACACTCTGCTCTGCCCCGAAACAAGGACCAATAATAATACCCAGTGTGCACTGCAGTTCATTTTGGTATGTTTATTTTGATACATTGATCTGGTGTTTTGTCATGTTTGCCCATCCCTGTGTGTGTGATGCCTCGCTTTACCGTACTGCTATTCACCAAACATTTAGCCATCCGTCGATGAACCATTTATGGACATATAATGTCTTGTTTAACCTGAGCTCTTATTAAAACTTCATGTATTCCTTTTACGGCTCTCTGGGAATATATGGTCTGTGTCCCAAAACGGCACCCACACAAAAGTAAAAGTGCACTATATAGGGAATAGGGTGTGGTTTGGCACGCAGGGACAGTTATGAAATATTTATCATGCTCTGAGAAAGATTCACACACAAAAATAGAAAAAAAAAAATGTAGATCTCCCTCTCTCACTGACCTTGTCACTTTCCCTTGCTACATTGCTCTCGCTCCTTTTTCTCTCCCTCATTCACAATATCTACTTTCCTTTCTCTCTTGCTCTCTCCTCCCATCTCCCGTTTCTCTATCTCTCCCCTTTCTCATTCTCTCCCTCTTTCCTGAAGCCACAGCCACCTCTGATGGGGCCAATAGCATGCTGGGAGAAGTGATGTCACAGCTAGCTGTCTTTAAAAGAGAGAGAGAGGTTGAAAAATGTATCACTCCAGAACTCACCTCCACGTAAGCTTCCAGGCCTTCAGGGTCCTCATCCTTTTTTAAAAGATGTCCGCCCACACACTGGGGATCATTAGGAGTCAAGGGTCAGGTGGTCAGGTTGAGATCACATGGCAGTGTCTGTGGTTGATATGGAAGTCACATATGGATAGAGAGTTTAGTAAAGAATAGCCAAACTGATGCATTTGCATGCAGTGTCTGATGTTTTGGATATAAGAGATAGGTATGGTGAAGAGTAGCTGGATATCTCCAATGAGTTTGGAGAAGAAGACACAAGACAAACTGATACATTACTGTGGTATGTTGTGTTTGTTTACTCAGATAATAAGACATGTTACAAGTATGGAGGCAAAAATTAAATATTCTGGATTATCAACTCTACAGTATGGGGACAGACAATGCGTATAGCACAATATACTGTATAGTTTGCTTCCCAAATGGCACCCTATTCTCTTTATAGTGCACTACTATTGACCAGAGCTGGTCTAGAGTTGTGCACTATACAGGGGATAGGGTGCCATTTGGGACACACCTATAGCCCAACTGACCTGACCTGTATGATGTCATTGTGCAGTAGTAATTCATCGCTTCCTGGCCAGAGGGCAGATTTGCTTGGTTATGTTGTCATCCTTCTGATCGATCATACTTGGGACTGAAAATCAGAGCCAGCAAGGAGTCTAGACTCCAGACTGACATCACATAATAATGTATGACTTGAATGCAGCAGAGTCTAGAGTTTCATCTCAAATGGCACCCATTTCCTGATAGAGTGCAATACTTTTGACTAGGGCTCTGGCCAGAGTACCATTTGGGATGCAGACTAGCAGTCTACTCAGTAGACTGTCTGTGGGAATGTCTGGACTAAAATGGATGTCTACATAGCTTGCCTTTGGCAGGAGCTTACAACATAACATTATAGAGAGACACTTATGATGAATGCATTCACTTTAGGACACCCCCCGTGCGCACATTTATGGATAGACCCACAATCTCACATACACACAATGTATTTTATTTTTTATTTTATTTCACCTTTATTTAACCAGGTAGGCTAGTTGAGAACAAGTTCTCATTTGCAACTGCGACCTGGCCAAGATAAAGCATAGCAGTGTGAACAGACAACACAGAGTTACACATGGAGTAAACAATTAACAAGTCAATAACACAGTAGAAAACAAAGGGGGGAGTCTATATACAATGTGTGCAAAAGGCATGAGGAGGTAGGCGAATAATTACAATTTTGCAGATTAGCACTGGTGATAAATGATCAGATGGTCATGTACAGGTAGAGATATTGGTGTGCAAAAGAGCAGAAAAGTAAATAAATAAAAACAGTATGGGGATGAGGTAGGTGAAAATGGGTGGGCTATTTACCAATAGACTATGTACAGCTGCAGCGATCGGTTAGCTGCTCAGATAGCTGATGTTTGAAGTTGGTGAGGGAGATAAAAGTCTCCAACTTCAGCGATTTTTGCAGTTCGTTCCAGTCACAGGCAGCAGAGTACTGAAACGAAAGGCGGCCAAATGAGGTGTTGGCTTTAGGGATGATCAGTGAGATACACCTGCTGGAGCGAGTGCTACGGATGGGTGTTGCCATCGTGACCAGTGAACTGAGATAAGGCGGAGCTTTACCTAGCAAGGACTTGTAGATGACCTGGAGCCAGTGGGTCTGGCGACGAATATGTAGCGAGGGCCAGCCGACTAGAGCATACAAGTCGCAGTGGTGGGTGGTATAAGGTGCTTTGGTGACAAAACGGATGGCACTGTGATAGACTGCATCCAGTTTGCTGAGTAGAGTGTTGGAAGCCATTTTGTAGATGACATCGCCGAAGTCGAGGATCGGTAGGATAGTCAGTTTTACTAGGGTAAGCTTGGCGGCGTGAGTGAAGGAGGCTTTGTTGCGGAATAGAAAGCCGACTCTTGATTTGATTTTCGATTGGAGATGTTTGATATGAGTCTGGAAGGAGAGTTTGCAGTCTAGCCAGACACCTAGGTACTTATAGATGTCCACATATTCGAGGTCGGAACCATCCAGGGTGGTGATGCTAGTTGGGCATGCGGGTGCAGGCAGCGATCGGTTGAAAAGCATGCATTTGGTTTTACTAGCGTTTAAGAGCAGTTGGAGGCCGCGGAAGGAGTGTTGTATGGCATTGAAGCTCGTTTGGAGGTTAGATAGCACAGTGTCCAATGACGGGCCGAAGGTATATAGAATGGTGTCGTCTGCGCAGAGGTGGATCAGGGAATCGCCCGCAGCAAGAGCAACATCATTGATATATACAGAGAAAAGAGTCGGCCCGAGAATTGAACCCTGTGGCACCCCCATAGAGACTGCCAGAGGACCGGACAGCATGCCCTCCGATTTGACACACTGAACTCTGTCTGCAAAGTAATTGGTGAACCAGGCAAGGCAGTCATCCGAAAAACCGAGGCTATTGAGTCTGCCGATAAGAATATGGTGATTGACAGAGTCGAAAGCCTTGGCAAGGTCGATGAAGACGGCTGCACAGTACTGTCTTTTATCGATGGCGGTTATGATATCGTTTAGTACCTTGAGTGTGGCTGAGGTGCACCCGTGACCGGCTCGGAAACCAGATTGCACAGCGGAGAAGGTACGGTGGGATTCGAGATGGTCAGTGATCTGTTTGTTGACTTGGCTTTCGAAGACCTTAGATAGGCAGGGCAGGATGGATATAGGTCTGTAACAGTTTGGGTCCAGGGTGTCTCCCCGTTTGAAGAGGGGGATGACTGCGGCAGCTTTCCAATCCTTGGGGATCTCAGACGATATGAAAGAGAGGTTGAACAGGCTGGTAATAGGGGTTGCGACAATGGCGGCGGATAGTTTCAGAAATAGAGGGTCCAGATTGTCAAGCCCAGCTGATTTGTACGGGTCCAGGTTTTGCAGCTCTTTCAGAACGTCTGCTATCTGGATTTGGGTAAAGGAGAACCTGGAGAGGCTTGGGCGAGGAGCTGCGGGGGGGGGGGGGGGGGGGGGCGGAGCTGTTGGCCGAGGTTGGAGTAGCCAGGCGGAAGGCATGTCCAGCCGTTGAGAAATGCTTATTGAAGTTTTCGATAATCATGGATTTATCGGTGGTGACCGTGTTACCTAGCCTCAGTGCAGTGGGCAGCTGGGAGGAGGCGCTCTTGTTCTCCATGGACTTCACAGTGCAATACTTTTGAATGTCAACAACTACAGGTTAGGAATTCCACTGTGTACCACTGAGAATGTCAACAGGTGCAGGTTGTCATTCAAGTAGAGCAAATCTTCTGATGCAAAAAAAAAAAACGAAGTAATTTACACTTCTAGAAAAAGGGTCATGAATATTAACCTCACATTGATTTTGGAACTTTTACTTGGTGTTTTAGTAGTAGTGCTCATACTTCATTATTGCCATATGACCCTGTAGTCACTGAGTCAGTCTGCATTAGGCCCCTTTCCCCACTTTGACTATGACAACCACGAAAACTCAATTACGATGATGCATATTCTATTTGGTCTTTGGCTTGATTACATTCATGAAGTGAAGTCAAGGCATTTCATGTTCCTGCCAAAAAGTGGTCCCTTAAGATCATACCTTGACACGTCAGGTTTTCCTGAAGCCAGATTATGATCGTAACAGTGTAGTAATTATTGAAGCACTTTGAGACCTTGTGAAACACTTTTTCGTGCATGTCATTACGGCTAATTAAACTAGCATATTAATTAGCTCTGACTATATTGTGTTTGCGGTTTATTAAAAAGTGCCAGGTGAACTGTACATGAGTGATGCTTATTTTTATTTATTATAAAATGACATTGGGCAAATACAAAGAAATGTTCCTGAGTCCTCTCCCCCATGACCACAAATAACTGAAAAAACGGAATAGATTTCACTAGAGCATTCAGTATATGGATCTGGGTATAACCATATTTCTTACACCTACTGTTTCAAGGCTATTTAGATCAGTGGTCAGACAGAAAAGGAGACACGGAAAACAGTGGCTGTTTTGCTACCCCCTATAATCTATAGATGTATGATCTTAATATGAGCCAGTTTGCTACAGCAGGAAGATAATCCCGCAGCAACAGAAAATGTGAATTATTATGTGGATTATAATTAATGGACATTTTTTGTAGGGGTTGATGAATTGTTTATTTTTCGGCAGATCAAGTCTGAAATGTTAAAGTGGAAATAACAAACTAATACACTACAAGTTTGCATATCCTGCTGTGCAGGAACATTCTGAGCAACAAAAGAGTGATCAAATGAAGATCCTACACATGTAAGTCACATGACACATCACAAATAGAGTTTTCACAACAACAGCCTAAAGAGGGGGAGGCAAAGCCCTGATCACAAAGTTAGCAAAGTGTTTGGATGACTTTTCCGACCTTGAGAAGCAACCCTTTTCTCTCCTCCAGATGCTGCTTCGCTTACTTTCTCCCCACACAGCAGGCTCCCTTTGGCCTGCTGAAGGGTTGCTATTAATGCTATGGCAGCTTGCTAATTACACTGTGTGTGTGTGTGTGTGTGTGTGTGTGTGTGTGTGTGTGTGTGTACACCTCCTGGGCTACCGAGCATTTTAGGACAATTAAACACACACACACCAGCAGGATGCCTGTCACCTGTCACAGTTCTCTCCATGACCTGTCTGCTGTGCTAGGTCATAACCAAACAGCAGTATAAAGAGTCTGAAGGACATGGGGTAACTGAGCCCAATATCCTGAAATCCTACCGTGTTTCTAGAAGACTAGAATTTTGTACTGACATATAGCCCTCTAACAACTCAATGACGAGGACAGACAGTAGGACAGTCAGACTTGGTGCGTGTACGTGCATATGGGCGCTCGTGCAGGTGGCAATGTATGTAACGATCCTTTGACTGCTCTTAGCGAAGCACACTGCTTTTTGTATGATGACCAATATAACCGGGAACACTTACATTAAAACATTTGCCAAAACAAAGGGTCTGGCAAATCCGACAAATGAGACTTTGTAAAGTTTAGTGTGGAACATTAAAGCTCTTCAGTTGAACAACAGGCCCCATTAACTTTCAGTATTGGCGCTCCAAAAGGTATGTTTGCTTGCTGATTGCGGTGGCACATTAAGCCGGGATCTTTATGCCATTAAACAAATAGGTCTGAATGTCTCCCTCGTCCCCTCCTTTAAAGCGGAAAAAGATGTACTCGCTTCCCCAGTCACCGATAAAAAGGCAGGAATTGGAAAAAGGGGGTTTGTGATGAACAGTGTGTGCGAGAGTGTGTTCTTTGTCCCCTAATGAATCAATGTAATTTGGTAATGCACAAAAGCACCACTTGAATAAAAATGACAACTATAATATAGAGTGGTCCTGATTGCAGAGAATCAAGTGGTCCTCTCATTTTCTCTCTCGATGGCCCCCTCCCACTCTCCTTCTCTACATCCGTCCACCAGGGTTCTCTCATTCGCTCTCTCAAACATCCGTCCACCAGGGTTCTCTCATTCGCTCTCTCAAACATCCGTCCACCAGGGTTCTCTCATTCGCTCTCTCAAACATCCGTCCACCAGGGTTCTCTCATTCGCTCTCTCAAACATCCATCCACCAGGGTTCTCTCATTCGCTCTCTCAAACATCCGTCCACCAGGGTTCTCTCATTCGCTCTCTCAAACATCCGTCCACCAGGGTTCTCTCTCTCTCCCTCTCAAATTTCTCAACACGCATTGGAGGAGAAGGTCAGAGGGAACGAACCTTGGATCCTCTCCTCCAATGCGTTTTGAGAGGAAGGCCAGGAGAGAGGACACGAGGAAAGACAATTGTACCTCTTCTGTCTCTCCAACTACTGTATTTGTTGAATGCTCCTCTGAGTTCTTTCGGATTATATTCCACAGAGCTTTGTCTCAATTTTTTTTTAACCACCGTCAACAGTTGGTAGCATCCATGGCTAAATGTCACAACGAGATGTTTTAATGTTGCAAAGAAAAGCCATTCAATAAAGTCATGGGCATGACTAAGGGAAATTCAAATCTCCTGCTCCCCGGTCAGAATGAGATGGTCGATATCGTTGGGACGTAATACACTTGGTTAGTCGCATTACGGTTAATGGACCATAAAACTTTATGCTGCCTATCCAATGTCCTGGACTTCGACAATGCAGCACTGGGAGGAGTGTTCTCTACAAAGTCTTCAAAGATGAAAGCAATAATGTAATGTAGTCTGATTCACGTGTGAAATCCAATATGGCTGTACATTTAGAAAAATAAGAAACCATTCTTTCCACATTTTGGGACTAAATATCAGGTGCGCTGCAGTGCTGACTGATATTGAACTTCTTTAACCGTCACAGCAGCTCAACATATTCTATGGATCTTGGGCTCCCCCTTGTGGTCAGTGATATAGTCACTTAAATGTCTCCATGCAGAAAGAAGCACATCCATTTCTGTATTGTAGGGCAGCCCTTGAAGTGACTCTTTTTATCAACTGTATGCGAGAATTTCCTCTGTGACGTCATAGGAATTCAGCATTCTCTGTGTTGATGTCTCCGACCCCCATTGTCCAGAGGTTACATCATGTAGGTCTGATATCGGATCGGAGGTTAACTTTACAGTAATACTATTGGTCAACAACTCAGATTTTTGGATCCAAACAACTCAGATGCTTAGAAAAGGGTCTTAGATTCATTGCTCTCTCTCTTTTTTTTTGTTCCTGATCTGCTGTGGTGAGATACTCTTTCTTTCTCTGGACACCCAATGGACTTTTGGGGCATGGTTTTTCAGGCGGATTTCTTGCTCTCTCTCTCTCTGACCATGTTTAGGATAATGCCTTGTAATACTTTGTAACTTAAGCTTTGTGCCTTGTACGTGAATCTATTCACATACAATGCTTGAAATCAATATTCACTAATATTCAGAAAGTAATACAAATGTACCTGAAATACACAGCTGGGGGGGGGGGGGGGGGGGGGGGGGAAACACCTTTATTCTACAAGGAAAATTAACTTGTTCATGTCACTATGACCCCTCGAGGACCATTTTGGAAATGTGTTTCAAGTGATTAGGCCTATACCCTGGTATCAAATGGATGTATTATTTAACCCAGAATAAAACGCAACTCAATCCTCTTAGATCTGGAGTGACTTAGAAATAGGGGCTAGCGGTTGATTTGGAATTCAGAAAGTGAGCCACATCTCTGGGTTAACCCAGCTCCCTGCCCTGTCAAGGAACATGTCCAGTCAAGTTGCAACAATTAGGTTGAGATTACACAGGCAGCCCAACTCTGATCTTTTCCCACAAACTGGTATTTTGACCAATCATTAGTTATTTTGCCAATAGGACAAAATATCAGAATTTGGATGCCTAAGTAAATGCAGCCTTAGGCACTGCATACAGACTTGTGCATAATCTGGGATTCCTCATTTTATTCCACATGATAGAAAGTGGATTGACAATTTTAATACCCTATGCATTCTACACATCTCAATAGGACCTCTGAGTCATATTAACCTCACATTGATTTTGAAACTTTGTGCTTCAGTAGTATTGCTCATACTTCATTGCCATACGGCCCCATTGTCACGGAGTCAGTCTACATTGGGCCCCAGTCATCCTATTTGTAGGCCCAAGACTAAAAGCACACAAATTAAATTAGGATGATGCATGGTCTAATTGCGCTTTGGCTTGATTACATCCAGGAAGTGACATCAAGGCATTTTATGTTCCTGACAAAGTGGTCCCCTAAGATCAATAGGACCTCAGTAAGTCAGTGAAGGTGCTACAGGGTCCACTCCACAATGAACATGAACACCAAGTATTCCTGTTTGAAATACATCAGTCCAGTCAAATGCTAGGTTAAGATACACTACCAAAATTGTTTTCTAGAAGTTGGAATGGTTATTTTACCAGTACATTATGCAGACTATTAAAAACAAGAACTTCAGCCTTAAAAGATCCCAAATCAAAAACCATACCGATTTAAGATAGTGAAACAGACAATTTCAGGAGGATTGTTCCTAGTTGGGAAGTTCCCCTTTGAATGCAGTCCTGACACTTCAATCTTCAGACCTTGGTTCAAATGTGTCATCTAGCCTGCCTGGATTGGCAGGTAGAATAGTCCCCAAACCCTCTATTGGTTCATTAAGCAAAACAAGTTTAGTCAAGCACAGATTTCAAAT
Organism: Oncorhynchus mykiss; assembly: GCF_013265735.2. Classification (NCBI taxonomy): domain Eukaryota; kingdom Metazoa; phylum Chordata; class Actinopteri; order Salmoniformes; family Salmonidae; genus Oncorhynchus; species Oncorhynchus mykiss. The sequence continues at coordinate 32,843,761 of NC_048581.1, forward strand.
AGTACTATAGAGGTCTGATCCCTATATGGCAAAAGGGGACCCATACTGGATTGAATATGAATAGTTCTGCGTTAACACTGGCAACCCAATTCGGATCTTTCGACCAATCAGATATGTACAAGTACCTTGAGGTAGTATAGGAGTCGATTTGTGCAACCTGTCAACAGGTCCTTCCTTTATAACTGATGCCTCAGAGTTCCTATTGAAGGCAATGTCCAAGTCTACACACGTCAGAGAAATTAAATTAAAAATGAGCATTTGAGTGACAATATTTGTTGCGGATATCGCTGCGCAACGTCGTTTGAAGTGCTAAATTTGCCCAATTTTAGTTTGACCAAATAGAGAATAATTCAATGTGCCATCTAACCCGCTGTGAACTCACTTTAATAACCAAACATTTAACTTCAGCTGTTTGAAGCTGGCTTACAAACAAAAAAGTTGAAAAAAACAACTCAGGAATAGCACACAGAACAGATCTACCGCTTATTAGACATGCTTTGAACGAGAATGACAAATCTACAACTATTTCTTTGCGAATTTGATTGATCGCCCAAAAGGTTACACATTTCCGCTTAAATTAATCTGGCCAAAGTCATGTAAATCAGAGCATGATCCTCAATAAAGTTTGAAACATTTATTACCTTAAAAACAATACAAAAACATTTCCAGAGTAATATTAAATAACCTTATATATAAATTGCATTTCATATCTATACACGAAGTTCAGTTATTGGGCCTGCCAAAAGCTGAGGCCTCACATTATCCAATCCTGCAATTTAGATCTTCTCAAACATTCCCAGCAATTGGCACTGACTCTTCGTGGATTTCAACACAATAACCAAACATTTCTTGAGAAGCATATGTCATGTAGAGAAATCCATCGTCATCTTTGTGGTCCTTGTAGACTTGCGCCATGGTAAGAGACATGCTGGCCAGGCCGCTATTATTGATGAGCAGGTAGAATGCTTGACTCTGCATCAGAGACATACGATTTCTGAAACGAGAACGTACAGCAAGTATTGACAAGTCTAATCAAATGTAGAAATTCACGCACAAACGCAAGTCATTATGATTCATTTAAGAAAAGTGACAGTCGCGCGGCACTCGTGGCCGATTCAGATCAGGTGATTACCAAGTTTGAAATTACGCACGAGTTCTCCCAACCAAAAACATGATGATTTAGGTCAATTTCAGTCATGATAATCCACGCTTAACAAATTAAACATTCACAGCAAAACACAACGAGACACACCTTATAATGGTAACAAACTGAGTCATGGAAAGTTCTTGTGGGACCAGGAATTTCGTTTTATCAAGAGGCGGCAAGTACTTCTCCCGTTGATACCGTTCAATTATAACCTGTGTATGGTTGGAAAGATCACTTTTAGAAGGTGCAAATTCAATGGAACTTCAGGGTAGAATAACGTTTTAGAAATAAGCGAATTTACCGGGATTTTAGTTGGAAACTTCGTTCGGATCCCCGCGACCTCCTGTTTTCTCGTGGCTGTTTGGGATGGAAAACGTGGTTGAGATTATAAAGCACTGCATAGCCTAACACATGCAAATTATTACATAAAATTAATCACCAAAGCTTTTTCTCTGCTTGAAGGACTTGGGGTGCTGTGGTTTCTCAAATGGCGGCATCATGTGGGCAAGTGACTCCTCTCTTCAATTCCTGCTGTCTGATCTAGACTATAAGATTTGACCACGCTGATCCGCGAACTGAAATTAAATAGTGTGGTTGCAGTGACGTATCACATGATTACCATGGGGTTGTGTCAGCACGCATCATATGGCTAATGAATTGACCGTTCATTAATGAGTCGGAAGTGTGTAAAACCAATCCAAATGCTTAAGATCTAATGAAATACCTGAATGTAATGTTTAATGTAATATATGTTTGAAAAAAAACAATACATTTTGAATTACTAAACATTATATAGAGGTAATTTGGTAATTCAAATATCTTACACACAAATCATACATAGAGGCCTTATAATATTCTCACACTAAAGTACGCCCTATCATGTGTAGGCAACATTTAGTTTCATGTATTTTCTTGGATTTCAAAGGGCATGAACTTCAGTCAGGGGGTCGTGGGTGATAGGCGTGTGTGTGTGTGCTATGTAAACAACTGGATGAATGGCTCTATGGAATGCATCGATAAATGAATGGAATGTGCTATAATATATGGAATATGGCTACCACAGATACACTTCTGTAGCATACATTATGACCTTTCCAATTTCAGATACAAACAACTAAAGAAAAAGACAGCAAAAGAGAACAGGCGCATTTTAGTGTGAAAAATGCAGCTCTAATCTTCTTTGAACTTCAAATTCCATTATGCGTAGGATACGGCAGTTGTCAACACCACGCGCATATATTTTCGATTGGCTTATTCCAGTGTGAATCGTTGAAATCGACCAATGGGTAAAGAAAACTCTGGATGTGGGTGGGAGTTCAGTGTGAACGTCACCAATTGACAACTGGCTGCTCAGAAGTGAGTGTGCCTGCCCAGTAGAGAGAGCTATAGTTAGCTATTTCCTTTCATATCACAGGGGCGGCTAAAGGAAAACCCATTCGTCTGAGCACGGTCGTGCCAGTTTGCGCGAACCGAATCCACACACCTGGCCTGGGCATGGACGAACAGGCAGGGCCCGGCGTGTTCTTTAACAACAACAACAACAACTCTGGTTTGCCTGGCGCTGGCAAAGGACCGCATCAGCCTGGCGACGTCGGTGGCGGAGAGGCGGCCAGGGCTCATTACAACATTCCGGGGATATTGCACTTTCTGCAACACGAATGGGCCCGCTTCGAGGTGGATAGAGCGCAATGGGAGGTGGAGCGAGCCGAATTGCAGGTAAACCACGTCAAAATGTCCCGCTTATTTTTGGTGGGGGTTTACGGTGCTGAGTCCGCTCTAGGAAGATTGACATTTGTGTCAGGAAGCCTACTCGCGCGCTACGGTCTTTTGTGGCGTGAACTGCTCGAGCTACGTAGCTACTAGAGTAGTCTTGGTCGGATGACATTAGTCACTATAGCACAGGGTTTCCCAAACTCGGCCCAGGGCCCCCACTGTGTGCACGTTTTGGTTTCTACCACAACACAGCTTATTCAAATAACCAACACATCAAGCTTTGATTAAATGTAAATCAGTTGTGTAGTGCTAGGGCATAACACAAAACGGGGGACCTTGCCTGTATTGTACCGTACACAACTTTTAATTTCCAAGTGTAGCCTTCTGTGTGCAAATTATTCACTACCATTGTTTTTAAATGATATAAGGCTATCCAAATGTGGTCAGGCAGACCCAATGACCTGTCTGTCCTCGATGAATACATACGTCTTGGAATGCAAAGAAACATTGCACGATGCAGTCCAAAGATCTACATCCCATTCTCAATAATATTGGTTGTCGAAATGTCAAGCACAAGTGTATTGAACAAGCAACTCATTAGGCCTACACACACACTTCATGTTATTGAAAGCTGAGTTCACCTGTGAAGTGCAATGGCATGTCCAGTTTAAGTCTGTTGAATAATTGACAGTTATCCTTATGAACAGCACAGTTGACTCATACACTCAGTAGGCAGTGACATTAGTTTTTGTGCCTTACGACTTGTCTTAAATCTATCAGAGGTAAGGCTATTAGCATATTGTGTAGGCCTTGAGTGAGTTGTAGTTCCCAAATATATATTTATATTTTATATATTTGGGAGCTACAACTCACTCAAGGTCTACACAATGTAAGTAATCCAGTCAATTGAAATAAATAAATCTATGGATTTCACAAGACCGGGAATACACATACCTTTAAAAAAAGTAGGGGTGTCAGTAACTGGTGTGACCGCCACTTGCAGCGCAATAGATCTACTTGCATGGGGTTGATCAGGCTGTTGATTGTGGCCAGTGGAATGTTGTCCCACTCCTCTTCAGTGGCTGTGCGAAGTTTATGAATATTGGCGGGAACTGAACCACGCTGTCGTACATGTCGATCCAGAGCATCCCAAACATGCTCAAAATGGGTGACATGGTGAGTGTGCAGGCTATGGAAGAACTGGGACATTTTCAGATTCAAGGAATTGTATACAGATCCTTGCGAAATGGTGCCGTGCATTATCCTGCTAAAACACAAGGTGTTGGCGGCGGATGAATGGCACAATAATGGGCCTCGTCACACCATTGATAAAATGCAATTGTGTTTGTTGTCTGTAGTTTATGCCTGCTAATACCATAACCCCACCAACACCATGGGGCATCTGTTGTGGTCTGCGGTTGTGAGACCTGTCGGACGTACTGCCAAATTCTCTTATACAACATGGGTAGAGAAATGAATGTTCAATTCTCTGGCAACAGCTCTGGTGGACATTTCCTGCAGCCAGCATGCCAATTGCATGCTCCCTCAACTTGAGACATCTGTGGCATTGTGTTGTGACAAAACTTCACATTTTTTAGACTGGCCTTTCATTGTCCCCAGCACAAGGTGCACCTGTTTAATGATCATGTTGTTTAATCAGCTTCTTGATATGCCACACTTTTTATCTTAGCACAGTAGAAATGCTCACTAACAGGGATGTAAAAACAAAAAATGGTTCACAACATTTTAGAGAAATAAGCTTTTAGTGCATATGGAACATATCTGGGATCTTGTTTTTCAGCTCATGAAACAGGGGACCAACACTTCACATGTTGCGTTTTTACATTTTTGTTCAGTGTACATGAGTGCCTCCGAACATTGCTAACCAAGGCCAGTGCCAAGTGCTAGGCTAGGCAACCGATTGTGCAGATCTAACGTAGCGCCCATGCACTATCGTCAAGGCTTGATGTTTGTATTAACGGGAATGCATGTGTCCCCGTAGACCGGCTCGTACATGAAGCTTCCTCTATTCAGGCCGCAAAGACATAATTTTCCTACTTAACTAGCTTTAATGGCGAGAAGGTGGAGAAAAAAAAAAAATATGCATACTTTCTTCATGAAACACAATTTTCCACCAACCATTTTGGATTTTCAGACAATTTAGGATGTACACCGTGTTCAGCCAAGGGTGTGCAACATCCAGAATTGAAAATGGTGGTGTAAAATTGTTTCATAAAGAAAGTATGCTTATTTTCCCCCTAAAATTCTGCCTTCTAGCCATTAAAGCTAGACAAAATAGGCATTTTTTAAAGGGCAATGCTTGATCAGATTCTAAATGAACTATGTGCATCATTTACTTTGTTTTGATTGAGGCAGGACATTTTCAGACTTTCATTTCTTATTATGCCTGGAAGAAGGAGAGCGAATAGACCTAGATGTCGAAGTTTACCCTCCTGATTCCGGAGAAGGTTTTTGTTTTTTTTAAATTTTCCTCCCCATTTACTTCTAGTGCTTATCAGTAGTAGAGGGAGCTCATTGGCAAGTGACAAATGAGTGTCAGAATCGCTCCACTGGCAATGAGCAGAAAGCAATTTAATATCGTAATGCATTTGTTCTGCTGCCGTGCCACTATATAGTGTAGTAGCGACCCTGCATTCGGTTAAAGTCTTAGCTGAGCAAATGTAAAAATCGAATTGACCGGATATACAGTGCCTTCAGAAAGTATTCACACCCCTTGACCTTTCCCACATGTTGTTGTTACAGCCTGAATTTAAAATTGAATGAATTGAGATTGTGTGCCACTGATCTACACACACAACCAACCCCACAATGTCAAAATTGAATTTTGTTTTCAAAATAATTAATAACAAATTAAAAGCTGAAATGTCTTTGAGTCAATAAGTATTATGGCAAGCCTAAATATGTTCAGGACAAAACATGTGCTTAACAAGTACCATAATAAGTTGCATAGTTGAATGGACTCACTCTTTGTGCAATAATATACTGAACAAAATGTAAATGCAATATGCAGCAATTTCAAAGATGTTGCTGAGTTACAGTTTAATATAAGGAAATCAGTCATTTGATTTTTTTTTTGTTTTATTATCCATCCACTGGGGAGCCAGGCCTAGCCAATCAGAATTTGTTTTTACCCACAAAAGGGCTTTATTACAGACAGACAGACTCCTCAGCACCAAATGCTCACTAACAGGAATGTAAACACATTTGTGCACAACATTTGAGAGAAATAAGCTTTTAGTTTGTATGGAACATTTCTGGAATCTTGTTTTTCCGCTCGTGAAACATCGGACCAGCACTTTTACATGTTTTTGTTCAGTGTAGTTCTTAACAATTTTTGAATAATTATCCAATCTCTGGTTTTACCCCACACTTGCAATTCTATGTAAGGTCCCTCAATTGAGTACAGAATTTCAAGCACAGATTCAACCACAAAGACCAGGGAGCTTTTCTAATACCTCACAAAGAAGAACACCTATTGGTAGATGGGTAAATAAAAAAGCAGACACTAAATATCTCTTTCAGCAAGGGGAAGATATTAATTACACTTTGGATAGTGTATCAATACACCCAGTCACTACAAAGATACAGGTGTACTTCCTAACTCTGTTGCTGGAGAGGAAGGAAACCGCCTAGGGATTTCACCATGAGGCCAATGGTGATTTTAAAATGGTTACAGTTGAATGGTTGTGATAGGAGAAAACTGAGGCTGGATCAACAACATTGTAGTTACTGCACAATACTAACCTAAATGACAAAGTAAAAGAAGGAAGTCAGTGCAGAATAAAAAATATTCCACAACATGCGTCCTGTTTGCAATAAAGCACTAAAGTAATACTGCAAACAAGACATTAACTTTATGTTTGGGGCAAACACAACACTGAGTACCACTCGTCATATTTTCAAGCATGGTGTTGGCTGCATCATGTTATGGGTATGCTCATCATCTGAAGGACTAGGGTGTTTTTTAATTTTAAAAAAATAAAAAAATAAACAATCGAGCTAAGCACAAAATCCTAGAGGAAAACCTGTTTGTCTGCTTTCCAACAGACACCGAAAGAGACATTTATCTTTCAGGTGGACAATAACCTAAAACACAATGCCAAATGTACACTGAATGTTCCTGAGTGGCCTAGATACAGTTTTGACTTAAATCAGCTTAAATCTATGGCAAGACTTGATCAACAACCACTAATCAGCAACCAACTTGACAGTGCAAGTTAAAGTTAGTTAGTTAAAAAATAATAATGGGAAAATATTGTAAAATCCAGGTGTGCAAAGCTCTTAGAATACTTCAATCAAGATATATTAGTGTTTTATTTTTCATCTTTTAAATCATCTTTTTAAATGTTCTTTCACATTGACTTTACTGTATTTTGTGCAGACTGTTAAAAACAAAAAACAATGAAATTAGTCCCAATTTGTAACACTGCTAAATGTGGGAAAAGTCAAGAGGTGTGACTGTAGGGTTTCACTCTGCAACAAAAGCTTTTCCCTTCTGGAAACTACTGGAGAAAAATGTAATTGAGCAGATGGAGATTCTGAACCTTCGTTAATGCCCTACTCAACAAGCTGACCTGGAAGTGCCTGCGTTAAAACAACATGTTGGTGGGGAATGGTCCCACAGAGTGCTCAACATTGATGGCACAGAGCTTTAAAACAATGTTTTTCAACGTACGTTAGTCGCTAGTATGTGAACACCGGTGGTCAACCCACTCCCTGTTTCCATATCCTTGTGCAGGAGTGTTGTGACACACCAACCTGGTCTCAGAGCATTTCGTATTATTCTGTAAGTAATCCTCAACACTATATTTAGTATGATATGTTACGTTTTGTATGGTTTGTATTAATTTGTGGATGTCCATCACCTATTTTGTATAAAACACTAAATGACCAAAAGAGCATTCGTGAGGTCGGGCACTGATGTTAGGCGATTAGGCCTGACTTGCAGTCGGCGTTCCAATTCATCCAAAAGGTGTTCGATGGGGTTGAGGTCAGGGCTCTGTGCAGGCCAGTCAAGTTCTTCCAGACCGATCTCGACAACTCATTTCTGTATGGACCTCACTTTGGGCATGCGGACATTGTCATACTGAAACAGGAAAATGCTTTCCCTAAACTGTTGCCACAAAATTGGAAGCACAGAATCGTCTAGAATGTCATTGTATGCTGTATTACTAAGATTTCCCTTCACTGGAACTAAGAGGCCTAGCCCGAACTATGAAAAACAGCCCCAGACCATTATTCCTCCTCCACCAAACTTTACAGTTGACACTATGCATTGGGGCAGGTAGCATTCTCCTGGTGTCCACCAAACCTAGATTTGTCCGTCAGACTGCCAGATGGTGAAGCGTGATTCATCACTCCAGAGAACATGTTTACACCGCTCCAGAGTCCAATGGCGGCGAGTTTCACACCACTCCAGTCAACGCTTGGTATTGTGCATGGTATTCTCAGGCTTGTGTGTGGCTGCTCGGCCATGGAAACAAAAAGTTATTGTGCTGGCGTTGCTCCCAGAGGCCATTTGGAACTCTGTAGTGAGTGTTGCAACTGAGAACAGACAATTCTTACGCGCTTCAGCAATCGCCGGTCCGGTTCTGTGAGCTTGTGTGGCCTACCACTTCGCGGCTGAGCCATTGATGTTTCCACTTCACAATAGCAACACTTACAGGGGCAGCTCTAGCAGGGCAGAAATATGACAAACTTACTTGTTGGAAAGGTGCCATCTTATGACAGTGCCATGTTGAAAGTCACTGAGCTCTTCAGTAAGGCCATTCTACTGCCAATGTTTGTCTATGGCGATTGCATGGCTGTGTGTTCAATTTTATACACCTGTCAGCAACGGGTGTAGCTGAAATAGCCAAAACTGCTAATTTGAAGGGGTGTCCACATACACTAGAGATACTTTTGTATCTCTGGGCTGGGTACTTTTCAAAATGGGCGCCTTCGTGACCATTGCTGTCGGAGTTGGACGATCACTGACAGGCACTGGCCTAGCATTTTGACCCAGAAGTACTGCTGTTGCACAACACTGGGAATCCATGACATCACATTGAGTGTGAGTGTGTTAAAGAATCACTGTGAGCCTCTCTGCCTCTGCTCCTCCTTTGCCCAAGAGGATGTCTGGCATCATCACCACTTTTCCTTCCCTCCTTCCCCGCACTATAAATACATTGCAGAGTAGGCGAAGACGGGAGTGGGTGCAGGAAGAAACAACCAATGGGAGAAAGAACCGACCAATACTCACCAGCATGTTGGGAGATCTGTTTTTTTTCTCTCGCTTTTTTTTTCTGCATAACCCACACTTAATGTAAGTGCTGGGTCTCTGAGGAAACAGTACATGGGCCTGTTCAGACTATTTCTTTGCCTTGGCTTGCACTTGGGAGCCCCCCCCCCCCCCCCATCTGAGCTGCTTGTCAGTGTTTGGTATTCAACTCCCTCCGACATTTGAATAATAGTCATTTTTTTCCTTGTTCAGAGACGTTTGTCGTCGAGAGGGCGGCCCAGAGGCGGCCCGCGTTGTTGGGATCTCACGGCTTGTCGGCTTCCGCGTGACCCAATGACCCATAACAACCAGTATGAATTTTGACTTCAAGTGAGTCATGCCACAGAGCTGACACTGCGGGTGTCGTGGCTCCCTGCCCCGTCGTTAAAACGGAGCCCGGTGTTTTTCACAGAAGCAAGCTCCAGGCTGAATCTCAGGTAGCTACTACCCAGTGCTGGTGAGGTGTGAGAGGGCTTTTTTTGTGTGTACATATTCCGCCACACTGACTAGTATACTAGTCGATGTGTTACGCATACTCAAGATATTACTACTTCCTAGGCCTTTTCTGGGTCATCACATTTTGTCATTTCCCCACAAGTGTTTATTCCAATGACTCCCTTCGACCGCCCTGGAACAGTATGTCCATTTGTGAATGTGGGAGTGTGAGAAAGTCCTCTCTGAAGGAGAGTGTGTGCTTGTCTCCAATGGCACTCCATTCCCTATTTAGTGCACTACTTTTGACCAGATAGCTTTTGCACCCTATTCCTTTTAAAGGGAATAGGGTGCCATTTGGAAGGTAGCCAGAGAGTGTTCTCTCAGGCAGTTGGGTTTACAGTAGCTCGGCACCTCCAGTCTATGAGTAACCATGTCTGGTATTCTAACAAGAGGCCACCCTGCTAGCCCTATGAACACCATCACTGTGTTTTACAGGTGTTTATACCGGAAGGGACTGTCTGGCACTGTGGACAACACTGCAGTATTCATACTTGTTTTACTGTGTTATTTCTTAGCATTTTATTCCACAAAGCCTTTAGATGATTTAGAGATTATACTTCACGACTTGTTTCACGACATGAATAACTTTTTACTTCAGTTTCAGACCTCCCTCTGTGCGTGGATACTCAGTAAGACGGAGCTGTTTATTCAAAACGGTAAGAGGTCACGGGCCAATAGTTAGAAAAGGCGACATCAAACCAACTCTGCAATCTCAATTATAACTCTGCATAATGTAAATGTTTTACTGAATAACACCTTTTTATACTTTCATGATTTGCATACCACCATGCTTTCAGTGTGTGTGTGCCATCATATCATGACACTTAAATTATGCAAAGTTATGTAAATGGAGATAGGCTATGGGGGGGAATAAGGCCTGCAGGCTACTATTTAAAGTATTACTGCTTTGGTGTGTAATTCCAATGCCCTTTATCTTTTTAAGTATTCTTTTTTTTTAGACCTATTTTCATCTCACTAATTAAATGACATCGTCAAGAAATCGATGTGCAATAGCCGTAGCTGTGGGTAGACAGTATGCCTGGGATTATGCATAACTGACTGCTGGTCAAGGCAAAAACTGGACCTTGCTGTCATTGCAGCGCATATGTCAAATTCCAGATCGCTGTTTTTATGGCTTCCTGTCATCATCCCATGTAATGAGGTAGTTTATCATAAGACCAGACTATTCTCCTTCTGCTGTCTGAGGTACGTTTATTTGCTCAGAATTTGCACATCCACCATGTTTTGATGACATGACACAAATCGGTATACTCGCCACCATATGTTCAGGAGATCAATTGACACCCAGGCATCAATTTTCCCACTCTGGGGAGAAGGCGTGGAGTCCATCAGACTGGGGATAGTGCGTCTATAAGCAGTCTCTCTGACCTCTGGATCGATGGCGGAGGGGGAGAATTGAGACCGAGCGCCCCCAGAGGCTGACGGTCTACTCCATTAGAACTCGTCTAGCAGCTCCAGAAACACTTGGCCCTGCCACAACATTTGGCAGGCATAAATAAATCTCATAAACCAATTTTAAAATTTGGAAATATATTCTCCTGCCATTTGTATCCTAAAAGTGTGACAGTACGAATGGTACCTCACCTCCAAAGCATGACAGACTAGAAATAATCCAAATTAGCTAGGTTTCCATTCAATTGGCGACAGATTTTCCACGTGAATATTGTAAGATCTGCATTTTCCCAGCAGAGGTGGTTTTCCATCAAACTGACTTGTTGTGGATAGAAGGCTGTGAGTTATGTAGTGCAAATAAAAAGCTTTTTCTAGGCTTACGTTTTCATGTACCGAATATTATTAGTATTTTTTTTACTCTGCTGATGCTTTTGTTACAAAAACTTATTTGATAAATAGCTAACTTTCCCAAGCTGTTTTTGGTGCGTGCTCTCTAGACCAGTGGTTGCCAACCTGTACTGCAGGTGGTCTGCAAATGTAGTCTTTATTTTTATTTTTTTCAAAAATAATAACAGTTGGGAGTATTAAGGGTATTATAAGCAATTTTACATTACTTTTCACAATGCTAATTGTTTATAATAATAATAATAATAATAGTCCTTTTAAGTTGTTACATTCACTGCTATAATTGACTAAGTTCGACCAGCAAGATATTTTGTTTCAAAATGTGACTCTGCAAATGGTGGTCCTCGAGCTTTTAACAATGATTTGGTGGTCCCTGGAACAGTAAAAGTTTGGGGACCACTGCTCTAGACAACAGTTCGCTGGTAAAGTGGACAGGGTATGTTGTATGATGAGACAAAGATAAGATCATTTATTTTATTTTATAATAGTCAGCCAAGCACCGATCATCATGTCTTCAGCCTACAAATAATAACCTGGATCTATTTGAAATTTGCATTCATTTCATCACCGTGCACTAAACCACCATTGTGAAGTTCATCATGACTCCTATTTCGTCTGTGCGTAGTAACTTTACATGTACATATAACCTCGACTAACCTATGCCCCTGCACGTTGACTGTGTATCGATGCCCCCTGTATATAGCCTCGCTACTGTTATTTTAATGTTGCTCTTTAATTATTTGTTATTTCCCTCTTTTTTTATTTAAGTTCATTTTACTAAAAACGTTCTTAACATGTATTTTTCTTATCTTCATTGTTGGTTAAGGGCTGGTAAGTAAGAGTTTCAGTGTAAGGTCTACCTACACCTGTTGTGTTCGGCGCATGTAACAAATACGATTTGATCTTCCTAGTAAACTATTCATGCTTTTCCACGTCATGGTGGGAGGACAACACAACTTGTCCTCTCGTGGCTCCAAGTTCACCTCGACATAATGGTTATTATCTCAATATTCACTCATAAAACGCTTCCAATGCAATTGTAGCATAATCTATTTCACCGGCCAAAAAAGTATCATGTGACTTGGGATGGTTGACAACCAGGCGGGCTGCATTGTTCTGGAGTTGATTTATGCGTCAGCTAATTCATCCAAGTTAATATGGTTGGATGGAAACCTGGTTATTGTCTAACGTTTATTGGTGGATAGGTTTCTAGCACGCACAGGAGGCTTTTGAGATTAGTGGGGGTTTTTTTTAACCAGTAAAAAAAAATCCCTTTTGCTATTCTGGGAGAGTGCAGGTGGCTATTGTTTTTAACCCTTTCTTTGAAGACATGCCAACACCAAAAAGGCTTTTCAGAATTGTACAGGAGCGCCTTGGAATTTGTTTAGCTTTTCTTGGTCCACTTGCTGTTCTAATGGAGTATCTGTGGCCTAATGTCTCACGTCACCTTGGCGTCTTCGCTGTAGCGGTGGAGCTGAAGTGCTGACAATGTCAGGTATAATATTACTGCAGCAGTGTGATCACGGAAGAGCCCTGCCAGCAGTTAGTGTCACATTCTCCATAGATTTGTCTCCTGACATTGGAGATGGAGGGAGTGCGGGCTTCCTCACGTGTCTGGACAGGTGAATGCACACTGCTCTTGTCATGTGGAAATCACAGCAGGCTCCCACGCGTCATTTCACAATTGCCATTAGCAATACCACCCAGTCTGTGGCAGTAATGCTGCTGACTGGGGTTTTCAGGTTTATACCCCATGATGCGTTGTCTAAATAATGTAACTTATATTTTAGTAATTTAGCAGAGTGACTTCAAGTAGTGAGTGCATACTGTTTCGTACTGGTCCCCCGTGGGAATTGAACCCACAACCCCGACGTTGCAAGCGCCATGCCCTACCATCTGAGCCACACAGGACCACTTGTTGGGGGTATTCTTGGGTGGATGCGTGGGATTGAGACAACGCATGCTTCTTAAGCAATGATGCATCACACGAGCACCTTCTCGCTTCTGCAACACAGGCCAAAGCAAAGCCCAGGTTTATACTTCTTCCCTTTGACGTCATTCAGAGGCTCCCTTGTAAGGAATGGTATGCACACCTGCTTGTTTTGCCATGTAATGCAAACAGCGGAGCCAAATGCACCACACCCTGGGTCACTCCTAAGCACCATAAGCACTTTACTATTATCGTCAACAACAGGAGGTGCCTGGCAGACAACGCTCTGGAGAGTGGCACTGAGGCGTCCATCTTACAATGTGTTCCGGGCCCGTGAGTGTGTAAGAGTGACTTTGGGTTTGTGCAAGAGCAGATGTGAGTTCTGGCATCCCTGTGCATTGTAAACCTGATGTATGCCTAATGAATGTATAGAGATGCAGTATTTATCTTACTATACTCTTTTTTTTAAATGTATTTTTTATATATGAATCACATGAATTACAGGTCATCAGTCCAACTGATTTACCATGTAAGTATAGTACTGTTTTTGACCACTATAATCAGTTGATTCTTATAACCTGGATCATGTGATAATGGCAGCAGCGATGACACATTAGTGATGGATGAGATTGGACTGGTGACCTGATTTCAAGATTCAGTTAGATAGCCCTCCGAGAACTAACTGGTTGCTCCACTTAGCCAAGTGCTCCAGCTCAGTAGCCGTGTTGGACACACAATCATGCATACAGGTCCTAGATCTTTCTGGGGGGCTTGCTGTTGCTTTAAGAAAGGGCTTTGGGTAGAGTGGGAGACCCTGCCACCCCTGCAGTACATAGCAAGGACAACTGACGTGGTAGAAGAAAAGGATGTGGAAGCAAGAGAGAGACTAAAAGAGACTTCACTTCACGTGGAGTCGTCAGTTCTCACTAGTCGGCACTGTTAACTTCTTTCTGGCCCTTGTGATATTATCCATGGGTTACAACTCATATGGCAGTTGTCATCTGGTCCTCAAGCGTGTGGACCAGATGACAACAGGCTGAGAGCGAGGCATAGAGAGAGAACATGAGAGGAGGGTGAGAAGTCGTCAGGCTCGCACCACAGAGCGAGATGGAAGAGAGGGCCCTGTGGCGTTCTCCAGACAGAAAGTACTTCCTTCCTACTCCCTTCTTCGTGCCCCTCAGGGGAAACCGAAAACCAAAAGGGGATTATGAATCCTGTAATTTCCATTTTGATGTAAACAAGAGGACTAAAAACAAAACACCCGCGGCTTTCCTAGTCTCCCAAAAAATCTCCTCAGTTTGTCAAAGCCCCTGGTTGGTCCTTCTCCTTAGGAAATTGTTTTGATACATTTTTGTTTCTGATGTTTTATTGACATCATTTCTAGAGACTGTCGAGCAATATAAAATGGATCTGGGTGTATTGAATTAACCATACCATTAAACACAAATGTTTCCTTTTGAGTTAAGTAATCACACAGGCGTATGCGTGCTCTATCCTCCAGATGCTCTTCAATGTCGGTTGCCAGATTAAAAGGAATCTGAGCAGACAACGTGTGTGTGCCTCGGGGACACCACCTACTCTTGTGGTCCGCAGTCTCCACACACAGCGTTGGTGTTTACACTCTGTGTGTGTGTGTGTGTGTGTGTGTGTGTGTGTGTGTGTCCTTAGTTCAGACAGAGCGTGCCAGGGGACTGCTCCAGCCGTTTCGGTATTCATCTGAATTAAGGTTCAGCACTGGAGAGAGACCGAGCCGACGTTAATACCACTTTGGCAAAGTCTGCTGTTGGCTGTCATGTTTCTTGTTTTGTATTGGGAAAGTCGGTGCTCTCTCAAGACTTCATCTAGCAGGCTACCTATAGAGGGATTTTCACACTACTGAGTCAAACTGCACAGAGCTGACCTGGTTATGTATCCAGCGTTGCTGCTGTAACTGCTTCACAATGTGAAAATAAAATACCCGAGCCGGCACGGTTGGCTTTGGATCGTCACGATGGTGTGAAAAGGGCATAGCAGGCATCAAGGGACAGGGGATACATAAACTAGGAACGCTGATTAGCTCTTCATCTTGGCACTCCTTTGTAAATAAAACAACTGCATTGTCATTAAAAGACTGACTATTCAAATCCAATGTACCTGTAATCACTTTGGAGATGTTTTGACGGTAACTACAAGCCCTAGAGTTACATACAGTAGGAGTTTGGGATCGAGTCTTTGTCTTGCAGACCGACCGATCTACAGATCACACGGAGTCGTCATTTAGGATGCCGGGGGATTTGTAGGTCAGTCAGGCTGCAGTTGCCAAATGCACTTGAACTTCTCCCTGAGAGTGCACTGTTAACTCCGCAAGAATCCTTGGCCGTTACTCTTCTCCCTGTTGGCCTTGTCGGCTCCAATTGCTGCCGCGTGGCACAGAAATGGCCCGCGGGATGCTCTTATCCAGGTTATTAAACAAAATGAATTGAGACACTTTTGCGCTGTGGCTTGTCAATGAGCGTCCGCTTCGTTAAGCTGTGCTGAAGGACCGACCAGAGAGGAGAATTCAGGATCGCCTTGTGCCAGGGAGGTGAAATACAGTAATAGTAAAACCTTGTTCAGGTCCTGTATGTATCAAGCGTCTCAGAGGTAGGAGTGCTGATTTGGGATCAGTTTTGCCTTATGAATAAGGTTGCATGGATGGGGGCAGCTGATCCTAGATCAGCACTCTCATGCTGAGGTGCTTGATACATACGGCCCCTGGTATCTTAAAGCTGTTGAGGTTTTGTTTTTTAGTCCTCTAAATACAGCCACTCGTGAGTGACCACTTTCCGTTTGCCTTACAGCACCTCTTATCTGTCAAAGCTGTTTGTGTGTGTGTGTGTGTGTGTGTGTACATCACACACGCTCTTCTAATCCCTAACCCCGGTGCTCCCCGCTACTCTATTGTGACATGGAGGGCAATACTGATTTGGCCGTGCCCTCTATGTATATTCTCCCACAGGCCCGCGTCCTGTCAGTCATATTGTCACATTCAGTATTCCACAAAGACCTTTAGGTCGTTGAAATTGAGCATGGTTTTGAATTGAGCTATAGCTTGACAACTCCATAGTCATTATGTAGTATTCTATTACTTCCAGATGAGTTTAGTCTCTTACTAAGCCATGAAACCAAGTGTTACATTATACTAATGATATATCAGTCAACATAATGGCGGCGGCATTGCTTGAACTAAGCAGCTCTGAAACTTTTAACGGTTGAAATACATTTTGTGGCTTGTTTACTTGAATCGTGGACTGTCTATGGACCGTGTGCATAAATGTGGCACAATAAGTTAAACGCAACAGTTTTGTTGGCTTCTGCTGTGTGACTGACACTAGAGAAGCTTTTTGGACTCTGCAATGCCTCGCCATTGATTGGCTGATGTTTTTGGCGGGATAATCAGACTGCTTCCGTAGACACGACCGCTTTGTTTTATTTCAACACAACCTGTGCAAGACTTCACTGTAGAGCTAACCCCGACTGGCTGGCTGTGATCAGCTAACCACTCTAACCACAACTTTCATCTTCTCGTTCTTACTCACTTAACCACCTCGTAACGGCCGCCGCTCAATGCCCCGTAATCCTTGGGAGTTGACTCTTGTCAGCCGCTGCGAATCAAAGGTACAACGGGCGCTTTGTGCCTATGTGAGCCACTATGTAACTCTGGTTAAGCTCGCCCACATACCGTCGCCCACAGCCACTTCCTGTGTTAGCATAGCGAGCTAGCACTGCAATGTTGCGTTCAATCTGTGAGTCCTGGCTGCTCTCTCAGGCAGAAAGACCTGTATTTGGTGCCTCAATACCATCTGGGTGTATAAGCAGTGTATAATCTCAATTTGGGCCAGGTGTAGCCTAGTGTATGAATGCTTTATGGAGTCTGTTAGAACCAGAATGTACTAATTGCTCTGATTCTTCTGCCATGAGCTGCTGAGGTTACTGAACATAGAGGAAAATGAAGTCCCACTCTACAAGGCAGTCCTTCAACAGTTAATTTTGGGTGTTGTCATTTAGTGTAATGGATTAATAATTGTCTGACAGTTAGTGTGTTGGATTTCCTCCTCCCTACTACTGCACCATATGTTGTAACACCTTACACTCTTTGTAGGAGCCTAAATCATATTTCCTCATAAACTCTGTCCGCTCTTTTGTATTGTAGGTAATGAATGTCCTTAACATTGACTTATTTTGGAAATGCCAAAGACAACAATACAAAGGCATAGCTTTTAAAAGCCTTACAGGATAGGCTATATCAGCTACCTATACTAGTTGTGTGTGTGTGTGTGTGTGTGTGTGTGTGTTTGTTTTCATGCATTTCAGGCATACACTCCACTGAGCTTCTCAAGCATCAAGGAAAAAAACAGAACGTACTGTTTTAACAAGCATTCAGTTCCTTATGTCAGCATAGCTGCTCCTTTTCCCGAGGGCCTTGCTGTTTTCGCACATCAAAGGGGAGTATTTGAGTACACGTGTTTACAAGTGCGGCCGGGACCAATTTAATGCTAATATGGCGGTGCCCGCAAAGCCGGGCGAACTGGCCAGGGAGCGGGGGCTTTAGTCCCGTAAACATCATGGTCCCACTGAACCAGACCTTACGTCATGTCTCAGGCATTTCTAACCCTTCCCCCTTTCATTCCTCCCCGCCTCAAAACTCTTTCCCCTGCAGCTTAGTGGGACAGAGAGGATCGGCAATGAAAGACCCTGACTTATATGTGATTGGGGCGACACACAAACCCCACCCCACTCTACCCAAGCCCAACTCCACCCCCTCTGACATTGCCTCCATGCTCCAGCCACAGCTTAGTGGATCAGCGACTGTGTACAATTTACAGACCTTCCCTGCTGTCTAAATTCTCTAGTAACTGTATACTTGTGGACTTCTCCCCATGCATTTGAAAGCATTCCACTGTATTTATTCTACCTTTTTTAAATCCATGAAGGGAAGTAAGCAAATGCACACTTGGGCAGAAGTGTAGAGGATTGAGACGCAACCGACTTGCATGTAATGGGGTTACACATTTTCTCCACTGTCATGATGATTGGTTCCCACTCGTCAGTTGGTCCTTCTGTTCTGTGCAATGCTGTACTGCACATCACAGGACTAAATTGCAGGGTTTTTCTCAAGCCTCTCTCGTGTGTAAGGCAGAGGGAACAAGCGACACGTGAGCTTAAAAGGTCAGAACATCAGTGGGCGCAGACTGTCTGGCATCATAGTGTAGTCAGTTCACTCCTTCCTTTCACTTATCTACTTGCCTCCAACTCAGATAGTCCACTCAATAAAAGTCTACAGCCAAAGAACGTCAGCAAACGAAAAGCTGCCTGGATTTACTTAGTTTGTTCAGTGAGCGGCTTGTAAGTTGTGCATATTTAAATGTAGGCCTAGTCTTTGCTCTATATACTCTTTCTGAACTCAAACACACACAATCTGCAAGGGCTCCCCCTCCCCTCTTCTCCCTGCCCCGGGCTCCCAGAGTTTCGCTGTTCTAATTAAAGAGCTGTTGCCCTCAGAAGTGTTCTCATGTCAGCGCTCACCCCAGGGCTGCTGCGTCACGCCGTTGTTCATACCATTCCAGAAGCCCAGCTCTTACCTTCTATCTGAGCTGAACGCAAAAGGCCTTGTTGAGTTTACTCTCCACTCCTCCCTTCCTCCTCCTATCTATTAGTAGCGGTTACTGTGGCGCTGGGGAATTTGGGTTCATCACCATGCCAGTGCTGTGGGTATCCAACTGAAGGTGGTGTGCATGTGTGAGTGAGAGAGTAAAATATTATTTGTTATTTATTCTCCCCCTGGGGGGGAGGGTTTCTCTCTGTTTCCTCTGACGCTCCAACATTTTAGCATAGAGATACTTTGCATCACTCCGGTGTAACCACGGCTGGTTTACGGGAATGCAGACCATCCACACTGTCTAGAGCAGAGATCAGGATCTAGTACAATGGATCTAATCAGGCAGATCTTGCAAAACACATCTGTTATTACAAAACAAACCTGTAGAGGAAATACTGAAGACGTGCATTCCCTCCCTAGTATGAACGAATGAAATAGTCGCTGTGTTCTTCGTACATTTTGAGTTACCAGAGCTGATAGCCTTTGGTGTCGGTGTTTTCAGGTTTCTACGGTTACCTAGATTTAGCATTTCTATCAAAGGACTCATAAGTACAAGCATGAAGGTCATAGGAGCATATCGATTTGGGTGTCAAACGAAAGCTAAGAGTCTCAATATTTTTTGTGGAAATAAAGCCATAGATAAAAATGTATCTTAAACAGGCATAAGTAAAGGATTTGATTTCTGGGTAAACGGATGGAAAAGTGGGTATTAGAAAACATCTACCAGGAAAAAGTATCAGAAATACATCAAAACACAATGTTGATGCGAAGATCTCTGCCAACTAATAACAACTCTTATTAATTTGTTTTGGAGATTGTTTACCTTCTGTAAGTTTAAGAAATATTGCCCAGTGTCTTGTCATTCTGTTACCAAAACCCCACATATCTTTAAGATATTTTCTAATTTCTCTCCCTCATGAGGAGGGAGGATGATGAAAGTTCACAGAAGTAACAAGTGATGGTAGACCTACCAATGAATTATATTGATTTTACTGATATCAATTTTGTTCATTTATTATTAGGTGATTAAATCCCGTAATTCCATTACCAAATTGGTAACAGAATTAACAAATGTTTTTTTTTTCCCTCATTTTGTCTGTCATAGTTGAAGTGTACCTATGATGAAAATTACAGGCCTCTCATCTTTTTAAGTGGGAGAACTTGCACAATTGGTGGCTGACTAAATACTTTTTTGCCCCACTGTCCTTTCAAACTCAGTGCCTCTTTGCTTGACATCATGGGAAAATCAAAAGGAAAACAGGACCTCCGAAAATAAAATGTAGACCTACAGAAGTCTGGTTCATCCTTGGGAGCAATTTCCAAACGCCTGAAGGTACCACGTTCATCTGTACAAACAATAGTATGCAAGTATAAACACCATGGGACCACACAGCCGTTGTACCGCTCAGGAAGGAGACACGTTCTGTCTCCTGGAGATGAACGTACTTTGGTGCGAGAAGTGCAAATCAATCCCAGAACAACAGCAAAGGACCTTGTGAAGATGCTGGAGGAAACCGGTACGAAGTATCTGTATCCACAGTAAAACGAGTCCTCTATCGTCATAACCTGAAAGGCCGCTCAGCAAGGAAGAAGCCACTGCTCCAAAACCACCATAAAAAAGCCAGACTACGGTTTGCAACTGCACATGGGGACAAAGATCGTACTTTTTGGAGAAATGTCCTCTGGTCTGATGAAACAAAAAATGGAACTGTTTGGCCATAGTGACCATCGTTATGTTTGGAGGAAAAAGGGGGAGGCTTGCAAGCCGAAGAACACCAGCCCAACCATGAAGCACAGGGGTGGCAGCATCATGTTGTGGGGGTGCTTTGCTGCAGGAGGGACTGGTGCACTTCACAAAATAGATAGCATCACGAGGAAGGGAAATTATGTGGCTTTATTGAAGAACATCTCAAGACATCAGTCAGAAAGTTAAAGCTTGGTCGCAAATGGGTCTTCCAAATGTACAATGAGCATACTTCCAAAGTTGTGGCAAAATGGCAACAAAAGGACAACAAAGTCGAGGTATTGGAGGGCCATCACAAAGCACTGACCTCTATCCTATAGAAGATTTGTGGCCAAGACTGAAAAAGCGTGTGCAAGCAAGGAGGCCTACAAACCTAATTCCGTTACACCAACTCTG
Organism: Oncorhynchus mykiss; assembly: GCF_013265735.2. Classification (NCBI taxonomy): domain Eukaryota; kingdom Metazoa; phylum Chordata; class Actinopteri; order Salmoniformes; family Salmonidae; genus Oncorhynchus; species Oncorhynchus mykiss. The sequence goes on from NC_048581.1 coordinate 32,864,901, forward strand.
TCAGGAGTAATGGGCCAGAATTCACTCGACGTATTGTGGGAAGCTTATGTAAGGCTACAAGAAACATTTGACCCAAGTTAAACAATTTTAAAGACAATGCTACCAAATACTAATTGAGTATATGTAAACTTCTGACCCACTGGGAATGTGTTGAAAGAAATAAAAGCTGAAATTAATCATTCTCTTTACTATTATTCTGACATTTCACATTCTTAAAATAATGTGTTGATCCTAACTGACCTAAAACAGGGATTTATTTTACTAGGATTAAATGTCAGGAATTGTGAAACTGAGTTTAAATGTATTTGGCTAAGGTGTATGTAAACTTCCGACTTCAACTTTTTATATTGTGATTCTCACTATTCTTTGTGTATTGCGATTCGATACTGTGATTTTTATTGCGTTTCAACCATATTGCTTACCATTGTCTGCTGCAGAGGGACAAGAGGGAGCCATGAGGATCAGTTTTAATCAGTCATGGAAGTAAGTGCCGAAAATAAATTGGCTCCCTATTTAAAAAGATGGGGAACACGCAATAAAGGAAAAAGTGTTTGTGCAGATACATCCAAGTAGCGCAAAAAAAAGTGCAATGTTGTCAAATGGATATAATATCCAGATATGTAACTAACCATATTTTTTTTTACTATTATACTGAACTCTACTCTGCTGTGCTGCTCTGTGATGTCCAAACTTGTGAAGCATGAGAATGACATTCATATACATAATGCATTTCTGTGTAGTACAGTTCAGGGACCCATGATGTAATTTCGTTACCGTGTATTCGGAGCAGATATTTAAGTTTTTGGAAAACGTGGTCGAATACAAAACTGAGGGAGATTTGACCCTAATTCCATTAACAAAGTTTGCGTCTGCACAGTTCTTCCACTAAATTAGTTTTTGTAAATTCTTCAGTTTAAATTGTTAAAAGTAGTCATTTTGTATAGCGTTGTATGATTGGTTAACCTTTTGAAATCAATGGTTTTTGTTTGACATACATTTTGAAAGAGAAAAAACTGAGTCAAAGCGTATTTCCCTTACCATGGAATGTCCCTAAGGTTACTGGTCCTCAGCTCACTGCCAAATGGTTTAACTTAAATTCTAGTTTGGACTGAACACATGTAGGCCTATAGATATCACTTTGTATACAGACTGTACGAATTCAGCCATGGTCCTTTTGGCATACGCTTTTTGCACCTCCTGCAATACTTAAACTGAATGTGATGGCTTTGCCTCCGAGTTCGAGCTGGTGCTCTGAGTAAGCTACTGTTTGTCATGCACCGTTCCCTCTCTTGCTCAGCACATCCTTTCGTTCCCCTCTAGTTCTCTTTTTTTCCTCCCTCCTTCCCCACTCTCTTGATGAATCATCGCTGTGCTGCTCCAGATTTTGACGAGGGGACATTCCCCCTCAAGGAATCTGTTGCTGCTCACTTTATATCCTGAAATTCCCTGACTTTCTGGGATAGAAATGTGGCAGATGGGTTACTCATTGCCACCAGTTTGAAGTTTGGTTGTAGAATAATTGAGGTTTGGATGACTTATTAGGCAAACTGGATTATTGGGCTGCCTTGTACTGCCTCGGCACCTGATTCAACCTGAAGGGGCTCGTCTTGCACTCCACACACAGGAGGTGGGGCTGACATGCTGGTTATAACAGGTTACGACAGGTGTTCAGCTGGAAATTACCCTGGGGATATTTCGTAACCCATACGACAGCAGAAATGTCATGATTCTCCTGGGATTCACTCTGTATGTCTGGTGATATTCATAAGAGGGACACTAGTCGGTGCCCATTTACTCTGTGTCCTCCGTCATCAACTATGCATCCAGCCCCAGTCCAAGATCTTCTATGATTTTGGCTATTTTCCAAGGCATGTAGGTCAGCTTTTAGACACCATACACATGTTCACACATTTCCTTACGAGGAATAACGCAGAAAGAAACACGTCAAGTAGAAACTGTAACACTGCTCTGCGGAGTCGGAACAGTCTCTCTGTCTTTTCATTTAAATGTAATGTTGTCAGAAGGCACAAAGACTCTGTTGGAAGGCTATGAATCAGAGACTGTCAGTCAAATTTTTTCTACTTCCGTCCCTTCATGTAGAGCAGCAACTCCTAAAGACTAGACGAAGGGATTTTTTAACAAGTGGGTTACCCAGTTTTCCTGCATGTAGCCGACGGCACCTCCACATGAAGGCCCCACTGCCAACATACAATTTTTTTTTTAAGACCAGACATAGCCTGTACAAGTCCCCTGGGGCTAAGAGAGATTTTTCAGGACTACATTTTCCTACTTTCAGAGCATAGCTATATGCTTTAACTCATGGGTGTGGGGAGATGTGGTACTTTCTGGATAATATATCTCTCCATTTAGAGGACCCTCTTGGTAGACCACCCCCAGAGGCAAACGTTTAATATAACACTTTTTAGGAGCAGTAAACTAGGTTTCTTAATTTAAGTCTAATGTAGAGGTCGACCGATTAATTGGAATGGCCGATTTCAAGTTTTCATAACAATCGGAAAATTTGTATTTTTGGGCGCCGATTTCCGATTTATATATAATTTAAAAAAATGTTTTAGACCTTTTTATTTAACTAGGCAAGTCAGTTAAGAACACATTCTTATTTTCAATGACTGCCTAGGAGCTGTGGGTTAACTGCCTTGTTCAGGGACAGAACGACAGATTTTCACCTTGCAGCTCAGGGGTTCCAATCTTGCAACCGCACAGTTAACTAGTCCAACGCTCTAACCATTGCACTCCACGAGTAGCCTGCCTGTTACACAAATGCAGTAGAAGCCAAGGTAAATTGATAGCTAGCATTAAACTTAACTTATCTTATAAATCAATCATAATCACTAGTTATAACTACTAATCCAGTTTAGCAGGCAATATTAACCAGGTGAAATTGTGTCATTTCTCTTGCGTTCATTGCACGCAGAGTCAGGGTATATGCAACAGTTTGAGCTGCCTGGCTAATTGCGAAATAATTTGCCAGAATTTTACGTAATTATGACATACATTGAAGGTTGTGCAATGTAACAATAATATTTAGACTAAGGGATGCCACCCGTTGGATAAAATACAGAACGGTTCCGTATTTCACTGAAATAATAAACGCTTTGTTTTCTAAATGATAGTTTCCAGATTCGATCATATTAATGATCAAAGGCTCGTATTTCTGTGTGTTATTACGTTATAATTGAGTCTGATTTGATAGAGCAGTCTGACTGAGCAGCAGCAGGCCCGTAATCATTCATTCAAACAGCACTTTTGTGCATTTTGCCAGCAGCTCTTCGCAAGCACAGCGCTGTTTATGACTTCAAGCCTATCAGCCTGATGGCTGGTGAACCAATGTGAAATGGCTAGCTAGTTAGCTGGGTGTGTGCTAATACTGTTTCAAACGTCACTCGCTTTTAGATTTGGAGTAGTTAATCCCCTTGCGCTGCTAGTGTTGCTGCTTTTGTGGAGCGATGGATAACGATGCTTCGAGTGTGGCTGTTGTCGATGTGTTCCTGGTTCGAGCCCAGGTAGGGGCGAGGAGGGGGACGGAAGCTATACTGTAACACTGGCAATACTATAGTGCCTATAAGAACATCCAATAGTCAACGGTATATGAAATACAAATGATATAGAGAGAAATAGTCCTATAAATACTATATTAACTACAACCTAAAACCTCTTACATTGGAATATTGAAGTCTCATGTTAAAAGGAACCACCAGCTTTCATATGTTCTCATGTTCTGAGCAAGGAACTTAAATGTTACCTCTAGTCTAATGTATTAATCAAGAAGAAGGCGGCCTTAGGATGGCTTTTTCTCTAGTCACTTGAAAATAACTAGAATACTAAGGTCTCAACAAATGGGCTTCCTGAATCCATACAGAGCAGAAGCATGTGCCCAAGGATTTAATGTTCTGGGTTACTGTTTTCTAGCAAAGTCGTCTAACTAGATCAGTGACTCAACTATGACATAATGAGATATTTTTGAATCTGTTTCTGTATCGACTTGTTCCTAGTGCAGGGGTGATGGAGAGACGGTGGCTCATCATTGGAAGACCTGCTCTCTGCCCGTTTGCCTTGTGCCTCTGCCTCGACCAGAAAACCGTGTCAGTTGCCTTGGTAACCTTGCACATTAGACTGCCAGAGAGGCAGGCTTAGCGTCATCATGTGGGTGAAGTTGAAATTTGGGCCCTTTTTCTATTAGTGGATGAAGCATCATACACAGAGAACGTTAGGAACACCTGCTCTTTCCATGACAGACTGACCAGGTGAACGCTATGATCCCTTATTGATGTCACTTGTTAAATCCACTTCAATTAGTGGAGATGAAGGGAAGGAGACCGGTTAATGAAGGATTTTTAAGCCTTGAGGCAATTGAGACATGGACTGTGTATGTGTGCCATTCTAAGGGTGAATGGGCAAGACAAAAGATGTGCCTTTGAACGGGGCATGGTAGTTGGTGCCAGGCGCATCGGTTTGAGTGTGTCAAGAACTGCAACGCTGATGGGTTTTTCACTCAACAGTTTCCCCATGTGTATCAAGAATGGTCTACCACCCAAAGGAAATCCAGCCATCTTGACACAAATGTGGGAAGCATTGGCATCAACATAGGTCAGCATCCCTGTGGAACGCTTTTGACATCTTGTAGACTCCATGCCCTGACTCATTGAGGCTGTTCTGAGGGCAAAGGGGGGTGCAACTCAATATTAGGAAGGTGTTCCTAATGTTTTGTACACTATATAAACATTGTATAAGAACATCTCTATAAACTGGGGGATGATCAGAATTATTAGCTGTGCAATGTTTCTGAGCAGCCATGGTTACTGGCAAGAAGCTGTAACATCACAAGACTCACTAACTGCATAATGGCTATAGGATATTGTTTTATTTCTCACAATAGTTGCTCAATACAATGTTGAAAGAGCTCACTTTTCCTGAAAGTAATGTGCCAATCATTACTGTCTTTTTCTATATAATTTGGAATTCTCTATGCCTAGATAGCATTTGGGTGACTAGTACAGTTTGCCCCCCGAAAAATCATTCACTTAGCATTTTTCAGTCGAAGCACGTAATCGCCTGGAAATGCACTTTGACAACGGATCAGTGTGCTCAAAGGCACAGCAGATTCCCTCTACAGTGCCTTGCGAAAGTATTCGGCCCCCTTGAACTTTGCGACCTTTTGCCACATTTCAGGCTTCAAACATAAAGATATAAAACTGTATTTTTTTGTGAAGAATCAACAACAAGTGGGACACAATCATGAAGTGAAACGACATTTATTGGATATTTCAAACTTTTTTAACAAATCAAAAACTGAAAAATTGGGCGTGCAAAATTATTCAGCCCCTTTACTTTCAGTCCAGCAAACTCTCTCCAGAAGTTCAGTGAGGATCTCTGAATGATCCAATGTTGACCTAAATGACTAATGATGATAAATACAATCCACCTGTGTGTAATCAAGTCTCCGTATAAATGCACCTGCACTGTGATAGTCTCAGAGGTCCGTTAAAAGCGCAGAGAGCATCATGAAGAACAAGGAACACACCAGGCAGGTCCGAGATACTGTTGTGAAGAAGTTTAAAGCCGGATTTGGATACAAAAAGATTTCCCAAGCTTTAAACATCCCAAGGAGCACTGTGCAAGCGATAATATTGAAATGGAAGGAGTATCAGACCACTGCAAATCTACCAAGACCTGGCCGTCCCTCTAAACTTTCAGCTCATACAAGGAGAAGACTGATCAGAGATGCAGCCAAGAGGCCCATGATCACTCTGGATGAACTGCAGAGATCTACAGCTGAGGTGGGAGACTCTGTCCATAGGACAACAATCAGTCGTATATTGCACAAATCTGGCCTTTATGGAAGAGTGGCAAGAAGAAAGCCATTTCTTAAAGATATCCATAAAAAGTGTTGTTCAAAGTTTGCCACAAGCCACCTGGGAGACACACCAAACATGTGGAAGAAGGTGCTCTGGTCAGATGAAACCAAAATTGAACTTTTTGGCAACAATGCAAAACGTTATGTTTGGCGTAAAAGCAACACAGCTGAACACACCATCCCCACTGTCAAACATGGTGGTGGCAGCATCATGGTTTGGGCCTGCTTTTCTTCAGCAGGGACATGGAAGATGGTTAAAATTGATGGGAAGATGGATGGAGCCAAATACAGGACCATTCTGGAAAACCTGATGGAGTCTGCAAAAGACCTGAGACTGAGACTACTGACTTCCTAACTGCATAATAATTCATTAGAATTGATTGGATTTATATAGTGCTTCTCCAGAGCTGAAAGCACTTTACAGAGTAAGGGTGGGGAAACTCCCATCACCCACCACACAGAAAATCAATGAGTTTAGTTGAAACGGTGACTTGAAATGAGAGCGGGTAATGCAGCTACGTTAGCGGTTACGTGGAGTGGCTAACGCTCCGTCTTGAGGAGTTGTTTAACAAGGGAAATTGACAGTGACTGCTTGGAGAAAGGAAAAGCAGGGCATTGTTTCATTCTGGGCCGTGTCCATGGGGCTAAGGAGGGTGGGTGGTGGGTAGGGGTGGCATTCCCCGCTGCGGTTTGTGTTTGGATGCGAGTGAGCTGGCCGCATCATAGCGCTCCATTTGGAAACTGTGGGTGTCTCGCAAACAAAAACTGGCAGCAAGAGAGAGGAGCTTCAGGCATTGGAAGATGAGTGTACTCTTAAGCGTGGAGGAAACTGGAGAAGAGAAGCGTAGGAGCAGATATTGGGGAAAGGGAGCAAAGCATACGGGGAAAATGTTGTTTCTACAAAAGCTGAATCGCAATGCCTATGGCAGGTACAGTACTTTTACCCACCGGTACACCTCAGTATGTCATGTTGACGCAACACCGTCACTTTTATAATGTGTTATTGGCCCATATGCTCCAACCAATCCAGCCTCTCCTTACTATCTGGTCCTGTGTGGCTCAGTTGGTAGAGCTTGGCGCTTGCAATGCCAGGATTATGGGTTCGATTCCCGGGGCCACCAATATGTCCATTGTATGCACACATGACTTAGTTGCTTTGGATGAAAGCGTCTGCTAAATGGCATTTTACTAGAATGTGTTCACTGGCGCAGAATTGCATCGACGGTTAAGTCCCTTTTTAGCCGCTATATTAAGATCATTCACGTTTATTTTTTCTTCCCACAGCTAAGCTAGTGTCGTATGTCACATCAGTCAGTGAACACCATTTTGACATGTCACTTTTGAAGTTAAATTGGATCAACAGACTGAGAATTTGAAGCTGTCTCTCATTAACGAGTCACGAGTGCGCAGTCAGCGCACGTCCTCGACGAGTGGAGCCAGCCCGGGTTTTAGATATGTGGAATCCCCCCTCCCCTCCTCCTTTTCCCAGGTGGCTTGTGCTATCTGGGATGCCTAGAATCAGGCCAGAAGTCTTAAAGCAAGAGATGGAGAGGCTGAGAGACTGCAAAAGATCAAGAGAAAGAGGTCGAGGGAGAGAGTTGGGGAAAGAGACAGAGAGGGCTGACTTGAGATACGCGGAGATGGGGAGAGACCGAGTGAGCCAGGCGGATAGAGAAAGATAGAAACGGAATGGCTAAAGAGTGAGACAGAGAGGGAAAGCGAGTGGGAGAGGGCGGGATCCAGAGACACACTGGGAGACCGAGAGAGCGCTATTGGGAAAGAGTGGTAGAGAGAAAGAGGAAGGCTCAGTCTGGCTTGACACTGACCAGGGCAGACATTTATCACCTAATTAACAAGAGTCTCGTCTGCATTCTCACCACCATGCCAGCAAAGACGGGGGTATGTGGGGACTCAGCCGCGCAGGCTAAATATACACAAGCCTCAGTGCTTTAGAGGCATGACCCTGGCACAAATATAGCCTGGTCCCAAATCAGTTTGTTCCAAGTTGGCCAGACAGCACAAACAAATATCTGGGATCAGGCTAGTGTGAACAGGGCTCTGCTCGGGATATGATTCATGGCATGTTGTTATTGAAGTTAGATTAAATAAAATAAAAGTGTGTTTGTCACATGCGCCGAATACAACAGGTAGACCTTACTGTGAAATGCTTACTTACAAGCCCTTACCTCTATTTCTGGAACTGCATTGTTGGTTAAGAAAATATTTAAATAAACTGAAGTAAAAAATACATTTTTAAAAATAAAATAAAGTAACACAAGAAAATGACATAATTGGGCCCTGTACAAGGGGTACCGGTACAGAGTCAATGTGCGAGGGTACAGGTTATTCGAGGTAATTTGTAGCTGTAGGTAGGGATAAAGCGATTATGGATAGATAATAAACAGCGGGAAGCAGCAGTGTCAATAAAAATTGTCCGGGTGGCCGTTTTTGATGAATTGTTCAGCTGTCTTATGGCTTGGGGGTAGAAGCGGTGTCGTGGAAATTCTAATAAACCTCTAGGTGATTCGTTGAGAGTACAACGAGCGGATTTGAGCCACAGAATTTTATAGCAAAGTACATCCTCCTGAATGTTCATGACAAACATATGTATGGAATGGGTCACAAGGTTAGGACTCATATGAAAGATACTAATAATTCACAGCAGACCGTATCTCCTGTAAAGACGGTAGAAACCAGGATCTGGCCCCCAAAACAAAGTTCCTCTCATAATTGTCCATACTGGAACCCTCTCCACCCGGTTACCTCAGTACAGAAACACCAACTCATGCTATGGACTGTGGTCTTGTTAGGTTTATCACCCAAGGCAGTGTAAATCTTCTGTCAGCATTAAGCCCCCAGAGACCCATTCTCAGAACACACACAGATTAGTGTTCTAAGAACCCCCTATTCTATTGCATGGAACAACCATTTGATGCAATTACAGTATTATAACAATCTTGCAATTTTGCTCTCACAGCTGTTAAGGAGCGTTTTGGTCCTAGACTTGGTGCTACAGTACCGCTTGCCGTGCAGTAGCAGAAAGAACAGTCTATGACTTGGGTGACTGGAGTCTTAGGCAATTTTTGGGGGCCTTCCTCTGACACCGCCTAGTATATAGGTCCTGGCAGGAAGCTTGGCCCCAGTGATGTACTAGGCTAACTGCACTACCCTCTGTAGCGCCTTACCGAGCAGTTGCCATACCAGGCTTAATGATGGTGTTGGAGTCGTGCTTGGCCACGCTGTCGTGGGTGAACAGGGAGTGGAGTTCTAAGCACGCACCCCTGTGGGGCCCCCGTATTGAGGATCAGCGTGGCAGATGTGTTGTTGCCTACCCTTACCACCTGGGGGCAGCCCATCCCGAAGTCCAGGATCCAGTTGCAGAGTGAGGTGTTTAGTCCCAGGGTCCTTTGCTTAGTGATGAGCTCTGTGGGCACTATGGTGTTGAATGCTGAGCTGTAGTCAATGAACAGCATTCTCAAATAGGTGTTCCATTTGTCCAGGTGGGAAAGGGCAATGTGGAGTGCAATTGAGATTGCATCATCTGTGGCTCTGTTTGGGCGGTATGCGAATTGGAGTGGGTCTAGGGTTTCCGGGATGATGATATTGATGTAATCCATGGCCAGCCTTTCAAAGCACTTCATGGCTACAGACATGAGTGCTACTGAGCGTTGTCATTTATGCAGGTTACCTTGGCTTTCATGGGCACAGGGACAATGGTGGTCTGCTTGAAACATGTAGGTATTAGAATTGGTCAGGGAGAGGTTAAAAATGTCAGTGAAGACACTTGCCATTTGGTCCATGCATGCTCTGAGTACGAGTCCTGGTAATCCGTCTGCGGCCTTGTGAATGTTGACCTGTTTAAAGGTCTTCCTCACATTGGCTACGGAGAGCGTGATCACACAGTCGTCCGGAACATTTGGTGCTCTTATGCATGCTTCAGTGTTACTTGCATTTAGTTAGTCTTGTAGGCTAGTGTAACTGTGCAGCTCGTGGCTGGGTTTCCCTTAGTAGTACGCAATAGTTTGCATGTCCTTCCACATCTGACGAGCATCAGAGCCAATATAGTAGGATTCAATCTTAGTCCTCTATTGACGGTTTGATGGTTCATCTGTGGGCATAGGGGAATGTCTTATAAACATCCAAATTAGTGTCCCGCTCATTGAAAGCGGCAGCATTAGCCTTTAACTTGGTGCGGATGTTGCCTGTAATCCATAGCTTCTGGTTGGGATCTATATGTATGGTCACTGTTGGGACGACGTTGGCTATGCACTTATCGATGACGCCGTTGACTGAGGTAGTATACTCCTCAATGCCATTGGATGAATCCCGGAACATATTCCAGTCTGTGCTAGCAAAATAGTCCTGTAGTATAGCATCCGCGTCATCTGACCTCTTCTGTATTGAGTGAGTCACTGGTATTTATGTCTTGATTACTAAATATCGGTTTGTTGTGTGCACACCCACACACAGGCTATATTTGCCCTGTTAACTGAAGGTGTACCCGGCCACCCGAGCCACGACCAACTAGAAGGCGGAGACAGTACTGGTGCATCAAAGCTGGGACCGAGAGACTGGGAAACGGCTTCTATCTCCAGGCCATCAGACTGTTAAACAGTCACCACTAGCCGACCTCCGCCCAGTACTCTGCCTTGAACATTAGTCATTGTTTCTAGCCGGCTACCGCCCGGTTACTCTACCCTGCACCTTAGAGACGGCTGCCCTATGTACATAGTCATTGAAAACTGGTCACTTGCATAATGTTTACACACTGTTTTACCCACATTGCATTTGGAAGTTTTCAGACCCCTGAATTTTTTCCACTGCCGTATTCTAAAATGTATTAAAAAAAATATATCCTCATCAATCTACACACAATACCCCGTAATGACGAAGCAAAAATGGGTTTTTAGACATTTTTGCTATTTTTTTACAAATAAACATACCTTATTTACATAAGTATTCAGACCCTTTGCTATGAGACTCGAAATTGAGCTCCGGTGCATCCTGTCTATTGATCATCCTTGATGTTTCTACAACTTGGAGTCCACCTGTGTTAAATTCAATTGATTGGACATGATTTGGAAAGGCACACACCTGTCTATATAAGGTCCCACAGTTGACAGTGCGTGTCAGAGAAAAAAACCATGCCATGAGGTTGAAGGAACTGTTCGTAGAGCTCCGAGACAGGATTGTGTCGAGGCACAGAGCTGGGGACGGGTTTGAAGGTTCAGCATTGAAGGTTTCCAAGAACACAGTGGCCTCCATCATTCTTCTTAAATGTAATACGTTTGGAACCACCAAGACTTCCTAGAGCTGGCTTCCTGGCCAAACTGAGAAATCGGGGGAGAAGGGCCTTGGTCAAGGAGGTTACCAATCACCCAATGGTCACTCTGACAGAGCTTCCTCTGTGGAGATGGGAGAACCTTCCAGAAGGACAACCATCTCTGCAGCACTCCACCAATCAGGCCTTTATGGTAGAGTCGCCAGACTGAAGCAACTCCTCAGTAAAAGGCACATGACCGCCTGCTTGGAGTTTGCCTAAAGGCACCTAAAGACTCTCAGACTGTGAGAAACAAGATTCTGTGGTCTGATGAACTAAGATTGAACTCTTTGGCCTGAATGCCAAGCGTCAAGTCTGGAGGAAACCTGGCACCATCCCTACGGTGTAGCATGGGGGTGGCAGCATCCATGGTGTGGGGATGTTTTTCAGGGACTGGGATACTTGTCAGGATCGAGGGAAAGATGAATGAAGCAAAGTGCAGAGATCCTTGATGAAAACCTGCAGACTGCTCAGGACCTCAGACTGGGGTGAAGGTTCACTTTCCAACAGGACAACAACCCTAAGCACACAGCGAAGATAATGCAGGAGTGGCTTTGGGCCAAGTCTCTGAATGTCCTCGAGTGGCCCAGCCAGAGCCCGGACTTGCACCCGATCGAACATTTCTGGAGAGACCTGAAAATAGCTGTGCAGCGACGCTCCCCATCCAACCTGACAGAGCTTGAAATTATCTGCAGAGAAGAATGGGAGAAACTCTCCAAATACAGGTATGCCAAGCTTGTAGCGTCATACCCAAGAAGACTCGAGGCTGTAATCACTGCCAAAGGTGCTTCAACAAAGTACTGAGTAAAGGGTCTGAGTACTTATGTAAATGTGATATTTCAGTGTTTTTATTTGTATTAAATTTGCAAATATTGAAGGGGAAAAAACAATTTAATCAATTTTTAGAATAAGGGTGTAACTTTTAAAAAAGTTTAAACTTTCCGAATGCACTATATATACCGTATTCTAGTCATGACTCATCCTGTATAACTGCTGCTGGTCACACCTTTTTCTATTCATGTCCTTACACACCATTACATGTACAGCATATACAGTACCAGTCACACACCTAGTATTTTTCTTTTTACTATTTTCTACATTGTAGAATAATAGTGGACACATGAAAACTATGAAATAACACATATGGAATCATATAGTAACCAAAAAAGTGTTAAAGTGTTATACATTTTATATTTGAGATTCTTCAAAGTAGCCACCCTTAACTTCTTATGGCTGCAAGGGCAGTATTGAATAGCTTGGATGAAAGGTGCCCATTTGTGCTTTTTGTGACTCCTCTCTTTGGCTGGAAAATGGCTGTTTTTCTGTGAGTTGGTGGTGACCTAACATAATCGTTTGTGGTGCTTTCGCTATAAAGCCAATTTAAAATCAGACTTTGTGGTAGGATTAACAACAAGATTCCCTTTTAAAACGGTATAAGATACATGTATGTTTGAGGAATTTTAATTATGAGATTTCTGTTGTTTTGAATTTGGCGCCCTGCACTTTCACACAAACCTCAGATTTCTCACTTCCTGGTTTGATTTTTTTCTCAGGTTTTTGCCTGCCATATGAGTTCTGTTATACTCACAGACATCATTCAAACAGTTTTAGAAACTTCATTGATTTCTATCCAATTCTACTAATTATATGCATATTCTAGATTTTAGGCCTGAGTAGCAGGCAGTTTACTCTGGGCACCTTTTTATCCAAGCTACTCAATACTGCCCCCCAGTCCCAAAGAAGTTAAGACATGAATGTCAGTCAATCCGGAAATATTTCAAGAACTTTGAAAGTTTCTCCCAGTGCAGTCGCAAAAACCATCTAGCGCTATGATAAAACTGGCTCTCATGAGGACCACCACAAGACCCAGAGTTAACTCTGCTGCAGAGGATAGGTTCATCAGTGTTAACAGAAATTGCAGCCCAAATAAGTGCTTCACAGAGTTCAAGTAACAGACACATCTCAACATCAACTGTTCAGAGGAGACTACGTGAATCAGGCATTCATGGTCGAATTGCTGCAAAGAAACTACTACTAAAGGACACCAATAAGAAGATACTTGCTTGGGCCATGAAACACGAGCAATGGACATTAGACCAGTCTGTTGAGTCCAGATTTTTGGTTCCAACCGCCGTGTCTTTGAAACGCAGAGGTGGTGAACAAATAATCTCTGCATGTGTGGTTCCCACCATGAAGAATGGAGGAGGTGTGATGGTGTGCTTTGCTGGTGATACTCAGTGATTTGTTTGGAATTCAAGGCACACCTAACTAGCATGGCTACCACAGCATTCTGCAGATATACGCCATCCCATCCCCAGATTGTGCTTAGTTGGACTATTTATTTTTCAGCAGGACAATGACTCAACACACCTGTGTAAGGGCTATTTGACCAAGAATGAGAGTGATGGAGTGCTGCATCAGATTACCTGGCCTCCACAATCAGCTGACCTCAACCCAATTGGGATGAGTTGCACTGCAGAGTGTAGCAGCCAACAAGTGCTCAGCATATGTGGGAACTCCTTCAAGGCTGTTGGAAAAGCATTCCAGGTGAAGCTGGTTGAGAGAATGCCAAGAGTGTGCAAAGCTGTCATCAAAGCAAAGGGTGGCTACTTTGAAAAATCTCAAATATATTTTGTTATATATATTATTTGTTTAACACTTTTTTGGTTTCTACATGATTCTATATGTGTTATTTCATATCAATTGATGTCTTCACTATTATTCTACAGTGTATAAAATAGTAAAATAAAGAAAAACCCTTGAATGAGTAGCTGTTCTAAAACTTTTGACCAGTAGTGTATGTTTTGGAAAATCTCTTATAAAATAGGTTAAAGTTATGTATAGTAACCCTGGGTAAAATAGTAAAAAAATGGCAACTTTGCAGAAAGTGTTAAACTGTCAAGAGGAGTAAAACAAGTGTCCAAACTTTTGACTGGTACTGTACATAAACAAAACTGACAATACCCAATCCCTAAAAATAAAGAAATTAAGAAATATATCAGAACAAGCAATGTCAGATGGGAATATAAACAAACAAACATCTGTACATCTGTGTTTTTGACCAATAAACGTCTGATTTGAATGTACAGCGTAACATATTTGAGTTAGGCTAACTCCATGTTAGTTAAGCTAAAATCAGGCTAGTTCATTGATCTGAGCATATGTTTTAGTATACAAGTTCGCTAAATGTGTTCTATTAGCTGAATGTGATTCTTGGTACAGATTTGTAGCATGTTAACTCATGTTGAGTAAGTTTAAATCAAATCGGGCCATTGATAGGCTAGGTAGGCTAATATTTAGACTTTGCTAGTTAACGTTTGTAGCTAGTGTTCAGAGAATTTACTCTAATAGTCCAGCCTGAGAATAAAGTTGCAAAACTCAAGACCATTCAACCCCACAAAGGCCTAATTTAAAGTTTAGTTTAAATGTTTTTGCTGTTACTCAAAATACATCAATTATGAGCTCTACAAAGTTTAAATGGCTTAGAAGGATGCATAGTCTTGACCTGGTTTGAGTTTTTGGACCAAAGGTGGCTGGTTTTGGCCGAAGTGCTTGGTATGTCAGGGCATTCCGGTGTTCATGGGTTACGTGGGGGTTGAAAGCCCTGCGGTTCTCTACAAACCAACAGGAATGTGTGGAGAGACAAGTAGATGGCCATTTTGGAGATGAATAGCACAGATACCATGGTCAACCCTTGCCATCAGCAACTGGGTAACTGGAGTTCACTGTAGATGTTGGGGAGTGTAAAGGTCATTCTGATTTTGGTTTGGAGTGAGGTTTTTACGAGACAGGGTTTGATCAGTGTGTGTAGTATACTGTGTGTGTAGTATACTGTGTGTGTAGTATACTGTGTGTGTAGTATACTGTGTGTGTAGTATACTGTGTGTGTATTATACTGTGTGTGTAGTATACTGTGTGTGTGTGTGTGTGTGTGTGGTATACTGTGTGTGTGTAGTATACTGTGTGTGTGTAGTATACTGTGTGTGTGTAGTAAACTGTGTGCGTGCAGTATACTGTGTGTTTTGTAGCCTATTATATACAGTCTCACTTCAACTGAAGTGTTAAATATTAGTGCCTATTATTCTAATTAGACACATGTTCTACTAATTCAAAGTTATTACTAATTAATAACATTAAGTATTTAAAGCAACTTTCATTTTGTTGTACAATATACAGAGAAGAAAATAGGCTGTTTTGGGGGGGGGGTATCTTACTTTGCTCAGTATCGCGATACGGCCCGATGCTAGTCCTAGAAGACTGTGTGTGTGTGTGTTATTGGGGAGAAAACTATTTATTTTTGTGTTTATCCTTAATCGTATTAGTTGCAATTTAGAGTTCTGTCCCTGTGTGGCCTGGCACAATTAGCCCGTTCACACCAGTGACGGATCAGTTCTGCCTATCCTAACCTTAACTATTACGAGGGGATAAACAAGACTGGTCCGGATCTGTCCTATTTAAATGCAACTTTCACAAACACCCACTCAGTTAGTCCATCAGTCAACCATATGTCACAAATCAGCTGACCAGCTACGATGCCTGGAAGCAGTTAAAATAATCCAGATCAAAACAAACAGGAAATGTATCACAGTTGAGTAGCTTATGACTTGTGTTCGTCCCAAATGGCACCCTATTCCGTATATAGTGCACTTAAGCCCTACGGGTCTTGGTCAGGGTGCCATTTGGGTGCCATTTGTGTCAGACTGTTGAGATTGTGGACGTTGTCAGCTTTAAAGCCACAATCAGCACAACTAAATGAGCACCTAGCTAAATAATGTGCAGGTATGTCTCTTCTTTTGCTCTTCTTTTGCTGGTCTTTGTTTCACCCTGCTCCTGTGGACTTTTGTTTGATGTTTGTTCACTTTGTTTGTACTGATGGCTTTACGTACCTTATTTTGTCTCTCCTGGTCTAATGTTCACCTTGAGTTAAACACCTACAGTCACTGCTGCTACTACTGCTGCTACTGCTACTGCACTACTACTGGTACTACTGTATTACAACTACTCTACTACTACTGTACTACTACTCTACTGCTACTGTACTACTCCTCTGCTACTGTACTACTAACATTACCATTGCAATCACTACTACTTACACTGCCATAAAAAGATGCAAACACACACATTTTTCTTCAGGAAATTGACCTTTTCGCTCTTCTTTCCTCCAGGCCCAGATAGCCTTCCTGCAGGGCGAGAGAAAGGGCCAGGAGAACCTGAAGAAGGACCTGGTCAGGAGGATCAAGATGCTGGAGTACGCACTCAAACAGGAGAGGTGAGGACCACATTACACTAAACTATACCACACCTTCATTCTTTACGCTAAGGATGGGCAACTCTTCTAGGGGGGCTGAGTCAGTGTCTGCTGGTTGATTTTTGTATTTTGCCCACACTTGTACCCTTTTCACACTATCATGCTGAACCGTACTATGCTGGCTTGAGTATTTCCCTTACACATTGTCCTGTGCAGTACTGTTCCAGAACTGCGGTGGATACGTAACCAGGCCAGCGCAGTACAGGTCAACTTGGCTCAATTCAGCTCAGTAGTGTGAAGGGAGTGCCAGTTTCCCAGGTCGAAATCAGATGAAAACCAGCAGACACTCAGAATGCCTCCAAAACTGGAGTCACCCATCCCTGCTACATGCTGTCCCGAATATGTCAACATAGCTACACGTGACAAACTGCATGCCAAACAAAAGTGCGTTGTAGGTGCGTTGTAATTTTTTAAGCATGTAACAGCGGTACGCTAGCTATGATCCTCCCGGGTGGCGCAGTGGTCTAGGGCACTGTGCCACCAGAGACTCTGGGTTCGCGCCCAGGCTCTGTCGCAGCCGGCCGCGACCGGAAGGTCCATGGAGCGACGCACAATTGGCCTAGCGTCATCCGGGTTAGGGAGGGTTTGGCCGGTAGGGATATCCTTGTCTTATCGCGCACCAGCGACTCCTGTGGCGGGCCGGGCGCAGCGCGCGCTAACCAGGTCGCCAGGTGCACAGTGTTTCCTCCAACACATTGGTGTGGCTGGCTTCCGGATTGGATGCGCGGTGTGTTAAGAAGCAGTGCGGCATGGTTGTGTTTCGGAGGACGCATGGCTTTCGACCTTTGTCTCTCCCGAGCCCGTACAGGAGTTGTAGCGATGAGACAAGATAGTAACTACTAACAATTGGATACCACGAAAAGGGGGTAAAATACAACAACAACAACAAAAAACTCAAGGGGGACTCATCTCTCACTCAATATTTTTCTCCACAACAAAAGGCTGCTATACTGTAAATTGATGTCTTACTGGAGGGAAATCCAACACGGTGGTTTCTCAGGACCAGAATAGAGACACTGCCCAGTAGCGCACACACACTGTGGAAATATTAGCATTGGGACATTACTATTTTATGCCATCACATACTGTGCCTTCAGAACGTATTCAAACCCCTTGACTTTTTCAACATGTTGTTGTGTTAAAATTGATTAAATTGAGACTGGGAACAATGAATGGAGCTTCAGAGTGCAAATGACCTTAGACTGGGGTGAAGATTTACTTTCCAACCCGATAACAACCCCAAACATACAGCCAAAGCAACGCTGGAATGGCTTCAGAACCAAGAATGTGAAAGTCCTTGAGTGTTCCTGACTTGAATCCCATTTAAAAATCTGTGGAAAGACTTGAAGATTGCTGTTCGACACTGCTCCCCATCTAGTCTAACAGATCTTTGCAAAATCTGCAAGGAAGAATAGGAGAAAATCCTCAAATCCAGATCAGCTTTGCACATACAGACTCAAGACGACTCAAAGTTGCTGCCAAAGGTGTTTCTACAAATTATTGACTCTGGTGTGAATACTTATTTAAATGAGATATTTCTATATTTTATTTTCAATACATTTCTAAAAGCATCTTTTCATTTATCATTTTGGGCTATTGTGTTATACATGGGGGTGAGAAATTATATTTAATTAATTTTGAATTCAGGCTGTAACTAACTCAACAAATTATGGAATAAGTCAAAGGGTATGAATACTTTATGAAGGCATTGTACCATACAAACAGGATAACCTGCTGCTCATGCACACTTACACATGTACACACACTTAAACACACACTCACGCCCTGTGGTGCCATATCGTGACCCCTTGTCCCCTACACAGGATTATGTCCCATGTTAAATACGCACACATACATTGTGGGAAAACGCAGCACCGAGGCGGCGCCCTGTCCCCTATAACAACATTCCCACTGTCATGTGCTGCTCACACCTTATCATGGGTAATGCAGCATGGCGTCACACCCCTATTCCCAAATAATTGTATGTAGCACATTTAGAATAATTTAATAGGATCTTTCTCTGTTACACACTACTAGGCGACCTGCGGATTAGACTAGACTGACTACATGGGAGACTCTGACTGGTCATGTGGTTTGGATGGCTAAAACCTAGCCTGGAATCCAAAGTCTCATATGCTCTGCTTCATTTTGAATTCCAGGCTAGGAAGGAATCACTGGTGAAACAGAATATGCCAGTTTGGAGTCCAGGCTAGCTAGAACCTCACTCTGAGTCTTAAACCTACAGAGTCTGGTAGGGTGGATGAAGGAATGAAGAACCTGAATGACATGGTCTTTCTGAGAACCTCCGCCACTTGCCGCCATGTGATTATAGCCTCGGAACAAAATGTTCCCGGCAACTCCACGTCACGCAGCTACCCTTTTCTTGCTCACGTTCACGGTCT
Organism: Oncorhynchus mykiss; assembly: GCF_013265735.2. Taxonomy (NCBI): domain Eukaryota; kingdom Metazoa; phylum Chordata; class Actinopteri; order Salmoniformes; family Salmonidae; genus Oncorhynchus; species Oncorhynchus mykiss. The sequence continues at coordinate 32,883,806 of NC_048581.1, forward strand.
CATTCTCTCTTTCCCTCTTGTTCTCATTCTGTATCTCTTTCTGTCCTTATCACTCGCTCTCTCTCTTGTCCATCCTTTCCCCTCTCTGACCTTGCCCGTCTCCTGTCTGTTTCACTTTCTCTGCCCTCTTTTCCTCGCCTTTCTGTTCTCCATCTCTTCCCTTTTGCACACTTTCCTTTTCTCTTCCTCGCTCCCACTCTCTCTCTATCTCTCCCTCACTCCCACTCTCTCTCCCTCTTTTTCTCTCGTTCGCTCCCACTCAATTGAGCATGAGTCATTCTGCATCGTTCTGCGTTCCGACTGGTATTATATGTTTCTGTTTTTGCCTTTCCATGTAGGAGAAACCTTGAGCATCCAACCTTCAGTCTATTTCAAATCAAACGGTCTGTCCGTTGATATTGGAACGCTAACATTTCATTGTGCATCTTTATCAGTTTGCACCTACTGTGCTTCGTGTTGGCATTTATTGATTTATGCCGAAATACTTCTTCAGTTGTGTAATTTCCTTCATCTGCATTCGACACTAAAATGAAAGAACTAGAGTTTAAAAAATAATGACTAGTTTGAGAGAAGCATCCACAATATTACGTTCACCCGTGTAGAAATCAGTGCAGATGGAGGAGATGAGTCGAGGAAACTACATTAGACTACTAAGATCCACTCCTGTAGCCTGGTCCAAGATCTGTTTGTGCTGTCTTGCCAACTCCTATGGTCACTGTCATGTCAAATCATGGGAGTTGGCAAGACTGCACAAACAGATCTGGGACTGGGCTATAACTCCTGGACTGTGGCAAAGTCAAGGACTGCGTCCCAAATGGCACCCTATTCCTTACATTGTGCATTACTTTTGACCAGAATCCTAAGGGCCCTGGTCAAAAGTAGTACACTAGGGATTAGGGTGCCATTTGGGATGCAGGCAAGGTCACCCCCATGGTTTGCAAGAAGGGTTTATTTTTAGTTGTCCCCCACAATGAAATCGGGGAGGGGACTGTGGATGTGTGTCCGTCCGTTAGTCACATGCGATATCTCAGACAGCACTAGCCCGATTTTGACGAAACGGGTAATGATCCATCACCCCGTTTGACTTATAGTCATGCAATTCGCTACATTGGTCCCACCTCACAAGGAACACATTTGCCTCAGGGACCCATAAGGTCTGCCATGACGGATGTTCCGCCATTTTGAATTTTGTGAAAAACGCTGCTCTTCTGGCACCGAATGACCGATCTGTAGGAAACTTGATATGTGGCATCTATGGACAAAGGCATAGAATATATGTTTTGTTAGGTTGTTATGAGTGTACTGATAAGTAGATAACTGTGAGGGGGAAAAAACTTGATCGGAGTTGTGCTTGTTGTTCACACGCGTATCTGCCCTGTCATTGGCTAGAATGGTCCCACCTGATCTTGTCTCTTCCTGACCGCCTTCTAGTCTGAGTACCAGTCTCTTTAGCTAACATGCCACTCCTTGTCATTGCCAAAGAGACTGCCCTTTCGGCGATCTCTATGTTCAATATGCGCTGGATTTACGACGGAGTAGCTCATTGGTTGTTGTTCACTCAACATGTTTCCATGACAACACGTGGAGCCTCAAATAGTCAAAAACAAACATTTAGCTGTTAGCTGGGCAAGTTGTTGTATAAGACGTTTTGTGGTTGGAATTGCAGTCTTTTGCACATGACATGGGGTACAGGGAGTGGATTAGTTCAAGAGACTGGTACACCGGCTAACTGCCTTCCATTTTTTTTCAAGACATTTTATATTCATTGTTAGAGCAGCCACTTAAGTATCTGGTCGATATAATGGATCATCTGTGGTCACACAAGATAATTTAAACAAACCAACAAATGAAATGCAACATCGCGAGACCTCCGGGAAGGCTTGGGAACCAGACTACTACTACTAATAATTTTGCACGCCCAATTTTTCAGTTTTTGATTTGTTAAAAAAGTTTGAAATATCCAATAAATGTCGTTCCACTTCATGATTGTGTCCCACTTGTTGTTGATTCTTCACAAAAAAATACAGTTTTATATCTTTATGTTTGAAGCCTGAAATGTGGCAAAAGGTCGCAAAGTTCAAGGGGGCCGAATACTTTCGCAAGGCACTGTACCTTAACCATTAGTAGGGGAAGTGCAAATGTGACCCAAGATCAGCATTTTGTTTTGAATGACCTCTCCTGGTAGTACTGTTACTGACCTTTTTAGTTTTTGGGGCTGACAATTAGTGATGATGATAAGAATCACTGGAAATTAGCATAAGCTAGGGTGTGATGCACTTGACTGTTTTACATTCAATGTGTCAATTATTTAATTATAAATCCCTATGTAAACGATTAGAAAAACAAATGAGTTAAATTACGATGATGATGATATTGATGAGGACAATGATGATGATGGTGGTGAAGTGATCCATCATCCTCTGTGTCTTATCCTCTTATAGAATTACAAGCACTCCACTCACCTAATCCTCTCTCCTCGTGACCTTTGTTTGTAGTGATTTAGATGTTTGAGTGACGTCAAGTCGCAGTCTAGCTAAGCAAGTTTAAGTTTACATTTAAGTGCATCTTCCTTCACAAGACAGCACCCATCCAGGGCCTGAATTCATGAAGCCTATCATAGTAGGAGTGCTGATCTGGGATCAGTTTTGTGTTTTAGATTATAAGGAACGAATAGGGCAAGGACTTGATCCTAGATCAACACTCGTACTCTGAGACGCTTTATGAGTAAAGACCAAGATATCACAAACTCCTCTGGCCGACCTATAACATATGTAGTATATAGTTTGTGTGCTATTTGGGCATGGAAGGACAAACAACTCGAATGGTTTAATATCCACCATTAAGTTTAGATTTAATATCAACCCAGTGAATTAACAAATGCATTTCTTACCCCAGCCCTCCCACCTGTTCTTAATATAATATATGCCATTTACAAGACACTTCTTCAAATGTATGTGTGAAGCCAGTTAATTTACAGATACAGATACAATCAACAGTGAGATGGTTATCTTCTGTTAGATCATTAATGAGCTGTTAAAGCTGTCACTGTGGCTGCCTTGTCATTAAAGCTTTTTATTTATCTCTTTCTCCTCTCTCTCTCTATCCCTCTCTTTTTCTCTTTTCCTTTCACCCTCAGGTCAAAATACCACAAGCTCAAATATGGAACAGAGTTGAACCAAGGAGACATGAAACCTCCCAGCTACGATGATTCTGGTAAATCTAAATGTATGGATTATGTGAAGGAAATGCTATAACCACTCCACAGCCACATCTAGCTAAGTGGATGGGTCACTGTTGTCTTAACAAGTACACATATTCATGAAATACAATCGATGGCTGTAATCGCCCCCAGACACACCTGGCTGACTTGATGGGTCATGTAATCAGCTGGCGACGTGGAGTCTTTTTGTTTAGACATGTAGGTAGCTAGCTAAACAATGAACCAGAATAATCTCAACTCCTACTACTACCAATAAAAAACATTGTCATAGCTGTAGTATGAATCTGCATGCAGCTAAAGAGCTAACCAACTAGGTTCAATGTTAGCTAGCTAACATTAGGCTATAACTTGCAATGTAAATGGATTTCTGATTCGAGTAATATTACTACACTAATCATGTACGTAAATTTAGCTAGCAAGCTAACGTTCGCTAGCTAGCAAACAGTACACTTTAACTTGCAATGAAAATGACTTTCTGACAAAATTAGAAACATAATATCTGAAAATGTAGTTAGACTCTTACCTGTATACATGGATGAACTCTGCACGACAAACTGGAACCATTTAACTCTGTTTTGTTTGTAGCTACATTTTGTTTGGCCAGTGTTGTCGAGTCACTCTGGTTCACACTGACCGTGGCATGTGCAGAAAGTAGCCCATCACTTTTTCCAACTGATCTGTCGATAGCGCCTGTTAAATTCAGTGCCTCAATGTTGTTGAGAAAAGTATCAAAGCCATTGAGAACTACAAAAGTTAACGTTATATCTTTCAAAAATGGCGCAGTAGAAATGATTATCAACACATACTGAGCAGTTCATGTAATAGACAGAAGCATGCTACATGGCAGACCAATCCAAACTCATCTCCCGGCATGTCCAGCACATGCATAATCTCAACCAATCATGGCTAGCGGGAAGGTTACTGTCATTTTCCGTGGCCAAACCAACTAGGCTCGTAATTTTAACAATTTTATGTTTAGGGCCCTATGAAATCAGTTTTTTATTTTTTCCCAAATTCATTTTTTTCCGTTTGAATGTTTCTGAATTCTGTGTTTTACGATTTACACTAATTTTATCATCAGAAAGAGTGTCTAATAATTTGAAATTAATAAAACGTTAACAATTTAATAAGATATAACAGTAAATTTGAAATGATGCAACACAACATTGCACTGTTTTTTTTATCAAGGCAGGTGCTTCAATACAGAGTTCTACTAAGTGTTTCATTATAAATGAATAAAAGTAATGCAAGAATCTAGGCAACAAGCAATAGGCAAAACTTAGAGTTATACTTATGTAAAAATTAAAAAAAATTGTGCTTCACATAATTGTTTCATTATAAATAGTAAAACAGTATATATTCATGCATTAATGCAGCAATAGGCAAAACCTATGGAACTACCTTATGAGCTCCTATGTCTGTCCATTGTATGTTTTCCATCTATCACGGACCTCTCCATTGAAGTACATGATTGTCAGCCTCTTTGTGTTGAGCTCGGTGAGTGCCTTGCGCTTGTTTGTGAGTAGAGTGTTGCATTTGCTGAAACTCCTCTCACAGTCGACTGAGCTGACTGGGAAGTAGATGTAGGGCACAGCCACTTCTGCAACTCTTGGGAATCTCTCACTCAGGCCCCTCCAGTAATCAGCAAGCTCCAAAGCAGGTGAGGGCTCACTGGACACACAGTGCTGATAGGCAATCCATTATTCACTGAGCTCTGTTGATGGGCTTGCCATGGGTTTCAGTTGTGTAGGCTTCAATCTTCTTTTCCATTGCTGGAGCCTACCTCGGATCGAACACTCTAGCCAGCCTGTAGACCTCTCTGGCTGGATGTGTGTCCCAGTGCTTTGAGAACTTTGTGAAGGCCAAGTGGATGCATCATGGAGTTGGTCAAGCACCTCTCTCCAAACCCCATCTTTCTCAGTAGCTCATCTGTTTTGGCACCATACCCACATGTTTTTGCCGTTCCATTGACTCGGCAAGATCCTACAATCCTGCAATTGTATGCCGACACTGCTGTGGGACGGTGGGTTCCCTCCAGGATTGACAGATCTGTCATCAGTTTGGAGCAGCCCTCAGAGATGAAGGTTAGCTTAACAGTGAAGGCCTGCACAATCTAGATACAGCGATAGTTAGCTAGATGGAGAGGCAGACAGCTATTGACATTATGCATCGTTATATTTCACCATGGTAGCTCATCGTTTGGAATATCACAATTTGCATGCGGACAATTCATATTGCAGAATGTAAATGTAGGCTATTGCAACGGTATATTAATAGGCTGTTAAATTAATTCACCAATGATGAATGCTGCAATCCTTTGCATCTGTTGTCTCGTCAACAACCACCGCAAACTTCTTCCCACGGATCTTCTGTAGAACGGCAGGGGCAGGTGAATTTGACAGAGGCTGCTCTCATTTTCAGGCCCTCCCTTATTTGCAATTCTTCACAAGAAATGGCCGTAGCTTTCTTAGCTTTTCTAAGGGGATGTCGGACTCGGCGCACTCGGCCACAAAGTCCTGAATAAATTCTCGTCTTGAATCTGCTGATGCGCTTGCACTAGTAATGGCCGTTTGAAGAGGCATGCTCTGGCTAACACGGTGCTTTTCCTTGTTCTTCACATGGGCTTTGGACCTTAAGTGGTGATCATACGTATTTTTACAGGTCCAATTTTTATTTTATTTTACCTTTATTTAACTAGGCAAGTCAGTTAAGAACAAATTCTTATTTTCAATGACGGCCTAGGAACAGTCAATAGTATGTTCACAGAATTTGCAAAGCAGCTCATCGCTTGACTCATAATAGTCCTTTGGGTATTGCTCAGCTCTGAATTTAGGGGTTAGCATCACATTTATGTTTTTTTGATGATTTCGACATGTTTCTCAAAATGACAGCCAAGTTGTGAGGTAGGAGTCTCACGCACGACCCCCCCCCCCCGGAATTATTTCCCTAGGCCTAATCGTCTGTAATTTTACAATTATGAAATCATATAGGTTACAACAATAACTAGGCCTACTTTGGATTTGCTTTAAGCAATTTCAGACAGATTATGGAAAATTCTGCAATATTCCATATTTACAGTTGATTCCATTTTTATTACCAAATTCCGCGATTCCATCCGTTTTCCACATCGCGGAAAACATAGGGCCCTATATTTGTATTTACGGATGGAATACAAGTTTGTTATTAAAGCGCATGAAGGCCTTTCTGCCAAAAAATCTCACATTTTCATTAAAAAAATTCATGTTTATGTTCAAATGGCTCTACTGTGAAGAAGTGACGTGCGACATATGCCTAGTTTCCTGAAACGAGTCACATTTGTGCATGTCAAATGTCACAATACTGACATGTTTTGTTCATATGTACTTTATGTATTCTGATAGTCTAACCTGGATTGCACCATGTGTCCTGACCTATGTTTCAATTGGAATTTTGGAATGAAATTGAATGCAGCACAAATACTGTATGTCAGTCCATGCTTCAAGACTGTGAGTGGAGCCTTAATAACACGGTGCATCTCTCTCTGTCTCTGTCTGTGTGTCTCATTCTTGTTTCCCCTCTCTCTCCATCAGATGAAGGGAATGAAAACGAGGTCCCGAGCCCCCCAAACAGTAGTCAGCTGGGTTGGAAACAGGGACGGCAGCTACTCAGACAGTGAGTGCAACACGCACACCTTTTTTGTCTTAATTGTGCCCTATGGCTGTACACTTTTAACTTTGAGACCTGGTGGCCTTCTGATCAGCAGGTTTGCATGGTCGGGAGATTCGGCTTAACCACGGTGACATCACCATGTGGAATATTGGCTAATAGACCAATAATAAAGAGCGTTCCTAACCTCTCTGCCAATAAAAGCCAGTTTTCAGTTTTCCCCTCCCCACTCAGACCACTCCCAGACAGTCCTAGCAAAGTTCTTCCTGGAGAAATAGTTTTTTGCCGAATTTTATGGAAATCCACTACAATAGGTACTTACAATGAACAACTTGTAAGGTTTTGGTCCCATGTTTCATGAGCTGAAATAAAAGATCCCCTACATTTTCCATACACAGAAAAAGCGTACAAATGTATTTACATCCCTGTTAGTGACCATTTCTCCTTTGCCGAGATAATCAAATCAAATGTATTTATATAGCCCTTCGTACATCAGCTGATATCTCAAAAAGTGCTGTACAGAAACCCAGCCTAAAACCCCAAACAGCAAGCAATGCAGGTGTTGAAGCACAGTGGTTAGGAAAAACTCCCTAGAAAGGCCAAAACCTAGGAAGAAATCTAGAGAGGAACAAGGCTATGGTGGGGTGGCCAGTCCTCTTCTGGCTGTGCCGGGTGGAAATTATAACAGCATGGCCAAGATGTTCAAATGTTCATAAATGACCAGCATGGTCAAATAATAGGTCTGGGACAGGTAGCACGTCCGGTGAACAGGTCAGGATTCCATAGCCGCAGGCAGAACAGTTGAAACTGGAGCAGCAGCACGGCCAGGTGGACTGGGGACAGCAAGGAGTCATCATGCCAGGTAGTCCTGAGGCATGGTCCTATGGCTCAAGTCCTCCGAGAGAGAGAGAGAGAGAGAGAGAAAGAAAGAGATAATTAGAGAGAGCATACTTAAATTCACACAGGACACCGGATAAGACAGGAGAAGTACTCCAGATATAACAAACTGACCCTAGCCCACAGACACATAAACTACTGCAGCATAAATACTGTAGGCAGGAGAGGTCAGGAGACACCGTGGCCCCATACGATGATACCCCTGGACAGGGCCAAACAGGAAGGATATAACCCCACCCACTTTGCCAAAGCACAGCCCCCACACCACTAGAGGGATAACTTCAACCACCAACTTACCATCCTGAGACAAGGCCGAGTATAGCCCACAAAGATCTCCGCCACGGCACAACCGTGTTGTGCCCACAATCCATCCACCTGACCGGTGTGGGATATCAAGAAGCTGATTAAACAGCATGATCATTATACAGGTGCACCTTGAGCTGGGGACAATAAATAAAAGGCCACTTTAAAATGTGTAGTTTTGTCACATCACAATGCCTTCGATGTCTCAAGGTTTGAAGGAGCATGCAATTGTCATGCTGACTGCAGGACTGTCCACCAGAGCTGTTGCCAGATGATTGAATGTTAATTTCTATTAGTTGTTTTAAAGAATATGGCAGTACATCCAACCAGCCTCACAACTGCCGACCACGGTATGGCATCGTGTGGGTGAGCGGTTTGCTGATGTCAATGTTGTGAACAGAGTGCCCCATGGTGGCAGTGGGGTTATGTATGGGCAGGCATAAGCTACGGACAACCAACACAATTGCATTTTATCATTGGCAATTTGAATGCAGAGATACCGTGACGAGATCCTGAGGTCCGCTGTCGTGCCCTTCATCCGCCGCCATCAACTTATTTTTCAGCATGATAATGCACAGCGGCCCCACGTCGCAAGGATCTGTACACAATTTCTAGAAGCAGAAAAAGTCCCAGTTCTTCCCTGGTCTGCATATTCACCAGATGTCACCCGTTGAGCATGTTTGGGATGCTCTGGATCGACGTGTTTGACAGCGTGTTCCAGTTCCAGCCAATATCCAGCAACGTCGCACAGCCATTGAAGAGGAGTGGGACAACATTCCACAGGCCACAATCAACAGCCTGATCAACTCTATGCGAAGGAGATGTCACACTGCATGAGGCAAATGGTGGTCACGTTGTTGCATGGTGCATTTGTTTTTGTTCAGTATAATTGTTACCCAGAAACAATTTTATATTGATATAGAAATGGTTGCATTGGGCCTTTTTAAATGCAATCATTTATAATCTTTTTAGCAGTGTGTTTTTATGTCTGTGCAGCTGTGTGAAACTCTCCAGCATGTCATTTCTAGCTGTGAGATGTGTGTATCCTGCATCTGGGTTGTCACAACAACCACTGACTCAGTAGGGAAGGCCTCTGGGAGTGGTTTACTGTATGCCACCGGACTGTCTGTGTGTGCTTGTGTTTCTATTGACCATCTGTGTGTGTGTGGCTGTAGTCATAGGGCACCACCATCGGCTGCAAGTGTCTGTCTTAAGACAAAAAGCCATCAAAGGGAGAAAAATCTTCTGAATGGGGATTAAGAGCCTCGGTATGAATAGAATAAGGGAGTAATCCCACTGAGACTGGTGGGATGTGTGGATCGTTAGACACGCATGCACGCACGCACACACAGAGACCTATAGAGTAACACACACACAGTCAAATATGCGCACACACTTAGACACATGCTCACACCCACAGTCTGAGACACATACATACACAAAGACTGACTGACACACACATGCAGACACACACACACACACATACTGTGTGTTACTCCTATCATGTGAATGCAAAGGGGTGTGAAAGCTGTTAAAGGTTTGTGCTTTGGTGCCCTCTGGGTGTCAAAAGTAGTCAGGACGTAGAATGAGCGAAAGGGGGATACAGAGAGTGTGCATGCTTGTGTGTGCGCGGGCCTGTGTGTGTGTGTGTGTGCGCGTGGGCTTGTGTCTGTGTGTGTGCTTGCGCACGGACTTGTGTGTGTCTGTGTGTGCGTGTCTGTGCGTGCTTGTGTCTATGCTTGCTTGCGTGAGAGTTTGTGTGCATGCACAAGTGTGCGTGGGCGTTGTCGTGATAATTCAGTACTGAGAAATTTGGTCATTTCTTCAAACAATCATCTTTATTTAATATCGATTAATTATTGCAATAATGAGGCTGGTCAACCCCCCCCCCCCCCCAAGTGTTGGACCAAGTAACCTAACCTTTACACAAATGCAGAGTTCTATATATAACTGACACTAACAATGCTCAGTCATGGTTGGTTCAAACCCCCTCATGCAGATTGGGGCATCATATGCCACTCTGGGTTCATCCTGTTGTTATCTGCACATAGGTTGTTGTCTTATCCCCACTCTGGCTTAGTTTCCCAGAGGCAAGGATGGTTTTGAGACAATGAGGGATTGTTTTACTCCTAAGATATCTCTAGTAAAACACATTCTTGTCTATGTAATGCAGTCTTTGACTCATTTGTCAGCTCAAGCCATCTCCAGTGACCATACACCCAGATGAGCTGCAAGAAACTAGTGGAAACCATCTCTTTACAGAAACACAGGATTAAACACAACAGAAATGTCCTATTTAAGTATTAATTGCTAACTATTAATATCAAACAAACCAGGTAAATATGTGATGTTTCTATCATATTCCCCCATTTTGAGAATTCTCTCAACTTAACCTTTAAGGTTTAAAAATGTATTCCGTTTAGTGCCTAATGAACATGACCCTGGACAAGCATCATGATCCCACTGTGTATGAGGCATCGCCTATGGAATCTATGGTGTCATTAGCATAAACCTGCTATAGTTCCTGAGGTTTATTTACATTTTATTTAACCTTTATTTAACTAGGCAAGTCAGTTAAGAACAAATTCTTATTTACTTTGACAGTGGGATAACTGCCTTGTTCAGGGGTAGAACAACAGATTTTTACCTTGTCAGCTCGGGGATTCGATCTTCCAACCTTTCGGTTACTGGCCCAACACTCTAACCACTAGGCTACCTGCTGCCCCATTATAATTAAACATTTCAATTTGGTAATGAATATAAATCAAATAGATTAGGATCAGTTTCACTCTCGGGATCAGAGTTCACCCCTCCATTCACCAAGGCATGCTGAGAATAGTCTCAACATAGTACACAACTTCTTTACCAATGTCATCATTAGCATAAGAATAATAAAAACAATCGATCCATAAAACATGAATTGCTCCACTCATATAGTTTTTAACATACTAAAACTTACTCAAATCAATCATTCAGTTTCCAAATCATAATTCAAAACCCAATTAATTCTCAAACCAACATTTTGAATGGCCTTGCTCAGTGATTCACATTGATTCTAACACTCAAAATTAAAACCGTCAATTTAACATACATCAACACTGGCAGAATGTACATTTATATTACTAGACCATATATTAAACTAATACTTCTAGTATTAAGTTTCTCGTCAGGGTTATAATTGCAGGTCAGTATCTCAATGCATTCTTAGCCTAAATTTCTATAAATGTAGCAGTGTATAAACCTCAATCAACCTGATACCCCAAAATAACAATTTCAGACAAGTCTAAATCAATTACAGGCACAGTTGACCAACCCCCTTCCTATCCTGGCACTCAATCTTCTGGCATTTCTTCTTCAGATAGCTTCAACTGGATACTGTACACCAGTTTCTCGCACGGACTCGGTCTCTCGATAGAAGTGGTGCAGGACAGGGCCGTAGTGAACGCCATTTCTTGAGCCGATTAGAGGGGGTTTTGGTGTCCACACCCTGTTTGGTCAAATTCCCTTCCGTACATCAAGCTGCCATCTGTAGTCACAATCCATAATCTTGAGAAAGGACAGATCAAAAAAAATGTTTAAAGATAAAGTCGGAAGTTTACATACACCTTAGCCAAAAACATTTAAACTCCGTTTTTCAAAATTCCTGACATTTTAATCCTAGTAAAAAAATCCCTTTCTTGTGTCAGTTAGAATCACTGCTTTACTTTTAAGAATGTGAAATGTCAGAATAATAGTAGAGTGATTTATTTCAGCTTGTATTTCTTTCATCACATTCCCAGTGGGTCAGAAGTTTACATATACTCAATTCGTATTTGGTAGCATTGCCTTTTAAATTGTTTAACTTGGGTTTGTTAATTTTAACAAGAAATTTGTGGAGTGGTTGAAAAACGATTTGTAATGACTCCAACCTAAGTGTATGAAATCTTCCGACTTCAACTCTGGTTCAGTTCATTTCCGATTCAGGAAAGAAATCCAAACAAATGATCTACCGTATGACAAATTATTACTACTACCAATATTCTTTATCCAATGTTTAAAACACATGTACATAAAAAAAATACAAATAAATAACAGCACAAAAAATAACATCACATTCTGTTGAAACAATATTCCCATATTGGTTTATACTCCCCTTATCACAGGAAGTTATCCTGATCATCCAGCAGACCCAATCTGGTGAGATTTTCAAAACAGAACAAACAACGCAACAATACACTCATTCATATATCACTCGATGCATCCCTACATATCACTCAAGGTGTGTAAATTTCAATCCAAAAACCCCCAAAATGACTGGTAATTCCCCCATTTTGACACATGACTCGCCATAGTGACTCGCCATAAAAACAACATCACTGCAAATCAAATTGGAATTACTACCCTTAATAACAAAAAAATAAACATTTGTACCTATAACTTTATAGTACAAATAGACTAGAGACAGGTCTATCCTTCTCGTGGTCCTATTAGTTATAAAACTTATCCGTTATTATCAGTATTCAAATCAGTATTAAATATGACCTTTAAATCATCATCCAATCATCTCTCGGCTTTCCAGTGAGGGCGATCAAACCACACTAGAAAGTCAGGGCTGAGGTCATTCAAACCCTTCAAAGAAGTGTTTCTGTCTATATTAGATTAATTATGTAAAAACAGTCAAAACATTTCATACATTTCTATTTCCAGGTTCACAGTAAGTTTCTTCAAAACATTTTTTAATTATCAGAATAATTCACATGTTCAATTAAAACTCAAAAAATAAAAACTTTAGAAAATTCTGTGTATATGCATGTCCCATTTTAAGATACCCAAATAAAATAGATCACTCACAATAAATCAGACATAGTCGTTTTTAAAATGACAAACAAATATTCATAGCAAGCGTGTTGTGTGTGTGTGTGGGTCCCTGCAAACCCTATGGTAAAAACAGGCCAGGCCCTATTTAATTTAACTCCTCTTAACCACCGGATGCGGATACCTTTATCTATAAAACTGCTGAATTTCACTCACCCCTCTCCCAAGACATTTAAAAGTGAGAGAGAAATGTTTACCTCTTTTTCCTGGAAGCGAAAGTGTCTTTCTTTAGCATTCACTATACTAATATCATAATCAGCAACCCAAATGTTTTAACTACAAACAAAACATAATAAGTCCATTGTACTCCCTCAAATCATTAATCATTTGTTTTAACCTCTAGGGTATGTGGGACGCTAGCGTCCCATCTGGCCAACATCCAGTGAGATTGCAGAGCGCCAAATTCAAATACAGAAATACTAATTTATAAAAATTCAGAAAACAAAACGTATTTTACATTTAAAGATTAACTTCGTGGTTGGATTCACAAGGTGTCAGATTTTTTAAATGCTTTACGGCGAAAGCATACCTTACGATTATTTGAGAACATAGCCCAGTTGACAAATTATTACAAACAGTAACCAGCCAAGCAGAAGTTAATCCCTTACCTTGATTATCTTCATATGGTGGCACTCAGAAGACATTCATTTACTCAATAAATGTTCCTTTTGTTCGATAGTCTCTTTATATCCAAAAACCTGCGTGTTTTCTTCAGTAATCCACATGCTCAAACGCAGTCAAAACAGGCAGAAAAAAATCCAAATTGTATCCGTGAAGTTCATAGAAACATGTCAAACGATGTTTACATTCAATCCTCAGGTTGTTTTTTTAGCCTAAATGATCTATAATATTTAAACTGGACAATAACGTCGTCAATATAAAAGGTAAACAAGAAATGCACTCTCGGGATTGCGCATGAAAAAGCTCTGTGACACGTCAGGGTCCACTCATTCAGACTGGTCTTACTCCCTCATTTATAAGAATAAAAGCATGAAACAATTTCTAAAGACTGTTGACATCTAGTGGAAGGCATAGGAACTGCAAATTGAGTCCTAAGTCAATGGATACTGTAATAGCATTGAATAGAAAACTACAAAAAAAAAAAAATAATACTTCCTGAATGAATTATTCTCAGGTTTTCGCCTGCCAAATCAGTTCTGTTATGCTCACAGACACTATTTTAACAGTTTTGGAAAACTTTAGAGTGTTTTCTATCCAAATCTACCAGTTATATGCATATCATATCTTCTGGGCCTGAGTAGCAGGCCGTTTAATTTGGGCATGCTTTTCATCCAAAATTCCAAATGCTGCCCCCTACCCTAGAGAGGTTAATGTACCCCAATGTTTATGTGCGCTTCATTTAGCATGCAACGTATCTCGCCAACGAGTCTGACAATTCACTCCCATATTGTATTATTTTACTGGTCTCTCCATTCATAACCATGTAAACTTATCCTGGTGTCGTTACTAGACCAATGTCCAACAACATATGTGACAGCTGTTTCGCCATAGATTGTTCCTGTTACCACTCTAAATATAATACTTTTTTCTGTTGCAAATGTAGTGTGGTGGTTCATTTCTTTACTATCAAATGAGGAGACAAACTTATCACACAAGTCAGAGTTATACTTAATATTTAAACTAAATATTTAATCACAATTAATAAGGGAGCAGGTCAATACAACGCACACACATAAAGTGAATCGTTTGAGTGCTCTACGATAATGATGGCTGGTCATGGCTGGTCACGCTCAGAAGATTCGTTGAGAGCCCCGAGACAAAAGTACAAAGGTCTAGCCAAGATGCACCCCTTTCAACCTACAAGACGAACAACCGATATATAGAATGTGTCACAAGGTTAAGATATGTATGAAATATACCTATAATACATAGCAGACAGTATCTGCTGTGTCAACAGTTTTCATTGTGTCTGGCCAGTGTCTGGCCCTCCGACTCCAAACTGGAACCATCTCTCCCTGATACAGTATAGAACAGAAACATTAACTCACGCTCTGAAATGCTCTTTAGGTTTTATCACCCAAAAGACATCTTAAATCTCCTGTCAGTATTATTTCCCAGAGGGCCATCCTCAGTAGAACACACACAATATATAGAATACTCTATTCTGTTGCATAAAACAACCATTTCATGCCATAAAAGTATTATAACATAATCTTGCATTTTTTCCACCATAGTAGTCAATATCTCAGCGTAAGGAATCAATCATATTTGATCACAGGCATCTAATAAAAAGTTGTTTGAGACGTGGTCTCCACGTCTCCCTTAATTAACATAATACTGTATTGGACTTCCTTTTGTCCTGGAAGCAAGAATCCAATTCAAGACACATCAGATAATACCGTGTTCCATTAAGTGGAATCGACCCGTCTAAAATAAACAATCCCAGAGCCCCTTTCCAGTAATCCTATCAATTTAACCTGTTGCATTAATTTAGTATAATAGAAAACTGTTCAACAAATGTAGAACCTTCAAAAAGTTGGTGCTGTCTTATCAGCTTAATATTCAATACTTATTTCAATCTACTTTAATTACTTTCCATGTAATGGAAACAGATGATCATTATAGAATACATTAACTTCCTGCTCAAATTCACTGGTGTCACCAAAACTACAAAACCAAGAAACAATCATCAGAAACAGTCAAAGAATGTTACTCATACCTCTACTTCAAATGTGCCACTGCCTGCTCACTTTCAACCACAGCTAATTTGTTTTATGATCTCAAGGCTCAATCCCTCTACTCCTCATTTAACCTTGTACCTTTTTATTACTAAAATGTCACCTCATTAGAGTGCTATAAAACCCCCACTAATAACCTACAGTGGCTTGCGAAAGTATTCACCCCCCAACCCCCTTGGCATTTTTTCTTATTTTGTTGCCTAACAACCTGGAATTAAAATGGATATTTGGGGGGGTTGTATGATTTGATTTACACAACATGCCTACCACTTTGAAGATGCAAAATATATTTTATTGTGAAACAAACAAGAAATAAGACAACAAAAATGAACTTGAGTGTGCATAACTATTCACCCCCCCAAAGTCGATACTTTGTACAGCCACATTTTGCAGCAATTACAGCTGGAAGTCTCTTGGGGTATGTCTCTCTAATCTTGGCACATCTAGCCACTGGGATTTCTTCAAGGCAAAACTGCTTCAGCTCCTTCAGGTTGGATGGGTTCCGCTGGTGAACAGCAATCTTTAATTCATACCACAGATTCTCAATTTGATTAAGGTCTGTTCTTTGACTATTCCAAGACATTAAAATGTTTCCCCTTAAACCACTTGAGTGTTGCTTTAGCAGTATCAAATCTCTGCAAGACTGAAACGGGTTTCCTTCAAGAATTTCCCTGTATTTAGCGCCATCCAATCATTCCTTCAAGTCTGACCAGTTTTCCAGTCCCTGTTGATGAAAAACATGGATGGTATTCTCGGGGTTATGAGAGGTGTTAGGTTTGTGCCAGACATTGTATTTTCCTTAATGGCCAAATAGCTCAATTTTAGTCTCATCTCACCAGAGTACCTTCTTCCATATGTTTGGGGAGTCTCCCACATGCCTTTTGGTGAACACCAAATGTGTTTGCTTATTTTTTTTATTTTAAGCAAAGGCTTTTTTCTGGCCACTCTTCCGTAAAGCCCAGCACTGTGGAGTGTACGGCTTAAAGTTGTCCTATGGATAGATACTCCAATCTCCGCTGTGGAGCTTTGCAGCTCCTTCAGGGTTATCTTTGGTCTCTTTGTTGCCTCTCTGATTAATGTGTGATCCTTGAGTTTTGGTGGGTGGCCCTCTCTTGGCAGGTTTGTTGTGGTGCCTTATTCTTTTCATCTTTTAATAAAATCAAATCAAATTTTATTTGTCACATACACATGGTTAGCAGATGTTAATGCGAGTGTAGCGAAATGCTTGTGCTTCTAGTTCCGACAATGCAGTAATAACCAACAAGTAATCTAGCTAACAATTCCAAAACTACTACCTTATAGACACAAGTGTAAGGGGATAAAGAATATGTACATAAAGATATATGAATGAGTGATGGTACAGAGCAGCATAAGCAAGATACAGTAGATGGTATTGAGTGCAGTATATACATATGAGATGAGTATGTAAACAAAGTGGCATAGTTAAAGTGGCTAGTGATACATGAATTACATAAAGATGCAGTAGATGATATAGAGTACAGTATATACATATACATATGAGATGAATAATGTAGGGTATGTAAACATTATATTAGGTAGCATTGTTTAAAGTGGCTAGTGATATATTTTACATCATTTCCCATCAATTCCCAAATTTTAAAGTGGCTGGAGTTGAGTCAGTGTGTTGGCAGCAGCCACTCAATGTTAGTGGTGGCTGTTTAACAGTCTGATGGCCTTGAGATAGAAGCTGTTTTTCAGTCTCTCGGTCCCAGCTTTGATGCACCTGTACTGACCTCGCCTTCTGGATGATAGCGGGGTGAACAGGCAGTGGCTCGGGTGGTTGTTGTCCTTGATGATCTTTATGGCCTTCCTATGACATCGGGTGGTGTAGGTGTCCTGGAGGGCAGGTAGTTTGCCCCCGGTGATGCGTTGTGCAGACCTCACTACCCTCTGGAGAGCCTTACGGTTGTGGGCGGAGCAGTTGCCGTACCAGGCGGTGATACAGCCCGACAGGATGCTCTCGATTGTGCATCTGTAGAAGTTTGTGAGTGCTTTTGGTGACAAGCCAAATTTCTTCAGCCTCCTGAGGTTGAAGAGGCGCTGCTGCGCCTTCTTCACGATGCTGTCTGTGTGGGTGGACCAATTCAGTTTGTCTGTGATGTGTACGCCGAGGAACTTAAAACTTACTACCCTCTCCACTACTGTTCCATCGATGTGGATAGGGGGGGTGTTCCCTCTGCTGTTTCCTGAAGTCCACAATCATCTCCTTAGTTTTGTTGACGTTGAGTGTGAGGTTATTTTCCTGACACCACACTCCGAGGGCCCTCACCTCCTCCCTGTAGGCCGTCTCGTCGTTGTTGGTAATCAAGCCTACCACTGTTGTGTCGTCCGCAAACTTGATGATTGAGTTGGAGGCGTGCATGGCCACGCAGTCATGGGTGAACAGGGAGTACAGGAGAGGGCTCAGAACGCACCCTTGTGGGGCCCCAGTGTTGAGGATCAGCGGGGTGGAAATGTTGTTGCCTACCCTCACCACCTGGGGGCGGCACGTCAGGAAGTCCAGTACCCAGTTGCACAGGGCGGGGTCAAGACCCAGGGTCTCGAGCTTGATGACGAGCTTGGAGGGCACTATGGTGTTAAATGCCAAGCTGTAGTCGATGAACAGCATTCTCACATAGGTATTCCTCTTGTCCAGATGGGTTAGGGCAGTGTGGTTGAGATTGCATCGTCTGTGGACCTCTTTGGGCGGTAAGCAAATTGGAGTGGGTCTAGGGTGTCAGGTATGGTGGAGGTGATATGGTCCTTGACTAGTCTCTCAAAGCACTTCATGATGACGGAAGTGAGTGCTACGGGGCGGTAGTCGTTTAGCTCAGTTACCTTAGCTTTCTTGGGAAAGGGAACAATGGTGGCCCTCTTGAAGCATGTGGGAACAACAGACTGGGATAGGGATTGATTGAATATGTCCGTAAACACACCAGCCAGCTGGTCTGCGCATGCTCTGAGGGCACGGCTGGGGATGCCGTCTGGGCCTGCAGCCTTGCAAGGGTTAACACGTTTAAATGTTTTCCTCACGTCGGCTGCAGTGAAGGAGAGTCCGCATGTTTTAGTTGCGGGCCGTGTCAGTGGCACTGTATTGTCCTCAAAACGGGCAAAAAAGTGATTTAGTCTGCCTGGGAGCAAGACATCCTGGTCCGTAACGGGGCTGGTTTTCTTTTTGTAATCCGTGATTGACTGTAGACCCTGCCACATACCTCTTGTGTCTGAGCCGTTGAATTGAGATTCTACTTTGTCTCTATACTGACGCTTAGCTTGTTTGATTGCCTTGCGGAGGGAATAGTTACACTGTTTGTATTCGGTCATGTTTCCGGTCACCTTGCCCTGATTAAAAGCAGTGGTTCGGGCTTTCAGTTTCACGCGAATGCTGCCATCAATCCGCGGTTTCTGGTTTGGGAATGTTTTAATCGTTGCTATGGGAACGACATCTTCAACGCACGTTCTAATGAACTCGCTCACCGAATCAGCGTATTCGTCAATGTTGTTGTCTGACGCAATACGAAACATATCCCAGTCCACGTGATGGAAGCAGTCTGGAGTGTGGAATCAGATTGGTCGGACCGGCGTTGAACATACCTCAACAGGGAGCTTCTTGTTTTAGTTTCTGTCTGTAGGCAGGGATCAACAAAATGGAGTCGTGGTCAGCTTTTCCGAAAGGAGGGCGGGGCAGGGCCTTATATGCGTCGCGGAAGTTAGAATAGCAGTGATCCAAGGTTTTTCCAGCCCTGGTTGCGCAATCGATATGCTGATCAAATTTAGGGAGTCTTGTTTTCAGATTAGCCTTGTTAAAATCCCCACCTACAATGAATGCAGCCTCCAGATAAATGGATTCCAGTTTGCAAAGAGTCAATAATGGATTTAATGGTGCTCCATAGGATGTTCAAAGTTTCTGATATTTTTTTATATGATATTCTTTTATAACCCAACCCTGATCTGTCCTTCTGTCCTTCTCCACAGCTTTGTCGCTGACCTGTTTGGGGAGCTCCTCCTTCCTCCTTATCAATATTACTAAACAAAATGAATACCAACCTCTGCTTCACACTCATTAAACATCTGTTATTTTAAGATGAACTTGTAATGCCCAAATGTAAACATACATCAGCCAATTCTTAAGGAAAAAACATAAAGGTGGGCACAATACTATAGCCTCTTACCACCCCAAACTTTGATCCATTGCTGTTGTAGCCTTGTATTATTAATTTCCCGGACCTTTATGGGAATAATGCTCCACACGTATCCTCAACGGTTCCTAGACTTCCAGATATTATAGATTTGCAGCTATTTTCTAAAATAACATCTAGCACTTAATAATACCACCCCCTGATATTCTATGATGGGCAGTGTTGAACGGACCCCAAGATAACGCTACATATCTTATCTTAATGTAAGATTAACACTTATTTCTGCCCTCACACACTCTAATTCACATTCACACAGTACTGTTCCCAAAACATACTTCCCTCACACACACTCGTATCACATTCACAGAAAACACAAACAAAAAAACACAGAGGGGAATGAGACAGACGAGGAAAACGATCAAAACACCTAAAAATAGTAACCCGGGGCATACCTGTTAACACACTAAAAAACACATAACTAACACAACACGTTCTAATTAGACTTCGCCAGGGCCAGTGTTCTTTCAGGTGTCACTGGACGCAGGTCCCTCGTCTAATAGAACTCCGCCAGCACTAGTGCCCCTGCAGGGTGTCACCAGGCTCTGGTCCCTCGTTCCCACAAGCCTCACCAGTCCTACTGTGATCAATTCAGTACTACGGGCTGGACTTTTGGTTGCCCTCAACTGGCTATTTAATAACCATTCCCAAGGATACCTCACTTAAGAACATTCTTATCAACGCAACTCAGTCCTGCTAGTTACCTAAGCTGTGGCCCTCGTAAGGAAGAACTCGCTCTGAGCGTACCCTCAACAGGGGCTTTTATTTATTAATTATTATTTTTTGCTTATTGATACATTGACCAAGCCAACCTCTCTCCGAACTCTGGTATCCACCCATGCCCACTACCTTTCAGATCATAGGAGGGTACAGCTGCTCAATAATGAGTGTGGTTTTTCCCTGAGATCCCAATTTCTGATCCCCTGTGCACAGTTTACCCAGATCTTCAGGAGCAGTTGAAGTTGCAGAGATCCCATCCTCATCGCTAAAAATGGTGTGGAAATTCAGTACTGAGAGAGACTTGGTCATTTCTTCAAACAATCATCTTTATTTAGTATTGATTAATTATTGCAATAATGAGGCTGGTCGACACCCTCCACACTCTTAAGTGTTGGACCGAGTTAACCTAACCTTTACACAAATGCAGAGTTCTATATATAGCTGACACTAACAATGCTCAGTTAGGGTTGGTTCAACCCCCCTCATGCAGACCAAGGAGCATCATAAGCCACTCTGGGTTCATCCTGTCGTTATCTCCACATGGGTTGTTGTCTTATCCCCAATCTGGCTTAGTTTCCCAGATGCAAGGATTATTTTGAGACAATGTTCTACTCCTTAACTATCTCTAGTAAAACACATTGTCTCTGTAATGCAGTCATTTACTCATTTGTCAGCTCAAGCCATCTCCAGTGACCATACGCCCAGATTATCTGCAGGGAACTAGAGTGGAAACCAGCTCTTTACAGAAACACAGAATTAAACAGAACAGAAATGTCCTATTTGTTAAGTATTAATTGCTAACTATTAATATCAAACAAACCAGGTAAATATGTAATGTTTCTGTAACAGTGCGGGTGCATGCATGCATGCGTGTGTGTGCGTGCATGCATAGGAGTGAGACATATAGAGAAAAAGGAATAAACAGACAATACTGTGATGGAGCAATGAGAGAAGTGTGTGTGTCTTTGCTCATCCATTGCAGAATCATCCACTTGTATTATTCCAGCTATCCACACACAGTACAATCTATGGAATGTACAGACTAGGGTTAGCACTGCAACTCCTAACACAGTAACTACACACACACACAATCCTCTATCTAGCTCTCTCTGCTATGCCTTTTCATGATTCACACAACTCGTAGAGCACACCAACAGCAGCAGCACACATGGCGTGGCCACATCTCGGTTCCACATGTCGGAGCACTGTTACACACAGACACTCACATACAGCACAGCAGATAGTCCACGCAGCCCCCAACCCTAATCTCATCTCGCCAGCCCACGCTATGTAACAGGGTTCTTCTTGTCGATATTTCTCCGGTCTCACTGACATGGGCTGCAGAACAAACCGTGTACAGTCGTGGCCAGAAGTTTTGAGAATGACACAAATATTAATTTCCACAAAGTTTGCTGCTAGATATTTTTGTCAGATCTTACTATGGAATACTGAAGTATAATTACAAGCATTTCATAAGTGTCAAAGGCTTTTTTATTGACAATTACATGAAGTTGATGCAAAAAGTCAATATTTGCAGTATTGACCCTTCTTATTCAAGACCTCTGCAATCTGCCCTGGCATGCTGTCAATTAACTTCTGGACCACATCCTGACTTACGGCAGCCCATTCTTGCATAATCAATGCTTGGAGTTTGTCAGAATTTGTGGGGTTTTGTTTGTCCACCCTCCTCTTGAGGCTTAACCACAAGTTCTCAAGGTCTGGGGAGTTTCCTGGCCATGGACCCAAAATATCCATGTTTTGTTCCCCGAGCCACTTAGTTATCACTTTTGCCTTATGGCAAGGTGCTCCATCATGCTGGAAAAGGCATGTTCGTCACCAAACTGTTCCTGGATGGTTGGGAGAAGTTGCTCTCGGAGGATGTGTTTGTACCATTCTTTATCCAGGCTGTGTTTTTAGGCAAAATTGTGAGTGAGCCCACTCCCTTGGCTGAGAAGCAACCCCACACATGAATGGTCTCAGGATGCTTTACTGTTGGCATGACACAGGACTGATGATAGCGCTCACCTTGTCTACTCCGGACAAGCTTTTTCCGGATGCCCCAAACAATCGGAAAGGGGATTCCTCAGTGAAAATGACTTTACACCAGTCCTCAGCAGTCCAATCCCTGTACCTTTTGCAGAATATCAGTCTGTCCCTGATGTTTTTCCTGGCGAGAAGTGGCTTCTTTGCTACCCTCCTTGACACCAGGCCATCCTCCAAAAGTCTTCGCCTCACTGTGCGTGCAGATGCACTTACAGTGCCTTGCGAAAGTATTCGGCCCTCTTGAACTTTGCGACCTTTTGCCACATTTCAGGCTTCAAACATAAAGATATAAAACTGTATTTTTTTGTGAAGAATCAACAACAAGTGGGACACAATCATGAAGTGGAACGACATTTATTGGATATTTCAAACTTTTTTAACAAATCAAAAACTGAAAAATTGGGCGTGCAAAATTATTCAGCCCCCTTAAGTTAATACTTTGTAGCGCCACCTTTTGCTGCGATTACAGCTGTAAGTCGCTTGGGGTATGTCTCTATCAGTTTTGCACATCGAGAGACTGACATTTTTTCCCATTCCTCCTTGCAAAACAGCTCGAGCTCAGTGAGGTTGGATGGAGAGCATTTGTGAACAGCAGTTTTCAGTTCTTTCCACAGATTCTCGATTGGATTCAGGTCTGGACTTTGACTTGGCCCTTCTAACACCTTGATATGTTTATTTTTGAACCATTCCATTGTAGATGTTGCTTTATGTTTTGGATCATTGTCTTGTTGGAAGACAAATCTCCGTCCCAGTCTCAGGTCTTTTGCAGACTCCATCAGGTTTTCTTCCAGAATGGTCCTGTATTTGGCTCCATCCATCTTCCCATCAATTTTAACCATCTTCCCTGTCCCTGCTGAAGAAAAGCAGGCCCAAATCATGATGCTGCCACCACCATGTTTGACAGTGGGCATGGTGTGTTCAGGGTGATGAGCTGTGTTGCTTTTACGCCAAACATAACGTTTTGCATTGTTGCCAAAAAGTTCAATTTTGGTTTCATCTGACCAGAGCACCTTCTTCCACATGTTTGGTGTGTCTCCCAAGTGGCTTGTGGCAAATTTTAAACAACACTTTTGATGGATATCTTTAAGAAATGGCTTTCTTCTTGCCACTCTTCCATAAAGGCCAGATTTGTGCAATATACGACTGATTGTTGTCCTATGGACAGAGTCTCCCACCTCAGCTGTAGATCTCTGCAGTTCATCCAGAGTGATCATGGGCCTCTTGGCTGCATCTCTGATCAGTCTTCTCCTTGTATGAGCTGAAAGTTTAGAGGGACGGCGAGGTCTTGGTAGATTTGCAGTGGTCTGATACTCCTTCCATTTCAATATTATCGCTTGCACAGTGCTCCTTGGGATGTTTAACGCTTGGGAAATATTTTTGTATCCAAATCCGGCTTTAAACTTCTTCACAACAGTATCTCGGACCTGCCTGGTGTGTTCCTTGTTCTTCATGATGCTCTCTGCGCTTTTAACGGACCTCTGAGACTATCACAGTGCAGGTGCATTTATACGGAGACTTGATTACACACAGGTGGATTGTATTTATCATCATTAGTCATTTAGGTCAACATTGGATCATTCAGAGATCCTCACTGAACTTCTGGAGAGAGTTTGCTGCACTGAAAGTAAAGGGGCTGAATAATTTTGCACGCCCAATTTTTCAGTTTTTGATTTGTTAAAAAAGTTTGAAATATCCAATAAATGTCGTTCCACTTCATGATTGTGTCCCACTTGTTGTTGATTCTTCACAAAAAAATACAGTTTTATATCTTTATGTTTGAAGCCTGAAATGTGGCAAAAGGTCGCAAAGTTCAAGGGGGCCGAATACTTTCGCAAGGCACTGTGTACACCTGCCTGCTGCTATTCCTGAGCAAGCTCTGTACTGATGGTGCCCCGATCCCGCAGCTGAATCAACTTTAGGAGACAGTCCTGGCGCTTGCTGGACTTTCTTGGGCGCCCTGAAGCCTTTATCACAACTATTGAACCGCTCTCCTTGAAGTTCTTGATGATCTGTTAAAATGTTTGATTTAGGTGCAATCTTACTGGCAGCAATATCCTTGCATGTGAAGCCCTTTTTGTGCAAAGCAATGATGACGTCACGTGTTTCCTTGCAGGTAACCATGATTGACAGAGGGAGAACAATGATTCCAAGCACCACCCTCCTTTTGTAGCTTCCAGTCTGTTATTCAAACTCAATCAGTATGACAGAGTGATCTCCAGCCTTGTCCTCGTCAACACTCACACCTGTGTTAACGAGAGAATCACTGACATGATGTCAGCTGGTCCTTTTGTGGCAGGGCTGAAATGCAGTGGAAATGTTTTTGGGGGATTCAGATCATTTGCATGGCAAAGAGGGACTTTGCAATTAATTGCAATTCATCTGATCACTCTTCATAACATTCTGGAGTATAATTGCCATCATACAAACTGAGGCAGCAGACTTTGAAAATTAATATTTGTGTCATTCTCAAAACTTTTGGCCACGACTGTGTGTGTGTGTGTGTGTGTGTGTGTATACAGTGGGGCAAAAAAGTATTTAGTCAGCCACCAATTGTGCAAGTTCTCCCACTTAAAAATATGAGAGAGGCCTGTAATTTTCATCATAGGTGCATTTCAACTATGACAGACAAAATTAGAAAAAAAATCCAGAAACTCACATTGTAGGATTTTTAATGAATTTATTTGCAAATTATGGTGGAAAATAAGTATTTGGTCAATAACAAAAGTTTAACTCAATACTTTGTTATATACCCTTTGTTGGCAATGACAGAGGTCAAGCGTTTTCTGTAAGTCTTCACAAGGTTTTCACACACTGTTGCTGGTATTTTGGCCCATTCCTCCATGCAGATCTCCTCTAGAGCAGTGATGTTTTTGGGCTGTTGCTGGGCAACACGGACGTTCAACTCCCTCCAAAATATTTTCTATGGGGTTGAGATCTGGAGACTGGCTAGGCCACTCCAGGACCTTGAAATGCTTCTTACATGCTGAAAGACCGAGCCACGTTTCATCTTCAATGCCCTTGCTGGTGGAAGGAGGTTTTCACTCAAAATCTCACGATACATGGCCCCATTCATTCTTTCCTTTACACGGATCAGTCGTCCTGGTCGCTTTGCAGAAAAACAGCCCCAAAGCATGATGTTTCCACCCCCATGCTTCACAGTAGGTATGGTGTTCTTTGGATGCAACTCAGCATTCTTTGTCCTCCAAACACGACGAGTTGAGTTTTTACCAAAAAGTTATATTTTGATTTCATCTGACCATATGACATTCTCCCAATCTTCTTCTGGATCATCCAAATGCTCTCTAGCAAACTTCAGACTGGCCTGGACATGTACTGGCTTAAGCAGAGGAACACGTCTGTCACTGCAGGATTTGAGTCCCTGGTGGCGTAGTGTGTTACTGATGGTAGGCTTTGTTACTTTGGTCCCAGCTCTCTGCAGGTCATTCACTAGGTCCCCCCGTGTGGTTCTGGGATTTTTGCTCACCGTTCTTGGGATCATTTTGACCCGAGGGACTCGAGGGAGATTATCAGTGGTCTTATATGTCTTCCATTTCCTAATAATTGCTCCCACTGTTGATTTCGTCAAACCACTCTACTTACCTATTGCAGGTTCAGTTTTCCCAGCCTGGTGCAGGTCTGCAATTTAGTTTCTGGTGTCCTTTGACAGCTCTTTGGTCTTGGCCATAGTGGAGTTTGGAGTGTGACTGTTTGAGGTTGTGGACAGGTGTCTTTTATACTGATAACAAGTTCAAACAGGTGCCATTAATACAGGTAACGAGTGGAGGACAGTGGAGCCTCTTAAAGAAGAAGTTACAGGTCTGTGAGAGCCAGAAATCTTGCTTGTTTGTAGGTGACCAAATACTTATTTTCCACCATAATTTGCAAATAAATTCATTAAAAATCCTACAATGTGATTTTCTGGATTTTCTTTTCTCGTTTTATCTGTCATAGTTGAAGTGTACCTATGATGAAAATTACAGGCCTCATCTTTTTAAGTGGGAGAACTTGCACAATTGATGGCTGACTAAATCCTTTTTCCCCGTATGTATGTATGTATGTATGTATGTATGTATTATTTATATATATATGTATATATATGTGTGTATGTATGTATGTATGTATGTATGTATATATATATATATATATAATACATACATATATATACATACATACATGTGTGTGTGTGTGTATGTGTGTGTATGTGTGTGTGTGTGTGTGTGTGTGTGTGTGTGTGTGTGTGTGTGTGTGTGTGTTATATATATATATGTATGTGTTATATATATATATATGTATGTGTTATATATATATATATGTATGTGTTATATATATATATGTATGTATTATATATATATATGTATGTATTATATATATATGTATGTATTTTATATATATATGTATGTATTTTATATATATATGTATGTATTTTATATATATATGTATGTATTTTATATATATATGTATGTATTATATATATATATATTTTTTTTTTTATGTATTATTTATATATAATATATAAAATCTGTGTGTGTGTGTATGTGTGTCAAAATGGCAACCAAGCCCTCAAATGGGATAAGAGAGAGGATGTGTGTGTGTATATATCTTTGTGTGTATGTTGTATCTGTCTGCTTGTGTGTGTTGCAAACAGTGACATGAGCGGCAGCTACAGGCAGGCACTGAACCACTCAAGGGACAGGGTCCCTCACTCCCCCCATCAGAACCATGAACTCACTGAACCTTACCTGACAGAGAGAAGAGAGAAAGAATAGGGGGGGGGGGAATAGAGAAGAGCGATGGGAAGAGGGCAGAGCAGGGAATCATGGAGTGCAGCTAGTCTAAAGACAGTTAAAATAATAAAATAGACTAAGTAAAGTTCAGACACTTGATCAGAGTCCAGCATTCATTGTTACACGTATTCTTGACTTCTATCACTAAAATATTTGACGTTTTCTCAACAATTGAACTTAAACTTGTTTTAATATTAAATACGAGGTATTGGCTCATTTGCGTTCCTCTGTGCATGTTATGAGCAGTTTTACCCATTGAGAAGTTGCACATAGCTCCAATACCTACAGCATTTAAGGCCTTATGTTAGCAAGAATATGTGCTTATTGCCAAAATAGATCAAGCAATAAATCTGGGCACTAAATTGTATTATCCTTGGATGACGTGCTTGGATGAAGGAATGTGAATGCAGCGTCTCATTGAGAGGAAGTGTGTGTGTTGTGTGTGTATTGTCTCTGGTGTGTGTCTGTGTAACGAAGCACAGTGCCCGAGACAGAGATGGTGTTAGCCCATGAATGGAGGATTGTGTCAGGGCATTCAGGGCTCCTGCAACTGAAGAGGCTGGTACAGCAAGAGACGGAGAGGAACTTTTTTTCTCCCCCCCCCCCCCCCCCCCCCCCCCCTTCCCTCGTTCTGTTAAAGCTTGCACAAGACGCTGTTTTATCAAAACCTCCGACCTTGGAGCATCAGCATCAAAACTTAAGCGCGTCTTGAAGGAATCAGGATAGAAGGGTGTCATCTTGATTTTGGTTTTACCTACCAAGTGAGGTATGTTGTGGTTTTGGAGAGCTTTAATGAAATGTTGCATTTGATCTTATTAAGTTGTTGTTTGTAAGTTGGCTTAAGATTCTATTCATGTGTGGTTTTAATTGGTTCCATTATCCAATACTGTTTCATTCCCTTGTTGTGCAGTGACTGAAAACTGATTTTTTTTTCTTGCTCGGAGGGGAATAGTTTCAGTCAATTGCTTTCTTTGGACACTATGGTATATAAAGGAACATGTTTGTTTTCTTCAGAAATTGTATCGAATAAAGTAGGCCATATTGATTAGTTCTAGCTTGTTTGCCTTTAACAAAACTTTATTTTCTCCAGGATTTTGTCTTTGTTGTCTAATCCAGTACATCTGGCTCCTGAAATGGTCAATGTCCTGCTCTATTCCGTCTGACTAACACACCAGGAACTCCACTTTAAATACAGTTAACTCCAAATAACTACTTAAATATTAATGAAAATAGTTTTAGAAACACTTTCAAGTGTAATTTTATCCCTTTAATCTGGACTCTCATCGTCTGTTTTGAAACCTAATTCACAGTGATTAGCGTGACACACCATAAATCATAAGCAGTTGTAAAAATATGACTAATATAGTCATGTCGCTTCTGCAATGTTATGTGAAAACTAGAGTAGATGGAAGTTGCACCTAGGATTTAGAGCTGGTCCTAGATCAGTGCTTAAAGACAGTTATCCCTCTACGCACAAAATCTCCAAATTATTAGCCAATCTCTCCCGTAACATTCAGTCTGGCCTTACTTTCTCCACTCCTCCAGGTACCTTCAGGAGGTGGGCTACACGGACACCATCTTGGATGTGAAGTCCCAGAGGGTCAGAGCACTGCTGGGCCTGGCTGGAGACTCCGGAGAGAGGCCGTCGGACAGGAAACCGGAACCCATGGTGAACGGCACTGAGCCATCTTTGCTGAAGGACAGCGGCATGATCAGGTGAGCAACTGCTAATGACTATTACTATTGTTATTGCTAAATGCTGTTGATGTAGTTGACCTAAATGTATTGCTATCACTAATGCTATTGTTGTAGCTATTGCTAATGCTATTGTTATATCTATTGCTAATGCTGCTGTTGTAGCTATTGCTGTTGTAGCTAATGCTATTGACATAGCCATTGCTAATGCTATCACTAATGGATAACTAGCATTCTTCAAGGAAATCCAGTAAGAAACTGCAAGTGTAGAAGTCCTGCATTGTTTTTGTGTTCTCACTAACATCTGTCTCTCTTTCTCTCTGTTCTCTCCATCAGTAAACCTGACATGTCTGACTCGGCCACAGTCCTTGAGGCCTTCAAGTTCATAGAAAGCGCCGCCGCCGAGTTTAGCGACGAGGAGGACGACGAAGACAGCGAAGGGAGGGACAAGACCATTATGAACTTGGCCACTGTAAGCAAGGACACACAAACACTCTTATACACACACACACACACACACACACACACACACACACATTCATGATGTGACTTGGGCTTCTTCGTGGGGCAATTCTAATTAGCCATTAGCGATATCATTAGCAATGGCTACAACAATAGAGTAACAGCCGGAACCCTATTGAATTAGCGACAGGCAGCAATAACAGTCAAGGCGAACCAGTAGCAGTCACAAGCTATGTTGGCTCATTCCTTGTACTTCATTCTAGGGTGGTGATGAAATTAAGTGATACAATTTCACTTATGTTACAAAATACATTTTACCAAGAAAAATATGATTCATGTTCTGAATCATTCAGTGGGTTTTTCTCTAATATATTAACATTCTATTCAAAAAGTTAGAGTTCGTATACGAATACATCCGATAATAAGCACCAATCATTGTTGACATAGTGGTGCAGGTTTCTCTTAACTTTTGAGGATTTTACATTTTGTGGTCGTCATCTCCTAAGTTCTTTCTGTGGGTTACAAAAAGCGAAGTTACCATGACACGTGCTGAATTAAATGTAAAAGGCTTTTAAAAGAAAAGGCTTGGCATAAGCTCCATTGACATTTCAGAGAAGCTAGTTTTTGTGAGACATCTTTAAAAAGGAACAGGAATTTCAAATGAATACGAAAGCGTATATTACAATATGAAAATACTACATGTCATGTCTCAAAATCGATATACATCTTACCTACAGTTGAAGTCGGAAGTTTAAATACACTTAGGTTGGAGTCATTAACACTAGATTTTCAACCACACAACACATTTCTTGTTAACAAACTATAATTTTGGTAAGTCGGTTAGGACATCTACTTTGTGCATGACACAAGTAATTTTTCATGGCTTTAGAAGCTTCTGATAGGCTAATTGACATAATTTGAGTCAACTGGAGGTACCTGTGGATGTATTTCAAGGCCTACCTTCAAACTCAGTGCATCTTTGCTTGACATCATGGGAAAATCAAAAGAAATCAGCTAAGGCCTCTGGAATTTTTTTTGTAGACCTCCACAAGTCTGGTTTATCCTTGGGAGCAATTTCCAAACGCCTGAAGGTACCATGTTCATCTGCACAAACAATAGTATGCAAGTATAAACACCATGGGACCACGCAGCCGTCACACCGCTCAGGAAGGAGATGCGTTCTGTCTCCTGGAGATGAACATACTTTGGTGCGAAAAGTGCAAATCAATCCCAGAACAACAGCAAAGGATCTTGTGAAGATGCTGGAGGAAACGGGAACAAAAGTATCTATATCCACAGTAAAATGAGTCCTATATCGACATAACCTGAAAGGCCGCTCAGCAAGGAAGAAGCCACTGCTCCAAAACAGCCATAAAAAAAAGCCAGTCTACGGTTTGTAACTGCACATGGGGACATTTTGTAGAAATGTCCTCTGGTCTGATGAAACAAAAATAGAACTGTTTGGCCATAATGACCATCGTTATGTTTGGAGGAAAAAGGGGGATGCTTGCAAGCTGAAGAACACCATCCCAACCGTGAAGCACGGGTGTGGTAGCATCATGTTGTGGGGGTGCTTTGCTGCAGGAGGGACTGGTGCACTTCACAAAATGGATGGCATCATGAGGATGGAAAATTATGTGGATATATTGAAGACATGAGTCAGGAAGTTAAAGCTTGGTCGCAAATGGGTCTTCCAAATGGACAAGCATACTTCCAAAGTTGTGGCAAAATGGCAACAAAAGGAAAACAAGTCAAGGTATTGGAGTGGCCATCACAAAGCCCTGACCTCAATCCCATAGAAAATGTGTGGGCAGATCTGAAAAGGCGTGTGCGAGTAAGGAGGCATACAAACCTGACTCAGTTACACCAGCTCTGTCAGGAGGAATGGGCCAAAATTCACCCAATTTATTGTGGGAAGTTTGTGGAAGGATACCCAAAACATTTGACCCAAGTTAAACAATTTAAAGGCAATGCTACCAAATACTAATTGAGTGTATGTAAACTTCTGACTCACTGGGAATGTGATGAAAGAAATAAAAGCTGAAATAAATCATTATCTCTACTATTATTCTGACATTTCACGTTCTTAAAATAAAGTGGTGATCCTAACTGACCTAAGTCAGGGAATTTTTACTAGGATTTAATGTCAGGAATTGTCAAACTGTGTTTAAATGTATTTGGCTAAGGTGTATGTAAACTTCTGACTTCAACTGTATATATTGTTTTTTTGTCCTGCGGATTGAAGAAATATGATGCCAAGTTCAACGGGAAAGTGAGTTGTTAGGTAGCCTGTAGCCTTAATTCTTGCTCAGAATCCAGCCTAGTTTATGCAATGCAATTTCCTTCGTTTTTGACCCGTTTTTGATTGGACACTACTCATTCAAACCTACACTTTCACTCAACTCATTCAGTCACTCAGACCCCCTCTCCGTCTCTTCAACCCTCTCTGTCTTCCACAGATGGTGAGGAAGAAGACGTCTTCGTCCCCCTCCTCATCCTCGGACATGAGTGACGACCAGGACACGGAGGAGGCCCTGAAGGGCTTTGACTTCCTGGCCAGCCCAGATGAGATGGACGGCTCGCCCGATGTCCGGAGTGCCGAAGACCGAGGAGACTGGGGTGAGGGGGGCTTGGTTGGTTGTTTGATGAACACTCAAACTAGAATGGTAACGTTTACATGTGGGCCAAAGGAACTTATTGGGGGCAGTGGGTCTATTAGTAGGCCTAGTCAACAGTGAAGGGGAAATGTTGGCCATAGTAGGACCATAGTGTGCAAGTAAGTGGGGACTGGCATTTATTCTCAGGACACGAGAGCACAAAAGGGACAGGAGGGCCATAGAAAGAGGACAGTAGACCAAAGGGAGGACGAGTGGGCCATAGCAGGGACAGTTGGGTCAAGAGAACATTGAGTGTAACTCGGTTTCCTGCTCTAGCTCCACAGAACAGTCCCCACTGAGGGGACCTACCCATCCCTCAATCGCCCACTCACACAGAACCCTGTATTCTCTGTCCTAGTCTTCACTCAAAGACACAGCTGGCCACCTGGCTACTGTGGCTCCATTATCCCCTTTAGCTAACAGGGAGCCCCTTCACTCCCATCACCTAGCAATGCCTTGTGTTTATCTCCACTCAATGACCAAGGGCATTCCCACGCAATCAGTGAGTCCGCTTGTCACAGGTCAGGCAGCAGTCAGTTGAGTTGCACAGCCAATGAGGAACAGATGATGTGGCGTTGCTGGTTGTGTGACAGAGGAAGCCAGAGGGATCCAGTTGAAGGTAGTAGTTGCTAGTGTAGACATTAGAACACAGCCACAACAAATGACCAATTGTCTGTGATCCATTGACCCACTGACTAGATGTTGACAATCCAGTTATTTTTATAAATACTGTAATTCAATAGTAGTTCATGTAAATAATGGTGACACAATCTTTTTTTAAAGACTATTCTTGTGTTATTGGGATAATTAGGTCAGCTTGCATGCGAAACTGAGTTGTTTGCATTTCCTCTGTTAACCATAATTGAAGCCATGAGCTGAACACACAGCAAAGGACGGCTAGATGGATGGATGGATGGATGGATGGTAATTAAAAGGTCAAGCGGCAGCGAGGCGCTTCGCTGATCAGTTATGAAACAGAGTTGTCATCAGCAGCTCTGTGCTCTCCAGTGTTCATCTCCTCCGCTTGATCCCACACACTGCCACTACAGATATATATATATATATATTTTTCACCTTTATTTAACCAGGTAGGCCAGTTGAGAACAAGTTCTCATTTACAACTGCGACCTGGCCAAAAAGCAAAGCAGTGCAACAAACAACAACACAGAGTTAAACAGAAACAAACGTACAGTCAATAACACAACAGAAAATAAAATTAGAAAGATCTATTACAGTGTGTGCAAATGTAGGGAGGTAGGCAATAAATATGCCATAGAGATGAAAATAATTACAGTTTAGCATTAATACTGGAGTGATAGTTATGCAGATGATGATTTGCAAGTAGAGATACTGGGGTGCAAAAGAACAAGAGGGTATGTCCTAATGGCACCCTATTCCCTATATGGTGCACTATTTTTGATCTGAGCCCTATGGACCATGTATGATCATGCCTGCATCTGAAATTAGGAATAGTGATATGCTTATAGGTATAGAGATACAGGTCCCCCACATAATTTGACATTTTTTGTTGAAATACATTATATGTTGTGTTTTTAGTTCTTTAGCCAGCTCACACTATAAAACCTACATGGTTGCTGCTTTTGATATATAGAACATTTCACAACATGATGGAGTATTGTTGAATGGCGTTGCATTATTTTGTGGGGGGGGGGGGGGGGGGGTATTGAATGTTATTTGCATTGTCTTAACATTAGCATGTTATGCTGTTGTTGACGTTACGGCACAAAGGACAAAGCCTTGCAGAGACTGAGTGAGGCATGACGGCTGTTCACCATATGCTTTGTTGTCACCTTATTTGGCTGGACACAGCTTTCTTTGACATGAATATTTTTGAATACATTAACGCAAAAAAAAAAACAGGATTGCTGCCGGCTATCAAATTCAGCATTTGATGTCAGCTGTATTTTTTTTTGTTGTCGGAAGCCAATCTGGCTCTTTACTACAACTCCCCCTCCCCGAATCCTTTGTTTAATGGCAGTTTTGTGCATTTGTGTTTCCATATCGAGTGGCATGACTCTATTCTCCTGTTCCATCCCTGTCTGTTGTCATATGAGGAGAATTTGACCGATTCTCTTCCTGACTGACCTCTATGTGTTGACATCACCACCCCCTATATGTGCTTTGAGAGCGGTCCGAAGGCCTGTAGAAAACATAAACTTGGGGTTCTCGGTGGTGGTGGGGGGGGGGGGGGGGGGGGAGAGTATTACAGGAAGAATTTCCATCACACACTTTTTGACATACAAAGCAAGCAAATGGCAATAATGCTACATACTATACATTGCCGGTCTCAAACCCAGATCTCCCTGCCCGTAGGCAAACTCGCTAACCACTGCTCCAATAGGGTTGTAGGCAAGTGTCTCTGCAATACATTTTACAGGCTATATATACAGTGCCTTGCGAAAGTATTCGGCCCCCTTGAACTTTGCAACCTTTTGCCACATTTCAGGCTTCAAACATAAAGATATAAAACTGTATTTTTTGTGAAGAATCAACAACAAGTGGGACACAATCATGAAGTGGAACGACATTTATTGGATATTTCAAACTTTTTTAACAAATCAAAAACTGAAAAATTGGGCGTGCAAAATTATTCAGCCCCTTTACTTTCAGTGCAGCAAACTCTCTCCAGAAGTTCAGTGAGGATCTCTGAATGATCCAATGTTGACCTAAATGACTAATGATGATAAATACAATCCACATGTGTGTAATCAAGTCTCCGTATAAATGCACCTGCACTGTGATAGTCTCAGAGGTCCGTTAAAAGCGCAGAGAGCATCATGAAGAACAAGGAACACACCAGGCAGGTCCGAGATACTGTTGTGAAGAGTTTAAAGTTTAAAGCCGGATTTGGATACAAAAAGATTTCCCAAGCTTTAAATATCCCAAGGAGCACTGTGCAAGCGATAATATTGAAATGGAAGGAGTATCAGACCACTGCAAATCTACCAAGATCTGGCCGTCCCTCTAAACTTTCAGCTCATACAAGGAGAAGACTGATCAGAGATGCAGCCAAGAGGCCCATGATCACTCTGGATGAACTGCAGAGATCTACAGCTGAGGTGGGAGACTCTGTCCATAGGACAACAATCAGTTGTATATTGCACAAATCTGGCCTTTATGGAAGAGTGGCAAGAAAGCCATTTCTTAAAGATATCCATAAAAAGTGTTGTTTAAAGTTTGCCACAAGCCACCTTGGAGACACACCAAACATGTGGAAGAAGGTGCTCTGGTCAGATGAAACCAAAATTGAACTTTTTGGCAACAATGCAAAACGTTATGTTTGGCGTAAAAGCAACACAGCTGAACACACCATCCCCACTGTCAAACATGGTGGTGGCAGCATCATGGTTTGGGCCTGCTTTTCTTCAGCAGGGACAGGGAAGATGGTTAAAATTGATGGGAAGATGGATGGAGCCAAATACAGGACCATTCTGGAAGAAAACCTGATGGAGTCTGCAAAAGACCTGAGACTGGGATGGAGATTTGTCTTCCAACAAGACAATGATCCAAAACATAAAGCAAAATCTACAATGGAATGGTTCAAAAATAAACATATCCAGGTGTTAGAATGGCCAAGTCAAAGTCCAGACCTGAATCCAATCGAGAATCTGTGGAAAGAACTGAAAACTGCTGTTCACAAATGCTCTCCATCCAACCTCACTGAGCTCGAGCTGTTTTACAAGGAGGAATGGGAAAAAATTTCAGTCTCTCGATGTGCAAAACTGATAGAGACATACCCCAAGCAACTTACAGCTGTAATCGCAGCAAAAGGTGGCGCTACAAAGTATTAACTTAAGGGGGCTGAATAATTTTGCACGCCCAATTTTTCAGTTTTTGATTTGTTAAAAAAAAAAAAAATATCCAATAAATGTTGTTCCACTTCATGATTGTGTCCCACTTGTTGTTGATTCTTCACAAAAAAATACAGTTTTATATCTTTATGTTTGAAGCCTGAAATGTGGCAAAAGGTCGCAAAGTTCAAGGGGGCCGAATACTTTCGCATGGCACTGTACATATATTAGGATTAAAGAGGCCATCTTTACTTGAACCACCTTTTAATTTCATAACACTTTGGATTTGAGTTTCGTTTGGTCTGGTTCAATAGAAAGTTCTGGACACTGACCGGCTTCTCGGTTTCTGCCCCCCCCTTCCCCCAACCCCTTCCTTCGGGTGTAGAGAAGGAAGAGCAGTGCCCCATGCCCGAGGCCTGGGACGTGGACCAGGGCCTCATAGCCCAACTCAAGGAGCAGTACAGGAAGGAGCGCAAGGGCAAAAAGGGGGTGAAGAGTAAGTCTGTCAGGCCTCCCCTTTCTTTCTCGTCATTGCTTTCTTTCTCCTTGTCCTGGTGATAAGAGCTTCTCTCTCTCTCTCTCTCTCTCTCTCTCTCTCTGAGGTCAACTATAACATGCAAAAATTATATTTAACAGACACGTTAAGCACGTTAGATACACTACTCCTCCCATCGCTTCGTTTTGGCTCTCTATTTCGGCCATCTAGTACCACCTTCTCCATGTTTGTGTGTGCCTCTGTGTGTGGTTCCGCGCGTACATGTTTGTATGTTAACATTTTTATGGGATTGCAATCACTGCCTCTCCTCACAGTGCTCAGAACCGCGCAGGACAATTTGATCACTCTTGTAAGTGATCAATCACTATAACCACATTCACTAAAAGAAAAGTGCACTGTGCTGCATTCCTAACCCTCTCGCTGTGTCGACCTTACTCATTGCTGTTTTAAGTTGCATCCATAGAAATATAATTACTAAAAAGGGCATAGCCCACAGCAATTTGACTGCACCCTCGCGGGTACACTCAGTATGAGTGAAATGGCTTACCCATTATGGCCTCATTGTTTTGAATGGGCGTGCCCCTTCTAGTAATTCTATGTCTATGGTTGCACCATCCTACACTTGAGACATTCCATCCCGCTTCGTCGTGTTTGTACCTGTCTTTATTATGCCATAGGTTATCAGCTACACCTGTGTCTTTGTATGTGTGCTGGTTCCTTTTTTCTGTCTCTGTATTTTTCAAACATTCCAACTTCTTATTATCTCTGAAAGTATGCCGGTGTCAGTGACTTAACGCTCTCCTTTCCTCCCAACTTAAGCTTTTGTTGTTCAATGAGTTATTTCTATGTTCAAGCTACGAAGTCGTCTTTCGCCAAGCATCAGCCGTGGATCTGCTCTTCAATCTGCTTATTTGTGTCTTCAATCTTATAAAGTTTCTGAGTATTTAAATAAATACAAATATATTTTTTAAAGTCCCATTATTTAACTAGGCAAGTCAGTTAGGAACAAATTCTTATTTTCAATGATGGCCTAGGAACAGTGGAGTAACTGCCTTGTTCAGGGGCAGAACAACAGATTTTTACCTTGTCAGCTCGGGGATTCGATCTAGCAACATTTCAGTTACTGGCCCAACATTCTAGCCACTAGGTTATCTGCCGCCCCTAAGTAGCAGCTCTGAGCTAGGATCAGGTTCCCCCTGTCCATAAAATCATATAAATGATTATCTAAAAAGCTAAACTGATCCTTAATCAGCACTGCTACTTTGTGATGCTTTATGAATACGGGCCCTGTTATCTTGTCCATTCTCTGCATCACTTTTTGATTTTTGATTTTTTTCAATCAGCCTTCCAGCATGGGTCTCCAACTCCGAGCTACTTGGAGTGCAGTCTTTTGTTCCAGACCAGCACTAATGCACCTGATTCAACTAATTATGGTTCAGACTGAAAAACGTGTATTATTTGAAACTGATTAGTAGTGCTGGGCTGGTACAAAACCCTGTGTACCCAGTAACTCCAAAGAGCCAGTGACCCCTGCCCAAAGGTATTTAAGATGAGGATTGCATGCCCTTCTACTCTAAGAAGATGACCTTCCATTCTCCTCTTCTCGTCTTCCTTATCCCTCTCCTTTCTTTCTTTGACTCTTTTCCTTCCTGATCCTCTCTGTATACTGCTACTTCTCCTCTTCCTCCTCCTTCCTCCCTCTCCTTTCCTTCTTTGTCTCTACTCCTTCTCCATGATCCTCTTCTCATCTTCCTCCTCCTCCCAGGGCCTAACCGGTCCAAACTGCAGGATATGCTGGCCAACCTGCGAGACGCCGAGGACATCCCCTCCATGCAGCCCCCCGTGACACCGCCGTCCCGGCCCAGCGTCCCCAGGCTCAACGAGCACGAAGTGGGCCACCCCGAGGAAGGTAAGACGAGAGCTTAATTGTCCCCAAAGGGTTTGAATTTACAGAGTGCACAATTTCCAAATATACACAATTGACTGTAAATAATTTAATTTACAAATTTACAATTTTACACAACAATATCTAATAGGCCCAAATACCAGTAACAGTCGTTTAGTGTTTTTGACTTCTGTTTGTCCGTCTGTTAATTTTTCCCTACTTTTCTGGTATCTGTGTAATTTGTTTGTCTGGCTCTGTCCATCTGCCTATTTTGTCTGGTCTGTCCATCGATCTCACTGTCCGTCCATCCATCCCAGTGGAGGCCATGACGTTTCCGCCCACGTCAGGGAAGTCGTTCATTATGGGGCCGGACGAGGCGGCGGAGAGCGAGCTGGGCCTCGGCGAGCTGGCGGGCCTCACTGTGGCCAATGAGGCAGACAGCCTGGCCTACGACGTGAGTATCTACATCTGCAGGGAAGGGAGGATAAGGAAGGAAGAGAGGGTGAGGGGGAGTAAGGGGGGCGTGGCCAAGAAAGCCGACAGCCTGGTCTACAATTTGAGTTGCGTTAGTCCTTCCTTACACTGGGCACCAACCACTGCCAGATGCAATGGCAAGGCAGCTAGCAGTGAATTAATAAATTAATGAAAACCTTTATTACGACATAAACGACACACTTTATTGTCCCAAAGGGAATTTTATTTACATATAACATTTTATTTGTCACATGCGCCAAATACTTACAACAATGCAGTTTTTAGAAAATACCTTTTTTAAAAAATGGAAATAAAAGTAACAAATAATTAAAGAGCAGCAGTAAAATAACAATAGCGAGGTTATATACAGGGGGTTACCGGTACAAAGTCAATGTGCAGGGGCACTGGTTAGTCGAGGTAATTCAGGTAAATTGTACATGTAGGTAGAGTTATTAAAGTGACTATGCATAGATAATAAACAGAGAGTAGCAGCAGAGTAAAAGTGGGGTGGGGGGGGGGGCAATGCAAATAGTCTGGGTAACCATTTGATTTGATTTTCAGGGGTCTTATGGCTTGGGGGTAGAAGCTGTTTAGAAGCCTCTTGGACCTAGACTTGGTGCTTGTGTACCGCTTGCCATGCAGTAGCAGAGAGAACAGTCTATTACTAGCGTGGCTGGAGTCTTTGACAATTTTAGGGCCTTCCTCTGACGCCGCCTGATATAGAGGTCCTGGATGGCAGGAAGCTTGGTGACATACTGGGCCGTACGCACTGCCCTTCGTAGTGCCTTGCGGTCGGAGGCCGAGCAGTTGCCATACCAAGCAGTGATGCAACCAGTCAGGATGCTTTCGATGGTGCAGCTGTTGAACCTTTTGAGCATCTGAGGACCCATGCCAAATATTTTCAGTCTCTTGTGGGGGAATAGGTTTTGTCATTCCCTCTTCACGACTGTCTTGGTGTGTCTGGACCATGTTTGTTTGTTTGTTTGTTTGTTTGTTTGTTTGTTGGTGATGTCGACACCAAGGAACTTGAAGCTCTCAATCTGCTCCACTACAGCCCCGTAGATGAGAATGGTGGCGTGCTCGGTCCTCCTTTTCCTGTAGTCCACAATCATCTCCTTTATCTTGATCACGTTGAGGGAGAGGTTGTGATGACCACAGCAATCATAACAAAATGAAGGAAAACAGCCAGGCAATATTTTGACAGACAGTACAACATTCAGCTAATCAGATCAAAGGGCACCACCACCAAACAGCGGGCAGCAGCATTCACAAATGACATTTTCTGCTGTATATATAAATATGGCGTGTTCGCACCCAGGTAAATTAGCTATTTATCTACATGACCTAAAGCCTGTGGAGCCCCATAGACAACTCTTTCAGCACTTAGGTCCCTCGGGGCAGCAAATATCTACTGCTTCACATTTCCATGTAGAAAAAGATAAATTGATTGGCTAGATTTAGAGACTTTGAGCTTCTAAACTAGAACACTAAGTAGAAAGGCATATACAGTGCCTTCGGAAAGTATTCAGACCCCTTGACCTTTTCTACATTTTGTTACGTTATTCTAAAATGGATTAAATAAATAAAAAATCCCAATCTACACACAATACCCCATAATGACAAAGCGAAAACAGGTTTTTAGACATTTTTGCATCATGCAGCAGGGACTGGGAGACTAGTCAACATCGAGGGACAGTACAGAGAGATACTTGATAACCTACTCCAGAGCGCTCAGGTTCACCTTCCAACAGGACACCGAGCCGAAACACGCAGCCAAGACAACACAGGAGTGGCTTCGAGACGAGTCTCAATGTCCTTGAGTGGCCCAGCCAGAGCCCGGACTTGAACCTGATCAAACATCTCTGGAGAGACCTGAAAATAGCTGTGCAGCGATGCTCCCCATCCAACCTGACAGAGCTTGAGAGGATCTGCAGAAAATACCCAAATACAGGTGTGCCAAGCTTGTAGCGTCGTACCCAAGAAGACTCAAGGCTGTAATCGCTGACAAAATGCTTCCAGTACTGAGTAAAGGGTCTGAATACTTATGTGAATGTGATATTTCATATATTTTTGTGGAAAAAGTCAAGGGGTCTGAATACTTTCTGAATGAACTGTATTTATCTAAAGGTCCAAACTATTTTTCAAAGCTTTCAAAATGTCAATATTTAATCAGGCTAGTCTGATTAGCATGGGCTTTGACTTTCACTTTTATTGACACTCACACACACAGAGACACAGGCACATACGTGCACATACACACTCCAGATCAATTGAATGTGAAGTGAACTGCGGTTGTATTGCTGTGGAGAGCTAGCATGCAGATTGAGGTTGTGGTTGAAGAGACTGAGTGTCATATTGCTCAGTTGGACCCAGTGTGGGAGGACACCTTAGTGTTAGAATTATATTTATATGATGGACACACTCGTCTCAAAATAGGAATGGATTTGTGTGCGTTAGATAACATTAACGTTTGTATGGTAACTTTCATACTAAGATGTTGCAGCTCTAACAAGCAGGAAATTAAAAGGATAAGCAGTGACCGGGGTCAAGCACAAGAGGCACATTGCAGACATATTTAGCAGACTCTGTGAAGAGCATAGCGCCACTGAACTTTCATTGCAAACAGGAACAACCCTTTTTTTTTTTTTAAGTGTGGCGTGACCACGTAAGTTACTTTTTGTAAATTGAAATAAATAAGTCAAAACTAGTGACTCCCTAGCTTGCTATACCTTCTGAAACATTATTGTACAGCACTTAGGCTTGAATCCTAATAATAGGTGCTTGCTTGAAAAAGCTAAACAAAAACCAAGCAAATAACAGCTGTAAGACAGTAGGTCTGGACTGCGATTTTCAGCCGGAGTTGTTGCCTCAAACTGATGGAGAGACAATCAAGAGGGAACCACATGGCTTGAGCAAAGGGAGGAGGTGGTCAGAAGGGGGACATCTGTGGGCATAACTTGCATTTTGTTGCATATCTCCAATTGATATCGAAACTCTTTGTCATTTTAACTCAGGTGACCAACAGTCAGGATGCGCTGCGGAAGACATGGAGCCCCAAGTTCACGCTGCGGAGCCACTTTGACTCCATCCGGGGCCTGGCCTTCCACCCCGTGGAGCCCGTCCTGGTCACTGCCTCCGAGGACCACACCCTCAAACTGTGGAACCTCCAGAAGACCGCCCCCGCCAAGAAGTAAGAGCTCACATAGGCCTACACTGTTGTCAGTCAAACACCTGGGTTGTATTTACTAGACCCAAAACAATTCAAATGTTTGCCTTTATTTAACCAGGTAAGTAATTGAGAACACATTTTACAATGACGACCTGACCAAGATAAGAGCGATACACAGTAGTAAAGAAACTCTCGGTGTGCACTAATGAATACGACCCAGCTGCCAGTCAAAGACAATGATGCTTTTAAGCAGGTACCTAAGTAGTGAACGTGGGTAACTTGGTCACTTTCAATGGGGTAAGAGTCATTTGGAATTGTTAAGAGCACTATTGCGAAAAGACAATCGATAGCTAAAGCATGCCTTTTTCTGCCTATGCATTTCTGATGGCTGTAATGGGCCATTTTGTTCTACTTAGCTTATGTTCGTTGAATATGTACATCAAAAGGTAGTTATATCCCCTGTCTGTCTTCCTAGGTGTGCTGCCCTAGATGTGGAGCCCATCTATACATTCCGGGCCCATCGGTGAGTAACCTTCCTTTTCCACTATAACCCAACCTTTTTAGAAATGGACAGCTGGACCGATACTCTTATATACATGAATCATTTGTTCAAGCAAATTAACTTTGTATCTTTGCATAAGTGAAAGAAAAATGGTTGAATTGTATAATGCCAGGTACAGTATTGCCACTTTCTCCTGTAGGAGTGAGGTGTTGTGTTTTGTCTTCGCCAAAACAAGTTGTAGTTAATAATGAGATGAGTTTTCCTGTGTTCTGTAGGGGTGCGGTGTTGTGTGTGACCATGAGCTCTACAGGGGAGCAGTGCTTCAGTGGGGGGGTGGATGGAACCATTCAGAGCTGGAACACCCCCAACCCCAATATCGACCCCTATGACTCATATGGTACTCCCCCAAGATGCCTCTGATTATTAGCACATTTCTCTTGTTTCATATTCTCTTCATCTCTTCACTGATCGCTTGACTCTTTCTTTCTCTCTCTACCTCTGTTTTCCCTTTCACTACATTGCTCTCTTCTAACTTTCCACCTGACACTCCTTTCATCCTCATCTTTCACTCTTCTCTTTATCCTTTTTTTTCTCCCCCTGTCTCCACATGATCTTTCGTTCTCTATCATTTCCCTCTCTCCTTTTCCCCTCCCTCTTAACTCTCCCCACCTCTTAATTCTGCATCTCTCCCTCATCTCTGGTTCCCTTTCCCTCCTAACTCTCCTTCTCTCTTTCCTGCCATAGAGCCCTCGGTGCTGCGGGGGGCGCTGCTTGGTCACACTGACTCAGTGTGGGGAGTGGTTTACAGCTCGGCCCACCAGCGCCTGCTCTCCTGCTCCGGGGACGGCACTGTGCGCCTGTGGAACGCTGCCAACACCTCCCCCGCACTCGCCGTCTTCAACGAGAAAGGAGGTGAATAGCTGAACGCAGATCAGATCGACGAAATGATCCCCCAATAGACTTACTTTGGCTGCCCCATACAAGCACTGCCCCAGGATCAGTTCATAAAACAGATTTTTCACCTAATGTTCCACAGTGCCTGCTCTAGAATCAGCTTACAAAGCACCTAATTGACCCTCTTACACGGACTGTCCCACATAACCACTGCTCTGGGATCAGCTTATAAAATATATTTGTAATTTGACTCTATACAATGACCTAGAATCCGCTCTATAAAGAGTTACTCCGGGATTTCCCAAACTAGGGGTCGCGAGACCATGCCTGATGGGGGGGGGGGGGAAATGGTGTCGCGAGAGAAAATTGACGCTTGGTTCATAGAAGGTAGCCGGTAGATGCGGTTGTAAGAATCAGATGGGTTTCTGTTTTCTTCCTACAAATGTGTCCTTCTTTTGAATGGTTTATGCTACTATGCCCACAGGCCATTAGAACAGAATTGACAAGACCAGGCACTAAATCAGACTGGGGGGGAAATAACATCATCAATGATGTTCTTTTCTACACAGAAAGTCATACAATATTATTGCCTGCTGATCTTCTGAACTTCCCAATGCCTTTCTGATGCATTTCAGTCACTTCAAACCATACTGTCTTCAGATTGAAAAATGGTCAAAAATAATGTGACTGATTTTGTAATAGACTGTCATAGTCCCAATTTTTTAAAAAGTAAACATTGGCTGTTGATTACATAACTTTTTTTACATGGTGGGGTCGCGGGTCAAAAAAGTATGGGAACCTCTGAGTCAATTCAGAACTCTACGTGCCCCAAAAAGAGGTCTGACCTAGGACCAGCCAGGTCCCCACAGCCAAACCCTAACCTCTCTACCTCTGTCTGATTCGGAGCGAAACTGATCTAGAATTAGCTAAATTCAGGACACTATCAGCCCCATAAAAAAGGTCTGACCTAGGACCAGGTCACCACCATAGAAATAGATGTATAGAATGCCATTCTATTTCTATGGCCACCACACTCAAATCCTGCCCCCTTCAACAGAACTCCTGCTCTAAGATTAGCTCATAACCTTTCCAACTCTGTCGGTTTCAGAACTGGGCGTCCCCACGTCAGTGGACCTGGTGTGCAGTGAGCCGGCCCACATGGTGACGTCGTTCAGCACGGGGGAGATCGGACTCTTCAACATGGAGACTCGGCAGCTGATCCTCAAGCTGGACCAGACCGGAGAGCCCGGTAAGCTCCGCTGCCATTTCTACACAGTGACTGTATAGATTTGTAACTCAAAAGAGAGTAATTGAGTG
Source organism: Oncorhynchus mykiss (assembly GCF_013265735.2). Taxonomy (NCBI): domain Eukaryota; kingdom Metazoa; phylum Chordata; class Actinopteri; order Salmoniformes; family Salmonidae; genus Oncorhynchus; species Oncorhynchus mykiss. The sequence continues at coordinate 32,928,527 of NC_048581.1, forward strand.
CACTATGTGCTCACTGCCTATTCTTGCGCTCTCCCTGTCAACGCCCTTTACCCCTCTTGTCACAACATAAATGTTTGTTTGTGCATTAAAAGTCATACTTTTATTTTGTTGATGTACTCTCTTCAGCAAGCTTCCCTAGCTATTTCTTTGTTTTATTAGCAATAGGCTATAGCAGCTGGTATATCAGTACAGTCTGCAATATAACCCTAGTGCCCACCAAGTATGTTATAGCTCTCCTTTCAACTCCCTACTTTAGAATCAGTTTGTCTCGAGTTATAACTCCCATTTACCCTGTTGTTCTGACAAATGACTAAATGTAAATGAGAAAGGTTAATCGGGCAATGTTCAATTGAGTTCCATGTCTTGTCACACACAGAAGCCCCGTGCAAGATCAACAAGGTGCTGAGTCACCCCACTCTGCCCATCACCATCACGGCCCAGGAGGACCGACACATCCAGTTCTTCGACAACAACACGGGTGAGCTAGAAGGCTGTCATTTTGAACCGGCATTCCAGCTGGAATTCAAATTTAAATCAAATGTATACATAGTTAGCCAAACACATTTTGTCACAATATAAAGTGTACTTATAACAGTTGGTATAAATACAACATTGAGGACAGTGATTTTTGTACTCATCCCGGGTTCCTATTACAGGGAAATGTATTCACTCCATGGTAGCCCACCTGGACGCAGTCACCAGTTTAGCTGTGGATCCCAACGGCTTGTACCTGATGTCTGGCAGTAAGTATTTATCTGGAAACGGGGAAGTACTAGTGTTTATGTTGGTTAGCGTTTCATGTAATTACAGCAATATTGTTCCTTGCATAACTGGAGATACAAACTGACAGTGTGGCAAATATCTGAGCACAGAAACCCCCTTCGATCTTTCACTAAAAGGCAGTTTTAGAATTGTAACGTTTCCCTCTAGCTCTCTTTCGTCCTCTCTCACTCTACCTTCCTATTTCTTTATATTTTTGTTCCTGTTTCTTTATATTTTTGTTCTCATCCATCCTCCGCCCTGTTAGGCCACGACTGCTCCATCCGCCTGTGGAACATGGAGAGCAAGACGTGCATCCAGGAATTCACAGCGCACCGCAAGAAGTCGGACGAGGCCATCCACGACGTGGCTTTCCACCCCACCAAGTGCTACATCGGCAGCGCCGGGGCCGACGCGCTCGCCAAGGTCTTCGTATGACCGCAAATCCCAATGGCTAACAGCTGCGTCCGGCTCGAAGGACCATCAAAAAGGGGCGGCGTTGTGTTGTAACTGAAGGGAGAGATGGGAGTTGGAGCCCAACTCAAAGGCAGTGTGGAAGGAAATGTAGTGAGGTGGATTGGTAACTAGCCACTGGTGTCTGAGTCTTGACCAGTGGCAGTCGAGAGGGATGGTTAGACACCTGATGGTTTGAAGGCTGAAAGGGGTGAACGTGAGAGTTTTGAGAGAAAGAGGGCTACTCTACTATCCTTCCACCCGGGCGGGCCTGGGTGCTACAGCCAAACCAGAAGGAGATGTGGTCAAACATCACAAAGACCAAGCGGATATCCAGGAAATTCTCAAGACCTGTACTCTCGTTTAGAAACATTGCGTTCTTTTCCTAACTAACAGAAACACAATACTCGTATTCTGCCCCCCCCCCCCCCCCCCCCCCCCCCCCTCCCTCCCCGGGCACCCCTAAGACTGCCTGTGTCTTCAATGTCATCGTTTTCAAAGATTTCATGAAAATGTGCCTTTTTCGTCAGTCTTGCAGACAATGTTATTTTACAGTTTGTGTGCAAAGTAGGAGTGGGCAGGGTGTTCAACAACAAGTTATAATTTATTGTCCAACATAGTACTGGACATTGTCTATTCCATTTGATCCATAAAACTGAGTTTAAAAATAATGATATTTGCATCAGATGTACACAGCATATATACGGCTAGTGGTCAATAGTCACAGTACTGTTTAAATTATTGAACGAGTGAGTTGAGATCCACAATGCCCTCCAATCCACTGAAATATACAGTAGCGTGCAGAACTCGAGTCCCCCTGAATAAGAAAAATGGTAAATAAGTTTAAAGAAACCTGAAAGTCAGTTTGAAGTTGAAGTAAAGGCCATGAGCCTGCATTTCCTTGGTGTGTGATTTATTATAGCCTTTTGTATATGTCCATGTGGTTTTGTATGTAATCACAACGCATTGGAAATGACTCCATTAATTCATCTCTAAAACAAGTAAAAATGTAGCTTTTTAAGTAGTGCCTATTGTCCATACTCTTGCTTTGCACCCTCTTGAAAAGCCAACCCCATGAAAATAATTGAGTTGTGTGATGAAACTTTGCTAACAAAATTCCTAACATATTAGCCCATATGAATCTGTCACCTAAGTGAGTAAGCCATCCTTGTATTCCAGCTTGCTTTGCTTGGGTGTTGAATCAGTGGTCAAATCCAAATTGCCTGTACACAGCCAAAACACTGACTTAACCAGGCCACATCCTTCAACTTCATTTAGTTTCCAATTCAATTGTAAATGCTTTTATGCTCCAGCTTCAGCTCGCCTAGGTACAAGGAGTGCCTCTTTTGTTGTTTGGATGTTCCATTCTTTACATAAATAGGACAACAACATTGTAATATACTGTACCAACATAAGTAGAAGCGTTAACTCTTAACAAGATCTGTCCTTTGACACTTTGCTAGCGGTAGATAAATTACTCAAACTTTGTTTCACAATTTAATGGAATTGATTGATCAATGTTGTGGTTTGACCTCATTTGAATACATGCTGCTTTTATCGTGTATTTATAGTTGAGCAACCTGACAAACTGCACTGAAAAATGGTTTGCAGTGAAACAATTTATTCATTTGATTTTTTTTTATTTTATTTGAGCTGTGTATTTATTTATGCCTCCGTGTCATTTAAGCCAAAATAATTAACCAAGTATTGTCTTACAACGACAAGATGCTTCACAGAGAGCCTGCACATGTAAAGTTTCCTGCGACCGTGAAGTTGGCTCTTTCAGCTTATAATGCTAAGTTAGATATTTTGCTAATGCTAAGTTGGCTATGACTGCTAAGATAGTTTCTTCATAGATATCCTGCTTGCCCCTGTCCTGAGTTAGCCCCTTGGCTCCCATTTTTGACAGCAGAACTGAGGTCTCTCAGTACTCAACTGCACACAAGCTACGCTCCTGTGTTTAGGCGATATGACCAGCTCTGGTCAGAAAGAAGGGTAAATGCTTTAGGTAATAACTGTTTGAAAATAGAATTTTGTCAAATTATTTTGAGCAATTACTAGTTTTTTATTTACTATACATGGTTGGTGAAAAAGGTAAATCCTTGTTAAATACAGGTAAATATTTTTTTAAAGAATATTTTCTGTTTTACTTGAACATTTAGGAGTTATTCCTTGGGATTTGTGTACTTTTGTTTCTTTTGTAGTGGAATGGTTTGAGATTTGCCGGTCTTATCACAAGTTGTATGCCTTTGGTTGTGAGCACTACAAAACAAGAAAGATTTTTGTCATTTATTCTCAAAATTGTCTCATCTGCAGTTGAACATGTGAGAGATTAGAATTTCGCTATCTACCAAATGCTTTGGTCTCTAAAATAAGGACTGTTGAATGACGAGGATGGATCGAAATCTGTGGAGAATTCGGTGTGCTTGCGTTGTACAAAGATATTTTTTCCTTTTTATTTTTCTTTGGTGTCAGGTAATTTTAGACAATGTAAGGGAGCGAACAGAAAACATGTACAGTTTTAAAGTATATATAAAAAATAAAAAAAAGATATTTATTAACACAGTATATTGAGTGGCTAAACATGGTGATGTGAAATGGAGTCAGTATGTATGGGTGCGCTTGTCGTGGTAAACGTACAGTAGTCTCATCACAACACTGAGTAGTTGAACAAAAGAGGAGTTAGTATATGGCCCCCTGCTGTTCACAATGTGGAAGAAGCATATTTCACCAGGTTGGCTCACATTTCATGTCTTTTAATGGGCTTTATGTCCATTTGAATGATAGAATAGTGAGGGCTTGACCATAAGCTAGTGTTTCTTTTTGTGTGTGTTTTTGGTCATGGAGAACCACTTTAGATACTAGTTTTCTCCAAACCAGTTTGATTGAGCTGTCGTTTTTGAGACCTGTTAGTTCGCTGTTTGTCCATCAAGACTGCATACGGTCCTCAATTGGAATAATAATAACCAAGCAAACAGTGGTCCTCCAGAACCAGGAGTCGGACAAGAACTATCGTGTTGTTATAGGCAGTGTAAAAGCAGAATGCTCTAGTCTAAATGGTGACTCATAGATATGCGTCTAAAATTCACTTGTCCGTTCTGAGCAGCAGGGGGTGTTGCTTACAAGCACTACAAAGTGTATGAAAAGAGATCACACAAAACAAAGAACCTATTAATAACCAATGGGAAAACAAAACACAAAGCATTGGGCGGAGCCAAGTTTGCCTGTTGTAAATCAAAGTAATTCCCCTTTTAACCTCCAGTTGTATAGAGAATTATTTTAAGATGTGAATTTGATAAATATGCTAATTGGACTGTACATACAGTACATATAATTATTGTCATTATAGTTTATTCTTTTTTTTTCATGATGTATTGTATTTTTTCTCAGATGGGAGAGTGACAGATTTATCAATAACAACAATAAAGGAATATGTTGTATATCATACTGGTAATGTAGTATTTGTTTCCCACCTTTTAGAATAATGCCTTTCATTGCATCAACATTCACACATTTTCCATTTCAAGTGTATGGGGTTACCTACCTATAGGAAAATATATTTGTATTTGATTAATACTTTAAGTAACCCCATATTAATCCAATAGCAATGTTTATACCATTCAAAAGTCCTAACAATAATACTTTTCAAAACATGTTTTATGTTAACTTGTATATTATTTAAATACATATAGAGCTGGTAAGTACCATTTGTTGACAATGTAGTACTTCTCCCAGTGTGTAAGAGACCACACACACCAGAACGGTGGTCACCCGAGCGAAGTAGTAGGCCGTTCCATCAATTACTTCCGCCGTGGGGTCATAGGGTGCAGTGCCTGTTTTCTTTGCCAATTTAACATGTAGGATCGTTGGAAAATGACCAGATAATACGACTTGATATTCTGGTCAGAGGCACTCTGTTGTACGCTCAGCTGTCCGTCGTTTTGGTGTGTTCTACTTAAGGGTTCGGTTTTGGGGCTGTGAGTTGAACTCTTGACAGATGTTGTGTACGATAGTGGGCACCAGCTTATGGAGGTCATCAAAGTCCTCCATGAAGAACGAGTGCTCCTTGACTGGCTCACTGGCTATGTCTTCTAGCTGCTCCTGGGAAGTCCAAGCAATACCAATGGAGTAGGCAATTATACCTGTTTACACACACACACAATACACACACCATATATCAGTTCCTTGCTCCATTCAAATACTTAAATTCAAATGAACCCTTTCTCCATCAAGGTTGTCTCTGGTGTGATTTAAATGGATGAAAGCAATAATGTGGAAAGTGAAACCTTGCTTTCATTCACTCAAGTCACCCAAATAAAAATGTAGGAGAGGTGTATTTTCAGTCTTCAAATGTGGCATCTGCCCTGCTACAATTATTTCCCACCCCCCATTGTTCCCTCTTAGCCACTCAGCTCTTGACCCTCCCTCCCCACCTTACTTACCTAACTGTTGAGTGGCCAGAGCAGGGGACCTGATGTCGTCATATGAATGCCGTCAGTGATAACTACTATGACCTGCTTACTTCTGTTAGGTTGGCTGGAAACTTCCTGGGTGGTGAACGCAATGGCCACCCCTGTGCTGATCCCCCCCCCCCCCCCCCCCCCCGCTCCAGTAGCTTATCCCCAAAATGGCATCCAACAGCTCCTTCTTTCCACCATATTCCCCAAGGCATATCTCCAACCTCTGCTCATTTGTGTACTGCACTAGCGCCACGTGTGTCCATGGTGGAGATGTCGAACGTCGACGTAACATTGGCGACAAACTTCAGTAGGGTGGCGAAGTGGGCGGTGCCCATACTGCTGGAGCCATCCATTAGGAAGATGAGGTCATGGGCATTTGAGGCAGGTGCGGCTACACACCAGGTGGGGCATGGAACACGCGTTCCGTCAGGGGCCGTAAGGGGGAGAGTAAGGAGAACCAACTGGCATCATGACCGGTTGCATCACGGCCTGGTATGGCAACTGCTCGGCATCCGACCGTAAGGCGCTATAGAGGCTAGTACGTACAGCCCAGTACATCTCTGGGCCAAGCTTCCTGCCATCCGGGACCTATATACTAGGCATGTCAGAGGAAGGCCCAAACAATTGTCAAAGACTCCAGTCACCTTAGTCAGTCACCTTAGTCCATGCTAGGTAAAGCTCCGCCTTATCTCAGCTCACTGGTCACGATGGCAACACCCATCCGTAGCACGCGCTCCAGCAGGTGTATCTCACTGATCATCCCTAAAGCTAACACCTCATTTGGCCGCCTTTCGTTCCAGTACTCTGCTGCCTGTGACTGGAACGAATTGCAAAAATCGCTGAAGTTGGAGACTTTTATCTCCCTCACCAACTTCAAACATCAGCTATCTGAGCAGCTAACCGATCGCTGCAGCTGTACATAGTCTATTGGTAAATAGCCCACCCATTTTCACCTACCTCATCCCCATACTGTTTTTATTTATTTACTTTTCTGCTCTTTTGCACACCAATATCTCTACCTGTACATGACCATCTGATCATTTATCACCAGTGCTAATCTGCAAAATTGTAATTATTCGCCTACCTCCTCATGCCTTTTGCACACATTGTATATAGACTCCCCCCTTTGTTTTCTACTGTGTTATTGACTTGTTAATTGTTTACTCCATGTGTAACTCTGTGTTGTCTGCTCATACTGCTATGCTTTATCTTGGCCAGGTCGCAGTTGCAAATGAGAACTTGTTCTCAACTAGCCTACCTGGTTAAATAAAGGTGAAAATAAAAAATAAAAAAAAGTAATAGACTGTTCTCTCTGCTACCGCACGGCAAGCACTACCAGAGAGCCAAGTCTTTTTCCTCCCTTTTCTCTGTTTAATGAGGCTGCATATCCTGGAGGGAATCTTATTTCAGTCATTAACTAAAACAGCAGGGAGTGTTGGAGAGGCAACAAAAAAATGTAAACACAGTACTGTGAAGGGATGAGCTTGAAGACAATTCAACTCCCCCGGCTCCCGGCTTGGTGTCACTCATGGATTTTAATGAGTATATGTGTACTATATGAATTTTAAGTAGATCTACAATACAGTTTTATGTACATTTTCTTTTGTCGTTTTTCAAGCGATTTCGATGGAGATTCTCATGTGTTTTTTAAATAGATGCTGATGATGGAAGCCTCTTTGTTTAGATTAAGCCTGCTATTTAATCAAAGGTTTCTCGGGGAAGTCAATCATCTTTGTTTCACAAAGTAAACAAAGTCTGTAGGATTACACAAATCTTAAATCATTCTTGCAAGAGACGTATTGTGTCTAATCCCTGGAAACCCATCCCACCCAAACCATACTATTCATGTTGTTTTTCTAAGTTGCAATGAGTGTCAACCTTGCCTGCCTGCCATCCTGTTGCACACAATGGAAATAAGCCTTAAGGCTTTATCAAGTTTATATTTTTATGTGTGTATTGTTCCTCTGGCTGGAGCAGCTTTATATGTGTTTTTAATTGTCAAATAAGTCATTTAAAATCCTGTGTGTGGCAACTCACCCACATTGGAATGACCCCCTTTTTGGATGATATGCTCTACACAGGTCCTTATACAGTGGGGCAAAAAAGTATTTAGTCAGCCATAATTTGAAAATAAATTCATAAAAAATCCTACAATGTGATTTTCTGGATTTTTTTTCTCATTTTGTCTGTCATAGTTGAAGTGTACCTATGATGAAAATTACAGGCCTCTCTCATCTTTTTAAGTGGGAGAACTTGCACAATTGGTGGCTGACTAAATACTTTTTTGCCCCACTATATTTCTATTTCTTTATTTAACTAGGCAAGTCTGTTTTGAACAAATTCTTATTTACATTGACGGCCTACACTGGCCAAACCCGGACGACGCTGGGCCAATTGTGCGCTGCACCATGGGACTCCAAATCACGTCCGGTTGTGATGCAGCCTGAATTCCAGGGTGTCCATAGTGACGCCTCAAGCACTGAAATGCAGTGCCTGGCAAAAGTAAACCACTCGGGAGCCTGATTTTAAGATCCTTGGGGTTGAGATGGACCTTCAGTCCAAACTATCACTGGGAAGAACACACCGGTACTGTATTTGAACCGAGTTAATAATGCCTACCTATTGTAATGAATCAATTCAAATATCTCTTACATTGCAAGATGGCTGAGTGTGTTAGACCATGGTGCTGGCAACACCAGGGTGTTATTGAAGTAATGGGTCACTGTCAGTGTTAATAGATACATTTAATTAATTTAGCACACGGCCTTATCCAGAGCGACTTACAGTAGTGAGTACTTACATTTTTCATACTGGTCCCCCGTGTGAATCAAACCCACAACCCTGGCATTGCAAGCGCCATGCTCTACCAACTGAGCTACACGGGACCAAAGTTCTGTGAGTTGCTTTGTTTGCATGAACGCATGTCCTAATGACCATATCAAATATCTTGTTCTGACATTTCTCTTGTCCTCTTCTAGTTGAGGGGGAAAAGGGAGGCAGTGTAGTTAAGTCTGACAACATCATGTATTATCTCTCCCCCTCTCTCTCTCTCCATCAATATCCATCACTCCCATCTGTCAAAAATGTCTCTCTTAGGATGTTCATTAAGCATGATGGTGAAGGAGGAGGCCTGGGGTGTGTTCCAAATGGCACACTAATCCCTATGTAGTGCTCTACTATTGACCAGGACCCATAGGGCTCTGTTTTAAGTCTGTTTGACTGCCCTAAGGGGAGTAGTGCTGTACAGATGACGAGTGGTTTGTCGACTACATGGCAGCACCTTACCTTAGTCCATTTTCAGTTAGCTTTGACATGTTGACACCCAATCAAAGCCTAGGAGATGGATGAGTGGCCTGGTGTGCTTCCCAAAAGGCACCCTATTCACTACATGGTGCACATTTGACCAGAGCACATGGTCAAAAGCAGTGCACTAAGGTTATGTAAGGAATAGGGTGCCATTTGGGATGCATTAGTAGTGCCCATCTGCCAACTAGCACTACCTCTTTCAATCTTTCTTCTGCTCCATCTTATTCTGTTCTTTTCCTGTCCTCCTTTCTCCAACCAGTATAGCAACCGCCCGTTCTGTCCTCTATCCCAGTATTTTGTTTACCTTTCTGCCCATCAGACTCCGCTTCTCTTTCTTATACCTCATAAAGGTAATATGTTTAAACTGTACTTATAACAGTGGCTAGTTATATATATTAATTTAAAGTCCAAAATACTGTTTGTAATCAGCACAGTGGGTGGGGGGGACAAATAATATTTTGAGATACTTAACATTTCTCTCTATTTTCCTCTATAGATGCCACTATGACTTATACCTGCAGCCTAATACTGTAGTAATTATGGTGATTGCAGCACTGTAATCGAGTTCAGTTGTGCGAAGCTGGGTATTTCAGGTACTCATCTCTAAAACAAAGCAATTTCGGTCAAAAGAGTCCATATTAACAAAGGAAATGGAATGACAAACAGAACAGATAGCAATAAAAACTACCCTACTCAGAATGATTTAGATGAAGAAGAAAAAAGAAATTGAGGGACCTATTCAAGAAAGATCAAGTGTAATCTATTGTAAACAATAATACGAACTGGATGGAAATGGGGAAAAATGCGCCAAATATATATGTTTTTCTTCAACATAGAAATGCAACCAAAGATAATTTACCGAAATTTGATGGAACTGATGGAGTCATCCATGATTCACCAAACAAATCAAATCTAATTTTATTTGTCACATACACATGGTTAGCAGATGTTAATGCGAGTGTAGCGAAATGCTTGTGCTTCTAGTTCCGACAATGCAGTAATAACCAACAAGTAATCTAGCTAACAATTCCAAAACTACTACCTTATAGACACAAGTGTAAGGGGATAAAGAATATGTACATACAGATATATGAATGAGTGATGGTACAGAGCAGCATAGGCAAGATACAGTAGATGGTATTGAGTGCAGTATATACATATGAGATGAGTATGTAAACAAAGTGGCATAGTTAAAGTGGCTAGTGATACATGTATTACAATGTTTTGACAGAGGAGGAAAAGTACTTTAAGCATATGTTTTTGTTTGTCTCCTCCATCTCCACTAACTGAAGTTAATTGTATGGATAAAAAATAAATAAGAATGTAAAATTACCAGCTGTACAGAAAGACTCATGTGAAGGCTAAATTACAGAGGAGGAACTTCTTGATGCAATTAAAGCATTTAAGTCTGGGAGAAATCCAGGGCTGGATGGCATACCGGTGAAGGTATACTAAACCTTTTTGATATACTCAGAGGACCGTTATTGGCATGTTTTAACCACTCCTATAAAAATGGTAGATTATCAGATACTCAACAAGGTCTGATTTCCTTATTACTGAAACAGGATCCAAGTGGTAAATATAAAGATCCAGTCCATTTCAAAAACTGGAGGCCCCTTTATACTGCAGTGTTGTGATGCAATTGTATTTATTTTTTAAATGCAAAGCGCAAAGAATTTAAAATATATTGTTGGATATTATTCATCCTAATCAGAAAGGTTTTTTACATGGACAATACAGTGGAGATAATATAAGACAAGTACTGAACACAATGAAAGATCTGGGAAACCAGGCCTGGTACTCACAGCTGACTTTGAAAAGGCGTTTGATTAAGTACGACTGGAATTTATATACACTACCGGTCAAAAGTTTTAGAACATCTACTCATTCAAGGGTTTTTTTTCATTTTTTTTTACATTGCAGAATCATAGTGAAGACTTCAAAACTATGAAACAACACATATGGAGTCATGTAGTAACCAAAAAATTGTTAAACACATCAAAATATATTTGAGATTCTTCAAATAGCCACCCTTTGCCTTGATAACAGCTTTGCTCACTCTTGGCATTCTCTCAACCAGATTCACCTAGAATGCTTTTCCAACAGTCTTGAAGGAGGTCCCACATATGCTGAGCACTTGTTGGCTGCTTTTCCTTCACTCTGCGGTCCGACTCATCCCAAACCATCTCAATCTGGTTGAGGTTGGGGGATTGTGGAGGCCAGGTCATCTGATGCGGCACCCCATCACTCTCATTCTTGGTCAAATATCCCTTACACAGCCTGGAGGTGTGTTGGGTCATTGTCCTGTTGAAAAACAAATGATAGTCCCACTAAGCCCAAACCAGATGGGATGCCGTATTGTTGCAGAATGCTGTGGTAGTCATGCTGGCTAAGTGTGCCTTGAATACTAAATAAATCACAGACAGTGTCACCAGCAAAGCACCCCCACACAATAACACCACCACCCCCATGCTTTATGGTGGGAAATATACATGCGGAGATCATCCGTTCACCCACACCGCGTCTCACAAAGACACGGCGGTTGGAACCAAAAATCTCCAATTTGGACTCCAGACCAAAAGACACATTTGAAGCAATTCGACCATGAAGGCCTGATTCACGTGGTCTCCTCTGAACAGTTGATGTTGAGACGTGTCTGTTACTTGAACTCTGTGAAGCATTTATTTTTGCTGCAATTTCTGAGGCTGGTACCTCTAATGAACTTATCCTCTGCAGCAGAGGTAATTCTGACTCTACCATTCCTGTGGAGGTCCTCGTGAGTGCCAGTTTCATCATAGTGCTTGATTGTTTTTACGACTGCACTTGAAGAAACTTTCAAAGTTCCTTATATTTTCCGTATTGACTGACCTTCATCTCTTAAAGTGACAATGGACTGTAATTTCTCTTTGCCTATTTGAGCTGTTCTTGCCATAATATGGACTTAGCCCTATTTGGTAAAATACCATCTTCTGTATACTCCCCTACCTTGTCACAACACAACTGATTGGCTCTAACACATTAAGAAAGAAAGAAATTCCACAAATTAACTTTTAACAATGCACATCTGTTAATTGAAATGTATTCCAGGTGACTACCTCATGAAGCTGGTTGAGAGAATGCCAAGAGTGTGCAAAGCTGTCATCAAGGCAAAGGGGGCTATTTGAAGAATCTCAAATATATTGTTTTCCACTTTTTTGGTTACTACATGATTCCATATGTGTTATTTCATAGATTTGATGTCTTCACTGTTATTCTACAGTGTAGAAAATAGTAACATCAAGAAAAACCCTTGAATGAGTAGCTGTTCAAAAACTTTTGACTGGTAGTGTATATTTTGGAAAATCTTTTATAAAGTAGGTTAAAGTTATGTACAGTAACCCTTGGTAGTAAAATACTAAAAATGGTCTACTTCTCAGAAAGTGTTAAACTGTCAAGAGGAGTAGAACAAGGTTGTCCACTATCGGCATATCTAGATCCAACAATAATATCAAGGGGTTAGAAACCCAGGGCTTAAAAACAAAGGTATTAATGTATGCTGATGGTTCTTGTTTTCTTTTAAATCCACAATTTGGATCCCTCCACAGATTTATAGAATAGCTAGATACTTTTTCTAACCTCTCTGCATTACATCCAAATTATGGTAAGTGTACTATATTACTTATTGGATCTAAAAAAAAATACAACTTTAACATTACCGAGTAGGTTACCAGTAAAATGGTATGACAGTGATGTGGACATACTCTGCAGAGGTGTGGACTCGAGTCACAAATATGATGACTTGCAACTCGACTTTGACTTTAACATCAATGACTCGTGACTTAAATTGGACTTGAGCCTTATGACTCGACCTGAATTGATACCCTCCCCAAGCCCGAATATAAAAAATGATGCTATTAAAAAAAAGTAATTCATTTAACGGATTACAGTTTGAATCGGACAGCAGCCATTCAAATTGTGCCAGCTGAGAAAAAGTTGTGCGTGGCAGTGCAGAGGAACTTCGGCGGATTCAGATGGAGCCCTTGGAAAGATGATACCCCAAATTATTACTTTCGGATATAAAGACGATGCTGTATCAACAAAAAACAGATTGCAACTTGCAAAACAGGCCGGAAGGAAATTACTGATCGATGCACAGCAATTTCCAACTTTGTTCGACATTTGAAGCTGCAAGAAGTAAGTTGTGGCTAATATAGCTAACAGCTATATATTTTATTACTTTACTAGTGTATCATGTAGGCTAACGTAACGTTAAATCAATGAGCCTCCACAGTCAGTGCGGGAACATGATCATTGCACCCAAGATTGAGCTACAACTGGCTAGGCAGTTGGTAGCCTAAATCCTGCCTGCTGTTCCTTAAACCATTGACATATGTTAGCCTACTGCAACCACAGACAGAGAGAGAGAGAGTATGTGTGTGTGTGTACAAGACTACATAGCCCGATTGCACCCCATAGCGATCCTCGATAGTCGATCACTATTGTGTGTGTGTGTGTGTGGGGGGGGGGGGGGGGGTCTTTCTCATGGCTACCCATGTATTTCCATGGAAATATAACGTTAATTTGAAAGTAATAAATATATAGATATTTTTAAAAGTATTCATGATTTGCGTAAATGTAATATACTAACTATTACTCTTGTTAAAAATATGAAATGGTATTACATTTGGTGAAGAGCACATTGACACACAAGCACATTGACGCACATTGACACACTTGACTTGGTACTTGACGGTCTTGCCTTGGTACTTGACGCTCTTGACTTGAGACTTGACTCGGACTTACCTGTCTTGATTTGGGACTTGAGTGCTAAGACTTGAGACTTACTTGTAAAACAATGAATTGGTCCCACTTCTGATACTCAGTATACATATCCTGAAAGAAAGAAATTATCTCACTACAATACATTTTAATATAAAGTCAGCAAAAATAGATAAGATCTTGCTACCATGGAAAGGAAAGTGCCTGTCTATTTGTGGAAAAATCATCTTGATTAACTCGTTAGTCATATCCCAGTTTACCTATTTGCTAATGGTCTAATGGCCTACACGTAGCGACCTGCTTTTTAAATTATGTAATTAAATTAAAATATGTCATTTTATTTGGAACGGCAAGCCAGACAAAATTAAACGGGCCAATTAAAATAATGAATGTGAATTTGGAGGGCTGAAATTCTTGAATATTAAAGCATTATACCGCTCACTAAAGGTGTCAGTCATACAAATGTTATACTTAAATTCAAACTTGTTGTCTAGTAGATTAGTAAGAATGTCTCACCCTATGTTCAAGAATGACTTTTTCCCTTGATTCAGATTACAATCTCTCACTTTCAGTTCTTTGAAAATGAAATAATTACCAAAATATTGCTATTTTTAAAACAAGCCATAGAAAGTTGGATGCAATTTCAGTTTAATCCACCAATGTCAATGGAATATTTGTGAGTAAACTTGAGTTATGCACGTGGAGGTTTTAGGACCATCATGAACATGTACAATGACTATTTACATGTGTTGGAAATAAATTAAATGTACACATTACTGCTGTTGTCACTGAGTTTTAAGGCAAATTCCATTATAATCATATGCTGTGTGTGAAATATGTTGATTTATAGCCAAGGTGGCAGAGGCGCTTCACCTAAAATGCTAAGTAACAGCTGGTTACTGTACAACCCTTCAATATAAGCCCTATTTTTCCTCTCTCTAATAGAAGTTAAACAGGTTGATCCCCTGCCTCAACTCCCACTGAACCCCCAACAGATCAGGCTCAATTCAATTCAACCGGCCGCATTCGGTTCAAAGCTTTCTGTGTGTGGTCCTGTAATCTGTAATGAATGGTGATGGTGGAGATTAAAAGTGTAATGTGATTTCTTGAAGGACACCTACAGACACAAACAGAGCTGAGGACTGTCCTGTACATCACCACTGCAGAGTTGAAACCGGTCCAAAGCTGTTTGGAACCTCTTCAGTTGAATCTACATGTGGGCAGTTGGAGAAAGAACATGTCACGACGACTCACGACGCCAGTGATGTAATATCCCCAAAAAAAACAATCTTAATTTAACCTTGGTCTAGACTAGTAAACTGTTTGTTGCAGACACTACAGCATGCTCCAATATCAGGATAAATAATCCCTGAAGACCTGAGGAGGACTGAAGTCTGCTTTCATTCTATTGAATTATGGCATAAAGTCTATGCAGGTTTATGTACATTGTGTGTGTACACAAATGGAAAGTTTTGAGGAATTGCAGTAATGACCACACTTATTTACCAATCTGAGGAATCACAGAAAGCAGGAACAGTCTAGTGGGTCAACAGGGTGGGCAGTTTTGACAGGGTTCAAATGACAGAGGTGGCCAGTTGTGTGGCCACACCCATAAGCATTGATATGAATATGGGCACCCGGTGAGCGTTACAAAACAATATATATTGGTGGCCTTCCAGCCCACCGTTATTTCAGCACTCAAAAAAAAAACTTTATTTATACCCTGGTTTGGGGGAGTTTGTTAAAATGTATGAGCACAGCCGGACTATACACTTTAGCATCCATCCTATGGAAGTATATTCATGTCCAATGGAGGGTAAGGACACAGATTGTTGATAACACTGACTGTTATTATAGGTGGCAGATACGTACGTCATGGCAGTGACAAGCAGTATCTTGGAAGCAGGGAGCTATTTTGCTAAAGATGTATGTTTATGTACGATTCTATTGCTGTGGAATGCCAGGGAGACTGTGAATGAGATCCAGTATGTTCATGCCGAAGCAAGGTGAACAGTCCATGTGACATCAGGCACAGCCACACAGCCATGTACTGTATCTGCTGCCCTGGTTCCTGTCAAAAAGCTAGTAGGTCTTTGCAAGTGTCCTAAAGACCAATACGATCCTAGATTACCGTACACTATATAGCTCTACTACACAAGCTTCTGATTTATCGGACTTCGTTGTTGAAGTATAAAAACATGTGTTACCAAACCCGTTCACAGGGGTTGGTTAACTCTTGAGGTTTCTTGGGTCTCCACTGAATTAGGTAAATCCACTTTTAGTTTTAATGCAATTTGCAGAACTCATTACAATTAGATGTTGTGCCTCTCGGGCAGTTTAGGGTGTTCATTGAGGACCTAGCAGCAGTCTTTCGTAAATGTTGTGTTTTGTATTGATTGCTGTTTTGTTTTACATTGTATTGGCCGTTGTATTGTTGTGATCAAGGCACCGTTGGGAATAAGACCCTGGCCTCAATGGGTTTTCCCTGAATAAATAAAGAATAATAATAAAATAAAATACAATTGGTATAGAACATCATTCCTTTGTCAGCATAAATACGTAAGAGTTGTAGCCCTATATCTTTTCCATAAAAGGAGAGCTATCAAAGCAGATCACGCTGGAAATCAGCATGTTGAGTTCACCAGATTCAAAAGCACACTGACTGGAATGTTTACTTTATCCAATGAGTTAACACAGGCCTAACAGCAGCCTTATTATATGGGGGTGTTCCTTTAAAAAGGAAAAGCAGGGAAAGCACTGACAGTAGGCTATGCTTTCACAGGGCTGCTCAAGTCCACACTTGTCCTGCTAGACGTTGATCATGACTCTCAGTTTAATTGCATTACACGTAAGAGTCACTGGACGGTGGTGTCTCCTGTTCGGGGGGAGTTTTGTTAACACGCATCGCTTGCGGTAAGGTTTTGGAAACAGGAGGACCTTATCTTTCATACCTGCGAGAAATAATAAAAACCTTTTTAAAAAAAGGATACATTGACACCCACCTTTATAGGGTTAGAGTTAGTGTTCCCACACGGCCATACTGTACATGTTACAGCGCGTGATCACGGAAGACAGGCGGAATTAGCTATCTAGCATGCGCCAAACACCTGTGTGTAACGCCAGAAATGTGTTGTCACTGAAAAATACTATCGGGTGCAACTGTGATGAAGCCAGGTTAAAACAGTGTACAGTTACTGTTTATTTTGAATTTATATGTGGTATGAAAGTAAATGGTTTTATGTTTCTAGAACCGTATCGCAATTTAAAATTGATTCACGTTTAGATGGAGTATTTGGCTGTTTTGGCTGCCAAAAAAATGTTGCGTTTATATTTTTGCTCAGTGTTTGATATCTCCGAAGATATCAAACACTGAGCAAAAATATAAACGCAACATTTAAAGTGTTGAAATAAAATATCCTAGAAATGTTCCATATGCACAAAAATGTTGAGCACAAATTTGTTTACATCCCTGTTACTGACCATTTATCCTTTGCAAGATAATCCACCTGACAGGTGTGGCGTCTAAATAAAATGATTAAGCATAATCATTACAGCATGATAATTACACAGGTGCTGGGGACAATAAAAGGCCGCTCTAAAATGTGCAGTTTTGTCACACATCACAATGCCGCAGACGTCTCAAGTTTTGAGGGAGCGTGCAATTGGCATGCTGACAGCAGGAATATCCACCAGAGCTATTGCCAGAGAATTGAATGCCTCAAACACTGTTTTAGAGAAATTGGCAGCCTCACAACTGCAAACCACGTGTATAGCATCGTGTGGGCGAGCGGTTTGCTGATGTCAACATTGTGAACAGAATGCCCCATGGTAGCGATGGGGTTATGGTATGGGCAGGCATAAGCTAACACAATCACATTTTATTGATGAAGATTTGAACGCACAGAGATACCGGGATGAGTTCCTGAGGTCCGGCCCCATGTTGCGAGGATCTGTACACAATTCCTGGAAGCTGAAAATGTCCCAGTTCCAGACATGTCACCATTGAGCATGTTTGGGATGCTCTGGATCGACGTGTACGACAGCGTGTTCCAGTTCCTGCCAATATCCAGCAACGTTGCACAGCCATTGAAGAGGGGTGGGACAACATTCAACAGGCCACAGTCAACAGCCTGACAAACTCTATGCGAAGGACATGTGTCGCGTGAGGCAAATGGTGGTCACACCAGATACTGACTGGTTTTCTGATCCACACCCCTACCTTTTTTTTACGTATCTGTGACCAACAGATGCGAATGTGTATTCCCAGTCATGCGAAATCTATAGATGAATTTTTTTCAATTGACTGATTTCCTTATATGAGCTGTAACTCTGTAACATATTCTAGTTCAGTGTACTAGGTCCCTGGACCTGAAGGAGTAACGGTAGGCTCCTTGAAGGAAAATACAGAAATCATCCCGTATGATGCATCATGAAATAAGCTGAGGGAAGCATGAAGATAAAGAAAACATAAATCAAATCTGCCAACCAGTTGTCCTGTGGGGCGTCGAAGACCCTTTCAATGTATTTTTTTTCTTTCTCCTTCTTTCCAATGTTCAACTTGATTTCGACTACTTATTAAAGCAGCCTACAACTTCACCATCGGCACAATCAACCTTGCAGTCAGTCGCCTTTAGTAGAGTGCGCATGTGGAATGGATCGTTTCGTGCCAAACCCACAGGTGGCCAACATGTGAGCATATTGCAGGGGCTTGAGAAGTATCTGCTTTCTGTTTTGTTTTAATACAGCTCTCTTGCGTATTGTCGCTTATACTTGTAGCCTGTCAAGGTTGAACGCACTTTAATTCACTTCAACTGTTCCTTATGGGACATGTCCTACCTGAGGTAAAGTTGGTTTGTGTGAAGTTCCTTGGAATTATGGGGAACAGATGGATGATTTTTTTCACTGGACGAAAACAAGTCAGCCCGCGAAGGCACGCCTGCCTCACTCAAGTAAAGTTATCATTAGAACTGGTATGTCGCCTATGTGTGAGCTGAGCATCTCAGAGCATTTTCATAAGAGATACACTTACATTTCTGTCATGTCTTCTGTAATGTCTGCTAAATGGGGTTGAGTTGGACAGGAATTTATTTCAAAAGAGTGACAATATGAGTATTGATATTGCAAACATCTTTCAACTTGTTCCCTTTGAATGGAAACAGTTTTATTCGCAAGTATAAACACAATTCATTAAGAAAATAACAAACTGTATCAACAGGTATACACACTTACACAAATCAAATACAAAATAGTTATCCTTAACATTATCCCCTAAAATTCAAGTAGCCACTTTTCAAGTAAAATCCCATGTGTTTGTAAATAAAAAGGTAACACAGAAGAAAAAAACCGGATTGTTCTTAGAGTCTGTCACATTCCCACTCTGGTGCATCAGACAGATGGGGCACCTCGATAAGGGGCACCTCGATAAAGTACATCTCCTTGTTGGCGGGAGGAGTACAGGGGGGGCTCCCCACTCCCGAATCTGGGCTTGGGGCAGCCTTAGTCGCCGTGAGCAGATACGGATTTCCAGGGGCATACTTCATCTCCTTCATCTCCTTCTGGTGATGAGGATGTGCTTTGAGTCCATTGCCTCTTCCGGAGCCCTGGTGAGCCTCGCCCTTCGGCTTAAAACGCTTGAGCTTGACCGTGTCCTTGCCATCGCCGGTGCAAGGCAGCAAGATGGCGACGTCCTTGCGGAACTTGGAGCTGAGGCCGAAGTAGATGAGCGGGTTGTAGAAGCTGGCCGACTTGGCAAAGAGGCGGGTGAAGATGCTGGTGAGGCTGGGTACGTGGAAGCCACAGGCCGACCACATGGAGACCACGGCGTACGGCGACCACGCCAGGATGAATGCTGTGCAGATGACAATGGATACCTGGGAGAATGACCTAAGTTAGGTTGCCCGTTAAATCATAAGCCTTCCTTTAAAGCTTGGTCTATATGTAGTATTATTTGTACGTTATTTTCTGGATTCTGACACACTCTAATATATCTACTCTGGATTGTTTATTGGACACTGTCATTTCTTGATTTATTTTTTAGATGTTTGTATTGTGTTTGCAAGACATTCTAGTGCACTATTGGAGCTAGTAACATGAGCATTTCCGTTGCACCTGCTGTAATTCCTGCAAATCTGTGTACGTGACCAATAAACGTTGCTGTGATTTGAATCCTACTCACAATGGTGACGTCCCGTTCAATCTTCCTCTGCCTGTCCGTCAGGTCTCCCTCAGCGGCCATGGCGTTGCCTCTCTTCACTGTGTTGATGATGGACACGTAGGTGAAGAGCATGACCAGCACGGGGACGAAGAAGCAGAAGATGAGGATGGAGACGATGTAGGACTTGTAGACGGTGGAGTAGTTGGCTTTGGCCCAGTCGATTTCACACGTTCCATATCCACGATCTAAAAGAAGGAGATTGAGACACAAACACATTGATCATGTGAATATTGTTGAACATTTACAAAGAATTTCCTGTATTTTGGCCCTTAGAAAAGTCAGGGTAAGTGTGAAAAAAAAGGTCTGCATAGGTCAATATGGTCAGTTCTCGTTTAAAGGTTGTCTTCTGCTAACGTTTTAGATAACTTGTTTAAGGGCTATTCTTGTTTTGTCGTCATTGTCCACATACAAATCTTGAAAATGTTGCCCAACCAGAATGTTACAAGAACCTAACACAAGTAAGTGCCTCTGTATCAAATAGTATGTCACATGATTACTAGCCATGTTTATCTCACCTGTGTAACTCCCCCAGCCCAGAAGAGGCGCTCCCGACCAGAACACAGCCCCTGACCAGATGAATATTAGGCTCATGCCCATGGTTGTGTTGGTTATGCAGTGAGCTAGGTAAAGGAAAAGAGTTGATAGCTAAAAGAAAGGTTCCCACAAGAACATTATGTCTGACCAGAACGTCTAGCCTATAGGGGGCATTTTTCTGGAATTATTGAGATGAAGATTAAAGGTTAAGGTTGTGTCACAGTGCATTACCTTTACTCGGATGGCATCCCTTGATGTATCTTGTGACACTGATGACAGTCAAAGTATTGATGCTGCTGAGGCCAAAGACCAAGGTGAAGAAGCCGTCCACCTGGGAAAGACCAACAATACTGTTAGGGAAGCTTAGAGGGGAAACGTACAGGGATGAAAATCTCAAAACAAATACAGTAGAAAAAACAGACATCCACATTTCTTGCAGAAGTTGAAGGACCCCAATCACTCAGAAGATCAAGTTGAAAACAATGATTCTGCTATTGAATAGTCGTCTGGATTCTCATGTACTTGACAAATCCGTCATTAACCAATTACTGATTTTGTGTGAATAGGGCTCCTCTCTACTTTTGCCAACTCCTTTTCTTGGTTGTTCAGTTTTCAGTTCACCCTGATGGACATTTATATAGCCCGAATACAGAAGAGCTGATCTAGCTACATTGAATGGAGTTAAAGATCGGTCCATCACAACTATGGTCAGCAGTGGTGAGTATGTCTGATCAAGATCGACAGCTTCTACCGAATTAACTTCTCTTCCTAGTAGAGACAGGACCAAATGTACTTTGACTGATCGGATTACTTAATCTAATCTAATATATTTACATCCAAGCCCCTTCACTTTTGCCTCACGGTCAGATACACTTTGGAGGACAATGCAAAGTCTATTGGAGGAAAAACCTTGGACCATAATTTAAAAAACATCTGGTGGGATGCTTCGAGCAACATAGCATTTTCTGCAAATGGCTTTTCTCCATAATTGGAAACAGACCTGGGTTCAAATGCCATTTCAAATATCTCAATTCCTTTTACATATATTCAAAGTAAGTATACAGATATAGTTTATTTGAAAAGGCAAGTAGTTGAATATGTTAATGTATTTGGATATATACTTGGAAAGTATTTGAAAATACTCTCAAATACAGTTAATTTGGTAGATTTGGTTTTTACAAAGAACCGTTCAAATACTTCAATAAAAGTACTTGTTTTGGGCTGTGTATCTAAAAAAAAAACTAAAATACACAGAAAAAAAGTATTTTAAGTACCAGATACTCAAATACACATGTATTTGAACCCAGGTCTGGTTGGAAAGTAGTTACATGTCAGAGTTCATGTCCCATCATGCATTTTACTTGCTGCTTGTTAGGGTAAGCGTACCTATTAAGCCCACATACCCATTAAGCCCACTTCCATCTTTGGACAAAAAAAGAAATAAACACATTTCCTGCTGTTTCATGTTTCAACCAATTCATCTGATTGTCTTAGAATAAAACATGTTTTGGAAATAATAAGTTAAGTTATTGACAGTTGTGTATGTTTCCTACTAGTGGTCCATTTCAAAGCTTCAAAAAAACTTTGGTGTGGAGGTGATTCACTTTTTTTTTTAAACTTTTCGGATGTGATCACACTTCATGTAAAATTGCGAGATGAATGTGTTGATATATGCACAAGATAGTATACTACATAGGTATTAATGCCTATTTCTTGCCAATTGGAAAGATGGATTTTTCATACTAGTGGTCGTACCACGTCAGTCAATGCAGTAGCAACATAACAGAATGTAAATGAAAATAAAATAATATTGTTCAATACTAACATCACATAATATTGTAGTGTATATTTATACCCCAAACCATTGGTTTCCAAATATTTTATGATTGAACTTTGTTATTCAGATTTTTTTTTTTACCATAAATCACTGTTGTTCCAATTAAGTCCAGTAACCCGGTTTGCATTGAAACACATGGAGATTGTGTGATGATATCACTAAATTTTCTTCACATTTATTTTCATTAAAATACTCAAATTACATTTATGCATCTCTTCATTGTATGTTTACCAACATTAAAAACAATTAAGAACATTTAAAAGCCTCTGTACTCTCTCCAAGACGTTTGGAGTGGACAGGTAGTCATTGATGCAGAAAGAGAAGAATAAGATCAGGGTTGAAGGGTATCAGGGATGGAAGACCAACAAGTAGAGGACAAAAAATGGAAACAAATGAGGGACATGAAGATGACTATTGGATGACTACTTGTGCAGTTAGAGCCAGGCGCATTAGTCATATTTGTCACACCAGCCTTCGCTTTGGCTCTCCCTCCTCTCCAGCTCAGGCGTTCGGTGTTGCCGGCCTTCTAGCTGCTGCCGAACCTGCTGCTGGCAAACGCCCTTCACTCATCAACCCCAGACTTGTCTCATCATCATTACACACACCTGGTTCCAATCCCTACTCTATCACTGTATATACAGTGGGGCAAAAAAGTATTTAGTCAGCCACAAATTGTGCAAGTTCTCCCATTTAAAAAGATGAGAGAGGCCTGTAATTTTCATCATAAGTACACTTCAACTATGACAGACAAAATGAGGGAAAAAAATCCAGAAAATAACATTGTAGGATTTTTTATGAATTTATTTGCAAATTATGGTGGAAAATAAGTATTTGGTCACCTACAAACAAGCAAGATTTCTGGCTCTCACAGACCTATAACTTCTTCTTTAAGAGGCTCCTCTGTCCTCAACTCGTTACCTGTATTAATGGCACCTGTTTGAACTTGTTATCAGTATAAAAGACACCTGTCAACAACCTCAAACAGTCACACTCCAAACTCCACTATGGCGAAGACCAAAGAGCTGTCAAAGGACACCAGAAACAAAATTGTAGACCTGCACCAGGCTGGGAAGACTGAATCTGCAATAGGTAAGCAGCTTGGTTTGAATAAATCAACTGTGGGAGCAATTATTCGGAAATGGAAGACATACAAGACCACTGATAATCTCCCTCGATCTGGGGCTCCACGCAAGATCTCACCCCGTGGGGTCAAAATGATCACAAGAACGGTGAGCAAAAATCCCAGAACCACACGGGGGAACCTAGTGAATGACCTGCAGAGAGCTGGGACCAAAGTAACAAAGCCTACCATCAGTAACACACTACGCCGCCAGGGACTCAAATCCTGCAGTGCCAGATGTGTCCCCCTGCTTAAGCCAGTACATGTCCAGGCCCGTCTGAAGTTTGCTAGAGAGCATTTGGATGATCCAGAAGAAGATTGGGAGAATGTCATATGGTCAGATGAAACCAAAATATAACTTTTTGGTAAAAACTCAACTCGTCGTGTTTGGAGGACAAAGAATGCTGAGTTGCATCCAAAGAACACCATACCTACTGTGAAGCATGGGGGTGGAAACATCATACTTTGGGGCTGTTTTTCTGCAAAGGGACCAGGACGACTGATCCGTGTAAAGGAAAGAATGAATGGGGCCATGTATCGTGAGATTTTGAGTGAAAACCTCCTTCCATCAGCAAGGGCATTGAAGATGAAACGTGGCTCGGTCTTTCAGCATGACAATGATCCCAAACACACCGCCCGGGCAACGAAGGAGTGGCTTCGTAAGAAGCATTTCAAGGTCCTGGAGTGGCCTAGCCAGTCTCCAGATCTCAACCCCATAGAAAATCTTTGGAGGGAGTTGAAAGTCCGTGTGACCAAGCAACAGCCCCAGAATATCACTGCTCTAGAGGAGATCTGCATGGAGGAATGGGCCAAAATACCAGCAACAGTGTGTGAAAACCTTGTAAAGACTTACAGAAAATGTTTGACCTCTGTCATTGCCAACAAAGGGTATAACCACCATAATCCACCATAATTTGCAAATAAATTCATTAAAAATCCTACAGTGTGATTTTCTGGATTTTTTTTCTCAGTGTACCTTTGATGAAAATTACAGGCCTCTCTCATCTTTTTAAGTGGGACAACTTGCACAATTGGTGGCTGACTAAATACTTTTTTGCCCCACTGTATACTCCCTCTGTCATATGTCTTTTGTTGCTTGTTTTCCTGTAGAGGAATCTCTCGTACTATTTCCTGAGTACTTTATTATTTTGGGGTTTTGTCCCACTTTTATCTATGGGGCTTTATTAAATTCCGTAGTTCTAAACCTGTGACTGCCTCCCGCCTTCTCCGCTCTACACTTGTGACAATATTGTTGTCCCTCATTCATCCAGGTGTTTCTATTTTTGGGTTCACCACACAAACCTTTGTAATGCAACAGTAGAGAGGGAGATTTTAAACGGTCTTCAGAATGGCTTTAGGAAGACAAGTTGAACTAACGAACAACACTACACCAAATGTGAACCAGCTTTCAGATAATTCATGACAAGTTGTTATGTGTTATGGTCTTTGTGCACAGCGTCTTATCCACAGAGGGCCAGTGATGGTACATGTTTTTGTTCTTACCAAGCAGTAACTCTGATTCAACTTATCAAGTCTTGGTTGAAGTCTATGACTAGTTGATTAGTCAAATCAGGTATGTACTGGTTGGCATGAACAAAAGCCTGGGCCCGCATTGTTCTCTGCGGATATGATTGGACACCCACTTTTATGAGTGCTACACCCATGATGAATAGTAATGATCAGTTGATTTTAAGAACTTAAGGGCTGATTACTATAATTTAAGTTTACATAAGATATGTCAGTTTGTAAGTTTTCAGCATTAGGAAATGTATTTAAATTGATTATTTAAGAGGTGGGCTTTTTTGGGACACCTATGGGCTTAAAAGGTACATTCGGTACCCAACCTCTTAAAGATCGGACCCTTTTTCACAATTTTCGCCTAAAATGACATACCCAAATCTAACTGCCTGTAGCTCAGGACCTGAAGCAAGGATATGCATATTCGTGATGCCATTTGAAAGACTCGAAATGTGAAATTAATGTAGGAGAATATAACACATTAGATCTGGTAAAAGAGAACACAAAGAAAAAACAACCGTTTTTCTGTATTTTTGTGTACCATCTTTTAAATGCAAGAGAAAGGCCATAATGTATTATTCCAGCCCAGGCGCAATTTAGATTTTGGCCACTAGATGGCAGCAGTGTATGTGCAACGTTTTAGACTGATCCAATGAACCATTGTATTTCTGTTCAAAATGTTGTATCAAGACTGCCCAAATGTGCATAATTGGTTTATTAAAAACTTTTTAAGTTCATAACTGTGCACTCTCCTCAAACTGTAAATTGGACAGTGCAGTTAGATTAAGCTTTCTGCCAATATCAGATATGTCTGTGTCCTGGGAAATGTTCTTCTTACTTACAACCTCCTGCTAATTGCATTAGCGCATATTAGCTCAAATGTCCCACAGGTGGGACCCAGTCCAGATGTTCCACATATTTTAACAAATATGTTTCTCTTACATAAAAAAAAATAGGGTAAATCAAGTCATACAATTTAACATGAGAGATTAATCTTTCATATTATCTCCGCCTTTCCTACAACAATTACGACAAGTATATGTTAGAAATGTCTAAACTTTTTGGTGGCTTTAATAGGTACACTATAGTCCGCAATCTCATCTTTGACAACTCTCCCCTCACTCTGACCCATACATTCTATAATCCAGCTTTCAGTGTCTCTAGACCTCAGGACCACTTTTCTTTCTCAGAAGAAACTCTCTCCTCTCTCTTCCTCATCTGCCCTCTCTGCCCTGTTACTTATTGTATTTTTAAAATAATTTCTGTCTCTCCTTTTAGTTTGTTTTCTTACTGTAGTTTTCATGTGGTTGTTTTCCTATTGTATTTAGCTTTGGCCAATAGTAAATGAAAATATTATTGTTCAGTGTTAGTTGGACATTATTCAACTATGATTTGTCCCAAACAAACAGCAACACCTGCTTGGGGAAATAACTGTAATTAACATTAAAACACACACACTGTTGTTGTACTAACACATTTGATACAAATAGAACACGGATAACACTGTAATTTCACAGACATTGCATTCATTCATTGGACTTTTTTTCAAGGTGGTATTTTCTCACATTGTGCACCAATGTAAATTGATTGATAGGCTTGAACTAAAATGTATATTTTCAAGAGGCCCCGACAAAACAAGGTAATCGATAGTGCCCGTCAATCACGTGTACGCAAGCCCTTGTGCAAATCACGCTTCCTCTTTATCAAATGCTATAAGCATGTGCCAGACCTTAACCATCCAACTATGTTTGGCTGTTGATGTGGCTAAAGCATTCTTATTTCCCCCTAAGATATAGTTACAATTCTATTACTTCAGGTAAAGCCTACAGGACCGTTTCTCCTGTGCTGTAGTTAACAGTATAATACCTTTGTGACACCTGTCCGGTGCACCCATTGTTAATGTTCTATTTGTAACCAAGTAATAATAAAAATGACCATCTCCCCAAAGAACCATTGTAGTGCAGTGAATATAATGATCTGTTGCAACACATTTCAATGCTCTATTCCATTGTCTCCAATCCAGAAAATAACATTGTAGGATTTTTTATGAATTTATTTGCAAATTATGGTGGAAAATAAGTATTTGGTCACCTACAAACAAGCAAGATTTCTGGCTCTCACAGACCTATAACTTCTTCTTTAAGAGGCTCCTCTGTCCTCAACTCGTTACCTGTATTAATGGCACCTGTTTGAACTTGTTATCAGTATAAAAGACACCTGTCAACAACCTCAAACAGTCACACTCCAAACTCCACTATGGCGAAGACCAAAGAGCTGTCAAAGGACACCAGAAACAAAATTGTAGACCTGCACCAGGCTGGGAAGACTGAATCTGCAATAGGTAAGCAGCTTGGTTTGAATAAATCAACTGTGGGAGCAATTATTCGGAAATGGAAGACATACAAGACCACTGATAATCTCCCTCGATCTGGGGCTCCACGCAAGATCTCACCCCGTGGGGTCAAAATGATCACAAGAACGGTGAGCAAAAATCCCAGAACCACACGGGGGAACCTAGTGAATGACCTGCAGAGAGCTGGGACCAAAGTAACAAAGCCTACCATCAGTAACACACTACGCCGCCAGGGACTCAAATCCTGCAGTGCCAGATGTGTCCCCCTGCTTAAGCCAGTACATGTCCAGGCCCGTCTGAAGTTTGCTAGAGAGCATTTGGATGATCCAGAAGAAGATTGGGAGAATGTCATATGGTCAGATGAAACCAAAATATAACTTTTTGGTAAAAACTCAACTCGTCGTGTTTGGAGGACAAAGAATGCTGAGTTGCATCCAAAGAACACCATACCTACTGTGAAGCATGGGGGTGGAAACATCATACTTTGGGGCTGTTTTTCTGCAAAGGGACCAGGACGACTGATCCGTGTAAAGGAAAGAATGAATGGGGCCATGTATCGTGAGATTTTGAGTGAAAACCTCCTTCCATCAGCAAGGGCATTGAAGATGAAACGTGGCTCGGTCTTTCAGCATGACAATGATCCCAAACACACCGCCCGGGCAACGAAGGAGTGGCTTCGTAAGAAGCATTTCAAGGTCCTGGAGTGGCCTAGCCAGTCTCCAGATCTCAACCCCATAGAAAATCTTTGGAGGGAGTTGAAAGTCCGTGTGACCAAGCAACAGCCCCAGAATATCACTGCTCTAGAGGAGATCTGCATGGAGGAATGGGCCAAAATACCAGCAACAGTGTGTGAAAACCTTGTAAAGACTTACAGAAAATGTTTGACCTCTGTCATTGCCAACAAAGGGTATAACCACCATAATCCACCATAATTTGCAAATAAATTCATTAAAAATCCTACAGTGTGATTTTCTGGATTTTTTTTCTCAGTGTACCTTTGATGAAAATTACAGGCCTCTCTCATCTTTTTAAGTGGGACAACTTGCACAATTGGTGGCTGACTAAATACTTTTTTGCCCCACTGTATACTCCCTCTGTCATATGTCTTTTGTTGCTTGTTTTCCTGTAGAGGAATCTCTCGTACTATTTCCTGAGTACTTTATTATTTTGGGGTTTTGTCCCACTTTTATCTATGGGGCTTTATTAAATTCCGTAGTTCTAAACCTGTGACTGCCTCCCGCCTTCTCCGCTCTACACTTGTGACAATATTGTTGTCCCTCATTCATCCAGGTGTTTCTATTTTTGGGTTCACCACACAAACCTTTGTAATGCAACAGTAGAGAGGGAGATTTTAAACGGTCTTCAGAATGGCTTTAGGAAGACAAGTTGAACTAACGAACAACACTACACCAAATGTGAACCAGCTTTCAGATAATTCATGACAAGTTGTTATGTGTTATGGTCTTTGTGCACAGCGTCTTATCCACAGAGGGCCAGTGATGGTACATGTTTTTGTTCTTACCAAGCAGTAACTCTGATTCAACTTATCAAGTCTTGGTTGAAGTCTATGACTAGTTGATTAGTCAAATCAGGTATGTACTGGTTGGCATGAACAAAAGCCTGGGCCCGCATTGTTCTCTGCGGATATGATTGGACACCCACTTTTATGAGTGCTACACCCATGATGAATAGTAATGATCAGTTGATTTTAAGAACTTAAGGGCTGATTACTATAATTTAAGTTTACATAAGATATGTCAGTTTGTAAGTTTTCAGCATTAGGAAATGTATTTAAATTGATTATTTAAGAGGTGGGCTTTTTTGGGACACCTATGGGCTTAAAAGGTACATTCGGTACCCAACCTCTTAAAGATCGGACCCTTTTTCACAATTTTCGCCTAAAATGACATACCCAAATCTAACTGCCTGTAGCTCAGGACCTGAAGCAAGGATATGCATATTCGTGATGCCATTTGAAAGACTCGAAATGTGAAATTAATGTAGGAGAATATAACACATTAGATCTGGTAAAAGAGAACACAAAGAAAAAACAACCGTTTTTCTGTATTTTTGTGTACCATCTTTTAAATGCAAGAGAAAGGCCATAATGTATTATTCCAGCCCAGGCGCAATTTAGATTTTGGCCACTAGATGGCAGCAGTGTATGTGCAACGTTTTAGACTGATCCAATGAACCATTGTATTTCTGTTCAAAATGTTGTATCAAGACTGCCCAAATGTGCATAATTGGTTTATTAAAAACTTTTTAAGTTCATAACTGTGCACTCTCCTCAAACTGTAAATTGGACAGTGCAGTTAGATTAAGCTTTCTGCCAATATCAGATATGTCTGTGTCCTGGGAAATGTTCTTCTTACTTACAACCTCCTGCTAATTGCATTAGCGCATATTAGCTCAAATGTCCCACAGGTGGGACCCAGTCCAGATGTTCCACATATTTTAACAAATATGTTTCTCTTACATAAAAAAAAATAGGGTAAATCAAGTCATACAATTTAACATGAGAGATTAATCTTTCATATTATCTCCGCCTTTCCTACAACAATTACGACAAGTATATGTTAGAAATGTCTAAACTTTTTGGTGGCTTTAATAGGTACACTATAGTCCGCAATCTCATCTTTGACAACTCTCCCCTCACTCTGACCCATACATTCTATAATCCAGCTTTCAGTGTCTCTAGACCTCAGGACCACTTTTCTTTCTCAGAAGAAACTCTCTCCTCTCTCTTCCTCATCTGCCCTCTCTGCCCTGTTACTTATTGTATTTTTAAAATAATTTCTGTCTCTCCTTTTAGTTTGTTTTCTTACTGTAGTTTTCATGTGGTTGTTTTCCTATTGTATTTAGCTTTGGCCAATAGTAAATGAAAATATTATTGTTCAGTGTTAGTTGGACATTATTCAACTATGATTTGTCCCAAACAAACAGCAACACCTGCTTGGGGAAATAACTGTAATTAACATTAAAACACACACACTGTTGTTGTACTAACACATTTGATACAAATAGAACACGGATAACACTGTAATTTCACAGACATTGCATTCATTCATTGGACTTTTTTTCAAGGTGGTATTTTCTCACATTGTGCACCAATGTAAATTGATTGATAGGCTTGAACTAAAATGTATATTTTCAAGAGGCCCCGACAAAACAAGGTAATCGATAGTGCCCGTCAATCACGTGTACGCAAGCCCTTGTGCAAATCACGCTTCCTCTTTATCAAATGCTATAAGCATGTGCCAGACCTTAACCATCCAACTATGTTTGGCTGTTGATGTGGCTAAAGCATTCTTATTTCCCCCTAAGATATAGTTACAATTCTATTACTTCAGGTAAAGCCTACAGGACCGTTTCTCCTGTGCTGTAGTTAACAGTATAATACCTTTGTGACACCTGTCCGGTGCACCCATTGTTAATGTTCTATTTGTAACCAAGTAATAATAAAAATGACCATCTCCCCAAAGAACCATTGTAGTGCAGTGAATATAATGATCTGTTGCAACACATTTCAATGCTCTATTCCATTGTGTTATGTTTACTTAGGCTTCCATTCTGAGTGGACCATTACTATTCTTAACTAGGCAATTAGCAGGAAATGACAAAGAACTGGCAATAGAAACAAAGCCATAGAGCAGTGTTTTTGCACATCTGCAATTGCAAAGGTAAGTTGTCTTGTTTGTGTATTTGATATTTGTGTAAAGGATGGCGAAGTTAGCATCTCTCCGTGACATCACCTTCCAGGAGACCTGAACTACTAAAGTCGTGTCCAATCACGCCATGTTTTATGGGATGGCGGTAATGTCTGTGTCTTGTGAGTATTGCTGTGAGTGAGTGTATAGTGTCAGATCCTGCAGTAGGATTCACGTACAAAACTAATTTGAAGCCTCTCAATTCTCAAAACAACTTTTCCCCCTCCAACCAGATATCTTCATTGCCTACCTGGCATGTCCAGATCGAGTTAACCAGGTATCCGCTGTCCCGGAACACATTGAAGATCTCCAGGATCCCCCGGGAGTAGCCGAAGACGGAAATACTGGCGTCGGAGATGGCCAGGTTAAAGGTCAGATAGTCCGTGGGCTGCAGTGACACACGCTGCTTGTACAGGACGAAGATCACGATACTGTTGCCGAACCACGACATCCAACCTGACGAGGAGAAAACCCATTGACATACAAACCGATTGGCTTTATATCTCTTTTCCAGACACTAAAAGCGCTACGTGGATGGAAGCTCACCCCATCTATCACCAGCGTGTCCCACACTATCAAACGAGCAAAGGCCTTGTCAGTTTTGTGAAATGTCATGGAATTGTAGTCACACCATACAAAATGCGGCTCATAAAGCAGCATGAAGCATTGAGGTGACAAAGTGCCTCATCGGTGATTTTAACCTACTGCCCTTCTCTTCAGACACTACATATTCAAATACCAAAAGGAGCATAAACCTTCCTTCATTAAATTTCCTTTAGAGTTAATAGTAGGTGCACTGAGTAGCCTACCTATACTGTAAATAAAATTACAGTCGCCCTATTGGTTTCAAAAGTCAGGATCAATTTAAATCAATTTGCACCCAATAACAGGTAATTACAAGTCTTTCTGCCCTCTCTTAAAGAAGGTCAGGCTGGCTGGCTGCCATCCCTTCTTGATTGACGATTTCCACAGCTTAGGCGGGATCTGAATGGCTGCAGGATCCACCCCTCTTTACCAGGAGAAGATTTGTCCTGGTCTACTTATAGCACCAAATCCACTAACCGTTGCCCATACACTACAATGACAGTAACAGTAGTATAACAACTGCAATAACAAAGGTTTCTGGTATTGGTGATTTGTATTCTGCAGTGCAATCGAACTCTTCATCCAATTGTTGTATATTGCGATGCCAAAATTTGGGAGAGTAAAAATGAACAAGATAAATGTAGGCTACACTCTGAATATTTTATTTTGACAATTGGTCAAATGTACTGTCATTCATCTTACCTTAACGTTTAGGTAATAAAATATAAATGATGAAGTGGTAAACAAGCCATTAGTGACATATTTCCAGATTTTTTTGCCATGAAAGCAAAACTAAAGCAAGTCTTTGCAGCATAAAAGCAAAGCTGCATTTCAAAAACGAAATTACATTCCAACTACATACTACAAGTTCTCCCACCTAGCACCAGCAGGTATATTCCTATAATGGTCTCCCCTTGATCCGAGAAAGGTGGGTCTTTATTCGACATGGTAAAATTGTTATTCCTCCATGGAATGTTAGCCACTTGAAAAGCATTATTGACTGACATTTTGTTGTCCGAACGTTCCAGCTGCCGAGTCATACACGGAGCTGCGCAGCTCTCTGCCTTGCAAAGACACAAAGGTGCGTCCTCTGGGAAAACACTTGACCGACTCCTCTTTCTCTAAATCCAGTCTAATATTATTAGTCGGCGCACAGTGTGTTGCCTGAGAGGGATGACGTGTATTTCGCTAATCCCAATTATCCTCTGAGGTTGATACCCTGCGGGGGGGAATCACTTGTTGTTTCTGATTTGAGCTATGTTGTTTTCTCCTCGAGGAAATTGATTTGCAACTAAGGAAGCGTCTGTGTGTTATTGTATTTGGGTGAAGTTGTAGGCTAAGCACAAGTTGTCGTGGGTTTTATTTACTACATGACCAACCCAATTTAATATAACCCAATGTATAATGAAAAGTTTTAGTACAGTTGCCAACCTACACGTTTTACAGGGACGCGCTGCTGTCAAATTGAGAGCAAATCAGCGACTGCAGACAAGGATTTCCATGTAGCCTAAAACCGCTGTCTAGGGTGCTGAAAA
This sequence comes from Oncorhynchus mykiss, assembly GCF_013265735.2. Taxonomy (NCBI): domain Eukaryota; kingdom Metazoa; phylum Chordata; class Actinopteri; order Salmoniformes; family Salmonidae; genus Oncorhynchus; species Oncorhynchus mykiss. The sequence continues at coordinate 32,961,669 of NC_048581.1, forward strand.
TGAGAGCTCTTGCACATATCAGGTCAATTAAACCTACATTTATTCATATTAACCTACTTTTTGACACTTGTATATATTATTAAATGTAATTATAGCATTGGGCGAAAATTATTAGAACTGTATTATTATTAGAACTATTAGAATAATTTTACTAAAATAGTCTGTCTAATTTAGCTTTTTGCCTTTAGAAAATGTATTTAAAAGTGAATGCTTAAATATAAAAAAAATGGATTAATAATCTTTTTCAGATTAAGTTTTCTATCTATAGGAGATGAAAATAGGCTATTATACTGCCTTATAATGTACAGATAGTGCTACACAAATTTTGTTGCTAGATGTTGTGTTAACTGTGTTAGTTTAGTGCTCTTAAAGGTTCCATTTTCAACTTTGTGTGCTAACTTTCCAGTTTCCCATACTGCATGTATGCATTTTGTTGCATGTGTGAATTGAATGCTGAATTTCCATCTAAATGGACAATAAATTAGACTGAACAAAAATATAAAACGCAACATACAACAATTTCAAGGACTTTACTGAGTTACAGTTCATATACGACAGTCAATTGAAATACATTCATTCAGCTCTATGGATTTCACATGACTGGGCAGGGGTGCAGCCTTGAGTGGGCCTGGGAGGGCATAGACCCATCCACTTGGCAGCCAGGCCCACCCACTGGGAAGCCAGGCCTAGCCAATCAGAATTTTTTTTCCCCACAAAATGGATTTATTACAGGCAGAAGTAGTCCTCAGCACCCCCATCGGATGATCCCGCAGGTGAAGAAGCTGGATGTGGAGGTCCTGGGGTGGTGTGGTTACACATGATCTGCGGTTCTGAGGCCGGTTGGACGTATTGACACATTCTCTAAAACAACGTTGGAACCAGCTTATGGTAGAGAAATGAACGTTCAATTCTCTGGCAACAGCTCTGGTGGACATTCCTGCAGTCAGCATGCCAGTTGCACGCTCCAACAAAACTTGAGACATCTATGGCATTGTGTTGTGTGACAAAACTGCACATTTTAAAGAGGCCTTTTATTGTCCCCAGCACAAGGTGCACTTATGTAATGATCATGCTGTTAAATCTTTTTTTTTTTTTTTTACATGTTGCATTTATATTTTTGCTTAGTATATATTGTATCCTCAAAAAGCTAAATGTAACATGGTAGACATAAAGCAGGGCTATTCAGCTGGCCAGATCCGGACCGTTTATTAATTTAGACTGGGCCTTTGATCAATATTGAACATTAATAAAAGAAATGCAAAAAAATATCTGCCAAAATCTGAAGTTCTGTTCCAAAATTACAAGCACTATTGTCGTTGTCTATGGTGTGGTTTCTAGTGGTTTCAAGCACCTATGTGGCATGTTGATCATTTTTTCTTCCTATGAATTTGGCTCTAGTGTTTAAACAGTTTAAGCTACAAAATAGTATGACCCCATTCCTGAGAGCTATGACTCTCAGGAACATGCCTTCTAGTTTCCTCTCTGATGCTCACAAGGACTCGTTAAAAGGGAGTGTGAGGGAAATGACTGAGGGAAATTTAATTCAAAGCATACTTCCTTCAGCCTGGAATTTTACATTAGCTGATTTGAGATACTTAGCTTTCAGATGATTTTAAAATGACTTACTTTTTAAAACCGATATACTTTTAATTAAGAAGCTTTTAATAGTTATTCAAATCAAATAAAAATGGTGAGCGAGCGTTGTGCCTTTTCCTTTTCAATGATGATCAAATGTTTTGGTTGCACCTCGACTCGTTGGTTGAACACTCTCCACTTCTTTCCTAATTACTTTAGCAACATTTCATTTGAAGAAAAGTGCTTTATTGGTGTGTGTGCGTTGCTTTTTTTATACAGTTCTTCCGAAGAATAATCGCATATGGAAAATGTCCGGACCCCCTGCAATTAACCTTTTTTTTAATTTTTTTTTTACATATTTTTTTACATCTGTCAAATCTGAAACAATCTACATACCTTTTGTTTAGTTTGACCTTTCTTTGGTAACCTCAGTGCAATAACAAAACCATCATGAATAGCCTATGTTGTGTTGATTGTGAATTGTGTCATTATAAGATGCCAACTGTATTTAAGGCCCGGTTTGTGGATTGATACATGCAGTAGCTGGTAGACATTTGTATAGTGGGAGACGGTCCAAATTCTTTGCCTTGAACTGTAAAGGGAGACGTCAAACTGTGTACATAGGTCATCCCTTCACTGTCAAGGCTGCTCTCCTTGGGTCAGGCCCATTAGGAGCTTACTGAGCTAATGAGACATGTTGCTGTAGTGTAATGTTTAACGTAAAACTATGGCACAGTGAACAGATCCCAGATCTGTGCCTTGGGGCTACATATGTTTTACCTGGAGTAGAGAGTTGTGCAATCGCAGAACAAGTGTACATAAGTGTAAATAATGCACTGTCGGCCATAAATACCTAAAGAGTTTTCAGTTTTCTTGTACAGAGCATTTCCTACTGTACAATGCCTCCGTTTAGGCTGCCAATTTAGGAAGCTTCCTCCAAAGCTTAATTTTACCATGGCAACTCAAAGGACATTGCTTGTGAACCAATTATATCGAAGACATTTTTACATGAGAAATGTAACACCATTAGTTGTCAGAGTAGGTGTTATATCCAGCTGAAAGCACGTTGAATGTGCTCATCTGTCTCTCTTCTCACTCTCTTTCTCCCTCTCTCCATTCTATTTCTACAGTATCACCTTTACTGTATCACTACAGGATATCTGTTCTTCTCTCCTCTAATGTGGTCGTATACGAATTGCCCTCTCTCTCCATCTGATGGGGGTGCAAATGGAAGCCTTTTGGCCTTAGCGATGGGTGTTAATGACTCCCCTCCTGTGGCGTGTATGGGGAGGAAGCGTAGGGTTGAGGGTGTCGGGAGGCGGACAGGGATCCATGTCAATTTAATGGCGCAAATAGCATTAGGTGATCAGAGCTTAAAGGGGAACTGACAGCATTTTAGCAACATGAAATCGTATTCAAATCTGTTCATACACACCCATAGGGACAATATGACACTTGTTAAAAACATTTTATGACAAGTGAGCACTTACAGTTGAAGTCAGAAATGTACATACACCTTAGCCAAATACATTTAAACTCAGTTTTTCACACTTCCTGACATTTAATCCTAGGAAAAATTCCCCGTTTTAGGTCAGTTAGGATCACCACTTTATTTTAAGAATGTGAAATGTCAGAATAATAGTAAAGAGAATTATTTATTTCAGCTTTTATTTCTTTCATCACATTCGCAGTGGGTCAGACGTTTACATACACTCAATTAGTATTTGGTTGCATTGCCTTTAAACAATTTAAACTTGGGTCAAACGTTTCGGGTAGCCTTCCACAAGCTTCCTACAATAAGTTGGGTGAATTTTGGCCCATTCCTCCTGACAGAGCTGGTGTAACTGAGTCAGGCTTGTGGGCCTCCTTGCTCGCACACCCTTCTTCAGTTCTGCCCACAAATGTTCTATAGGATTGAGGTCAGGGCTTTGTGATGGCCACTCCAATACCTTGACTTTGTTGTCCTTAAGCAATTTGGCCACAACTTTGGAAGTATGCTTGGGGTCATTGCCCATTTGGAAGTCGGTCACTCACCCACTCCTCCAATAACATGACATCCTCCCAGCAGCTAGCTAGCTCAGCCTTGGCTACTGCTCAAATGTTGCTGTAAAGGCCTACATGTTTCACCTTTGCATGGTGTTTTGTTGCAGGTTTAGTTTTTTTGGTAATTCATTATCAAGCTTTAAAAACTGAAGCCAGACTGCAACATTTTAGTAGACCAGCCAGGATTGTGGCATGTGTCTACACACTTTCCCTCTGCTGCACGCTGTAAACGGGACTAACAAAAGCAGCCCAATTGAAGTTGAATTCACCTATGCAAGAACATTAGGCTGCAATTTTATAGATGACTCAACTGTTAACTCGCTTGTGTCCTATTCGGCCATGACACGTACATGGGCCCATTAGCCACATTATGATTCACATTGCTAGTTTTATTGTATTGACATTCCCAGCCTGAGTTATAGTCGTCCTTTTTTGTTCCAAATAGTGAGTCATTGAAACTGAAACAATGCATCACGAATGGCAGCAAACAATGTTCCAGGCCAGCTGTGATTTACAACGTGAGAGCAATATTATTTGGATTACCAAGAAATGTATTGGTGAATTATATTAATAATGCATTGATTTGCATCCATCTGTTCAGCCAACAATGCCTTAGTGTAAGTCTTGGATTTTATTAATCAAATAGAACCTATTTTAAAAACCTCTTATGAAGTTGGTTTTGTAGCATAAACTAGGAATTGTATATTTTTTTTAACTATTATGATTGTCTGTTTGTTTCAGAACTGTAAAGTAGTTAAAAACGCTGTCAGTTCCACTTTAACCACTGCATCAGATGAGCAGATTGCCTCTACAGGGAACCCCAGATACACTGCTCACTCTGAGAGACTGTCAGCCTGAGGGGGGTGTTTGATAATCAAGTGTTGTTTCAAGGTTATTTAATGTTAGTATACATTTGTAACGTGATCGCGATATACAGAGATCAAAGCAGTTAGCACAAACACACACAGCTTAAAACGATACATACTCTGGGCTCCACTTGACCGTGGTCAACAAGGGCCTATTTGTTTAGCCGACCATCTCTATGCTAATGTCAGCAAGTGTTCGTGAATGGATGACTTGTAGCTCTGTGATTTTAAACATGACATTTTGTTTCCCTCTCAAATGAATCTTCAATGAAGTTTAGAGCGAGGAGAAACTCATGATTTTCTCCCCTCTTTGTCAACACTCACTGCCTTTTTTGCAGTGGAGAGGATTACTCTCAATGGCAAGTTTTTTTTTTTTTGGGGGGGGGGGGATTTTTCTATCATTACAATGGTCAAACCATTGTCTGTCATGGAATAAGAACAGCAGTTTTGGGAACATACTCCAACCAGTGTGCAGCCAGATGAATTTAGTTTTTTACGGTGCCGTTTGTTGAACCTGGCTGTCTCGTATTTAACAATTAAATAGCTTCTAATCCCATCCCATCCCATCCCAGTCTGTCCTTGGAACTGTCCCATTATGTAGATTAGGGTTGGGTGGAGACTGGAATGACACATCGTCCCATCAACCTGTCCCAACATCGCCGGTATACGATTGTATATCAACGATGTATACAATGTGTAATGCAGCCTGTGTCATGCACAAACCACCAATTTAAAATCTAGTCATTCAACTACAATGTGGAAATCACCTTACCAATATTGTATTTTCTTGTGTGCAGATAAATAAATATAAAGCAAGCATATGGTGATGGGTGGTACCGTTCCGTCTGAACGTGTTTTCAGTAGGCCTACAGCAGGCAATATTGTTACCCCACTCCGCAGTCTATTAAAGCCAGAAAAGGTCAACATGCTTGTGTTCCTTGGCAGAAACCTTTAGGTAGTCCCTGTGCCCAAGAAAGCGAAGGTAACCTGCCTAAATGACTAATGACTTTTAGCACTCACATCTGTAGCCATGAAGTGCTTTGAAAGGCTGGTCATGGCTCACATCAACACCTTTGTTCCAGAAACCCTAGACCCACTCCAATTTGCATACCGCCCCAACAGATCCACAGATAATGCAATCTCTATGGCACTCCACACTGCCCTTTCCCACCTGGACAAAATGAACATCTATGTGGGAATGCTATTCATTGACTACAGCTCAGCGTTCAACACCATAGTGCCCTCAAAGCTCATCAATAAGCTAAGGACTCTGGGACAAAACACCTTCCTCTGCAACTGGATCCTGGACTTCCTGACGGGCTGCCACCAGGTGGTAAGGATAGGTAACAACACATCCGCCACGTTGATCCTCAACATGGGGGCCCCTCAGGGGTGCGTGCTCAGTCCCCTCCTCTACTTCATGTTCACTCATGACTGCACGGCCAGGCACGACTCCAACACCATAATTAAGTTTTCCGATGACACAACAGTGGTAGGCCTGATCACGACAACGACGAGACAGCCTATAGGGAGGAAGCCAGAGACCTGGCCGTGTGGTGCCAGTACAACAACCTCTCCCTCAACGTGATCAAGACAAAAGGAGATGATTGTGGATGACAGGAAAAAGAGGACTGAGCACACCCCCATTCTCATCTAAGGGGCTGCAGTGGAGCAAGTTGAGAGCTTTGTTCCTTGGTGTCCACACTTCACAAACAAACTAACATGGTCCATGCTAGTAGAGGTCGACTGATTATGATTTTTCAACGCCGATACCGATTATTGGAGGACCAAAAAAGCCGATTTGGGAAGGCACACACCTCTCTATATAAGGTCCCACAGTTGACAATGCATGTCAGAGCAAAAACCAAGCCATGAGGTTGAAGGAATTGTCCGTAGAGCTCCAAGACAGGATTGTGTCGAGGCACAGATCTGGTGAAGCGTACCAAAAAATGTCTGCAGTATTGATGGTCCCACAGAACACAGTGGCCTCCATCATCATTCTTGAATGGAAGAAGTTTGGTACCACTAAGACTCTTCCTAGAGCTGACCGCCTGGCCAAACTGAGGAATTGGGGGAGAAAGGCCTTGGTCAGGGAGGTGACTCTGACAAAGCTCCAGAGTTCCAAAGTGGAGATGGGAGAACGTTCCAGATGGATAATCATCTCTGCAGAACTCCACCAATCAGGCCTTTATGGAGAGTGGACAGACGGAAGCCACTTCTCAGTAAAAGGCACATGGCAGCCTGCTTGGAGTTTGCCAAAAGGCACCTGAAGGACTCTCAGACAATGAGAAACAAGATTCTCTGGTGTAATGAAAATAAGATTGGCCTGAATGCCAAGCGTCACATCTGGAGGAAACCTTGCACCATTCCTTCGGTGAAGCATTGTGGTGGCAGCATCATGCTGTGGGGATGTTTTTCAGCGGCAGGGACTAGGAGACTTGAGGGAAGGATGAATGGAGCAAAGTACAGAGAGCTCCTTGATGACCTGCTCTAGAGCGCCCAGGATATAACGACACAAGGCGAGACCCAGATGCAGACATAGGAGGCAGATGATTTTCGCTCTGTTTATTATAGTCCAAGGGGTAGGCAACAGAAAGGTCAGGGACAGGCAAGAGTTCATAACCATGTCAGAGTCCAAAATGGTACAGGGCGGCAGGCAGGCTCGAGGTACGGGGCAGGCAGAATGGTCAGGCAGGCGGGCTCAGAGTCACGACAGGCAAGGGTCAGAACCAGGAGGAAGAGAAAAAAACAGAGACTGGGTAAAACGGGAGCTAGGAGAAAAACGCTGGTTGACTTGGCAAACAAGACGAACGAACTGGCACAGACGGACAGAAAACACAGGAATAAATACACAGGGAATAATGGGGAAGATGGGCGACACTTGGAGGGAGAGACAAGCACAAGGACAGGTGAAACAGATCAGAGTGTGACACAGGACCTCAGACTAGCGCAAAGGTTCACCTTCCAACAGTACAACAAGCCTAAGAACACAGCCAAGACAACGCAGGAGTTGCTTCGGGACAAGTCTCTGAATGTCCTTGAGTGGCCCAGCCAGAGCCCGGACTTGAACCCGATCGAACATCTCTGGAGAGACCTGAAAATAGATGTGCAGCAACGCTCCCTATCCAATCTGACAGAGCTTGAGAGGACCTGCAGAGAAGAATGGGAGAAACACCCCAAATACAGGTGTGCCAAGCTTGTAGCGTCATACCCAAGAAGACTTAAGGCTGTAATCACTGCCAAAGGGGCTTAAACAAAGTACGGAGTAAAGGGTCTGAATACTTATTTGTAATAAATGTGCAATCATTTCTAATAACCTGTTTTTAATACATTTTATAATAAGGCTGTAATGTAACAAAATGTGGGAAAAGTCAAGCGGTCTGAATACTTTCCAAATGCACTGTATAGACAATATGGACAGTATATGGATAGAATATGTAGTATAGCTGAAGAATAGTATATGTACAGCAATAGTTAAACAAGATAGGCCTTGACTAGAATACAGTATACATATGAAGTGGGTAAAACAGTATGTAAACATTATTAAAGTGACCAGTGTTCCATGACTATGTACATATTGCAGCAGCCTTTAAGATGGATGGTAAAGTAACCAGGTGGTAGCCGGCTAGTGACAGTGACTAAAATTCAGGGCAGGTTACTAGGCGGAGGCCGGCTAGTGGTGACTATTTAACAGTCTGATGGCCTTGAGATAGAAGCTGTTTTTCAGTCTCTCTGTCCCAGCTCTGATGCCCCTGTAATGACTGCAACAGGTGGTGATACAGCCCGACAGGATGCTCTCAATGGTGCATCTGTAAAAGTGTGTGGGTCTTAGGGGCCAAGACAAATTTCTTCAGCCTCCTGAGGTTGAAGAGGCACTGTTGCACCTTCTTCACCACACTGTGTGTGGGTGGACCATTTCAGATTGTCAGTGGTGTGTATGCTGAGGAACTCGAAGCTTTTCACCTTCTCCACTGTGGCCTGTCAATGGGGGAGGTGCTCCCTCTGCTGTCTCCAGAAGTCCACGATCAGCTCTTTCGTTTTTGTTGACGTTGTGGTTATTTTTCCCTGCACCACTCCACCAGGGCCCACATTGTTGAAAATCAGGCCTACCACTTATGTGTCATCTGCAAACTTGATGATTGAGTTGGAGACGTGCGTGGGGGCCACATAGTCATGGGTGATCAGGGAGTACAGGATGGGGTAACGTGCTGATGACATACTGCATGTTCACTTTTGATCTGGGTAAGCCACTTCCCTTGGCCTTACACTTGAAAGTTGAAACCCATTGTATCACATTTCAAGATCTCACACCTGACTCTCCTCTCTCCTTGTGGTTCCTATTGACTCTCTCTCTCCCTGCAGGCTATGTCCAGGGGATGAGTGACCTCTCGGCTCCTCTCCTGTTCATCACCCAGACCGAGGTGGAGTCCTTCTGGTGTCTGACAGGCTTTATGGAGATGGTGGTAAGCACCTTACTCTCTTGTCACATAATCATGTATTACCACGTACTGTAAGATTGCTAAAACCATAACATTCTAATGTTGTCTCTCTCTGTCCCTCAGCACCAGAACTTTGAGGAGTCTCAGGAGGCCATGAAGCAGCAGCGTCTCCAGCTCAGCCTGCTGCTGAAGGCTGTGGACCCTGAGCTCCTTGACTACCTGGGTAAACAATGACTATCACTCAGTCTAGGTTTGGGCGATGTCAACCTTTATCCTATCGTGATTATGTACCCATAAAACATTGTGCTACACGATGCTATCGCCCCTCTTGATTTGCCTCGTAAAATAGTAGAAAAATAAATGATATTGTTTGCTCAGTCTCTGTGATTGAGAATTGTTTAGGCTATATACTTGCATCCTTGTTCTTTTTGAAAACCACAACTTTAGGACAACATTTTCTTAAAATAGATTATTTGGGAAATAAACTCCTGTTCATAACTTTAACTTGTCTTAAAGCTTTTACGATTGGCCAGTAGGAGGATAGTGTAAGGAATGACACTGGAGAATAGAAGCAGGTACGCGGAGTTGACATTTAATTAGGAACGGACATGTAACAGGACAGGAACAGCGTCAGAACTGGGAAACACAAAGACAGACGACAAACAATGCAGCAGCGGGGAGCTGGGGAACTGACAAATATAGGGGAGGTAATAAACAAGAGATTGGGTGAGTCCAGGTGAGTCCAATATCGCTGATGCGCGTTGACGAGGGAAGGCAGATGTGCGTAAATGATGGTGGCAGGAGTGCGTAATGCAGGGCAACAAAAGCCAGAACAGGCGTGACAGTACCCCCCCTCTAGGAGCGCCATCCAGCGTCCCACCTGGGCGAGCAGGGCCGAGACATGGGTGCTGGGATGCATAGGAGCTGATGCATAGGAGCCTGACGATCTGGCTGAGGCATGAACGCCTGTCGATCCCGCTGCGGCGTGGAAGCCTGTGGATCTGGCGGAGCATGACGTGGGATGGGAACCTGCCGAGCCAACCTCTCGAGTCAGCTAGGATGTTGAAGCCCAACCAGCTGGCTTAGGCACCCCCGGTTCCATCGGCGGCGAAATCCAAGCTCGACATCACCAACAAAACAAGAAAACTCCTGGGCCCTCTGGGCGAACAAGACCTAACGATCCGGCAGAGGCCCGACAAGGGATGGGCACCTTCCGAGCCAACCGGGGCGAGGAAACCTCTTGAGCCAGCTAGGGCGTGGAAGCCCAATGAGCTGGCTAGGCACACCCGGTTCCATCAGCGGCGACCCAGGACCGGCGTCACCACCAACCGGAACGCAGGTACTCCCCGATGCTTCGTGTGTTGGCTGCGGAATTCTGTAAGGAATGACACTGGAGAATAGAAGCAGGGGAGTTGACATTTAATTAGGAAAGGACGTGCAACAGGACAGGAACAGCGTCAGAACTGGGAAACACAAAGACAGCAGCGGGGAACAGAGCTGGGGAACTGACAAATATAGGGGAGGTAATAAACAGGAGATTGAGTGAGTCCAATTGCGCTGATGCGCGTGACGAGGGAAGGCAGGTGTGCGTAATGCAGGGCAGCCTGGCACCCGGGGAAGAGCCGGAGCAGGCATGACAGAGGTTATTGGCCATTTGATTTTCAACCTCGCATTTAATAAGATTAAACTTGTCATTCGATTTCTTTAAAGGCTATTGATATTGTTTGTTCTCCCTCATTATTAGTCCTCTGGCTACGTTTTTAGGCTATTCAAAAACGTGAAACTCCGTTACATTCGTTGTTTGATCATCAGAAAGCCATGCACAAAATGAAGACGCGTAGCTGTCTTTTTACAGATAAACTGCACCACTGACGTGTCTCTACTGTGTGAGAGTTGTTAAAAGTATAACTAAGGGGCCAAATTATTTCATATATAGTGTGTGACAACAAACAGAGCACCAAATGCTTATTGGAGCTATCTCAACTCATTCTAGATGTGGACAACAGATATGCATCTCTCCTGACTCCTGAACTCTACAAAGAGAGACTGCTACACCAATTGGAATTTGACAATATTTCCACCCGGTCACTGCCATTTTTGGGGTACTTCCCCTAGACCAGAATGCTACCTCGCTGCTAGCTCACTGCCAGGTCTCCACCTTGTCCTCTTTCACTGGAAGTCTGCAAAGCTGCCCTCCTTTATGCAGTGGGTTAAGGAGGTGATGTCATCTGGAGGTGATGTCATCATGTCATGGGTCCCAACAAAAGTTTGACTTAAACTGGCCCCCATTAATACAGTGCGTGGAGAGTCTGTCTATTACTTAGTGTAACTTGCATAGTTTGGTAAGCAGTCATGTCTGTTCTAGTGGCCATTTGTGCTGATAATAATTTTTGTATAACTTTTTTCCCCCATTGGTTTTGTTTCTATCATTGTTTGTTTTGGTTTTTCTTTCCTATTTATCTTTTATAGATACCTTGGAGGGAGGGGGTGGATGGATGGGAGAATGAGGGGTTGGGGTTGTACTGTTTTTGTTTTTAATATCTGAAAATCTATGAATAATGGAAAAAAATAAACATTTATGATTTTGCACTTCTGTCCATTTGTGTAATAGGTGTTGTTAACAGTTATCACCTCAAACACACCCAGAGGGGGCAGGAAATATGCTAAGTGGGTGTCAGGAGAATTCTATACTCCTGTTCATTTACCAATTAAATTATGTTACCCTCAGTCTGTTATATCAGTATTTGTAAGATACTGATAGAAACGAAAACAGACAGAAGCCCAGTTTACCAAAGTGAAATGTTTATTCACGGGAATGTTCTGACATGTACAGTACAGGACCTTCAATTTATAGCGACACACATACTTCCACACCAACCATTAAATCCGCCCGCCAATAAAGCCTAGGGGAGTACGTGAGAATAGTGTCTTCCTACCCTCCCCTAAGATAGGGAGAGACCTGGGACTGGGGAGCACTCAGTGTCCCAGCCAAGGTCGCTTCGGATCTGGCTCAGACAGATAGTCTGTTCTCAAAACACTAGACACATTGTTCCCTAAACGTTGATTCCGACTAAAACCACGCACAGTATTATAATATAATCATTGAATGAGTCTAACACTTACATACATGTATTATAATAATCTAATGATTCAAATTAATTTCATACAATCACATGGTTTCAGACATGGTTTCAGGACTGTAACATTCTAATCATTTACTAAAATACATTTCCTTATCAGTGGGATGCTTGTAATACCCTATATATGACGTCACTCTATTGAAGTTCAGATTTAAAAGAGTTAAGGTAAGTGTTAGGTTGGGGTTAAGTTTAGGGTCAGAGTTATGCTCATAGCAAGGATCCCACTTAGCATCTATTCTTTCATTTTCAAAAAGGTTTTTGTGGATTCTTTGTTGGAGGTAACATCTCAGCAACCTACATGCTTAGAAAAAAGGTCTTATCTAGAACCTAATAGGGTTCTTCTGGTGTCCCCACGGGAGAACCTTTTCAAAAACACTTTTTGGTTCCAGGTAGAACCCTTTTGGCTTCCATGTAAAACCCTTTCCACAGGGGGTTCTACCTGGAACCAAAAAGGGTTCCGCTATGGGGACAGCCAAAGAACCTTTTTGGAACCTTTTTTTCTAAGTGCATGGAACAGTGGATTCTTACAATAACATAGAAGTATACTGTATGCTTCCCACTTTTCACAGAATTAAGCTAATACATTCAACTCTGCCTCCTGACTATTTTATGTTCTTTGGATGTGAATATTGAGTTAAAATAAAAAGGTCCATGATTCTTCCCTTGAAGCCACCTATATCCATCCAGTCACCCCTTTCTGCCTTTCACAACCTATGCTCCCAATTGAAATGGCTAAATAGCCTTGTGTCCACTCAATTTAACAAATCTCAACAAGCAGTAAAACAGTCATTTTTGTATTTTCTATAAATTTACTGACCACAGACTATTAATAAAAGGGAATAAAGCTATCTCTCTGTCTGTGTGCGTATGTTTCCGTGACAACACAACATGAGTGCACACAGCAGATATATAGTAACTGCTCTTGTGATACCTTTAGTAAATGTGGTCAGCATAATCTGATAAATATGAAATGAATCCCTGCCAAACTGTCCAACTAGCAATGTACATATTCCACATGTTTAAATGCATTTAGTCTGTTGCCTCACGTGAGGGTTGAGTTGGATCGCAAGCTTCTAGTTCGACTAGACAACGTGAACCAATAATTGACTACTCGTAGAAATATCCCGCCCACCTTTGGGTCTTGGGTCGGGCTACATGTTTAACACCGCCTAGTTCTGCAACTCCACTTTTTAATGGTGTGATGGGTGGCAGCAAGGGGTACATAATTTTTTGCCCTTTGGTCCGAAAGTAGCTGGTGATCCAGCATCCAATAGGAGTCGGGTAACAAGCAGGAGGACCCTAATCGTACAAAGTACAGTGGCTAAATAACGTTAGCACTCAGAAATATTTTTTTCCCCCACGCAGTTGTGGTTAAAACTTCTGCCTTCAAGATGGACGAGGATAGAGGGAAAGCAACCGACCAACTGAAGCTATGGAAAGAGGACCGAAGCGCTCAGGTTTGTCTATTTCTATGCTTAGTTTGTGTTGTGCAATTCTGTTTAGAAATGGTGAGCGATCATCCAAGGTCGCATTTTTCCTCCTGGACTACTTAACTATAATTCTAACGTTAGATAGCTAGTTATCAACACCTTTACAGAACCATGGTACTGTTCAATACCACGACCAAAGAATGCACATTTGTATTTGAATTGTGTCTGTTTTTGATCATGCAGCCTACAACTAACGTTAGCCTATTACTACTTATTAGCTAGCTATCTTGCACTTGGTCTTCATTAGCTGCTACACCCACAATCACAAAGTCAATAACCCCGCACATTTCTAGTATTTTTCTTCTTAAACTAGTGGAAACCCGTGCAGTTCGGGATTTCTTGATATTTGTTGAATAGAATTCCAAGTTTAGCTAGCTTTTACTCCCATACTTTCGTTACACATGTTTAGCAGATGTTATTATGAGTGTATGCGACCAATAAAATGTGATTTTAATTTGATCTAATGTATTGAAATAACACAACTGCAGAGAAGCAATTTTTTATTGATTTATTTAGCGTCAACTAGCTATAGTACCTCACTTAAATGCCAAGAAGTTGATTGCTTGAGTGTATTTTGCTGGTTTAACTTGAAAATATTACAAATTGAGAATAAAACAATCAGTGATTCTTTGCAATAACTGGAATATATGGACCTTGATTTGTTGGGATAGCAAATGTATCTTGGTCATTGTCTTGCTATAGTTTAGCCTGGACTTTAGCCATGTCAACTCATGGTTACCTAATTATTGGTGCAGGAAGGGTAGGCTTAACGGGTAAACATTAAGCAAGATTTTAAGTAAACAAGGCCAAATGAGAGATGAGAACTGTTTAAGTGGCTTTTAGACTATTTTGTAATGCACACATTGAATTGGAGAAATTGTGCAATGAAGCTGATGTTTGATCATTCAAAGTACAAAACACTAGACCTGTATAATGTCAGAATTGTACCTATATCACACATTCCTAATGGGACCATTGAGTCTTGCGCCCAGGCTATTAAGTGTCAGGTGCACAAAGTATTCCTGTACATTCCTAGTCTTAATATGTGTGTAGTTATGTCTCCTGAGAGCAAGTAAATTAATAAACTGTGTAAGTGCAGCTGATGTGGAGTCAGGGAAATGACCTACTCTGTTACCAAAGGAAAAGTGAGAGACTAGGCCTAATGACTGTGTAAATAAAAAAATTGTAGTGCAGTGTCTTATGTATGATGGCTATGTCATTTCTTCCCCTTCAGAGGCCAGACAACCTGACCACTGGGGCTGGTCACCCGATAGGGGACAAGTTGAATATAATAACAGCGGGTCCCCGGGGGCCCCTCCTAGTGCAGGACACCCCGTTCATAGACGAGATGGCCCACTTTGACCGCGAGCGCATCCCAGAGAGGGTGGTGCATGCCAAGGGAGGCGGTGGGTGTCGAGCACTACCAATACATTTAATCGAAACTGATTGGCATTTATGCTATATACAGTGAGCTCCAAAAGTATTGCATCCAACAACTTTGTATAGTCACAAGCTTGATGTAATCATTGTGTGCTAGGAATATGGGACCAAATACTAAACTTTTGACTACTTTAATATACATATAAGTGAATTTGTCCCAAATACTTTTGGTCCCCTGAAATGGAGGGACTATCTACGCCACTAGATTTGTTGGACCCTCACAAAGTAAGGGTATGGGGGAAACACTTCCCTAGACAGGCCTATCATATTTGAAATAAACATTAGAAAGTGTTGACCTACTTTTCGGTCTAGACCAAAATACTGTGAACTGCTCTTTAGTCGGGGCAGAATATTATTAGGACCATGCTTGATCATGTGACGGTCTGTTGTTGTTGGCCCCCTCTACAGAAGGGTAAAGTGCACCATGTGCATGGCTTTATAAGTAAGTGTTTACTCACTAACCTAACTAGCTAGATTTATACACAGTAACTGTCCATGTCCTGCCTCTTCCACCACAGGAGCTTTTGGGTACTTTGAGGTGACACATGACATCTCTCGCTACTGCAAGGCCAAGGTGTTTGAGCATGTGGGCAAGACCACACCTATTGCCATTCGCTTCTCCACCGTGGGTAAGACTAACCTACATTACATTTTTGTCTTTTTTTCCCCCTGGTATTTACTCAACTTACATGATAAAATAGTATTTTGAGGCTGCTCACTCCAACGTTTCTATAAAACTGCTACAGACACATTTACAGAGTTCCCTTTGTTTCCTTAAGGACATGCAAAAAGAAACCCTATCAGATTTGCTAGCTACCAATTAGACTACTGTTACTGTATATGGAATGACTAATCATGCTTGTCTGCAAAAGCAGTGTTTGCCGATATCAGAATTCTGGACAGTCAGGTAGCCTAGAGGATAAGAGCATTGGGCCAATAGCCAAAAGGTTGCTTGTTCAAATCCCGAGCCGATTAGGTGAAAAAGCTGTTGACATGATCTTGAGCAAGGTACTTAACCCTAATTGCTCCTGTAATATATACACTAGATGACTGACAGAGGGGTGCTTTCTGAAGCCAACGCGCCTCCATCTAGGTACTTCCCCACCATTGTAAAAGAAACAACAACAAAAAAACATGTGTTTTGGAAGCTATAGAAAAGCTTAATTGGCCACAAAATCCACATTTTGCAATCTCCATCTGTCTCCGGACATGAAACCCATTGAAAACCTGTGGTTTGAATTGAAGAGGGAAGTTTATAAGTGCAGACGAAGGATATCAAGGATCTGGAAGGATTCTGTATGTAGGAATCCTCTAAGATGTGTTCTCCAACTCATCAAATATTTAGAAAAATGTTATTTCCCCCAATTTTTATGAGCATACAATATAGCTCAGTATTTGAATGTATTAATGTATACAGTCATATTCTATTGTCTTTATCAATGGTGTCAATCATTTCAGACCCCACTGTACATCAATACATCATTGAATAAATACCAGAAAATACACAATGTCATATTTTTTTAATTCTACAAATAATTTGTTTATACTGGTTGTCCATGTGTGAGTTTCAACCAATTTTGTCTCAAACTCATGTAGCTGGGGAATCAGGCTCAGCTGACACAGTGCGAGACCCACGTGGCTTTGCAGTCAAGTTCTACACTGACGAGGGCAACTGGGACCTTACTGGCAACAACACCCCCATCTTCTTTATCAGGGACGCCATGCTGGTGAGTTCAGACACGTGAGTCAAGATTGCGCCTGGGTGTGCCTTGCCAAGATTCAGTCTTTGACACATGACATGGAGTACAAGGAGTGGAACGTTAGCTAAACAGGCTGGGAACCAGGCTACTCCATTAGTTCATCTCCCCGTGTAATATTAAATGCCATTACCACATCTCTCTGATTTTTCCCTTTTGTTTTGTGCAGTTCCCGTCCTTCGTCCACTCTCAGAAGCGCAACCCCCAGACTCACCTGAAGGACCCAGACATGGTGTGGGATTTCTGGAGCCTGCGGCCTGAGTGTATGCATCAGGTACGGTACCTGCTCCTCTCTACCTGACACCAAACCTTTACACGTGCACGCACAATAGTTAGTTAGAATCCAAAAATACATTGTCGTTTCAGATTTCACTCCATTAACAACTTTAAAGCTATGCCACTATATCTAGAAATGGCGGTTGCTGCATTTAGTTTAAATAGTTTTAAATCTGTTTTCTGATCAGATTATTATATCATGCTTCTACTTACATGTTTTTTAAATTTTTTATTATATCTTATTTACATATCACATTGGCTAAATTGACTGAATATGTGCCTTTTTGTTAATCATTTTGTCTTAATCTCTATGAAGGTGTCCTTCCTGTTCAGTGACCGTGGTCTGCCCGACGGCTTCCGCCACATGAATGGCTACGGATCCCACACCTTCAAGCTGGTCAACGCCGAGCGTCAGCCCGTCTACTGCAAGTTCCACTACAAGGTCAGAGCACAACTAAAAATTATGTTGTGAATGAATGGATAGTACAGGACTAGTGAAATGTACTACACTTAAATGGATATAGGAGTCGACAATACTTAATTAACTGAAGGATGCAAGAGAGTAATGGTGGTAAAAGAAGGAAACGTAGTTATACAAATTGGGACGGGTCCCATAGTAACCCATAGCATCCTTCCTCTGCTCTCCTCTCAGACCAACCAGGGTATCAAGAACTTGAAGCCTGAGGATGCCGAGCGCCTGGCCTCCACCGACCCGGACTACGCCATCCGAGACCTTTACACCTCCATCGCCAACGGCAAATTCCCCTCCTGGTCATTCTACATCCAGGTCATGACCTTTGACCAGGCTGAGAAGTTCCAGTGGAACCCCTTTGACCTGACCAAGGTACCATAGAGATACATAGAGATACAGTTTTAATACTCAATCTTCAATTATGTGGGGACTCTAACCCTTATAGTAGGTGCATACATTTGTATCAATGCTTTGCATAGTTTTTTAAAGAATGTGACAGAAATGCCTTAAATGTCTTAGTATTGTACTTTGTTAGCCATTTTAAACAAGATGTCCCCAAAAATATTGTACATTTGCAGTACTCTGACTTTTCCACCAGAGGGGGACATACTCCACATAACCACTGAAAGATCTGAAAGTGGTCTGAGATCTGCTATGGAGTGGTAGCATTTGTCAATGGTACAATAATGGGCAACTGACTCAATAGCTGCAGTCTAGTCAGGATAATTATTATGTGAAAATAGTACAGTATAGGGGTCATGCACACTTACATTTTCTATTAAAAAAACATCTTTGTCTTCCAAGACTGGCTAGAAATCTCTTGCACATCCATGTACCTTTTTTGGCCTGAGAAGTATCAGCACTTCTCATTTTCCTTAGGTGTGGTCTCACAAGGAGTACCCCCTCATTCCCGTGGGGAGGTTGGTGCTCAACAGAAACCCTGCCAACTACTTTGCTGAGATCGAGCAGCTGGCCTTTGACCCCAGCAATATGCCCCCTGGCATCGAGCCCAGCCCTGACAAGATGCTGCAGGGGCGTCTGTTCTCCTACCCAGACACACACCGCCACCGGCTGGGAACCAACTACCTGCAGCTGCCCGTCAACTGCCCCTTCAGGACCCGTGTGGCCAACTATCAGCGAGACGGGCCTATGTGCATGTTCGACAACCAGGCTGGCGCTCCCAACTACTTCCCCAACAGCTTCAGTGCTCCAGAGGCCCAGCGACAGCACGTGGAAACCAGGTTTAAGGTGTCCCCAGATGTGGGCCGCTACAACAGCGCTGACGATGATAATGTCACACAGGTAATGTATCTATGTAGAGCGCAGTGGATTAGTTCACTGAGATGGGTGTGAATCAGACAGGTGTCTTGTGTTCCATTTTTTTTTTTTTTTTTTAAAGATGTGGGTGTGTATATTTTATTTATTTTATTTGCTACTGCTTGACAAAACAAAATCTTGGTCGGCCAAACAATCCACTAGTCAACTAATTGGGGTCAGCCCTAGTTACATTAAAGTAAACCACAGTTTTGGAAATAGACTGAACAAAATAACAAATGCAACAGGTAAAGTGTTGGTCCCATGTTTGATGAGTTGAAATAAAAGATCCCAGAAATGTTCCATTTGTTCAAAAAGCTTTTCTTTCGTCCCTGTTAGTGATCATTTCTCCTTTGCCAAGATAATCCATCCACCTGACAGGTGTGGCATATCAAGACGCAAATTTTAAACAGCGTGATCATTACACAGATGCACCTTGTGCAGTGGACAATAAAAGGCCACTCTAAAATGTGCAGTTTTATCACCCAACACAATCCCACAGCCGTCTCAAGTCTTGAGTGTGCAATTGGCATGCTGACTGCAGGATTGTCCAACAGAGCTCATGTCCAAGAATTTAATGTTCATTTATCTACCATAAGCCACCTCCAACACCGTTTTTAGAGAATTTAGCAGTACGTACAACCGGCCTCACAACTTTAGGCCACGTGAAGGGTGTTTTTTTTGGCGAGTAGTTTGCTGATGTCAACGTTTTGAACAGCGGCCCCCATGGTGGGGTTATGGTATGGGCAGGCATAAGCTACGGACAACTAACACAATTGCATTTTATTAATGGCAATTTGAATGCACAGAGATACCGTGACGAGATCCTGAGGCCCGTTGTCGTGCCATTCATCTGCCGCCATCACCTCCTGTTTCAGCATGATAATGCATCGCTCCATGTCGCAATGATCTGTACACAATTCCTGGAAGCTGAAAATGTCCCAGTTCTTCCATGGCCTGCATACTAACCAGACATGTCACCTATTAAGCATGTTTGGGATGCTCTGGATTGACGTGTACGACAGTGTGTTCCAGTTCCCGCCAATATCCAGTAACTTCGCACAGCCATTGTAAAGGAGTGGGACGACATTCCACTGGCCACAATCAACAGCCTGATTAACTATGCGAAGGAGATATGTCTCGCAGCATGAGGCAAATGGTGGTCACGTTAAAAAAACATTTTTTTTAAGGTGTATGTGACTAACAGATGCATATCTGTATTCCCAGTCATGTGAAATCCATAGATTATGGCCTAATGAATGTATTTCAATTGAATTATTTATACAGTATGAACTGTAATAATTACATATAATGAAATGCTTATTTATTGATACATTAATAAATCTGTTGGATGGGGGTGACCAGTGATCTGACCTTGTGTGTGGGTGTATTGCAGGTGCGTACCTTCTTCACCGAGGTGCTGAATGAGGAGGAGCGCCAGAGGCTCTGTCAGAACATGGCTGGTGCCCTGAAGGGAGCCCAAGTCTTCATCCAGAAACGCTGGGTGAGTTCTCCTCCTCCTCATTTTGATTGTCTAGGTCACCATTTTTCATCATCATTGTGATCAGCAATCATGTTATTTCTATCAACATTATCATCATTACTATTCAAATCAAAATCTCCTCTACCACACTGTCATCAGAGTATTCACACCCCTGACCTTTTCCACATTTTGGTACGAAGTGGGATTAAAATGAATTTAATTGTAACGATCTACACAAAATATTCTGGAAGAAAAAATCAAATATTTGTAAATGTGTATATAATATGAAAAATAAACCCCCTGAGTCAATACATGTTAGAATCACCTTTGGCAGCGATTATAGCAACATTTGCCAATTTTTCTTTTCAAAATTCTTCAAGCTCTGTCAAATCGGTTGTTTGGCGTGGCTAGGCAACCATTTTTCAGGTCTTGCCATAGATTTTCAAGCAGATTTAAGTCAAAACTGTGACTCGGCCACCCAGGAACATTCACTGTCTTATTGGTACTGTAAGCAACTCCAGTGTAGATGTGGCCTTGTTTTAGGTTATTATCCTACTGAAAGGTGAATTCATCTCCCAGTGTCTGGTGGAAAGCAGACTGAACCAGGTTTTACCTCTAGGATTTTTATTCTTTACAGGCTTCTGTTTCACTCTGTCAATAAGATCAGTATTGTGGAGGAACTACAATGATGTTGATCCATCCTCAGTTCTATCACAGCCATTAAACTCTGTAATTGTTGTAAAGTCACCATTGGCCTCATGGTGAAATCCGGGAGCGGTTTCCTTCCTCTCCGTCAGAGTTAGGAAGGATGCCTGTATCTTTGTAATAACTAGGTGTATTCACCAGCCAAGTGTAATTAGTGACTTCACCATGCTCAAAGGGATATTCAATGTCAGTTTTTATTTTTTTTATCTCCCGATAGGTACCTATCTTTGCCAGACATTAAACAACATCCCTGGTTTTTGTGGTTGAATCTGTTTGAAATTCACTGCTCGACTGAGGGATCTTTCAGATAGTTTTGTGTATTGTACAGAGATGAGGTAGTCATTAAACTCATCTTATACAATATTATTGCACAGTGAGTCCATGCAACTTATTATGTGACTTGTTAAACACATTTTTACTCCTGAGCTTATTTAGGCTGCCATAACAAACAGGTTGAATACTTTGTTGACTCAAAATATTTCATATTTTCCTTTTTAATTGATTTTATAAATATTTAGGAAAACGTTATTAAATGTTGACATTATGGGGTATTGTGTGCAGGCCAGAAAAAATAAAAGATCTCTATTTAAATTCAGGCTGTATAACACAACAAGATGTGGGGAAAAAGTCAAGTGGTGTGAATACTTTCTGAAGGCAAAGTATGTATATTTCCCAGGCATCATCTGCCTCACTACCATGAAGGTCATCTTTGCAATGCAATGTTGTATAATGCATCTATTTTACTGCCATCGCTATCAACACTTCTGACTGTCTCTGCGCCCTGTTTTTCCAGGTTCAGAATCTGATGGCTGTGCATGCAGACTATGGGAACGGGGTTCAGACCCTACTCAAAAACACTGAGCCCACGAAGGTAAGTCCATTCATTCTTGTCAACGGACACTAAAGCTTATGTCAATTAAAAGGGTATTTCATTCAAAGTATAGTTAAATAGGAAAAGCACTTGCATATCTGAGACGGCTCGTTGCAGATTCTTGGGAATAATTGGATGGAATATATTTGTTTCTCTCAAGTTTAGTGTTGAGCTCTCTTCTCTTTCTCTCCCTTTGTCTCCTTCCCTCCTCCTCTCTCCAAGGACACTGTGAGAGTTTACACCCGTGGAGGTGCCTCTACCATCGCTGCCTCCAAGATGTGATGCCTTAACTTCCACCTGGGGGCAGTTGCACTTACCATCCGCTATAGAATATCTTACTACCGACCGTCCGTAAATGCTATAGCTAATTAAATGGCAAGCTATCATGATTGTTTTTGTAATTCCTCAGGCTATTTACTGCACAGATGACGAGAGACAGCATTGCTGTCAGTTCTTACATGTAGTTTTCTGTCCATTTTGCCTAAGTTCACACAGAAATGAATATAGTCAGACTGCAGCCCTATGGGAGAAGATCTGTCCCCACATCAGTCAAATACATAGACGCTATCTGAAAAGCTGTGCATTTATTCAGTTTATAGTATAATTTTTTATTCCATTGGCAGTATATTGTTTAATCTCTTTCCCAATTACTTATTGTTTGTGTATCCATGCCTCATGTATGCCCTGATAGTTAGCTTAAACAGGTATGCGTTAGCTAGCCTAAATGCAAAATATGACATTTATTCTAGTTAAACAAACCACCAATGTCTTCAAATAAGGTTCATAATTATTGTACAGTATTTAGCAGTTTAAACTTCTGAGTTTTCTTTAAAAAAAAACAATTGCTTAGGCCTTCACCATATTTCTTGGTTATATTAGAAATTGTTTCAAGCCAACGATCGGTGTGATTCAGTCATGAATTAAGTCCTCGTCCTCGCAGCCAAAACAACAAAGCAGTGCCTTTTTGGGTTAGTCACAAATACCTAACACCATGGCAGGATCAGGGCTTTGCCTAGACTTTTAATCACTATGTAAAAATTGTCATGTACTAAATGTTTTCTGTATATTAGTGTTGATTTGTGTAGATACTCTGTACCAAAATGAATCACTGAAGAGTTGTGGTTTGGTTGAGTTAGGGCTGGGGAATTAAGAAGCACCACTGTTTCCTGTAAAGGAAATAGTCCTTATCTCTTCTCACAAGCCTCCAGACTCGATTGCTATGTTGCATCTCATCACTGTTAGTGTTTCTGTGTAAGGTAGCATTCCCGCTCATATCGCCCATGAAGTGATTTGTTATATTAACAAGAAATTGTGAACATCTTTTAACCACAAAATGAGATGCTAATAAATCAAAAGGTAATGCGATATGTGTGGTTTTGGTGTGTCAGGTCTTCTTTACACCAATCTTAACTCCAGGGTATGCCGGCTGTTATTGCCCAGGACTAAGCCTGATTCTACATATCATGCCCTTGATTAGTTGATAGGAGTGTTACTGGGCTGGAATAAAAGCCTTGTCACACAGTTGGTCTCCAAGATCAGTTGTGAAGAACAGGCAGAGCGTACTTTAAGCTTTCCTAACTAGCGATCCAGTGTTCAAACACAATATCAACCATGCCACTTCAGCATGCTTTTGTGGCACAGTCAATGCCACGAAGGGCTACGGGCCGATGTTGAGAGTTCGCCATCCATTACGGGCAAAACTTGAGTCCTTGCTTTTCTGCAGACAATGATCAGCTAGGGGGAAATACGATTTTTAACATGTTATGCTATATTTATAATTGTATAAAATATATGCAATGAATTTACCACCAACAGGTTTATGTGCCAATGAACCACACCACAAATAAGCAAAGCACAACTACATACTGATTACTACATACTGGGGCGGCAGGTAGCGTTGGGCCAGCAATCGAAAGGATTCTGGATTGAATCCCTAAACTGACTAAATTAACATCTGTCATTCTGCCCCTGAAAAAAGCATTTAACCCACTGTTCCTTGGTAGACTGTCATTGTAAATAAGAATTTGCTCTTAACTGACTTGCCTAGTTAGTTAATTAAATAAAGATTTTTTGTTTTATCAAATATAGTATGTCAATCTCGACCAACAGGAAATGCATCACTCCCTATCCAGTGTCAAAGGTTTGTTTTGACAATCTGGGAATGTCATTCAACGTTTTGGTGTTTTGTAACAGATGCCTCTTTCCATTCCTCAAATGGCCAGGGCACAGTTTGGATGCTGGAATTATATTCGAGTGGACAAACGTGTGTGCTGGTAGCATACAGGAGAGCTTTGAAGTAGCCTGATCAGATGAAAACAATGTGACTAATTGTGTTTATGACACATAAAATGTTAAACAAATATGTATGCTATATTGAAACAGAAAGAATGTGCAGAAAGAATAGCCGCTCGGATCGGAGACCTGGCAGAGCGTGCTTTAAGCTTTGTTTAATGACTGGGCCTGCTGGGAGCATAGACCTATGTTGCAACGTTATTATAAAACGATTTTGGAGAATGATGATCCGCAACAGCGCATTTCAGTATCAGAAGTAAAAGAAATACAGCCAAACTCACCTGACACTGCCTTTTTAGACCTTATAAACTGTCGAGTACCAAAAACTAATCAAAATGGAATGAAACATAAAATAAAGATATATAAAAACTACTCATTGCATGGTGGTGTTGTAGGCTAGTTTAGGTAGGACCATGTTATCGTCCCTAGACAAGTTCAATAGGGGAGCTTATTGAGCTAGATGTCTCATGTCTTGCGCAATGACGTACGTGGCTTCTCCGCTGCCTACCAGATATGCATCTGGTGTTGCGGATTTATTTATAAAATTGGTGCAGCTTTGAATTATTATTTTTTTTTGTGGTATGATTGCTAGTTAGCCTATTGCAGAACTGGACAAACGATCCACCTACCACTATTGCCACTAGGAATGGTAGGTAGAGAGCAGGATATACAGTTTAACTGGTTTACACTCCCAAAAGCTAAAACAAAAAGTTAGACAACCCCTCCCCTATTGAGCAAGAGAGTCTCTAGGGGAATCAACATTTACAAATTTACTGGAAACCGTGCTTATGCCTGCAACCTTCGCCGCGCCTGCTATATAGGCTACGTTTTGCCTTCACCTTTCCTCACAAATTAAAATTTT
Source organism: Oncorhynchus mykiss (assembly GCF_013265735.2). Classification (NCBI taxonomy): domain Eukaryota; kingdom Metazoa; phylum Chordata; class Actinopteri; order Salmoniformes; family Salmonidae; genus Oncorhynchus; species Oncorhynchus mykiss. The sequence goes on from NC_048581.1 coordinate 32,986,694, forward strand.
CTTCGGCTCGCTCTTTTTCGTTTGCCCGAGAAGCTTTGTGTTTTTTTAACACTAAGCTAAATAAGAATCTGTATTCGCTTGCCATGGATCAATCACCATCCTATCAGCCAGAGTTTGTCCCAATGAACGGAAATAAATACATGCGCCTTGAAGACCCTCACGGAGCGCCCAAGTTCCAACATACCGTCGTCTTGGGACTGCCCCAGCCCGTTGTACCTCAGCCCAGGGATCACATTATCTGGTCGCTTTGCAGCCTCGTGTACGGCAACCCATTATGTCTCGGAATGTTAGCAGTGTATTTCTCCATAAAGGTGAGTTGGAATTAAGTGACTTAATATAACATTGTCTGTTGTAGGGCGTGTAATTGTCTGGATTTTGAAGTTGGGCATGTTATTATATGGGCGACCAACTTTGAACTATGGAAAGAGGAGCACAGTATAACAATGTTCCAAATGTATGTTTTGTTTTCTTGTTATCACACTGTTCTAAAAAATGTGTAGCCTATACCTCATCTACAGGCTCTATCAACCTGCCCTCTGAAAGTGTATTAAGGAGTATTAAACCACAGAGGATAATACATCACTGAGATCCTCCCATTAGTGTGACATGTCATGTCTTGTGCATGTTGTTAACTAATATGCATAGCTACATAAACAGGGGCGGCAGGGTAGCCTAGTGGTTAGAGCGTTGGACTAGTAACCGGAAGGTTGTGAGTTCAAACCCCCGAGCTGACAAGGTACAAATCTGTCGTTCTGCCCCTGAACAGGCAGTTAACCCACTGTTCCCAGGCCGTCATTGAAAATAAGAATTTGTTCTTAACTGACTTGCCTGGTTAAATAAAGGTAAAATAAAAATAAAAAAAAAAAATCAGCAACATGTGAATGATTCCATAATATAAATTATTCTACATTTTGTCTTCCAGTCCAGGGATAGGAAGATGGTTGGAGACTTGGAGGGAGCAAGAAAACACGGGAAGACTGCACGCTGCTTTAATGTTGTGACCCTGACCCTGGTCATCCTCGGGCTGCTCTTCCTCTTCATCATCTATGGTTTCTTCATCTACAACATCTCACACTTGTAGTGTAGTTCCAGTCTTTGCTTTTGTCAAAAGTGTCTTTCCAGATGTTTAAACACCTCTCTAGGATTGTGTCCTGATACATTTCTCTTACACACACACACACACCACAGAATTTCCCTCTGCACTGTGTACCAGATGTTATTTGCACCTCTTTAGTGAAGTGTTTTAGAGATGCACGATGATTCTGTTGAAGTTTACATTCAAATGTTATTTTCATCAATAAATATACGTTTTGTAAATGCATTCCATTTGAGTCTTTATAGCTAATAATGGTTAACGTTTCTGTTTCACTCATCCCATATAGACATACACTCACTTAATGAGACATGGCTTCTCTTTCTACTTTGTTGTCGCTCTCCAACAATGTTTGAGTCACAATCCGTTCTATTTCTGGATGGTAAAATGACTTGTCCTTGTGTGATATAAACATGTAGGAATTAGAGTATGTTGACCAACTTTATCAACCCCAAGAATGAACTGTATTAGGTATTTTTGACTTATTACTCTGATACAAATTGTAAACAGATGTTGATGTAAAAGTGGAATTTCCAGCAATGTAAAAAATCCAGGCCTAGTTTCCAAAGACAAGATATATCACCCGGAATGTCTGGCTGGCTGGGTCACAGCTTCTGAGTTGGATGACCGTTCAAAACAAATTTTTCAGTCGGAGCTCGTTTTTGTTCAATTTTCCAGTTGTCTTGAAGACACTGAAGTCGTAGATTATCAAGTTCAGTTTCCGAGTTCCCAGTTGGTTTGAACGCGGCATTCATACCTTTTTATTTGATTTTTATTCCAAGTCCAAATGACAAATATCAGGCCCAAATATTAATTATACAAATTATCAGCAATCAATAACTTAAATGTGTCTACCGTGTCCAGATTCCCTATATTCAAACGACAATATGCATACTACAAATGGTGGAATATGCTAAATATGATAACGCAACAACTGATGGCAGTAGCTAACTACTGTAGCTAACTAGCCAGCTAACCTCTGTAGCTAGTCAGCAAGCAATGCTAAAGGGATTGTATACGGGTTGGCATAATTTTTTTAGCTAGCTGACTAGCATTTCTGAGGCTTATTTCCTCCAACGTTATATTGAAAAGGTGCCTCTTGTTCCCAAAACATAAGTTTTCTGGAGACTTGAGGGAGGGGTGCTGATGACGCTGCCCACTGTATGCACTTTTGCTAGCCTGATTTCGTCCAGACTGAGGAGAAATATGTACACAATGAATTCCTGACCACCTCCTGGAGTGGTCAGACAGATCTAAACACAATCAGACCACAAATCCACTTTTATGCATCCAGATCCGTCTTTTCAATGCAATCTTCGTATTCTGATAGCGGAAGTCACATGTAAGTATCAAGTGTAGACATGAACAGAGACACAGGTGGCAGGCGCCGCGGTCCCGTTACTATGGTAACCAATCACCCTTAAAGGGGCAGCTGAACATTTTGTCTCTGAAATTTCACTCATGCCACAAAAATGAAAAGACATTGAGCAACATTTATTGTTTTAGAAACATTACAAAGCATGGTCATCTGTTTTTTGTGTGTTTTTTTCTATGTATTGTAGTGAAACAGCAGGGAGCAGGTCTCGAACCCTCAACCTTCTAGCCCGAGGTCCGGCGAGCTAATCGACTGTGCCGCAAAAGCATGCTCCTGTGGCAGGGTCGATTTCCGCGCTTATAAACCCAGGGTCGTTACACTACTCCCTCCTTTCAAAGAGCTGTCGTGAATGCAAGGGCCGATCACTTCTGACACCAATGTAATGAAACAGCAGGGAGCAGGTCTCATACCCTCGACCTTCGAGCCCGAGGTCCGGCGCGCTATTGACTGTGGCAAAAGCATGCTCATGTGGCAGAATCGATTCCTGCGCTTATAAACCCAGGGTCTTTACAGTATGTATGTCACAAAAAAATATTTGGCTGGTAAAAAAATCTGAGTTGCTGGCAGATTTTTGTTCAACTACCTACCACAGTGATGGGTAAAAAAACCCACTATTCAACTCATGTTAAAATACTTAAATGTATTATTTATTCTGTCCTTCTCCCTGCCTGATCTGACAAAGTTGGATTGGTAGCTGGAGACGTTATCTATTTATACACACTGATTACTTAGTTCAAGATGTGAAGGAAGCAGAAGCACTTGTAACAAGGCTGCATTTTAAAGGGATTTCCTCTTGGCAGTATAGTTTGTAATGAAAGCAGATGAGTAGCGTGAGATGATCCAGATCAGGGCTAAAAGGAGGAGGAGACTATGGGTGAATGTTTTTTTCCTAACCTTATTAGGTCTGCTGCATAATGTTTTTGACCAGAAATAGATTTGTATATGAAAACGCCACATTAGACAACTATGTGCCGTTAGCAGTTTGCTAAAAGGCATGAAGCTCAAAAGGCAAATTATCCTTCTGAGTCTCAAGCAGAGCATGAAATGAACACCCACCACCTGCGAGTAGATCTAGGTATTGGCGGGGGAAAAATTTTTATATTTCAGCAGCCACGTTGGCGGGTGGTCATCTTGTAAAGCTCTACTGTGCAAGCATTACATTGGTGAATATAAATTCAAAAGTCAAGTATGAGCACATGTGTGAGTTACGGTAAGAAAATGCTGCAGTAGCTGTTTTCAAAGTATTTCTGCTGTTTCCACTTCAATCGGTGTAGATGAAGGGGAGGAGACAGGTTAAAGAAGGATTTTTAAGAGACCATTGAGACCATTGAGACATGGATTGTACACTACCAGTCAGAAGCTTTAGAACACCTACTCATTCAAGGGTTTTCCTTTATTTTACTACTTTCTACATTGTAAAATAATAGTGAAGATCTCAAAACAATGAAATAACACATGGAATCGTGTGGTAACCAAAAAAGTGATGAACAAATAAAAATACATGTCATATTTGAGATTCTTCAAATAGCCACCGTTTGCCTTGATGACAGCTTTGCACACCCTTGTCATTCTCTCAACCAGCTTTACCTGGAATGCTTTTCCAACAGTCTTGAAGGAGTTCCCACATATTCTGATCATTTGTTGGATGCTTTTTCGACTCATCCCAAACCATCTTAATTTGGTTGAGGTCGGGTGATTGTGGAGGCCAGGTCATCTGATGCAGCACTCCATCACTCTCCTTCTTGGTCAAATAGCCCTTACACAGCCTGGAGGTGTGTTGGGTCATTGTCCTGCCGAAAAACAAGTAATAGTCCCACTAAGCCCAAACCAGATGAGATTCCTTATTGCTGCAGAATGCTGTGGATAGCCATGCTGGTTATGTGTTCCTTGAATTCTAAATAAATCACAGACCGTGTCACCAGCAAAGCACCCCTACACCATAACACTTCCTTCTCCATGCTTTACGTGGGGAATACACATGCGGATATCATCCATGCACCCACTCCGTGTCTCACAAAGACAAGGCGGTTGGAACCCAAAATCTCAAATTTGGACTCCAAACCAAAGGACACATTTCCAGCAGTCTAATGTCCATTGCTTGTGTTTCTTGGCCCAAGAATCTTCTTATTATTGGCGTCCTTTAGTAGTGCTTTCTTTGCAGCAATTCGACCATGAAGGCCTGATTCACACGTACCCCTCTAAACAGTTGATGTTGAGATGGGTCTGTTACTTGAACTCTGTGAAGCATTTATTTGGGCTGCAATTTAAGAGGCTGGTAATTCTAATGAATTTATCCTCTGCAACAGAAGTAACTCGGAGTCTTCCATTCCTGTGGCGGACCTCATGAGAGACAGTTTCATCATAGCACTTGATGGTTTTTGCAACTGCACTTGAAGAAGCGTTCAAAGTTCTTGAAATGGTCTGTATTGACTGAACTTCATGTCTTAAAGTAATGACAGACTGTCGTTTCTCTTTGCTTATTTGAGCAGTTCTTGCCACAATTTAGACTAGGTATTTTACCAAATAGGGCTATCTTCTGTGTACCCCCTTATCTTGTCACAACACAACTGATTGGCTCAAACGCATTAACAAGGAAAGAACTTCCACACATGAACTTTTAATTGAAATGCATTCCAGGTGACTACCTCATGAAGCTGGTTGAGCAAATGTCAAGATTGTGCAAAGCTGTCATCAAGGCAAAGGGTGGCTATTTGAAGAATCTCAAATTTGAAATATATTTAGATTTGCTTAACACTTTTTTTAGTTACTACATGATTCCATATGTGTTATTTCATAGTTTTAATGTCTTCACTATTATTCTACATTGTAGAACATAGCAAAAAGAAAAGAAAAAACCTTGTGTTCTAAAACGTTTGACCGGTAGTGTGTATGTGAGCCATTCTAAGGGTGAATGGACAAGACAAAAGATGTGTCTTTGAATGGGGTATGGTAGTTGGTGCCAGGCGCACCGGTTTAAGTGTGTCAAGAACTGCAACGCTGCTGGGTTTTTCACGCTCAACAGTTGTCTATGTGTATCAAGAATAGTCCACCACCTAAAGGACATCCAGCCAACTTGACACAATTGTGGAAAGCATTAGAGTCAACATGGGCCAGCATCCTTGTGGAATGCTTTCGACACCTTGTGGAGTCCATACCCTGACAAATTCAGGCTGTTCTGAGTGCAAAACGGGGTGCAACTCAATATTAGGAAGGTGTTCCTAATGTTTTGTTCACTCAGTGTATATTCGCATACATACTTTTTTTATTGACATCACATGACTTCCAAACTATAATGTCCTTTATGCACAAAAAGGGATTAGGCCCTAAATACTCCAGTGCCTTTTTATTAAACCCGTAATGGATACCCTAAAACATGTTTTAATACTTTAAATGACAGAATTAGTCAATTATGGTAAAAAGCCACTCAGCGGTCCCCCAAAATAGTTTCAGAAGCTTCTCGTCATTCCACAGCTGGCTACAACATTATCCTGAGTCATGTCCATTCGGCACAAAACCTAAGATAACAAACCTAGACTTGTCCAATAAGAAATGCTCATTTTCATTTTGCGTTGCCGAACGTTTTAAAATATTTGATTCATCCTGGTTGGACATGGCTGCTATGTTTGGCTTTGTTGCCTCAGACACTGAAATGTTGATAATCCTCTCAGCCCTACCCGATATGCCTCATTCTTGGATGTGGCAAGACAACTTAACTTAGGCACCATCCAGCTAGCTTGACACAACTGTGGGAAGCATTAGAGTCAAGATGGGCCATTATCCCTGTGGAATGCTTTCGACACCTTGTAGAGTCCATCCTCTGATGAATTGAGGCTAAAGTATGGGGGGGTGCAATAATGCTGCCAAGGAATAACATGTATAAACTGAACAGTATTTGGCCCAAAATCGATCCTCGAAGGAAAGCACATGAGATCTCAATTTCTCTTGAGGCATGGTCACCCAGGGCAATAACATGTTATCTGTCAGTCAGATATGTCTTAAACCAGTTCAGTACTGAGCCTGAGAGGCCATCCCAATTCTGTAGTCTGTCTAAGAGGACAGTGGCGTCAGTGCCGTTTATGATGAGGGAGGCCATTTTTTTTTTTCATGAGCATGGCCTTATTTCTATTACAGCATGATGGATGACTGTCATTCATATTCCTTTCACCCAGTTCAATATAACATCGATGGGTTTAGGCTACTACATGATACTCAAATTTTCCTCATACCCATCATGAGTTTGCTACAACCTAGCCTATTAATGAAAGTTAACAATGTAGGTGCAAAGAGGTCGAGAGAGAAATTTGAGATGACAGACTGACACATGGACAGACAGTGATACATTCAATACCGCCTTGCACACTCTTGCCTGCATCTAGTTTATCTAGGGTGTCATCATTAGTCCAACAGTTGCAAACGAGAGTTTCTATTGAACAAATTCAGGCACTCGTTTCCCCGTTTGTTTGCTTCCGTTGAAGAAACTTTTATCAACAGAATCGGCGGATTGAATACACCCCTGATCATAGCATCCACTTTGTATTCATTGTAGCCTCTATGCACTCTCCTTCTCTCACCTTTTCCCTCTGCATAGGTCACTCCATAGACCCTCATCAAGATTAATACCTAGATCTTATTCCCATCTAAGTTGGGGTTTATCTATCCCAGGCAGTGTTAGTCCTGACATAAGAGCATCGTATACACAGGAAATGGTCTTGAACAGTGGTTGGTCTGCGTGGCAGGGTTGTTCAACAGGTGACATCTTAGGTAGGTTCCATTGTCCCTTGAGAGTCACCCTAATAACATTTCATAGTTATTGGTAACTAAAGAAGTCCCTGTTAGACAAGTGGTATTTCTGTTTCATCTGTTCAAAAGACTTAAGAATTTCCTCCTCATAACAATGTTCCAGAAGAGTGATCCCCTTATCAGACCATGGTCTAAAGTTACTATTCTGGAAAAACATGTGAATCAATCTATCGTTCCATAGAGCGGTTTTAGGGGAAGAGAATCCCCCTCGTCCGAACAGCTCATGCAGTTTGCACCATGCCAGGACAGAATGTATGATTAAAGGGTTGTCTGTGATGGTTCCTAATTTTGCTACAATTTGTATGAATGACGAACAGAAATTTGGAGAAATCAACTAAGCAAGTGGGACATGGTTTTTGTGGTCTATAGAGGGTTTCAACAAGCACAGATGGTTGACATTTTAACAATAAAGCATGATGTTTAAATGAACTGAGGTGACCGACAGAGATGTCCCTGCCATTTAGAACATTCAAAAAATAGTGACTGTCCCTCCACCTTTTATTCATTGTCTCAAAGAATGACAAAAACTATAGTTTGGGGGAGAAGCTTCAATAAGACAAGTTTCAGTTAGAAACATACAGTTCTAGATTGTGCTCTGAAATAAGATTTATTTGAGTGATCTAACATTAAATAGTCCCATCCTCATTTTGACAGGGCTGCCCTGTTTTTAAGGAACTTGCCTTGAAACAGTTAACGCAACAGGGACAAGATTTCTCACATTTGATCCAGTCTGTTTTTGTTGTCTTTGTTATCGAGATAACACATGTGTGAAACTAGCCACAATAAGGATTAACCATGATAGTGGAATTTGCAGCTCACCTTCAAAATAAAAGTCCCCCATTGAAACTGATCCAAATAGTGAAATAATAGTCGGCAACACAAAATATTTAGTGGGGGGATAATGAAACACACACAAAAATATATATAAAAAATTGTATTAAACTCCCACACGCACTTACAAATCACTTATTTCAAGTCATTTCTGTAAATAATTCCTTTAAAAAAAAAATAGTAAATAATTTCTGCAGACACTTACATTTCCAAACTGCTATTGAAAAGACATTAATTTGCAGTCAACACACAACTTAAATAGTAATATCGTTCAGTGACATGTAACACATTGTTGTGAATGTATTTCTGAACATGAGGTCCTGTATGTGTGACATGTATGAGGTCCTTATTTTTTCCCCCAAAATGTTAAGACTTTGAGAGTATGGAAACCCAAATCACTATGACTCTGTAAACACTCAGGTTGTACAACACATTTGACACAAGGTTTGTTATAAAAATAAAAATAACTATTTATTATGAGTTTGTCTGCACACCATTTATTTACACAATCATATGTCACATTTGTTGTAAGCTACATCAGTTGTACAACCTGAGCTTATATATATATATATAAATATATGTTGTTGTTGCTTAATTGTTTGATTGTTTTTGTTAAAAGTACCAGTTATGCTACAACAAACAGTGGCAGAAGTCATTTTGGAGTTGTCCTCCAGGCCCAGGATACAGGAGGCGAGGCTTAGGAGAAAAGAGACTGAGTTGGCTACACTCCTGACAGCCTCACCCTACAAGAGGTTCCTGGAGAACAAGGAAAAAATAACTAAGAGAGAAGTAAGAAAGCAAAGGGAGAAAGAAAGTTATGATACTGAAGAAAGCTGTGGCCCCACTGAAAAAAAGTTGTCCAGGTTCCAAATCCACAACATACACCCTAAAAGAAGGGGATGCAGAATGCTTGTTCTGTAACGAGCTCTTCTCTGTTAGCGGTGGGGACTGACTGGATATGGTGAGAACAGTGTCAGAGGTTGGGCTCACGAACTATGCACAAATTTAATTTGGGTGGGATTAATTTGCGACATCTGTGTCAATAAAAAAATCAGGGGAAATGCCTGTGTGAAGTTGTTGTAATGAAATGTTTAGTGTGTGTGTTTAATCAATATTTAATCGGTTATATTCCAATGTCATTTGTTTAAAAAAAATTATAAATATTCCAAACTATTGACAATGATTTGCTCTTCAATTTCAAAACAGCTGGGATTAAATTGCTTGCCTTATTCACCTTCGCATGATTGCTAGTTACCCTATTGCAGAAGTGGACAAACAACACACCTACCACTATTTTGTTTACCTTTATTTAACAAGGCAAGACAGTTAAGAACAATCTCTTATTTTCAATGACGGTTTGTTCAGGGGAAGAACGACAGATTTATTTGACCTAGTCAGCTCTGGATTCAATCTTGCAACCTTTCAGTTACTAGTCCAGCGCGCTAACCACTAGGCTACATGCCACCCCATATTGTCACCACAGATAGAGCGCAGGACAGACAGTTTGAATGGTATACACTCCCAAAAGCAAAAAGTAAGACAATCCCCCTTCCCTATTGTTCAAGAGAGGGTCCGGAAATCCAAACGTACAAATTTACTGGAAACTTAAGACTGCATCCTTCGCCACTCCTCCTGCTATATAGGCTACTTTTTGCCTCCCATTTTACCCTATGATTGGTAGTTACCCTATTGCAGAACTAGACAAAAGATCCACCTACCACTAGTGTCACAATTAATGGTAGATAGAGGGCAGGATAGACAGTTTGACTGGTAAACACTCCCAAAAGCAAAACGTTAGACAAGCCAATCCCCTATAGTGCAAAAAGGGTCCAGAAATCTAAATTTACCAGAAACAGTGCTTATGTCTGCATCTCCTAGTGGTTAGAGCGTTGGACTTGTAACTGAAAGGTTGCAAGTTCAAATCCCAGAGCTGACAAGGTACATCTGTCGTTCTGCCCCTGAACAGGCAGTTAACCCACTGTTCCTAGGCCATCATTGAAAATAAGAATATGTTCTTAACTGACTTGCCTAGTTAAATAAAGGTAAAAAAAAAAAAACGTATTTAGACGCCACACCTGTCAGGTGGATTATCTTGGCAAAGGATAAATGCTCAGTAACAGGGATGTAATGCTCAACATTTTTGTGCGTATGGAACATTTCTGGGATATTTTAATTCAGCTCATGGAATATGGGACCAACACTTTAGGCCGTCATTGAAAATAAGAATTTGTTCTTAACTGACTTGCCTAGTTAAATAAAGGTAAACTAAAAAATGTCACAAAATAGATGGCATCATGAGGAGGGAAAATCTGTGTAAAAGGGGTAAAACATAAATATCCCAACATGGCTTGTCTTTGTACTTTGCGGTTGCTCTCCAACAATGTTTAAACCACAATGTGTACTATTATGGTTGCTAAAATGACTTGTCCTTGTGTGATATAAATGTGTAGGAATTAGAGTATGTTGAACAACTTTATCAACCCCAAGAATGAACTGTATTAGGTATTTTTGACTTATTACTCTGATACAAATTATAAAATTGTAAAAGTAGAATTTCCAGCAGTGTAAAATGCCCAGGCCTGGTTTCTGGAGACAAGCTACATCACCAGGAATCCCTGGCTGGCTGTGTCACAGTATTCTTGAATCGCTTACTATCATTATTTTCCCTCTGGAGAAATACGTTGTGAGACTTTTTCCATTTACACACAGAGATGGCTTACTTCAAGATGGGGAGGAAGGAGGCGGCAGGGCTTGTAAACAAGGATGCATTTTTATAGGGATTCAGACAGATTTCATCTTGTCAGTATAGTTATTTAAGGAAAGCAAATCAGTAGAGTGAGATGATCCTGATCAGATGATTGGGACAAAGCTAAAAATAAATCAAGGGGGAGTTGGGGGTCATTTTCAGGCTCCTTGCAAAGCTCGAAAGCCTGCAGAGTTCTGGGCCCTTTCTGGTCTAAATATCACGTTTGAAGGTAAGACCCAGGTGCAGACAGTGTCGAAGTAACAAAAGTTTATTAATTTGAACACGGGAAGGCAAAGGTACAGGACGGCAGGCTCAAGGTCAGGTCAGGCAGAGGTCGGTAATCCAGAGTAGAGGGCACAGGTACAGGACGGCACGCATGCTCAGGATCAGGGCAGGCATAGTTCGGGAAATCCAGAGTAGAGTGCAAAGATACAGGACGGCAGGCAGGGTCAGGGTCAGGTCAGGCAGAGGTCGGTAATCCAGAGTAGAGGGCACAGGTACAGGACGGCAGGCAGGGTCGGGGCAGGAAGAAAGGACAAAACCAGGAAAATAGACAAGGCAGGATCAAGGGGGTAAATGCGGGTAGGTTTGAGGAACAAAGGAAACTCATACAGATAGATAGAAAACACAGGTATAAGTACCCAATGGATAATGGGGAAGATGGGTGACACCTGGAGGGGGGTGGAGACAAGCACAAGGACAGGTGAAACAGATCCGGGTGTGACACTAAATGACGTAGGAGACTATGGCAACATGTTCTTATGCCAAAAGTGTGCATTTTGGGTGGCTAAGTTGAACACTTTTTTGGTTACTACATGATTCTGTATCTGTTATTTCATAGTTTATGTCTTGACTATTATTCTACAATGTCGAAAATAGTACAAATAAAGAAAAACACTTGAATGAGTAGGTGTGTCCAAACTTTTGACTGGTACTGAAGTTTTCTTAGGGGGTATATCAACTTTAATATTGCAGATAGATTGTGGCTTCTATCAATGTAATTATCTGCACCATTTCCAATCCCAAGTATATATTTTTTTGTAAATATATATTATTTTCCTAACCCTTCCAACCCTCCCCTAATTGGATTAAACTAATTGACAACAATACTTAGGTTTCTAACCTCAAACCCTCCCATCTATCGCTGAAGATTTATAGCTGCCATATATTTTCCACTATGCTGTGATGTTTCACAACAGTTCTGAACCTTTATATTCTCATAGGTTATACAGATTGTAAATTAAAGATAACACATTTCGCTAAGAGTATCATTATGTTATTGATCGATTGATTGACTTTTCAAATCACCCAGCAGTGCTATTTGCAAAATTAGCTCCAAGTAAATGTAGCAATTTTTCAGCCATTCCTGAACCTTTCGACCAAAACCAAGCTACATATGGGCAGTACCACAAGTGATCTAATGATTCTGTCTCTCTGCAGCAAAATGTGCAGAGCTGGGATCCCTCATATATATAACATTCTCCTGGTTGCGAGTATTTTATATAATCATTTAAATGGAAAACTTCTACATTTTGAATCTCATTTTGTGTATCAGTTCATAAACCATGTGTCATGGAATTGGTACATTGAATATCTCCTCCCAACTATTTTGCAACTTGTATGGCGCAGCTGTAAATTCTTTGGTCCTTAAATGAAACTGGCATACTGTTTTGTTTATCACAATTTTATTTAGACAATTTTGGCCTTCAATGCTGGGCCGACAAATAAGTTCCTAACTTTCCCCTTTCCACTTGCCTCCTCCATGTTTGCAGTAATGCTGCAATCAGTTGGTTGTCATTTTGGATAGAGCAGACATTTCCATATATTTTTGTTAATGGCATGTGTCATTTTTTTAATCAATTAGTAGATTTGAGTTGAACCATAATATTTTTTTGTGTATTTTCTGGTGGATTAAACTGAAATTGCAACCAGCTTTCTAAGGCTTGTTTTAAAAATAGAGATATTTTGGAGTTGATTTCATTATCAAATAACCAAAAGTGATAGGTTGTAATCTAAATGAAGGGGAAAATGCCATTCTTCAACATGGGGTGAGCCTGTAGCCTTTAGTGAGGGGTCCAATGCTTTAATATGTAATAATTTCTGCCCTCAGGAAGTCCAGGATCCAGTTGCAGAGGGAGGTGTTTAATCCCAGGGTCCTTAGCTTAGTGATGAGCTTTGAGGACACTATGGTGTTGAACGCTGAGCTGTAGTCAATGAATAGCATTCTCACATAGGTGCTCCTTTTGTCCAGGTGGGAAAGGGCAGTGTGGAGTGCAATAGACATTGCATGATCTGTGGATCTGTTGGTGCGGTATGCAAATTGGAGTGGGTCTAGAGGTTCTGGGGTAATGGTGTTGATGTGAGCCATGACCAGCCTTTCAAAGTATTTAATGGCTACAGACGTGAGTGCTACGGGTCGGTAGTTATTTAGGCAGGTTACTTTAGTGTTCTTGGGCACAGGGACTATGGTGGTCTGCAACACTGCTAGGTTTTTCACGCTCCACAGTTTCCTATGTGTATCAAGAATAGTCCACCAAGGACATCCAGCTAACTTGACACAACTGTGGGAAGCATTAGAGTCAACATGGGCCAGCATCCCTGTTGAATGCTTTCGACACCTTGTAGAGTCCATACCCTGATGAATTCAGGCTGTTCTGAGGGCAAAAGGGGGTGCAACTCAGTATTAGGAAGGTGTTGCTAATGTTTTGTACACAGTGTAAATTCACATACATACTTTTTGTATTGACATCACATGACTTCCAAACTCCAATGTACTTTACGCACCAAAAGGGATTAGGCCCTAAATACTCCAGTGCCTTTTTATTAAACCCGTAATGGACACCCCAAAACATGTTTTAACACTTTAAATGACAGAATTAGTCAATTATGGTAAAAGTCCACTCAGTGGTCCCCCAAAGCTGTTTCAGAAGCTTCTCGTCATTCCACAGCTGGCTACAACATTATCCTGAATCATATTCATTCAGCACAAAAACTAAGATAACAAACCTAGACTTGTCCAATAAGAAATGCTCATTTTCATTTTGCTTTGCAGAACGTTTTAAAACGTTTCCCTAATGAACACGACCCTACTCTTGGTGTTTGATTCATCCTGGTTGGAAATGGTTGCTATGTTTGGCTTTGCTGCCTAAGACACTGAAATGTTGACAATCCTCTCAGCCCTACCCTATATGGGTGCAACTCAAAATTAGGAAGGTGTTCCTAATGGTTTGTACACTCCATGTACAGCTGTGTATAATCAGCATAGCTGTGAAAATGAACACCATGCTTCCTAATAATGCTGCCAAGGGGTAACATGTTAAACTAAAGAGTATAAAGCCCAAAATCGATCCTTGAGGGACACCACATGAGAGCTCTACTTTTTCCTCAGGCATGGTCACCCAGGGCAATAACATATTCTCTGTCAGTCAGATATGTCTTAAACCAGCTCAGTACTGAGCCTGAGAGGCCATCCCAATTCTGTAGTTTGTCCAAGAGGACAGTGGCGTTTATGATGAGGGAGGCCATTTTCTTTTTCATGAGCATGGCCTTATTTCTATAACAGCATGATGGATGACTGTCATTCATATTCCTTTCATTCAGTTCAATATAACATCGATAGGTTTAGGCTAGTACATGATACGCAAATTTTCCCTATACCCATCATGAGGTTGCTTCAACCTAGCCTATTAATGAAAGTTTACAATATAGGTGAACACAGGTCGAGAGAGAAATTTGAGATGACAGACAGTGGCACATGGACAGAGAGTGACACATTCAATACTGCCTTGCACACTCTTTACTGCATCTAGTTTTTCTAGGGTGTAATTACTAGTCCAACGGTTGCAAACGATAGTATCTATTGGACAAATTCAAGTATTTGTATCCCCGTTTTGTTTGCTTCCGTTGAATAAACGTTTTTCAACAGAATCGGCGGAATTAATACACCTCTGATCATAGCAGCCACGTTGTATTCATTGTAGCCTCTATGCACTCTCCTTCTCTCACCTTTCCCCTTCATTTGTGGACTTCAATGAACAACACATCAGCTGTATGTGACCAGGCGAAAAAACCTTTCCAAGCCAAACCATGTCATAACCACGACACACAGCCTACATCGTTGTCCCCATATTAGCTAAAGAATGTCCCAGTCAACTTAGATAATAGAACTAATGTGTTAGTAAACCAGCTACAATCATGCAGTAACATGACAGTGTATAGTCAGTAAGCAGTTACATCAGCAGGCCCCGTTGGCAATAAATTAATGGAACCAAATGCTTACCTTGACTTGGAAGAGTTCCAGTGTTGTGTTGGATAGTCATAGCCACCTCGTTAACATAGCGTCCCTCTGTTTGAGCCGGGTGTTTGAGTAACTAAGCTAGCCAGCTGCATTTGCTAGCTATATAAGTGAAAGTAAGTGTGAATAAAATGACACTCTCTCTCACTTCACTATTTGATTTTTTTTTTTTTTAACTGTTCAACTATTGTCTTTCTCTCTCTTTGAGTCAACTACTCACCACATTTTATGCACTGCAGTGCCAGCTAGCTGTAGATTATGCTTTCATTACTAGATTCATTCTCTCATCCTTTGATTGGGTGGACAACATGTCAGTTCATGCTGCAAGAGCTCTGATAGGTTGGAGAAAGTCCTCTGGAAGTTGTCATAATTACCATGTAAGCCTATGGAAGGGGGCGAGAACCAAGAGCCTCCTAGGTTTGTATTGAAGTCAATGTACCAAGAGGAGGACGAAATCTAGCTGTCCTCCAGCTACACCATGGTACTACCCTACAGAGTGCTGTTGAGGCTATTGCAAAACTGTTTTAATCCATTATTTGGTGACATGAATATATTTAGTATTTTTGATAAAAACGTATATTTTTTTCAGTGTTTTACAATAAATAAAAAAATGAAATTCACTGAGGATGGTCCTCCCCTTCCTCCTCTGACGAGCCTCCACTGCAAGAGGATAGCATGATCTACAGTATCCAGGAGTACAAGGACAGAGAGCTTTTTAGCACCTGTCCACTACATCGACAAGTGCTGTCTCTGCTCTGGCGGGTGCAAAAACACAACTGGAATTTTTCTGGAACTATTACTGAGGAAGTCATTGAGCTGTTTAAAAATGCTGCTTAGAAAAGGGAGCATCGAAATTGGTCTATAATTGCTGACGGCTGACGGATCTAGTGTGCTGCTCTTACGAAGTGGCAGTTTCACTCAGGCAGTTTTAAGTGCCTGTCACGGTGTCCACCTAAACTAATACCCAACCTCATTGACGATATCTCATCTCTGAAGTACCCTGCAAACTCTTCACATTTAGAAGCGGAACGCAGATCATAAGGGGTAGAGGGGACAGGATTAATATGGCTCTCAATAGTTGAGAAAAGTGCCCTCTATTACTCTGATTGTTCGATATCAATATGCAGAAATGAGCTCCTCTAGTATTTCAAATTTCCTTATTGTAATTAGCTATGTGTTCTATCAAAGTGGACCTGTAATTTCGACTTCCTACATACCAATTCAGCCTTTCTAAAGTTTCGAGTTGATTTATTTCCTCATTTCTCCAAGGAGCTTTCTGTTTAGGGATGACCTTTATTAATTTGACTGGTGCAGCAGCATCAATGGTATAAAAGTAATTTACTAGATTATCACAAGAGGAGGGCAGAATAGGCAGTGGCATATAATTTATATAACCTCTTAAATTCTTAGCCACTTCAGAGGTCAGACAACACTTTTAACAATACTCTAATATATTGCATTGTGGGAGTCAATGCAGTGAAAAATACACAGTAATGGTCAGACAAAGCTACATAAACAATAGAGGATATTTCAATGTTGAGTCTGTGTGTACTCACTAGGTCCAAAGTATGGCCACGGTTGTGGGGCCATTGCATTTAATAGACTTGATTATTTTATAGTGCCTTTAGAAAGTATTCATACCCCTTGACTTATTCCACATGTTGTTGTGCTACATACAGCCTGAATTCAATATATTTTTTATCTCACCCATCTACACACAATACCCCATAATGACAAAGTGAAAACATGTTTTTAGACATTTTTGCAAATTTACTGAAAATAAAATACCAAAATATCTCATTTACATAAGTATTCATACCCCTGAGTCAATACATATTAGAATCACCTTTGGCGATTGCCATAGATTTTCAAGCAGATTTGAGGCAAAACTAACTTGGTCACTCAGGAACATTCATGGTCTTCCTGTTAAGCAACTCCAGTATAGACTTGGCCTTGTGTTTTAGGTTGTCCTGCTGAAAGATGAATTCATCTCCCAGTGTCTGTTAGAAAGCACCCTGAACCCAGTTCTCCTGTAGGATTTTGCCTGTGCTTAGCTCCATTCCGTTTATTTTTTTGTTTTGGATTTGCCCTAAACATAGCACTTTGTATTCAGGACCAAAAGTAAATTGTTTTGCCAATTTTTTTTGCAGTATTACTTTAGAGCCTCTTTGCAAACAGGATGCATATTTTGGAATATTTGTATTCTGTACAGGTTTCCTTCTTTTCACTCTGTCAATTAGGTTAGTACTGTGGAGTAACTACAATGTTGTTGATCCATTCTCAGTTCTATCACAGCTATTAAACTCTGTAACTGTTTTAAACCTCATCGTGAAATCCCTGAGCGGTTTCCTTCCCCTCCAGCAACTGAGTTAGGAAGGACGTCTGTATCTTCGTAGTGAATGGGTGTATTTAAAAAAAATTATAATAATGTATTCACTGCTCGACTGAGGGACCTTACAGATGTATGTGTGGGGTACAGATATGAGGTATTCATTCAAAAATCATGTTAAACACTATTATTGCACACAGAGTGAGCCAATGCAACTTATGTGACTTGTGAAGCAAATTGTTACTCCTGAATTGATTTAGGCTTGCCATAACAAATGGGTTGAATACTTATTGTTTCAAGACATTTCAGCTTTCCATTTTATATTAATTTGTATAAAAAATAAAATAAATCCACTTTGACATTATGGGGTATTTGTGTGTCGGCCAATGACAAAAAAAATCTAATTTAATCAATTTTAAATTCAGGCTGTAACACAACATGTGGAAAAGGTCAAGGGGTGTGAATACTTTCTGAAGGCACTGTATACGTAAATTGAAATCACCTGAGATCACAGTTTTGTTATAATTTGTATGAATGACGAACAGAAATTTGGAGAAATCAGCTGAACAAGTGGGACATGGTTTTCGTGGTCTATAGAGGGTTTCAACAAGCACAGATGGTTGACATTTTAACAATACAGCATGATGTTTAAATGAACTGAGGTGACCGACAGAGATGTCCCTGCCTTTTAGAGCATCTCAAAGAATGACAAAAACTATAGTTTGGGGGAGAAGCTTCAATAAGACAAGTTTCAGTTAGAAACATACAGTTCTAGATTGTGCTCTGAAATAAGATTTATTTGAGTGATCTAACATTAAATAGTCCCATCCTCATTTTGACAGGGCTGCCCTGTTTTTAAGGAACCTGCCTTGAAACAGTTAACGCAACAGGCACAAGATTTCTCACATTTGATCCAGTCTGTTTGTGTTGTCTTTGTTATCAAGAGAACACCTGTGTGAAACTAGCCACAATAAGGATTAACCATTATAGTGGAATTTGCAGCTCACCTTCAAAATAAAAGTGAGGGGGGTGTTAAGTGGTAAATATGCTGAAAAGGCAGGGCAAACAAGAAAACACAAACGAACAAAACAAATATAGAAATAAATGTACTAAACTCCCACACGCACTCCCACACATACAAATCAATTCTTTCACGTCACTTCAATAAATAATTCCTTTAAAAAAACAGAGGCAACAAGTTCTACAGACACTCAAGCTTTACATTTCCAAACTGCTATTGAAGAAACATTCATTTATAGTTGACACATAGCTTAAATAGTAATATCGTTCAGCGATGTGTAACGCATTGCTGTGAATGAAGCATTTCTGAATATGAGGTCCTTATTCATTTTATTTTTTTAAGACTTTGAGAGCATGGAAACCCAAATCACTCTAAGTCACAATGGCCCTGTAAACACTCATGTTGTACAACACATTTGACACAAGGTTTGTTAATTTTTTAAAGACTTTGTCTGCACACTCAGGTTTCACACAATCATGTCAAATTTGTTGTAAGCTACATC
The DNA here is from genome assembly GCF_013265735.2 of Oncorhynchus mykiss. Classification (NCBI taxonomy): domain Eukaryota; kingdom Metazoa; phylum Chordata; class Actinopteri; order Salmoniformes; family Salmonidae; genus Oncorhynchus; species Oncorhynchus mykiss. The sequence continues at coordinate 33,005,685 of NC_048581.1, forward strand.
AGTTGTACAACCAGAGCATGTACAGGACAAATGTCTGCAAAATGTTGCCTTGAATAAATAAGCATTCACAATTCCGATGTCTCAAATAGTCTAATGTACACACCATCTAACTTTTGCTGCCCCCTCTTGGTTTGGAGTGGGACAACAGCATTACGTTCAAAGAGTAGGGCAGGGGTATTCAACTCTTATCCTACAAGATCCAGAGCCTGCTGGTTCTCTGTTCTACTTGATAATTAATTGCACACACCTGGTTTCGCAGGTCTAAAATCAGTCCCTGATTAGAGGGCAACAATGAAAAAAAGCAGTGGAACTGGTTTCGAGGTCCAGAGGTGAGTCTGAGGGGAATAGGCGATTCACTTGAAACCATGAAGTCCAAATGTAGCAATGAAATATTTGTGTAAACAAGCAACAAATAATGCAGTGGTGCGCTGTCTCTAACTATCAAGCGGAACATGAATTGTAAAAAAAGTTAACCAAGCAACTGGTTGCAACATATCTTACACAAGATACTATAAAGCTAGAATCATTCATAGCAAATCCTTCTACACACAGAAACACATACTTTGTAAAGTGGGAGGGAGTATCCTGTCATATTTTACACAAATGCATTACAAAAGCCCTGATTTATGTTTGACATCTTAAAAGTAGCCCACTGGTCACAGACGTCAATTCAACGTCTATTCCACTCTGGTTCAACGTAATTTCATTGAACTGACGTGGAAACAATGTTGATTCAACCAGTGTGGCCCCGTGGGATGCTACTCAAAACAGTTTAAGCTGGTTTACCCAAAGGAAACACAAGAGCCCTTTTAAATCAGTTGCAGATAAAGTTAAACTGCATTGGGGTTTAATTCAGATTTTTTTTTTCTATATCGGAAGTGTGAATCAAGTTTAAATCAACACCCCAATGAGCGGTTTTCACAGACATTGTTCTATATTGATGCCAAACCACACCTATAACACTGTTAACATTCTGAGAGAAGCCACATTGTGGTGTCCAGATTTGTCATTGATTGAATTGGAGTCTTGATTGCAAGTATGTTGGCACAGTATTCCAATGCGTCTCAGTAAAAAGGCAGTGTTCATTTTAAAAACCCTCCCTTAAGAAAAACAGTTGCAGTATAACTGCAGTATGCTGCAAATACTGCATCCAAAATAACACTTTTTTTTACTGCAGTAATTTTGCAGTGGAACTGCAGTTAGAGTGCAGAATAACTGCATTCAGCAATTACTCCGCCAAAAATACCTGGCGATTGCAGTTACTGCACTTTTACTGCAATTTCAAAACTTCAATATTTTTTTGTAAGTTCTGCTGTCACTAAGGTGAATGGCCAGAGAAAAGGGAAGAAGCACCATTTTGTTTTGAAAAACAAAAAACAAAAGGCACAGATCCATGCTACCATGCACACGACTAAGGCCTCTCGTTGGAGGGACGTTACACACAAACATTATGTACAGTGCATTCAAAAGTATTCAGAGCTCTTGACTTTTCCCACATTTAGTTAAAATTACATCCTTATGCTAAAATTGATCAAATACACATTTTTCGTCAATCTACGCACAATAACCCATAATGACAAAATTAAATATATATTTTTTTGTGAAAATGTATTCCAAATAAAAAAAGATACCTTATTACCCTTTGCTATTAGACTCGAAATTGAGCTCAGGTGCATCCTGTTTCCATTGATCGTCCTTGATGTTTCTACAACTTGATTGGAGTCCACCTGTGTTAAATTCAATTGATTGGAAATTATGATTTGGCAAGGCTCACACCTACCTGTCTACTATATATAAGATCCCACAGTTGACATTGCATGTCAGAGCAAAAATCAAGCCATGAGGTCAAAGGAATTGTTCATAGAGCTCCGAGACAGAATTGTGTCGAGACACAGATCTGGGGAAGGGTACCAAAAAGCATTGAAGCAAGAACAGCAAGAACACAGTGGCCTCCATCAAGTTTGGAACCACCAAGACTCTTCATAGAGCTGGCTGCCTGGCCAAACTGAGCAAACGGGGGAGAAGGGCCTTGGTCAGGGAGGTGACCAAGAAACCGATGGTCACTCTGACAGAGCTCCTCTGTGGAGATGGGAGAACCTTCCAGAAGGAAAACCATCTCTATAGCACTGAAGCCACTTCTCAGTAAAAGGCACATGACTGCCTGCTTGGAGATTGCCAGAAGATTTTCTGGTCTGATGAAACTTAGATTGAACCATTTAGCCTGATTGCCAAGCATCATGTCTGGAGGAAACCTGGCACCAGACTGGAGTGAAGGTTCACCTTCCAACAGGACAAAGACCCTAAGAACACAGCCAAGACAACGCAGGAGTGGCTTCGGGACAAGTCTCTGAATGTCCTCGAGTGGCCGAGTCAGAGCCTGGACTTGAACCCGATCGAACATCTCTGGAGACCTGAAAATAGCTGTGCAGTGACGCTCCCCATCCAACATGACAGAGCTTGAGAGGATCTGCAGAGAAGAATTGGAGAAACTAACCCAAATACAGGTGTACCAAGCTTGTAGCGTCATACCAAAGAAGACACATGGCTGTAATCGCTGCCAAAGGTGCTTCAACAAAGGGTCTGAATACTTATGTAAATGTTATATTTTTACTTTATTTTTATAAATTAGCAAACATTTCTAAAAACATGTTTTACTTTGTCATCATGGGGTATTGTGTTTAGATTGACGAGGGAATAATAAAATTAAAAAGCTGTACCGCAACAAAAGGTGGAAAAAGTCAAGGGGTCTGAATACTTTCCGAATGCATTGTATATGTGCCTTATCTCAAGGTACCGTTTTTATGAATCATTTCAAATTGAAGGACATTTATATGTATTTATTTATAAAATCACTGACTATAATAGTTTGGAAGACAACAGCCGTATCATAACACACAATAAATAGTTTATTCGAACAGTCCTATGACCTTAGAGTTAAAAACAATAATGAAAAAAAAAAATCTCTGTTTAAAACACTTTTCAATCCACTGCCTCAATGAAGGTTCAGGGTTAGGACAGAGGCTACATGTGTGTCCCCTCTTGTCTCATGCACCCGTGGTGTCCCCATAGTCCTTGTTCCAGCGCACATACAGGTCCAGCGTCTGTGGTCCGACACTCTTTTTGATCTTCTTCAGTGACTCCACAAAATCAGAGAACCTGATATTCCTCACCTGCACAAAGGCACAGAACAGTACAGTGATGAAGAGGGCAACAACAGCAGGGTGGTTCATTCATTCACAGCAAACAGAGGAAAACAGACAAACTGTGAGGGAACACCTGTCCAATGAGAAGCGTTCGTTTTCTGTAGAAAAAAGTTTTGCAACCATAAAAAAAAAAAAAAGTAACCTTTATTTTACCAGGCTGTCAATTAAGAACAAACTCTTATTTACAATGATGGCCCTGGCAAGAGGCAAAAGGCCTCCTGTGGGGGAGGGGGCGGGGATTAAAAAAAAACCAGTAAGATGGACAACACAAATGGAAGATACGAGGTTGGGACGATTTATAAAAACTGGCAGGGTTTATAAAATGTATATATTTTAACTTTGTGAATGCTGCATGTTGTGAATGCTAAAAAATAATTGAGCTTGCCTGTTGCAATGGAACCAAGAGGTCCTGCATTTGCTACAAATGTCTAAAAAAAAACGTTTTTTTGCTTTGTCATTATGAGGCATTGTGTGTAGATTGAGGGGAAAAAACAATAGAATCCATTTTAGAATAAGGCTGTAACGTAACAAAATGTGAATGAATTGTATATAAGAATGCAGTTCATGGAGTACAGCTCAGCTTCAACACCATAGTGCCCTACAAGTATATCAATTTTATTTATATTTTTTATTTAACTAGGCAAGTCAGTTAACCTCTCTGGGCACGGAACCCGGTAGCGGGCTGAAATTCCACAACATACGGTGATCGCTACATAAAAGTCATATTAAACATTCATGAAAATACAAGTGTCTCACATGTTTCGAAAGCCTAGAATCTTGCTAATCCAACTGCATTGTCAGATTTAAGAAAGGATTTACTACGAAATAATACGATGCAATTATCTGAGCATAGAGCACCATAAAAAAACAACTATTTCAACCAGCACAGGCGTAACATAATCACAAACTGCATTAAAATAAATTGTTTACCTTTGACGGTCTTCATCTGTTTGTGTAACAATGAGCATTGGAATTGCAATGAATGATCTTTTGTTTGATAAAATCCGTTTTTATAGCCTAACACGATGTCTGAGTGTTCCCCTGGCTATCCGTTTTTATAGCCTAACACGATGTCTGAGTGTTCCCCTGGCTATCTGTTTAAAAAAATATATTTACACTTCTCCTTTTGATACTTAAGTATATTTTAGAAATTACATTTATGTTTGATACGTAAGTGCTGTTTATTTAAATCCCAAAAGTTTAAAAATTTAATTAAAGTAGTATTTTACTGGGTGACTTTCACTTGAGTCATTTTCTATTATGTTATCTTTACTTTTACTCAAGTATGACAACTGGGTACTTTTTTCACCATTGAGTGCGCACTGAATGCTAATGCGCAGGTGTTATCGGCTCTGTAAAACAGATAACAGCAACCACGAAACGGCATATGCGAACCGTTAGCAGTTACGTTTAAAACAACGGTCGGCCATCTTAGACGCTGTCTCCAGTTCAAATTGTATCCTGATGTTGACAGCAGATGAGAGTTATATTCAAAATATAGCTAACTTAGCAAGCTAACATACATTTATAGAAAACAAGTTATAATTAACTGGCTAGCTAGCTAGCTAGCTAGCTAACTAACTATTGTTAGCAGTGTTTTCAATGGTGGCAAGCACAGCTAGCGAACCAGCTAGCAAACAATGGAACAAAAGTATAATTTCAGATTCGAAAACTAGTCCAACAGGCTCTGCATTTCAGGAATCACAATCGTAAGTACCCCTGGTGCATTGATCAATTATTTAGCCATTTACAGTGCCTTGCGAAAGTATTCGGCCCCCTTGAACTTTGCGACCTTTTGCCACATTTCAGGCTTCAAACATAAAGATATAAAACTGTATTTTTTTGTGAAGAATCAACAACAAGTGGGACTCTTTGTGCTGGAGTAGAGAGATGCCGTTTTGTTTTTACAAGTGTGCGTCTGCCTGCCCGTGTTTCATAGCGTATCATGCTACAAAACAGGTCGCAGAAGGAGACAATGCTCGCAAATGGGTTTTGAATTTTGGAATATTGATGGCAGTTTGGATACAAGTGGTTGATTGGTCGAAGTGTTTTTTTTATTTATTCAGCCTTAGTGTGATGTATACAGTGAATAGTGTAAACGTACCTCGTTTGCGGCCATGTTCCTGACTTGTTCTGGACGCAACTCTGAGAATTGAAAGAGATTGCATTAGGAGACAATTAGACACGTTTTTAAAGAGACCAATTGCTGTATCGATTCAAAGGTTTGAATGAATTGGGCTGCTTACCTCGGATGGGACCGAGGGACGCATCTTTGGCCAGCGAGGTCAGGTCACTGCCAGAGTAGCCTTCTGTCATTCTGCAAGGATTACACATACACCAAGTATTTCCATTATACCACAATATCTTTATCTACATCTCTTAGATCTCTATACAGACAGTTCCAAAATTATTGTCATCATTGATAAAGATGAGCAAAAACAACTAAAATTAATACACATACTGAGCTATATTGTAGGCTCCAGTTGTTATTTATTTATTTATTTATTTTATACTAATACAATTGCTTAGATAAATAGATTTTGTTTAACAAGTAATATACACATATATTATTTAAGACAGGTATCAAAATGATTGGCAACCCTAACTATTAATTCTAATCTGCATTTACATTCTACTTTTTTAAATTAATCAAATTTTAAGGAACTATATTCTGGGTTCCTGTTTCACTGGGGTATAACAAGGAGGTAACACGCATGTAAAATCCCTTTGTCATCCATCACCATGGGAAAATTCACAAACAAAAAAGCGACAAATGGTAGTTGAACATCATAAAATCAGGCAATGGGTACAAAAGAACAGCAAAAAAAAACTTTTAGGGTATCAATTAAGACGTTTCAAACCACTGGAACAGCAGTAAACTTGCCTGGTATTGGACAAAAGTGCATCTTGTCCCCACACACAGTAAGGAAGATAGTTCAGGAGGCAAAGAATATTCAAGGGCCAAAGTTGGAAAATTACAGAACTTAGTCACATCTTAGGGTCACCAAGTCTCCAAATCTACAATTAGACGCCAATAGGCTCTTTGGAAGGGTTGCCAGAAAGAATAGCCTTTATTGAGAGCAACCAAATAATATAAACTCCTGGAGTTTGCTAAAGGGCATTGGCACTGGGATTGGAAACTGTTTCTATGGTGTCGACAATATGCATTGCGATTATCACTATTCTACATGTATTGCAATTCAATACTGTAACTTTATTGCGATTCCATGGTCCAAACATATTGCTCACAACATGTCTGCTGCAGAGTGACATGAGAAAACAAATTTTGATCAGTCATAGAAATAAGTGATGAAAACAAATTGGCTCCCTATTTTAAAAGAAGATGGAGAACAAGCTGTGAAGGAAAAATACTGGACTTTTGGTGCAGTTACAGCCAACTAGCACAAACATGTTGCGATATTGTCAAAAAGAATATCCTGATAAGTAACTATCGACCCCCCCCATCAATAATACCTATGGTAAAATATGGTGGGGGATCTTGGGATGTTATGGGCCTGTTGTACTTCCACTGGTCCTGGGTTCCTTGCTAAGGTCAACGGCATCATGAACTGTAGCAACTACCAGGACATTTAAAAAAAATCTGGTTGCCTATGCCAGGAGGCTGAAACTTGCCGTAAGTGGATATTCCACCAAGACTATAACCCCAAGCAATAACCTCAAGCACACATCAGAGTCCACAATGAAATGGTTAATTGACCAGAAAAATATATTTTGCAATGGCCATCTCAGTCTCCGAACTGAGAACCCCATTGAAAACCTGTGGTTTGAATTGAAGGGGGCAGTCCATAAGCGCAGACCAAAGGATATCAAGGATCTGGAAAGATTCTGTATGTGTTCTCCAATCTCGTAAAACATTTGAGAAAATAATATAGAATATAGTTTTGCTCATCTTCATCAAGGTTTCCAATCATTTTAGACGTGACTGTATATATATATATATATATATATATATATATATCTCAATGCCTATCACTATCTCTTTATCTGTATGTGATTATGAAAGCACAAAGAGAAAGCAAACATTTAAAATATACCATTATGTCTCTATTCTTCTTTATATATCTATTGGTATCTCTTTATTTATCCATCATTTTGAAAGGATTACAGAGAACAAAACATTCTATATTATAAAGATAGATGGATATCATGATCTATTGCTATATCTTTAGCTCTATCAACTACCTATTGTACAAAGTTCATTCAAACCATGGTAAAGGATATCTAAAAGTACAGTTTCCAAGTCAGTTTACCTGGCAAGCTGGGACAGTTCTTTCTGTGTGAGAGGATTCCCGTGCTTCCCTAAAAGGTTCTTGACCAGTTTTAGCCGGGTCTATACACAACACACAATTGTATACATTTTTGCAGGGAAATTGCATGAGGAATATGATGTGTTTACTGTATGGCTACAATTGTAAATGGAATTAATAGGTTTCTTAACATACGTCTTCTGTTGGTAAAGCCACGTACACCCGTTTTGCAAATCGCCTGTGAATAGAAACAGTTTGAGAATGTGTTACCATTGGGTAAACCTTGAAGACTTGAAGGACAATTGCACCACTTTATAACCAGTTATTATGCTGCTAGGATACACAGAGTGTACAAAACATTAGGAACATCGGCTCTTTCCATGACATAGACTGCCCAGGTGAAACCTTTGATCCCTTATTGATGTCACTTGTTAAATCCACTTAAATCCGTGTAGATGAAGGGGAGGAGACAGATTAAAGGAGGATGTTTAAGCCTCGAGACAATTGAGACATGGATTGTGTATGTGTGCCATTCAGAGGATGAATGGGGAAGACAAAATATGTAAGTGCCTTTGAATGGAGTATGGTAGTAAGTGGTTTGACTGTGTCAAGAACTGCAACGCTGCTGAGTTTTTCACACTCAACAGTTTCCTGTGTGTATTAAGAATGGTCCACCATCCAAAGGACATTAAGTCAACTTGACACAACTGTGGCATTGGAGTCAACATGGGCCAGCATCCCTGTGGAACGCTTTCGACACCTTGTAGAGTCCATGCCCCGATGAATTCAGGCTGTTCTGAGGGCAAAAGGGTGTGTAACTTAGACCAAAGGATGTTTTGTACACTCGGTGTATATGAACTACTGTACAATTTGATACACAATGTCGCTTTATAGATTTTGTTAGTCATACTGCACGATTCCTAGTTGGTCATTTTTTAAGCTTCTGCATTGCTCTCGTTTACAGTATACTCAAATCACATTTTATTTGTCAAATGTACCGAAATCAACAGGTGTAAACCTAACTGTGAAATGCTTACTTACAAGCCCTAAACCAACAATGCAGATTTTTTTCAAAAGTAAGAAAATATGAAAAGGTATGAAGGTAAACAATTCCCAAGGTGCATTTCATCTCCCATGATGCAATGCTCTTCCCAGTCTGCTGTTAGCTTAGCTGGCTAGCAATTCTAGATGAAGCTTATGTCATAAGCCCTTTGGCTCGCATGAGTATCATCCTGAATATAGGTTAATGTCATTGTCACCACCAACCAATCAAGCATTACACTCAAAAATGATTCACATTTAGATGCTAACGAATGCTAACCATAAGTTACCGTATCTGATGGTTAGCTAGCATACTAGCTAACCCAACTTCAACATCGGAAATAGTGATTCCAACAATAACAGTCAAGTTTAATCTTAGCAACCGTCTTAAACAAATGTCCAACCAACATGTAGGCCTGTTAGAACAACATGACAGTATGACAGTAAGTTGAGATCCAGAGTGAGTTCCTAAAAATATATACTATATAAAAATGTATTGGCCGCCAGTTGCCCATTTCTGTATTAGACGAAGATAACCAGAGCAACATATAGCAGGGAGTTCCAATAAGACCAGGAAACTACAGACATGTTATATAGATAGCTGAAAATAACTGCTCATCATTTATTTTATTAGTCATCTGAAGGATCCTGCTAGAAAACATCACAGAGAAGCAATTTCAAGTTTTGCTCATCACTAAACAGTCAATAGCCATGAAATCATAAAAGTACACTAAAACTGTGTGTATGACATCACTAAATACTTCATAATAACAAACCAAATGTTAAATGTGGCGAAGTTGCCCTTTAACAGTGCTACCTTGTGGCAGAGATGCCTCACTCAAAAGTAAACCTGGGTTGTGTTCATTAGGCCTACAAAAACTTATGAAACAGGTAGGTAGGTACTACCTAAACAATTTGCATGTCTTCCATTGCAATAGCCTGTGTCCTACTGAATACAACCCTGGCTTATTAAAACAAACTGGACATCCCCAGCCACACTGGCCTACAGTACCTAAGAACAGCCTCGTCCAGCTCCTGAGGCCTGTTGGTGGCTCCCATCACCAACACCCGTTCATCCCCACCAGATTGCACCTAAACACACACCCAAATAAATATTATTGGCAGCTACACAGTTGCCTATGGAAAGTATTCAGACCTCTTGACTTTTCCACATTTTGTTACATTACAGCCTTATTCTAAAATTGATTAAATAGTTTTATCCCCAATACCCCATAATGACAACAACAACAAAAAATGAAATAAAATTAAATATCACTATCAAGTATTCAGACCATATACTCAGTACTTTGTTGAAGCACCTTTGGCAGCGATTTCAGCATCAAGTCTTCGTGGGTATGATGCTACAAGCTTAGCACACCTGTACTTGGGGAGTTTCTCCCATTCTTCTCTGCAGATCCTCTCAAGCTCTGTCAGGATGGATGGGGAGCGTCTTTGCACAGCTATTTTCTGGTCTATCCAGAGATGTTCGATTGGGTTCATGGCTCTGGCTGGGGCACTCAAGGACATTCAGAGACTTGTCCTAAAGTCACTCCTGCGTTGTCTAGGCTGTGTGCCTAGGGTTATTGTCCTGTTAGAAGGTGAACCTTCGCCCCAGGTCCTGAGTGCTCTGGAGCAGGTTTTCATCAAGGATCTCTTTGTACTTTGCTCAGTTCATCTTTGCCTCGATCCTGACTAGTCTCCCGGTCCCTGCCGCTGAAAAACATCCCCACAGCCTGATGCTGCTACCCCCATGCTTCACCGTAGGGATGGTGCCATGTTTCCTCCAGACATTCAGGCCAAAGAGTTCAATATTGGTTTCATCAGACTAAAGCATCTTGTTCCTCATGGTCTCAGAGTCTTTAGGTGCCTTTTGGCAAACGCCAAGCGGGCTGTCATGTGCCTTTTACAGAGGAGTGGCTTCTGTCTGGCCACACTACCACAAAGGCCTTTTTGGTGGAGTGCTGCAGAGATGGCTGTCCTTCTGATAGTTTCTCCCATCTCCCCAGAGGAACTCTAGACCTCTCTAGTGACCTCTCTGACCAAGGCCCTTCTCCCCCAATTTCTCAGTTTGGCCGGGGCGGCCAGCTCTAGGAAGAGTTGGCCGCCCGGTGGTTCCAAACTTCTTCCATTTAAGAATGATGGAGGCCACTGTGTTCGTGGGGACCTTCAATGCTGCAGAAATGTTTTGGTACCCTTCCCCAGAGCTGTGCCTCAACACAATCCTGTCTCGGAGCATTGACAAACAATTCCTTTGACCTCATGGCCTGCTTTTTTCTCTGACATGCACTAACAACTGTGGGACCTTATATAGACAGTTGTGTGCCTTTCCAAATAATGTCCAATCAATTGAATTTACCACAGGTGGACTCTAACTGACTAGGTTTCCCCCTTTCCCTTTATCAAGTTATAGAAACATCAAGGATGATCAATGAAAACAGGATGCACCTAAGCTCAATTTCGAGTCTCATAGCAAAGGGTTCGAATACCTCTGTAAATAAGGTATTGTGTGTAGATTGCTGAGGAATTTGTTTTATTTATTCTAAAATGGTTTAAGGCTGAAACGTAACAAAATGTGGAAAAAGTCAAGGGGTCTGAATACTTTCCGAAGACACGGCATCTCTTGGACAGATTTAATGTGGAAGAGGCCAAATAATTATGCAGGATATGGACAAGACAAAAAAAAAATCTAAGTTCATTGGGCGCATACACAGTTTAGCAGATGTTATAGCGAGTGCAGCGAAATGCTTAAACAGACATGACCGGATGCAGGATGTGGCCATAACAGACAGAAATCCTCCAGGGACAAACATTGCACACACGCTCATAAGTGACAAAAATGAACACTGGAACATGGACGCGTGCATGCGCAGAAACACACACACGGGAGACCTCCTTACCCCGTCAAATTCAATCAAGAACTCTGTCTTCAGTCGTCTGCTGGCATCATGCTCTCCCTCTCTCCTTTCACAGAGTAGACTGTCGATCTCATCTGTGTGGGGGTAAGTAACAGTAGTCACAATCTGGATGGAAGGGTTCCATTATATTTTTTTATATATATTGTTTTAACCTTTATTTAACTAGGCAAGTCAGTTAAGAACAAATTCTTATTTTCAATGGCGGCCTAGGAACAGTGGGTTAACTGCCTGTTCAGGGGCAGAACGACAGATTTGTACCTTGTCAGCTTGGGGGTTTGAACTTGCAACCTTCCAACGCTCTAACCACTAGGCTACCCTGCCGCCCCAGTATTCTATGCATAGTCGCACTCTCCGTTTCCATCAGTTATTAAATAGCAAAGTCTTGCCAATATCTGTGCTTATTATTAGATTCCAGGTAATGAAACATCATTATCGTTACGTGCTTTCTTGACCAGTTCATTGCAGTTATGTATTCTTCTATCCAACTAAGTCAAACGTTACCTATGAAGATGATCGAGGGTTGCAGTTCTCTGGCGACGGCAAACAGAGCTCGCACCAGCTTCTCTCCCTCCCCCACCTACAGGGAAAGACCAAAAGAATAGCGAGTGAACTCTGAATAGTGAGTTTACTCTTTTTCTACAAGGGTCTACTTGAAATGACTGATATGTTATGACTGATATGTTATATGTTAACTACAAAAAAAAAAAAACTCAGTTGAATGCACTGACTAAGTTGCATTGGATAAGAGCATCTGCGAAGTAACTAACGTGCAAAGACATGTAAAATGTAACAAATGAAAGTGTAAAGAGATCTTTACGCTAATAACGTACTCACATATTTCGAGGTCAAGCTGGCTGCACTTATGTTGAAGAATGTGGCGTTGGACTCCATGGCCACTGCTTTAGCCTATCAGTTTAAAAAAAAAAACGAGCTCAAATGTAAAATGCAGAACATTATACTTATTTTTTTATATTTGGAAATAAATGCTCTATAATCCTTAAATTCATTTGTTTTCTTCGGTTCACTTTGTTTTAAATTTGATAACAGCGTATCCATATTCCTGCTCTATAGAATCACCTTTTGTTTTAATGCAGGTCAGACACACTTTGGCAGATGCTAAAACTACATTCATGATGGATAAGGCAATTTTGTATGAAAGAAAAACACTATCAATTCCCTGGGATTTTGCCTATCAGTCATAGTACTCAGTAGTCACTGTCAAAGTACCACCATGTAAAATAAATAAATATGTACTTACACATTTAGGCCTATTCTACTCTTGGACAAAGCATCTTGCAGTTAGAGGATTTCAAAACCAGCTAATCCAGTGAAAGGACTCGATCCACTGTCTATATTCTAAGTATTATATTAGTCTTGTATTATAAAGATTTAGCAAATGTATCATTTTGTGCGTTTTCTATGACAATGGTTAAGCTATTTCATGGTCACTCGTGGTCTTTGTGAGCCCAACCAAGACCCACTCTACTAATCATTTCTCATTGGGTCTCTTGCCAGTACCAAATGTTACTGCACCACACTCACCAGCATCGTCTTTCCGTTGCCAGGAGGACCGAAGAGCAGAAGGCCTCGTGCTGGAGCCCTCAAGCCTGTAAACAACTTGAAAAAGCAACATCTACTCAGCACTTGTTTCATAGTCCTGAAGTTCAAAATTACAGAGCAATACATAGCCTATCGGAATCAATAAATTACTGATTTAACATTTACTATATTTGGTATTTTATTAGGATCCCCAATAGCTGTTGCAAAAGCAGAAGCTACTCTTCCTGGGGTCCACACAAACATGAAACATAATACAGAACATCAATATACAAAACAGCTCAAGGACAGAACTGCATACATTTTGAAACCAGATTTGCTGTTTATTTGACCAATAAATGATGGAAGTTCCATGCAATAAAGGGCTCTATATAATACTGTACACTTTCTTGAATTTGTTCTGGATTTGGGGAAAAGACCCCTGGTGGCATAAAAGTGTGTCAGAGCTGTGTGTAAGTTGACTATGCAAACAATTTGGGATTTTCAACACATTAAATGTTTCTTATAAAAAGAAGAAGTGATGCAGTCAGTCTCTCCTCAACTCTTAGCGAAGAGAGACTGGCATGCATGGTATTTATATCAGCCCTCTGATTACAATGAAGAGCAGAAGGTGCCACACATGGACACACATGCTGTGTTTAATGCCAAGACGCATGAAAGCTGTGATTGAAAATCAGGGTTATTCCACCAAATATTGGTGGACTCTTCCTTAGTTAAAACATTAGTATTGTGTTGTTTAAAAATGAATATTAACTTATTTTCTTTGCATTATTCAAGGTCTGTCAACACTGCATCTTTTTTGTTATTTTGACCAGTTGTCATTTTCTGCAAATAAATGCTTTGGGAGAAATGTTGTCAGTAGTTTATAGAATAAAACAAAAAATGTAATTTACCCAAACACATAAATAGTACATTTTGCAGTGGTCTCTTAATTTTTTCAAGGGCTGTAATATAGCTCTGAATCTACGATATGGCAGAGGTTGAAAAGCCATAACACATATGTTTTTTTCAACAGGTTATGACCAATAATATCAAAGGCTGCACTGAAATCTAACAGTACAGCTCCCACAATCTTCTTATTCTCAATTTCTTTCAACCAATCGTCATTTGTGTCAGTGCAGTACATGTTGAGTGCCCTTCTCTATAAGCATGCTGAAAGTCTGTTGTTAATTTGTTTAGAGAAATACATACAGTGTAAAGTGGGTAAAACAGTACGTAAACATTACTAAAATGACCAGTGTTCAATGACTATGTACATACAGTAGGACAGCAGTCACTAAGGAGCAGAGCAGAGAACTAGGTGGTAGCCGGCTAGAACAGTGGCTAAGGTTCAGAGCAGGGTACTGGGCAGAAGCCAGCTAGTGGTGACTGTTTAACAGTCTGATGGCCTGGAGATAGAAGCTGTTTTTCAGTCTCTCTGCCCCAGCTTTGATACACCTGTACGGTCTCCGGCTTTCTAGATGGTAGTGAGGTGAACAGGCTGTGGCTCGGGTGGCTGAGGTCCTTGATCTTTTTGGCCTTTCTGTGACACCAGGTGCTGTAGATGTCCTGGAGGCCAGGCAGCAGGGCCCCGGTGATGCATTGGGCTCATCGCACCACCCTCTGGAGAGCCCAGTGGATGGTGCAATTGCCGTACCAGGCAGTGATACAGCCCGACAAGATGCTCTCAATGGTCCATCTCTAGAAGTTTGTGAGGACCCTAGGGGCCAAGACGAATTAGCGCTGTTGCGCATTCTTCACCACGCCGTCTGTGTGAAGGGACCATTTCAGGTTGTCAGTGATGCTGCATACTGCCTCTCTCCACTGCGACCCCATCAATATTTCCTGGCACCACTCTGCCAGGGCTCTCACCTCATAGTTGTTGGTAATCAGGCATACCACTGTTGTCGTAACATGACTGAACATGGTGTTAATCGCCCGCGAATCGTTTAAGAATGGCTCGCGACATGGTCTATGAATGTAAAATACGGCCTCGCCAAAGGAGGTGCATCCAGCTGCAGCGCCAATGTGCAATAGACGAAAAAACGTAGCACCAGTAATATGATCACAACGTTTGTAGTAATGGTGCAACCAAAAGCTTTTTTCTCAATGGCACATGGAAACAGTAGTACAGCGAAGCCTAACCATTACAACAATTATTAGCTGCCTGATTATTTTTCTAGGTGCACCGTTGCGCCAAAATAAAGAAAATCCCAGTTGAACAGCAAAATAGGCTCTCCTATAAAGCTTGAACACATTTACTCGTATCCACGCACCCTCCCCCTTATTCATTATGATTGAAAAGGCGAAACCGATCCTAGATCAGCACTCATACTCGGAGACACTTCGTGTTGACGAGGACAAGGCTGGAGATCACTCTGTCATGCTGATTGAGTTCGAATAACAGACTGGAAGCTTCAAAAGGAGGGTGGTGCTTGGAATCATTGTTCTTCCTCTATCAACCATGGTTACCTGCAAGGAAACATGTGTCATCATCATTGCGTCACAGGCAAGGATATTGCTGCCAGTAAGGTTGCACCTAAATCAATAATTTATCGGATATTCAAGAAGAGCGGTGCAATTGTTGTGAAGAAGGCTTCAGGGTGCCCAAGAAAGTGCAGCAAGCGACCGTCTCCTAAAATTGATTCAGCTGCAGGATCGCGGCACCACCAGTACAGAGCTTGCTCAGGAATGACAGCAGGCAGGTGTGAGTGCATCTGCACGCACAGTGAGGCGAAGACTTTTGGAAGATGGCCTGGTGTCAAGAAGAGCAGCAAAGAAGCCACTTCTCTCCAGGAAAAACATCAGGGACAAACTGATATTCTGCTAAATGTACAGGGACTGATGAGGACTGGGGTAAAGTCACTTTCTCTGATGAATCCCCTTTCCGATTGTTTGGGGCATCTGGAAAAAAGCTTGTCCGGAGAAGACAATGTGAGCACTATCATCAGTCCTGTGTCATGCCAACAGTAAAGCATCCTGAGACCATTCATGTGTGGGGTTGCTTCTCAGCCAAAAGAACCTAAAAACACAGCCATGAATAAAGATGGTACCAATACATAATCTGAGAGCAACTTCTCCCAACCATCCAGGAACAGTTTGGTGACAAACAATGCCTTTTCCAGCATGATGGAGCATAGGTGATAACTAAGTGGCTTGGGGAACAAAACATTGATATCTTGGGTCCATGGCCAGGAAACTCCCCAGACCTTAATCCCATTGAGAAATTGTGGTCAATTCGGGTGGACAAACAAAAACCCACAAATTCCGACAAACTCAAAGCAATGATTATGCAAGAATTGGCTGCCATCAGTCAGGATGTGGCCCAGAGGTTAATTGACAGCATGCCAGGGCGGATTGCAGAGGTCTTGAAAAAGAAGGGTCAACAATGCTAATATTGACTCTTTGCATCAACTTCATGTAATTGTCAATAAAAGCATTTGACACTTATGAAATGCTTGTAATTATACTTCAGTATTCCATAGTAACATCTGACAAAAATATCTAAACACACTGAAGCAGCAAACCTTGTGGAAATGAATATGTGTCATTCTCAAAACTTTTGGCCATGACTGTACACATGGTCCAGTGAGTTGCTGTTCCTCTCTAATCTCACCTCTGGTCTTAGTGCAGGCAGGATGACTATTTCCTGTAGGGCCTGCTTAGCCAGCTCCTGGCCAGCAACGTCCTCAAACCTCACAGATGAGCCACTGGAACACACACACACGAGACTGGTCTGAATGCTGATTCCCATACAGAAATATAGACATACTCAACTCTGCTTGGGTTGGGTTGTGTTAATTCAACAGCAAAGACAGACTGAAACAGGCAGGCTGGATCAAAACATTATAAAAAAAGTGTTACATCTTTGCGCCCTACTGAACATCACCCACATCAAGCAGTCAACGTCTATTGCGTTCCAAACTGAGGCACCTTGCAAAGCACATGCTTTATGTCCAGTCAATAATACACAAGACGCTCCAAATCATTGTCTCTCACCTGTCTATGATCTCGCTGAGGATGAGGTTGGCAAGCTTGCTGTCCACATTCTTCAAGTTCTTCATATCCCTCTTCTTCAGTGGGGACATGGATGTGGGAGTGGTGGTGGGTTTACAGTTTTGCCGGTTGCCCGTTTTACTCTATAACAAAAAAAACCATAACTTCAGATTTGGTTACGATTTTCAACAAGCTAATCTCTTGTGATGATGATTGGAAATTCTCCTCTTTTCTTAGGTTTGTCAATTTTGTCTTCCCTTCAATAAAAATGGATATAAACTGGAGATGTTCTTTTAGTATCATGTTCTTCTTTATAGTCCATGGCTATAGTGCTAGTCTAGAATCAGTTATTCATTTTAGATCATAATGAATAAGATTACATGGAGAGGGAGGAACTGATCCTAGATCAGCATTCCTACTCGATGTGGAGTTAGTTGAGGAAAGACGATCTGGGTCTCACCTTGTTTCTGTTGGACTGGGGGACCAGTCTGTGCTGTGTGTGACTGCTGGAGGGCCCAATGAAGCTGGGGGAGCGCTGGAGGCCCCCGTGGCCTGTCGGCAAGGTTTTTTTTGGCGTATGCTTTGGTCGTGGGAGGGAGTGACTGGAGTGAGTAGTCAGGGAGTCCCTCTTTTTGGGTACGGCTCCACTTACTGCCAAGAGCAAGGAGACTGTTAGATATATTAGCGATTTATTTATCAGCATGGTAGGTTAGGACATTTAATTAAGCTATGCGTGAGATAATGTCCCATCAATGGAGGCCTGATTTAGTCTAAGACTGCGTGAAAGACGAAATAAGAAGAAATAAGAAAAAACAGGAAAAGTCAGGAAAAGTAGGATATTGGTTTGGAGGTAGATCAATTTCAATGATGTAAACTCAGCATAAAAAGAAATGTCCTCACGGTCAACTGCGTTTATTTTCTGCAAACTTAACATGTGTAAATATTTGTAATAACATAAGATTCAACAACTGAGACATAAATTGAACAAGTTGCACATACATGTGACTAACAGAAATGGAATAATGTGTCCCTGAACAAAGGGGGGATCAAAATCAAAAGTAACAGTCAGTATCTGGTGTGATCACCATCTGCATTAAGAACTGCAGTGCATCTCCTCCTCATGGACTGCACCAGATTTGCCAGTTCTTGCGGTGAGATGTTACCCAACTCTTCCACCAAGGCACCTGCAAGTTCCCAGACATTTCTGGGGGGGGAATGGCCCTAGCCCTCACCCTCCGATCCAACAGGTCCCAGACGTGCTCAATGGGATTAAGATCCGGGCTCTTCGTTTGCCATGGCAGAACACTGACATTCCTGTCTTGCAGGAAATCACGCACAGAACGAGCAGTACGGCTGGTGGCATTGTCATGCTGGAGGGTCATGACAGGATGAGCCTGCAGGAAGGGTACCACATGAGGGAGGAGGTTGTCTTCCCTGTAACGCACAGCGTTGAGATTGCCTGCAATGACAACAAGCTCAGTCCGATGATGCTGTGACACACCGCCCCAGACCATGAAAGACCAAATCGATCCCGCTCCAGAGTACAGGCCTGGGTGTGATGCTCATTCCTTCGACGATAAACGCAAATCCGACCATCACCCCTGGTGAGACTCGTCAGTGAAGAGCACTTTTTGCCAGTCCTGTCTGGTCCAGCGGGTTTGTGCCCATAGGCAACGTTATTGCCGGTGATGTCTGGTGAGGACCTGCCTCTCTCAGCCTATTGCGGACAGTCTGAGCACTGATGGATGGATTGTGTGTTCCTGGTGTAACTCGGGCAGTTGTTTTTGCCATCTTGTACCTGTCCCGCAGGTGTGATGTTCGGATGTACCGATCCTGTGCAGGTGTTGATACACATGGTCTGCCACTGCGAGGACGATCATCTGTCCGTCCTGTCTCCCTGTAGCGCTGTCTTAGGCTTCTCACAGTATGGACATTGCAATTTATTGCCCAGGCCACATCTGCAGTCCTCATGCCTCCTTGCAGCATGCCTAAGGCACGTTCACACAGAAGAGCTGGGACCCTGGGTATCTTTCTTTTGGTGCTTTTCCAAAGTCTGTAGAAAGGCCTCTTTAGTGTCCTAAGTTTTCATAACTGTGAACTTAATTGCCTACCGTCTGTAAGCTGTTAGTGTCTTAATGACCATTCCACAGGTGCGTGTTCATTAGTTGTTTATGGTTCATTGAAAAAGCATGGGAAAGTGTTTAAACCCTTTACAATGAAGATATTTAGATTTTTATGAATTATCTTTGAAAGACAGGGTCTTGAAAAAGGGACATCTCTTTTTTTGCTGAGTTCATGAAGAGAATAAAGGCAGAAAAACTGGAAATCCTGAATAATCAGGAACAATGACACCCTTGAAAACACTCATAAAAAACCAGTCATGACACCCGAAAGCAGATTCCCGGTAGCACCCACCTGAGTGTAGATAACCGTTATGGTATGACTGGTTTGAGCTCTCTGCATAGATGTCTCTCTGAGCTGGCCCTGAACGCAGCTTTTCTACACAACAGGAATGACAATAACAAAAACCAAATGAAATTGGGAAAGGGAATAGGAGAATCGGAGAAGGGAGGGAAAGGGAGAAGAAAAGGAAATTATATTTGAAATAAACAAATAAAATACGCCAAGATTCTTTTAATGGGGGACGAACAGCAATGTTTTGGGATGGTGCCTAAGTTAAGTTGTCATGCCACATCCAAGAATGAGGCATATGGGGTAGGGCTGAGAGGATTGTCAACATTTCAGTGTCGAGGCAGCAAAGCCAAACATAACAGCCATTTCCAACCAGGACGAATCAAACAACAAGAGTATGGTCGTGTTCATTAGGAAAATGTTTTAAATGTTCTGCAACGCAAAAGGAAAATTAGCATTTCTTATTGGACAAGTCTAGGTTTGTTATGTTAGGTTTTGTGCCGAATGAACATGATTCAGGATAATGTTGTAGCCAGCTGTGGAATGACGAGAAGCTTCTGAAACAGCTTTGGGGGACCGCTGAGTGGATTTTTACCATAGTTTACAAATTCTATAACTTAAAGAATTAAAACATGTTTTGGGGTGTCCATTAGAGGTTTAATAAAAAGACACTGGAGTATTTAGGGCCTAATCCCTTTTTGTGCATAAAGTACATTGGAGTTTGGAAGTCATGTGATGTCAATACAAAACGTATGTATGTATGTGAATTTACACTGTGTACAAAACATTAGGAACACCTTCTTAATATTGAGTTGCATCCCCTTTTGCCCTCAGAACAGCCTGAATTCATCAGGGCATGGACTACAAGGTGTAAAAAGCATACCGCAGGGATTCTGGCCCATGTTGACTCCAATGCTTCCCACAGCTGTGTCAAGTTGGCTGGATGTCCCCTGGTTGGTGGACAATTCTTTTCTTTTTGCCCCCTTTTTCTCCCCAATTTTGTGGCATCCAATTGGTAGTTACAGTCTTGTCTCATTGCCACAACTCCCGTACGGACTCGGGAGAGGCGAAGGTCGAGAGCCGTGCATCCTCCGAAACACAACCCAACCAAGCCGCACTAATTCTTGACACAATGCACACTGAACCCGGAAGCCAGCCGCACCAATGTGTCGGAGGAAACACTGTACACCTGGCAACTGTGTCAGCGTGCACTGCATCTCGCCCGCCACAGGAGTCGCTAGTGCGCGATGGGACAAGCACATCCCTGCCGGCCAAACCCTCCCCTAACCCGGACGACGCTGGGCCAATTGTTTCGCCGCCCCATGGGTCTCCTGGTTGTGGCCGGCTGCGACAGAGCCCAGACTCAAACCCAGAATCTCTAGTGGCACAGCCTTAGACCATTCTCAATGCACACGGGAAACTGTTGAGCGTGGAAAACACTGCAGCGTGGCAGTTCTTGACACACTTACACCAGTGCGCCTGGCCCCTACTACCATACCGTGTTCAAAGACACTTAAATATTTTGTCTTGCTCTTTCACCCTCTGAACGGCACACATACACAATCCATGTTTCTCTGAAAATAATCCTTCTTTAACCTGTCTTCTCCCTTCATCTATACTGACTGAAGTAGATTTAACAGATGACATCAATAGGGGATCATAGCATTCACTGGATTCCCCTGGTCAGTCTATGTCATGGAAATGTTTTGCACACTCAGTGTATACAGGCTTTACATGTTTTTTCTCCAAGAGATACAACAGCAATTGTATTTGAAATTTGGATATTTAATTTCACTTAAATCATTTTGAATTTGTAATCAACAAATTGAATGAATAATTTCATTTGGCTTTAAAATTATATTTCAATTTAATTGAATATTCAAATTCAATATTTATGCATTCAGTTTCAATGTGGTAAATATTGCATTCATTGTCTTGTGTACGGAGTTAAACTATAATTTCAAGTTGATCAAAGTTTCATATATTCAACGTCTCAGATGCATTCAGATTCAAAAATAATATTTAGCCCTCTAAATTCTGATTCAAAACCAGAGACAGCATCATGGTACTTTGCCAGCCAGGAATGGTACAGGAGAACAGACAGAATCAAACACTCTCTGTGGTAAATAGAAGCTTCTGGTGGTTTCTAAAGCCAATGTGGCATGTTAGGCTCCTGAGTGGCGCAGTGGTACTGCATCTCACTGCAAGAGTCGTCACTGTTTTCCATGGTTCGAATCCAGGCTGCATAGAGCGGCGCACAATTGGCCCAGCGTTGTCCAGGGTTTGGACGGAGTAAGCTGTCATTGTAAATAAGAATTTGTTCTTAACTGACTTGCCTAGTTAAATAAAAGGTCAAATAAATGTTTATTTTCTTCCTATGAATTTTGCTCTAGCTTTTGGGCTGTAAGATATTTTCTTCTGGATGTCATTTTGGAGTCAATTGAATTGTAAATAATAATAGAATATGTTTCTAAACATATCTATATTAATGTGGATGCTACCGTGAATAATGATGAGCGAGAAAGTTAGAGGCATAAATATCGTACCGCCCCCAATAATGCTAACCTCACATGTTATTGTAATGGTGAGAGGTTATCATGCCTTAGGGGTATGATATTTGTGCCTCTAACTTTCTCACTCATCAATATTCATGATTCATTCAGGATTATCTGTAATCATGGTAGCATCCTTATTAATGTAGAAGTGTGATGTGACAACGGTGGTGGGCCTGATCACCAACAATGAGACCGCTTTTAGGGAGGAGGTCAGAGACCTGGCAGTGTGGTGCTAGGACAACAACCTCTCCCTCAATGTGGGCAAAACAAAGACGTTTATCGTGGACTACAGGAAACAGAGGGTCAAACACGCCACCATTCACATTGACGAGGCTGTAGCGGAGCGGGTCGTGAGCTGCAAGTTTCTCAGTGTACACATCGCTAAGGACCTATCATGGTCCAAACACACCAACACAGTTGTGAAAAGGGCACGACAACGCCTCTTCCCCATCAGGAGGCTGAAAAGATTTGTCATGGACCCTCAGATCCTCAAATAGAGGGCATCTTGATTGGCTGCATCGGCATCCGACGGCAAGGCGCAGAGAGGGTAGTACGTACAGCCCAGTACTTCACTGGGGTCAAACTCCCTGCCACCCAGGACCTCTATACCAGGCGGTGTCAAAGGAAGGCCCTAAAAATTGTCAAAGACTCCAGCCACCCAAGTCATAGACTGTTCTCTCTGCTACCGCACAACAAGTGGTACCAGAACGCTAAATCTGGGACCAAAAGGCTCCTGAACAGCTTCTACACCCCAATGCCATAAGACTGCTAAATAGTTAAGCAAATAGCTACCCAGAATATCTTCATTGATCCTTTTTGCACTAACTATTTTTCACTCTATGCACACACACTGGACTCTAACCACACACTCACACATATAGTACTGACACTGACACGACAACACACACACACTGGACTCTAACCACACACTCACACATATGGTACTTACACTGACACGACAACACACACACATAACACGTACACACTCGCCAAACACACACACACACACGCTACAGTCTTATCTATCCTGTTGCCTAGTCACTTTACCCCTACCTATATGTACATGCAGTATCTACTTCAATTTCCTCATACCCCTGCACATCCACTTGGAACTGGTATCCCGTGTATATAGCCAAACTATCATTGCGTATTTATTCCCCATTGTACTATTTTCATTTTTTTGTATTCTGTATTCTGCATTGTTGGGAAGGGCCTGTAAGTAAGCATTTCAATGTTAGTCTACACCTGTTTACAAAGCAAGTGATGATTAAAATTTGATTTGATTTCAATATTGAATTTGAATATTCAATTAAATTGACATTTTAAAACTGAATGCACTATTCATTTATTTCAGTTTCAAATCCTGAAAATACAAGTTCAATTTATGAATTAAATTATTTAATTTGTGCATTACAAATTCATAAATATTACATTCAAATTCAATATCGTTAAACAAATTCAAAATCATGGAATTCAAATACAATCTCTGTTGGCACTGAAATCAGTCCATATAAAGCTAACAGACATACTGTATCTAAGCTAGCATGAAAAGCAACAAATGTCACACAATCAAACAATGTCCTGCCACGCATTCAATATGAATGCAGCCGTTCAGAAGCTGCCATGCGGTATCAAGGTGCACAAGGAAGGCAAGATATTTAAAAAATGTGTCCAAATGTTTGATTCTCACCTAAAAGCTCCAGGCGATCCTTTGCCATGATCAGATTGGTGATCATCTTGGCCTGTAGACGTTTATCACGTTCATATTTCTCGCCTGGAAGAGAAGAGAGAATAAAAAAACAAATCTATTAGTAAAATAGCCGTTTTACACTCCTGTATATGTTTTTTTTGCTATAGCAGAGTTCTCCAACTCTGCTTAGAGCTACTGGGTATGCAGGTTTTTGTTCCAGGCCAGCAGCTACACACTAGGTGATTACAATAATCAGCTGAGCATGGTCTTCAATCAGGACCACGGTTAGCTGAACCATGTGTGTTAACGATAGGCTAAATTAAAACCCTGCATATCACTAGCTCTCCGGGACCAGAGATGGTAAGGAAATCTGCACTATACAGTCGTGGCCAAAAGTTTTGAGAATGACACAAATATTAATTTCCACAAATATTAATTTCCTGCTTCAGTGTCTTTAGATATTTTTGTCAGATGTTACTATGGAATACTGAAGTATAATTACAAGCATTTCATAAGTGTCAAAGGCTTTTATTGACAATTACATGAAGTTGATGCAAAGAGTCAATATTTGCAGATGCACTTCTTTTTAAAGACCTCTGCAATCCGCCCTGGCATGCTGTCAATTAACTTCTGAGCAGCCCATTATTGCATAATCAATGCTTGGAGTTTGTCAGAATTTGTGGGTTTTTGTTTGTCCACCCGCCTCTTGAAGATTGACCACAAGTTCTCAATGGGATTAAGGTCTGGGGAGTTTCCTGGCCATGGACCCAAAATATCGATGTTTTGTTCCCCGAGCCACTTAGTTGCCTTATGGCAAGGTGCTCCATCATGCTGGAAAAGGCATTGTTCGTCACCAAACTGTTCCTGGATGGTTGGGAGAAGTTGCTCTCGGAGGATGTGGTGGTACCATTATTTATTCATGGCTGTGTTCTTAGGCAAAATTGTGAGTGAGCCCACTCTCTTGGCTGAGAAGCAACCCCACACATGAATGGTCTCAGGATGCTTTACTGTTGGCATGACACAGGACTGATGATAGCGCTCACTTTGTCTTCTCCGGTCAAGCTTTTTTCCAGATGCCCCAAACAATCGGAAAGGGTATTCAGAGAAAATGGCTTTACCCCAGTCCTCAGCAGTCCAATCCCTGTACCTTTTGCAGAATATCAGTCTGTCCCTGATGTTTTTCCTGGCGAGAAGTGGCTTCTTTGCTACCCTCCTTGACACCAGACCATCCTCCAAAAGTCTTCACCTCACTGTGCATGCAGATGCACTCACACCTGCCTGCTGCCATTTCTGAGCAAGCTCTGTGCTGGTGGTACCCCGATCCCGCTGGACTTTCTTGGGCGCCCTGAAGCCTTCTTCCAACAATTGAACCGCTCTCCTTGAAGTTCTTGATGATCCGATAAATGGTTGATTTAGGTGCAATCTTATTGGCAGCAATATCCTTGCCTGTGAAGCCCTTTTTGTGCAAAGCAATGATGACGGCACATGTTTCCTTGCAGGTAACCATGGTTGACAGAGGAAGAACAATGATTCCAAGCACCACCCTCATTTTGAAGCTTCCAGCCTGTTATTCAAACTCAATCAGCATGACAGAGTGATCTCCAGCCTTGTCCTTGTCAACACTCACACCTGTGTTAACGAGAGAATCACTGACATGGCGTCAACTGGTCCTTTTGTGGCAGGGCTGAAATGCAGTGGACATTTCTTGGGGGGGATTAAGTTCATTTGCATGGCAAAGTTGGACTTTACAATTAATTGCAATTCATCTGATCACTCTTCATAACATTCTGGAGTATATGCAAATTGCCATCATACAAACTGAGGCTGCAGACTTTGTGAAAATTTATATTTGTGTCATTCTCAAAACTGTTGGCCACGACTATAGGCCCTTGGAAATACTAAATACAGCAAAGTATGCACAGTCAACTCACCGTTTTCAGCTACCTCGATCGCGATGCCCCTCTCGAGCTCTGCGATTCCGCGTTTGTACCACTGGACTGCCTGTTCCTTGTGCACTAGTAACACACAAACCACAAGGTCGGGACAGTCAGACAGGCACAGAAAAAAAGCATTTTGAGGTTAGAGTACATACAAAATCATTGCTCACAGTCAAATAAGAGCTGATGTAAAAGGATGAGATATTTAATAATTTTGCAGTAGGGTAAGCATCCTTTAGTCTACAATACATATTTTCCATGCATTAGGCCTACATATTTTACATGCATTAGGCATACATGTTTTACATGCATTAGGCCTACATGTTTTAGCCTACATATTTTACATGCTTTAGGACTACATGTTTTAGCCTACATATTTTACATGCATTAGGCCTACATGTTTTAGCCTACATGTTTTACATGCTTTAGGATTACATGTTTTAGCCTACATATTTTACATGCATTAAGCCTACATGTTTTAGCCTACATATTTTACATGCATTAGGCCTACATACTTTACATGCTTTAGGACTACATGTTTTAGCCTACATATTTTACATGCATTAGGCCTACATATTTTTACATGCTTTAGGCCTACATGTTTTAGCCTACATATTTTACATGCATTAAGCCTACATGTTTTAGCCTACATATTTTACACGCTTTGTGTTGCCTAAAGGTATAGCATCTCAAGAGGCATTGGAAGAATAGCAAAAACAAACATTTGGCATGGCATGACAGACAGTCAATCATGACCTCAAACCAAAAGTACAGAGACTCATAGATCAAACCATAATGACGTGAACTATAATGTATCATTTCACATGACTGACCCAGACTCTTAAACCCCTCTGGCGTGGAGCAGTGTCAAGTCATAAGACTGATTTTCATAGTGGTGGGAATATACAGCATATCCTCCCTCTCCTTATGAGTGATTCTGAGTATTATTGAGACCGGGGCTCCCTAGTCCCAAAGGCAGGCAGACAAGCCCTAAAATTATATTGGGTTCAGCCGAGTTGTGGTCATTTGCCACTAAACTGAAAAACAGGGAGGAATTGTCGAATAAGAATCACTGATTTCAGTTCAGTTTTTCCGTTGCATGCCCGGATGAACAAGACCCTGCTGTGGCATATGCGTTACTTCTATTAGGATCTTATCAATATGAAAACGGTCACTGTATCCTCTCTAGCCATTTAAAAGACAATGATAGCTGCCACTCCGGCCTTCCTCCATTTCAACATATAAATAAATAAGATGGACTTCACTTTCTATTCAAACCACCACTCATCTCTACAGGTTTATGTTATTTAAGGGCATGACACAGGCCAGAGCCTTTAATTGCAAATAAATAGACGGATGTGATATTGGTTTGGCCTTCATTGAAAAGGTCATGACTTATGATAAGATATGAAAAAAATTCCATATCTATTTCCATATATAAGCGAATGTTCAGCCATGATAAAAAAAAATTAAAAAGTAGGGCATTTAGACCTAGACAGGAGGGATCTTTCAGTGAGACAACCCAACAAACCCAGATTTCGATAACACAGTTGTTTGTTTCAAAAGATGTGGGCCAACAGTGCGGCATACTGGGGGACTCATGTTCAAAGTGATGGCATTCTCCACACTCCCAGAGGGAGAGCTAAGCGTACAAAAGCCTCACAAAAGAGTCCAAGGCCCTCGTTGAATCAGGCCCTTTGTTCCGTGCGGCCAAAACCATTTTCTCTCCCCATGCCATCACAATGGTGCTCCACAGAGAAACTGGATGTCTGATATGGGAGGAGCCTGGTTGAAAAAGAGCACAAGAGGCTTCCTACAATACAATATATGCCTACTCGAAAAAACACTGAGTGGTAGAACTATACCATATACAGTCAACCCTTGAATGTATGAAATGGTTTGGGACTGGTGTGACTGTGTGCACTAGGCTAAACCCGAGTAGGTACAGTACAGTGGTAGAGTACAGTAAGCCCCTTGGCACATCACTCCAGCCAGTTCAGTAGGTAAATTGAACATTGGCAGAGAAGACGTGGATGAAGCTGGAAGATTAGTCTGGTGTCAAGCAACTCTGCTTTACTCCAACTACTATGCTAAAACAGATGATCAGATGTCTGCCTTCAGCAAAGTAAGCGTTTGGCTTACCTATCTACTCAAGACGCCGCTGTGCAAAATAGCTTGGGGACGAGGTTAGCTTATGACAGACCTAGGAGTCTGGGAGAAACACAATCAATACATTTTGGGTGTGTGCATTGAAATCACGGGTCTAACTAACCAAATTCACCAACTTGATGAATGTATAGCCTAGGCCTTTCAAAACATAGCAAGAGGCCCCACTGACTGTAGCCTGTTTTCCTATGTGCTCCGGCGCCTGTGTATTGAGTGGAAGCGTTTCTTAAACGCAAGCAAGCGGAATGAAACGGGGAGGGACCTACCTGAATTTGTCCAATAGAAACTTTTGCTTTAGTTGCAAAACCTTCCCTTTTCCAACTGTTTGGACTAAGGATTGCACCCCAGTTACAGTACATTGGAACATTGTAAATAGTCAAGGAGGAACTCAATTCATTCAGTTTGCCCATGCATGATGACATGGCCAACTCGGGAGAGGCGAGAGAATCGGATGGCATTTTCCACCCTGCTGACGATAACAATTAATGTCAGCTCACATCATCCCAGCACATGTCTATTGATCCCCTGGGATCACACAGATTGGAGAAAGGCACATGCAGATATGCAGTAGACCTCATGCTGTACTGTGTGTGTGTGTGTGTGTGTGACAGTATATTGGGAATATAAACCATCCTGGTTTCCAAAAGATGGTGGCACAAAGGAGGACCAAGCCTATTTATTTGCTGGTTTTAGCATATCCACATTCATTGGCACCTTAATTTATGCAGGCTAGCCCATCTTTGTTATTTTCCTTTTTTTAACAAACGGTAAAACATTCATTGGCACCTTAAATTATGCAGAGTTAGACTAGATCACCACGATCAAAAAATAAAGCAGCGAATAGTGGGCTGTGTCTACTGGTGGGTGTCCCTCGCACTTGTCGTGGAAATATTGGTTCAACAATATCGCTCAGATACCGGAACTTGTGAATTCAAATAGACTTTATTACAAAGTAACAAGCCGAGTTGGTCCATGGAGCAACTGCCGGACTCAGTCCACTCCTTTTATACAGTTTCATGCTTATACAAGTTTCATAGTCCCCCCACTTTATGCTAATAACCATATCATCTCGGCTTTACTCCACCATTGTTTCAAAATCTGTTATTTCCTCTATGCGGGGTTTCCCCTTCCTTGGATCAATTTTATTGGTGGCGGAGCCTATACGTTATTTACCAAAAAATAATAAGTACAGATTATTATAGGCAATTATAAGATTGCTACATGCCATTATCGGACTATAATATTACTAATGGCCATTATAGGATGAAGTACAGATAACTATAGACCATTATAGAATTATACCAACAAATACACTTAAACCCAGGATTACACATAGCGCGTTTGCTTATTCCCTTTAGTGCTATTCAGCCTTTTAACAAGAAACACATTCTCTTAACAGAAAACACCCCTTTCGCCCCTGGGCCTGCCACATGGCTGACTGTATTCAGCCAGTCTGAGACCTAGGTTGAGTAGGCAGGCATATTCTCCAAGCCATATTGAACAGTCTGCATAACTCTGTCAATCGCCTCAACAGTAAGCTATTGTAGTAATAGTGTGGTGGTATAATGGACAGATATGTATCTGTAGTCCAATAAGCTAATATCGCTATGTGATTGCAGACAATGTCATTGACAGAACAACTGTTCTCTCTGTCTGCATGATGACATAAAAACTATGTGGCGGTTTCTACGGAAAGGCCCATAAATACACAATATATCATAGGATCAACACTTCTGCACCACGCCTTTTATCATGCAGAAAATCACAACTTGAACCACCAGTAAGTCAACTGACCTCTCTCTTTCTTTACTTCCTCGTTAGCATTTAGAATACAGCAATATTTTTACATGCTCCATTGCGTTGCTGTTTGGGTACAGAGCCTGAGTTTGAATCAATAGGCCTAGTTAAATGTAACCGGGTTTGTTTCAATCTGTATTGACAGTAGTATCTTTGTTTGCATTATCCACACATGGGTTTATAACAGTTGTTAACTTGACAACTGCTGTTAAACCCATCTACACAACAGTCAGTGGTGCTGCTGCAAATAGCAGTCACACTACACTGAAAACATACCTTTGTCATCCTCGTCAATTCTCAGAGCCACTGAGATGTACTCGAATGCTTGTTTGTGGTGGTTTCGGATCTGCTCGCCGATGTCCTGCTCGCACACCTTGTTCGCATGCTCGTCTGCTGCCCGTTGTTTGGGTCTCGCAGCCATAGCACGAGACATCCGCTCGCACAGCCAGGCGAAGAGTTCGCCAAAATGCAATACGAGGACACGGAGCACTGCAAACAACGCCAGCAGTGGGTATGAGAAGTAATACAAATTTCGTTTATGTAGGGACACCTGGTCGCAGGTGGCCCCTCCGTCGGGCGGGGACCCTGCAGGGCCTCGCTTCTTTCTGCTGCCTCTTCCTCCCGGAGAACTCATTCACCCGATGGCTCGCTATCGTATCCATAACATAACGGTCTTGCCTTTTGCTTGGGTTGCCTCTCAACCTTTGCAGCGTCTACAGTTGCCACATATTCTCCGACATGGTGGTCCAAATGTTGATAAAATTGGACGGGGCGGTTACCAAACGAACAAAAGGGTAAGAGAGGAGGGGCACGCTCAGTCTTGTCCTATCATAGACAGTACGTAACTGCAAACAAGATTTTACGTAGAAATCACGCACATTGCGTAAATACTAACAACAAACATGGCGGACGGTAAGTGAAATGTTGTTCGTTTATCGGCACTTTTGTACGTTCTATTACAGTTGCAGCGATACATTTAGCTTGAAATATTTTCGTATACCCCAACAATTTGTTTAATCCAGTCTGTTCTGTCGGTAACAGTCCTTGGTTCACGGTGGAAGGTCGTTGCTAACATAACGTTAACTAGCCAACGAGCTAAAGTAACGTTAGTTTACCCGCCACTAGAATTCATATATTCATTCGATATTACTGTAGCTAGCCTGCCTGTAGGGTACCTTCTTTGGCTTGTAGGAATGGATGGTACTCCTATGTCGTTATCTACCTGAATTTAATCTGGAGTAAGTGTGTTTATTTTACGTTCTAGTTAAACGATGACTGGACCACCGTCCTTGCGGTTGTTGACATTTTGATATTGTTGCTGATCTGTCTCTGAATGATTCTGAAGACTTTTACGTTAACTGACTCCTCTTCCTATTGCCTAGAATGTAGGTAGCTGACGTTAATGTATGTTTCTCTCAGATCACACGGACGCAGACCAATCTATGGAGGTGCACACTCCAGTAAGTCTTAATACAGATGTAGTTAGGGATTTTAAGCGGTTCTCTTCATTGACATGGCGTGTTTGATAGACACATTTTAAATAAATACATATTTCTGCTCCTTTTTAGACAGCTGAAAACCCCCATTCTGAATATGGACTGACGGACAACATCCAGGTATGACAATCTATACGATTATTGTGCCTTTCAGAAAAGCATGTCCATGAAACGGGGTCCATTTCAAAGACTCAAACATCACACTGCATTATGTTAGTTATGGTAACCTTGATTGTCTACTGAATAAGCAATGTATGCACAGCTCTCTAACATAGCATGCACTAATGTGTGAAGCCTATACATTTTGGTACAAATTGTTTAGGCTACATTGCATGAGATTGCAATTCCGAGTACACTTTTTTTAAAGACGCTTACATGCATGGATAGTGGCGTGAGTAGCGGTAACTGTTGATATTTCTGTATCTCTGCTTCCTCTTTCACCACCTCATTATGTAGAGAATAGTGGAAAACGAGAAAGCCAACACAGAGAAGGTCTCCAAACAGAAGGTGGATCTGCAGTCGCTCCCCACGAGGGCATATTTGGATCAGACAGTGGTGCCCATCCTTCTTCAAGGCTTATCTGTGCTGGCCAAGGAAAGGTATGTTGAAAATGTCTGTGCAGGGGCTCTGATTTTTTTTTCACATTTCTGCTTGACATGCTTGGAAATTTATTTGGAAAAAATGTATAGAACAGGCAGTACTATGAAAAGGGAAGCACATTTGGGTTTCAAGTAACTTTCAAGCGACCAGACTTTGTTGAAAATGTGCTTTTGTCCATTTTGTCTTCTCTTTCAGACCTGCAAATCCTATTGAATTCTTAGCAGCCTTCCTTCTCAAGAACAAATCACAGTTTGAAGATCGAAATTAAGCTCCAGACGGATGGAAATGTGCACTTTGAGCCCATCTATTTAAAATCAAGGAAATGGTTGTTTCTGTCATGTTTGCAGTTTTTTTTAAACCAGAATAAAGATGGTGTTGCAGGGAAATATGGTACTCTTTTAGGACAAATGTCAGAGGTAAACTAATATATACAAAAGACACCAACTACGTTGCACCTCAAGTTCCCTTGCATCATGGTCCCCTCCAGGGCAAAATATTCCAGATTCAGTCCATTTACCAAAATGCTTACAAGAGAACATTTGCGTTTTAATTAACAATGTCATGTTTTCATATTGCCAAATGACACACGTATCATTCTAGTGTCATGTTTTATTCTACCACTAGTTGAGCTACAGAGTTGGTGATGAACCCCTTTGATAAAAGGGTCAATCTGATGCCCCAAACTCCATTCTATTAATCATAAGAAATACAACAAACAGGGAAGTTGGTGCTAAATAACCCTGAACTGTAATTTTAGAATCACCCTTTCATCCATTGTTAGATTTCTGCTCTTGGAATTAATTTAGCAGATGTACCACTTTATTGCACACCACAATGAAAAAAAGTACAACAAAAAAAGAAAATCCATTCAGAACATCATTTAAGTGTATTAAGATAAATAAAATGTTACACCATTATTACATTCTATAAAATATATATTTTCAATATAAAGACTACACACTCATTGCATGTAACTGCACTCCAAACAGCAGACCAGTATTTTACTTTTTCCACACTACCACCAAGTTTGTCTTCAGTGAGCAGTTAGAACCTAGACTGCAATACAAACTGATAAACAGAAAACATCAGTTTGGATTTCAGGCTAATTAGGACCAGCATGCTTCATGTTTGTTTGAGCACTCCGGGATAATGTTTCCCCTAAGTACAGATCTAGCATCATCCTCTCTCCCCAATCCTAAACTTAATCATTAGTGGGGAAATGCAAAACTGATCCAAGATCTGCATCTATGGGCAACATCACCCTACACCATTTGGCACCCTTCTTCACAATACATGGCAACTCAGCAGCAATTAGCAAACTGGAGTACGCTTTGACTTCCATTTGGATTTTTTTTTTTAACTATTAGAAAATAAAAAATGTAAAGTTAAATAATTTCCTATGAGTCATACAAGATTGAATCAATTGTTGAAAAACAGAGTGCCTCAAACAAAACTTTCATTTTAATCTAAGCTTGTTCTATTTATTTAATTCACTTATTTACAGAAGGGCAATAGGGGGTTGGAATCTTGATACCTCATTTCATTTATCAAGTAAAAACTACACTCGAAGTGAAGCCCTAAAATATATTTGACTTTTTGGGTTTCTGCTTTCTCAAGACATTAAAGCTCCCATGCAGTCTTAATGTAATTTTAAAATCACTGTGTCTAATAAATTACTGTTTATTTAATGAAAATAACACCAAATACCCTCAGTGACCTCAATGCCTGTCTGCCTGCTTTATATAGCAAGCCACAGGATTCACTGTCTGTAGGAACGAACCATTTTTGTGAACGGGGTCATTGGTCAGAATAATCAGATCAGATTGTGATGTCATGCTGTGGGCCAAAAACTCCATCCCACCTGAACAGGCTGAAATTCCAGGTGTACATTTTAATATTTTTTTTATATATATTTTTTAACTCTTACACTAAGAAAGGCAGCATTATCATTTTCACAATGAGTGTTATTTTTAACTCAAAATGAAAATATAATAAAACATGGAAAATCAAGTTTCAGACTGCACTGCCCCTTTAAAAACCAGTAGCCTTGTGCAGATGTTTGAGGGGGAATTGATATGAATGGATCACTGCAGTATGTCTTGACTGTTCAAGTTACCACTTCACTTGTGCTCTATTGAAGTTGGAGTGCCAAGTTATCCTCAAAATAACCCAAAGTTGGTTGAGTGGAACATAAATGCCTAATTCAAATTGATCTATAGTGCGTAATAACATGCGATTTCTCCTGATAATTCACAATGTCCTGTTTCTGACCTGCATTTTATCGACATTGACCTATCTAATGAGAAGAAACAACTTGACGCCATCCTATATCTGTAAAATAAGAACTGAGACAGACCGATACACCCGTGTGGTATCAATGTATTACTGTACATCTACCACATGAAACAATCCTAGATGTATTTTACCCTCATTTGTGGTGACCTGTTAGCAAAATATACACAATCTGATTAAAAAGCATTATAGTCCCCCCCAATCAAATCCTTGCTTACAGACTACCATTGGTGGAAAACACGAGAACAGGCTTGGGGAAAAAATTGTTGTGCGTTCCATTGACCCCCAGATGGGAAGTCAGATGTAGAACTGGTGAGCAGCGAGGTTGTCCATAAAGGGGCGGACCAGGTTGTCTGTAGAGAAGTAGAAGACCAGGCCGAAGGTGATGGAGATAGGGAGAGCTGGGAGGGCCTTCTTGAATATGGCCAGCAGCAGAAGAGTGAGGCAGAGTCCCTGTGAGACACATTAAATAACATTTCAAATCCATAAATGGGCCACTTCATGCAATTTTTTGGGCTATCTCAGCTTAGCCACCACACTAAATAGGCTAGCGATCAACACCCATTCCAAAGTTTCTGCTGGAACTACCTTTCTAGTTTACTATGAGTCTGCTTATCATGAACATTCGTTCAGACATGCAACTGAACAGTTAAACATACATAAATACAATTGGAAAAATTAATAAAATTATTCACTATAATTGTAGGCTAACTCTTTAAGCCACCCTGCACAATCAATGAACCAACAGCATCACCTAGGCCTATACGTTCACTCCCAGGACTCATGGGATAGAACGCTTGGAGTGTAGAATAATATAAGGTACATATAATAATACAGTACACCCTAGAGGTCGACCGATTAATTAGGGCCGATTTCAAGTTTTCATAACAATCGGTAATCGGCATTTTTGGACACCGATTGTGGCCGATTTATTTAAATTGAACCCTAACCCTAAATTTAACTAGGCAAGTCAAGTTAAGAACACATTCTTATTTTCAATGACGGCCTAGGAACGGTGGGTTAACTGCCTTGTTCAGAGGCAGAACGACAAGTTAAAAATCTATCAGCTCGGGGATTCGATTTATAGCAACCTTCCGGTTACTAGTCCAACGCTCTAACCACCTGCCTTACATTGCACTCCACGAGGAGCCTGCGTGGCAGGCTGACTACTTGTTACGCGACTGCAGCAAGAAGCCAAAGTAAGTTGCTAGCTAGCATTAAACTTATCTCATAAAAAAAAACTAACTACACATGGTTGATGATATTATTAGTTTATCTAGCGTGTCCTGCGTTGCATATAATTGATGCGGTGCCTGTTAATTTCTCATCGAATCACAGCCAACTTCGCCAAACTGGTGATGATTTAACAAGCGCATTCGCGAAAAAAGCACTGTCGTTGCACCAATGTGTACCTAACCATAAACATTAATGCCTTTCTTTAAAATCAAAACACAAGTATATATTTTTTAAACCTGCATATTTAGTTAATATTGCCTGCTAACATTAATTTATTTTAATTAGGGAAATTGTGTCACTTCTCTTGCGTTCCATGCAAGCAGTCAGGGTATATGCAGCAGTTTGGGCCGCCTGGCTCGTTGCGAACTGTGTGAAGACCATTTATTCCTAACAAAGACCGTAATTAATTTCCCAGAATTGTACATAATTATGACATAACATTGAAGGTTGTACAATGTAACAGCAATATTTTGACTTAGGGATGCCACCCGTTAGATAAAAAACAGAAAGGTTCCGTATTTCACTGAAAGAATAAACCTTTTGTTTTCGAAATGATAGTTTCCGGATTTGACCATATTAATGACCTAAGGCTCGTAATTCTGTGTGTTATTATGTTATAATTAAGTCTATGATTTGATAGAGCAGTCTGACTGAGCGGTGGTAGGCAGCAACAGGCTCGTAAGCATTCATTCAAACAGCACCTTTGTGCGTTTGCCAGCAGCTCTTCGCTGTGCTTCAAGCATTGAGCTGTTTATGACTTCAAGCCTATCAACTCCCGAGATTAGGCTAGCGTAACCGATGTGAAATGGCTAGCTAGTTAGCGGGGTGTGCACGAATAGCATTTCAAATCGGTGACGTCACTCGCTCTGAGACTTTGAAGTAGTTGTTCCCCTTTTGTGGAGTGATGGGGAACAATGCTTCGAGGGTGGCTGTTGTCGATGTGTTCTTGGTTCGAGCCCAGGTAGGGGCGAGGAGAGGGACGGAAGCTATACTGTAACACAGGCAATACTAAAGTGCCTATAAGAACATCCAGTAGTCAAAGGTATATGAAATACAAATGGTATAGAGAGAAATTGTCCTATAATAACTACAACCTACAACTTCTTACCTGGGAATATTGAAGACTCATGTTAAAAGGAACCACCAGCTTTCATATGTTCTCATGTTCTGAGCAAGAAACTGAAACGTTTGCATTATGTGCCATGTAAAAAAAGCTATTTTACTTTATTTTCCAACACTTTGTTTTTCTGACTGCAACACTCACTATGAGAATGGCCACAAAGCAGGCCAGCGTGGTGTTCCAGTCTCCTCCGGTGGCGGCAGCCTTCCCCACCAGCACACTGTAGAAGATGAAGTCCCCCAGTCCCAGCTTGACTCCTCCTGCAGATTATACCACAAGACAGCATGTCCATAAGAAACCACATTTATTACAAAATTCTAAAAATAATTGAGGACATTTTTTTTTTGCCATGGGAGATGTTTGTCCAATCCCCAATCAACACCTAGAACCATAGCCCCTATACATTTGTGGAGATCTGAAAGGATTGGCTAGAAATGGCAAATGGCTGCATTTTGATAGGTTTGGTGTAATGTTCACCATCATTGCTTACACCTATCCGATCCTTTCAGATCCTGTGCCTAAGGGGTGGGGGCTAGTGGTTTATTTAGGATTCAGAAAGTACTCACGGTCTTCCTCGTCTAGGTCGTCCTCGGTTGAGTAGGACCTGTTCATCCCTGAGGACACTTGAGTCTCTGGCTCCACCCAGTCCCTCGCCAGGGCGCTGCCCTCACTCCGATGTGCCTCCTCATCTGAAGAACCTTAAATGGCAAAAGTTTATTTATTTTAAGTCAATCATTCAAATATGTTCTGCATTCAAATCTATAAGTGCACTCCTCCAAAAAACATTAATGTGAAACCACACACACACACACACACACACTTGAAAGTTTACATACACTTAGGTTGGAGTCATTAAAACTTGTTTTTCAACCACTCCCAAAATGTATTGTTAATTCAACTATAGTTTTGGCAAGTCGGTTAGGACATCTACTTTGTGCATGACACAAGGAATTTTTCCAACAATTGTTCAGACAGATTATTTCACTGTATCTAGTGGGTCAGAAGTTTACATACACTAAGTTAACTGTGCCTTTAAACAGCTTGGAAAATTCCAGAAAATTATGTCATGGCTTTAGAAGCTTCTGATAGGCTAATTGACATAATTTGAGTCAATTGGTGTACATGTGGATGTATTTCAAGGCCTACCTAGAAACTCAGCGCCTCTTTGCTTGACATCATGGGAAAATCAAAAGAAATCAGAAATTGTGAAAAACTGAGTTTAAATGTATTTAGCTAAGGTGTACTTTACACAGCCTAATGAACTTTACACAGCCTTTAAACGAAACACTGCTTGTAACAAAAATAAATAGGCTTTAACGAAACACGGCTTGAAACAAAAATTAAACAGTAGCCTACCAAGAAAGTCATTGGTCACCATGTTCCTCCTCATGTGCACTGAAACCACTGAAGTCATCTCCTTCGGTGTTGGAGTTGAATAGCCTCAGAATTGCTTCATCTGATGTTGGATCGTTTTCATTGTCGCTCTCATCCGGCTGTGCTCATGCTGCCCCTTCAACACGCAGCAGTCCAGCCTTTCGAAACCTGTTGATGATAGTGGATTTTTTGACAATGCTCCACGCGGTCAGGACCCACTGGCAGACTTGACCATAAGTTGCTCTTCGCATGCGGCCTGTTTTAGTGAAGGATTTCTCCCCACTTGTCATCCAAGCCTCCCACTGAACACGGAGCGCCACCTTAAATGCACGATTTACACTGATGTCGAGTGGCTGCAAATACTTTGGGCCATCTGCTTTTCTTCCCTCTGAAAGCTTTTGTTGTCTTTTTGCACCGAGTCAGTTCCTCACGCTGCTGTTTCCAACGTCTTATCTTCGACTCATTAAGGCCAAGCTCCCGTGCAGCAGCTCTATTTCCTTTTCCAACAGCCAGATCGATCGCCTTCAACTTGAAAGCTGCATCATATGCATTTCTCCGTGTCTTTGCCATGATGAGGGTGACAAATTACTACCGTAATCAGAATGATGGGAAGTTTGAGCGCGCTCGATTTACGTCACATTATGTGACGGTGCTCAGTTTTCTTTTGAAAGCGGGAAAAATCCATAAATTAGCCACGTCATTGTATAAACCGCGAGGTTCAAAGCGTGGGAATAAAGTAGCGGTTTATAGTCCGGAAATTACGGTACATACATACATACATACATACATACATCTTAGCCAAATACATTTAAAAACTCAGTTTCACAATTTCACATTTAATCCTAGTTAAAATGTCCTGTCTTAGGTCAGTTAGGATCACCACTTTAATTTAAGAATGTGAAATGTCAGAATAATAGTAGAGAGAATTATTTATTTCAGCTTTTACTTGGGTCAAATGTTCCCGGTAGCCTTCCACAAGCTTCCCACAATAAGTTGGGTGAATTTTGGCCCATTCCTCCTGACAGAACTGGTGTAACTGAGTCAGGTTTGTAGGCCTCCTTTCTCACAAACGCTTTTTCAGTTCTGCCCACAAATTTTCTATAGGATTGAGGTCAGGGCTTTGTGATGGCCACTCCAATACCTCGACTTTGTTGTCCTTTGGAACAACTTTGGAAGTATGCTTGGGGTCATTGTCCATTTGGAAGACCCATTTGCGACCAAGCTTTAACTTCCTGACTGATGTCTTAAGATGTTGCTTCAATATATCCACATCATCCCCCCCCCCCCCTTATGATGCCATCTATTTTGTGAAGTGCACCAGTCCCTCCTGCAGCAAAGCACCCCCACAACATGATGCTGCCACACCAGTGCTTCACGATTGGGATGGTGTTCTTCGGCTTGCAAGCCTCCCCCTTTTTCCTCCAAACATAATGATAGTCATTATGACCAAAAAGTTATATTTTTGTTTCATCAGACCAGAGGACATGTCTCCAAAAAGTACAAACTTCGTCCCCATGTGCAGTTGCAAACCGTAGTCTGGCTTTTTTTAAATGGTGGTTTTGGAGCAGTGGCTTCCTCCTTGCCGAGCGGCCTTTCAGGTTATGTCGATATAGGACTCGTTTTACAGTGGATATAGATACTTTTGTACCCGTTTCCTCCAGCATCTTCACAAGGTCCTTTGCTGTTGTTCTGGGATTGAGTTGCACTTTTCGCACCAAAGTACATTAATCTCTAGGAGACAGAACACACCTCCTTCCTCAGTGGTATGATGGCTGCGTGGTCCCATGGTGTTTATACGTACTACTGCTTGTACAGATGAACATGGTATCTTCAGGTGTTTGGAAATTGCTCCCAAGGATGAACCAGACTTGTGGAGGTCTACAATTATTTTCTGAGGTCTTGGCTGATTTCTGTTGATTTTCCCATGATGTCAAGCAAAGAGGCACTGAGTTTGAAGATAGGCCTTGAAATACATCCACATGTACACCTCCAATTGACTCAAATTATATAAATTAGCCTTTCAGAAGCTTCTAAAGCCATGAAATCATTTTCTGGAATTTTCCAAGCTGTTTAAAAGGCACAGTCAACTTAGTGTATGTGAACTTCTGACCCCCTGAAATTGTGATACAGTGAATTATAATTGAAATAATCTGCCTGTAAACAATTGTTGGAAAATTTGAACAAAGTAGATGTCCTAACAGACTTGCCAAAACTATAGTTTGTTAACAAGAAATTTAGGGAGTGGTTGAGATACGAGTTTTAATGACTCCAACCTAAGTGTTTGTAAACTTCCGACTTCAACTGTACATACACATAGGCTTGCGAAAGTATTCACCCCTTGGCATTTTTCCTATTTTGTTGCCTTACAACCTGGAATTAAAATATTTTTTTTTGGGGGGGGGGGGGGGGGGGGGGGGGTTTATGTCATTTGATTTAAACAACACGCATACCACTTTAAAAGATGCAAAATATATTTTATTGTGAAACAAAACAAGAAATAAGACAACAACAAAAAACAGAACTTTGTAGAGCCACCTTTTACAGCAATTATAGCTGCAACTCTCTTGGGGTAGGTCTCTATAAGCTTGGCACAACTTGCCATTGGAATCTTTGCCCATTCTTCAAGGCAAAATTGCCCCAGCTCCTTCAAATTGGATGGATTCCGCTGGTGTACAGCAATCTTCAAGTCATACCACAGATTCTCAATTGGATTGAAGTCTGGGCTTTGACTTGGCCATTCCAAGACATTTAAATGTTTCCCCTTAAACCACTCAAGTGTTGCTTTAACAGTATTCTTAAGGTCGTTGTCCTGTGGTAGGTGAACCTCCTTCCCAGTCTAAAATCTCTGGAAGACAAACAGGTTTCCCTCAAGAATTTCGGGGTGATGAGAGGTGTTGGATTTGCAACAGACATAGCGTTTTCCTTGATGGCAAAAAAAGCTCAATTTTAGTCTCATCTGACCAGAGTACCTTCTTCCATATGTTTGGGGAGTCTCCCACATGCCTTTTGGCGAACACCAAACGTTTTTGCTTATTTTTTTCTGGCCACTCTTCCGTAAAGCCCAGCTCTGTGGAGTGTACAGCTTAAAGTGGTCCTATGGACCGATACTCCAATCTCCACTGTGGACCTTTGCAGATCCTTCAGGGTTATCTTTGGTCTCGTTGTTGCCTCTCTGATTATTGCCCTCCTTGCCTGGTCCATTAGTTTTGGTGGGCAGCCCTCTCGTCAGGTTTTGTTGTAGTGCCATATTCTTTCCATTATTTAAATGGTGCTCTGTGGGATGTTCAAAGTTTCTGATATTTTTTTTTTATAACCCAACCATGATCTGTAGTTCTCCACAACTTCGTCCCTGACCTGTTTGGAGAGCTCCCTGTTCTTCATGGTGCTGCTTGCTTAGTGGCGTTGAAGACTCTGGGGCCTTTCAGAACAGGTGTATATATACACTGAGATTATGTGACACTTACAGTGCCTTGCGAAAGTATTCGGGGGCTGAATAATTTTGCACGCCCAATTTTTCAGTTTTTGATTTGTTAAAAAAGTTTGAAATATGTGTGTGAATACATACGCACGCACCACTTTTCCATTAAACTTTTTTTAAACAAGGTTTTTTTTTTTTTCATTTCACTTCACCAATTGTCCATTACATGAAATCCAAATAAAACATTAAATTACATGTTGTAAATGAAACAAAATAGGAAAAACACCAAGGGGGGTGAATACTTTGCAAGGCACTGTATATATATAGTTGAGACTAGGAACAAACTGAGCATTGTTAAAGCCAAAGGGTTATAAGCAGAAATTAGACAAAACGTACCTGTATCTTGATTTGTGGGCTCTGCATGTCTTGCTGGGTTGGCCATCCCAACCATCCATATCATGGCAGCTAAACATAAATTAAAGTCCTATTAGTAAACTTGAGCAATTCTGCAAGACTCATCATTTTAGTCGAAAGGCATCCTTATGGAAGGAAATTACGAACCATACCAAAGGCTCGAGAACCAACTCAAAGAAACCGAACAGACAATTTGGTCAAATCTGAATTGAACTAAAACAAATACACATAAAGTGCACCAAGACAAGGAGCCACTGCTTTGCATGATGCCTATTCCTTCAGAGTTGGGTCGTGTGCCCTTAAGCAAAGCGCGTAACCCTAAATTACTCCAAATGATAATGGCAGACTGTGGCCGTGACCACACTCTCGGGGGTGTCTCAGGGGGAATAGAGTGATTAAAAAAATACAACAACAACAAAAAATAATAGGACAAATATAAGCGACCAACATTAAAAAATGTAATAGAATTGTAAAAATGAAGAAAACGCTCTTATGGTAGCAAAACATGTTTGCAACAAAAAATGAAATGAATTTATTGGACAAATCAGGTAGGTCTCTTTGTTCCGTTGGAAGAGAATACACACCCTGAACTTGTTTAACAAGATACACTTTCTGTTGCAAAACAGTTTGCTACGGTGTGCCCCAGTGTACAAAACCTTGTACTTACATGAATATATGAGAGCAGGGAAGATGGGCTCGTTACGCTCCTGTGCGGTCTCTACAAGCATCCTGAGAGGACCTTTAGGGCACAAGACCGCAACCAAATCTGCAAACAAAGGAGAGTAGCATGACACAGGAATTTCTGAATGAGCAAAAAAAAAAAAAAAAGCACTGAACTACTAGAAGAACGATTGCAACATTTATACATGATGAAATTGCACGACTTTTGATAGATGGTGCTCAGCTAATAGTCCAGGTCTGTACAGCAGCATGATAAAAAGGTCTACCATCACAGTTAAAAAGAAGCGTCAATTTAACACCTATACCATTAACCATTAAATCAAAGGGCCCATCCAGAAACAACCTGTAGTCTCTACCCCTCTTGGCTATTCGCAAATATCTGAAAGGATTAGATAGGTATACGGAATAGGATAGTACATTCACCTTACACTGGGATAGGCTAGTTGGAATTTATACCCATCCAAGGACCCTGCAACACCAACACTTTCAAATCTTCTACATTTCTAGACAAAAGATGGAACCTCCACCTTGTCTAGGGATATGCTAAGTGGAAATGATTATCTATTCAAGGCCCTTATATCTATCCAATCGTTTCAAATCACCTCAGTGTCTAGACTAGAGACTAAATTGCTAGGGGTTGTTTCCGGACGATGCCAGACAGTATAAACCAACAGCAATATATACTCTGAGCCCTCCTACTCACCGTAGACGGAGATGGCTCCCAGGATGACCCAGGCGGACCACTCGGGCAGGTACTTGATGAACACCAGGGCCATGAGGGCCGAGATGGCGATGAGGTAGGCCTGCTGCAGCTGCAGAGGCCCCTTCCAGTGTATACAGATCATTCCTACCACCCCAAAGTTCCAGATGATCATGGCTACAGTTGGGTAATCCATGGCCAAGTTGTAGGTTTTAAATACCTCCCTGGATAAGAGGA
The DNA here is from genome assembly GCF_013265735.2 of Oncorhynchus mykiss. Taxonomy (NCBI): domain Eukaryota; kingdom Metazoa; phylum Chordata; class Actinopteri; order Salmoniformes; family Salmonidae; genus Oncorhynchus; species Oncorhynchus mykiss. Next base: position 33,048,769 of record NC_048581.1, read on the forward strand.
GAGAGACCTGTCAAATCAAACTTAATTTAAAGTGCATTCAAACCTCAAACCGCTTTACAGACAAGGGATGTATCTTAATGATCAGTAGTGGCTTCCTTTCCTCACCTCATATCCTTCATCCATAGTGATCCGAGTAGGACAGATGAATACCCTTCCTTTCATCTGTCCTATCTTTTAGGATGAGGAATTCACATTAAACTGTTGAGATGATGAGATCCAGAGTGTGAACTGAGTAATTAGAATGCTGCTTTGGATGTAAAGTACCAGTCAAGTTTAGAACACACCTACTCAAAGTTTTATCTTCATTTTTTACTATTTTCTACATTGTAGAATAATAGTGAAGACAAAACTATGATATAACACATATGGAATCAAGTAGGGACCAAAAAAAAGTGTTACACAAATAAAAATATATCCTTTGTTTTAGATTCTTAGGAGCCACCCTTTGCACACTTTTGGCATTCTCTCAACCAACTTCATGAGGAATGCTTTTCCAACAGTCTTGAAGGAGTTCCCACATATGTAGAGCACTTGTTGGCTGCTTTTCCATCACTCTGCGGTCCAACTCATCCCAAACCATCTCAATTGGTTTGAGGTTGGGTGATTGTGGAGGCCATGTCATCTGATGCAGCACTCCATCACTCTCCTTCTTGGTCAAATAGCCCTTACACAGCCTGGAGGTGTGTTGGGTCATTGTCCTGTTGAAAAATGAATGATAGTCCTACTAAGCCCAAACCAGATGGGATGGCGTATCTCTGCAGAACGCTGTGGTAGCCATGCTGGTTAAGTGTGCCTTGCATTCTAAATAAATCACAGACAGTGTCACCAGCAAAGCACCCCCACATGCTTCACGGTGGGAACCACACATGAGGAGATCATCCGTTCACCTACTCTGCTTCTCACAAAGACACAGCAGTTGGAACCAAAAATAGCAAATCTGGACAGATTTCCACCGGTCTAATGTCCATTGCTCATGTTTCTTGGCTCAAGCAAGTCTTCTTATTAGTGGTGTCCTTTAGTAGTGGTTTCTTTGAAGCAATTTGACCATGAAGGCCTGATTCAAGAAATCTCCTCTGAACAGTTGATGTTGAGATGTGTGTTACTTGAACTCTGAAGCATTTATTTGGGCTGCAATTTGATGCTGGTAACTCTAATGAACTTATCATCTTCAGCAGAGGTAACTCTGGGTCTTCCTTACCTGTGGTGGCCCTCATGAGAGCCAGTTTTATCATAACGCTAGCTGGTTTTTGCGACTGCACTTGAAGAAACGTTCAAAGTTCTTGAAATTTTCCGGCTTGACTGACCTTCATGTCTTAAAGTAATGATGGACTGTCTCTTTGCTTATTTGAGCTGTTCTTGCCATAATATAGACTTGGTATTTTACCAAATAGGGCTATCTTCTGTATGCCACCCTTATCTTGTCACAACACATCTAAATGGCTCAAATGCATCAAGAAGGGGAAAATAACTTAACAAAGTACACCTAATTTAAATGCATTACAGGTTGAGAGAATGCCAAGAGTGTGCAAAGCTGTTGTCAAGGCAAAGGGTGGCTACTTTGAAGAATCTGAAATATAACATTTTTGATTTGTTTTAACACTTTTTTGGTTACTACATGACTGTATGTGTGTTATATCATAGTTTTGATGTCTTCACTATTATTCAAAATGTAGAAATAGTACAAATAAAGAAAAACCCTGGAATGAGTAGGTGTTTCCAAACTTTTGACTGGTACTATAAGTGAAGACAGTGGCATTCTGTTTAAGTTAAATCTCTGGCCCAGGGACTAAGGTGATCTTTCAGATCAGACAGTTCTTTAAATTACAAAAGCTGAGGGGGGAGAAGTTAGAGCCAACAAAGTTACACTAGTGTGGTAGAAATTGCTTTAAGGCAATATTTTTTGGAAAATTGTCAATAATCACAGAGAAAAGTAGCATCAAAATACTGATGGATTCTGGGTACTATCTCATAAACTTGGGATAGGGTTAATTATCAGGTATTCTATTGAAATTGAGTGCTTAGATTTAGAGGGTCAACACCAGAAGTGAATGGTTATCTGTAGGAGGAAGGTATATGTGTGTGCAATTAAGCTTGGAATGTGCTGAGTGCAGGAAAAACGATCACGTGGCAGCATTGACAAGGGGAGAGAGCCCTAGATTAGTGATGAAGGGGGTCGGGGTCAGATCAGGTCACATTAAGGGAGAAAGAAAAGTTTATTACCAGTATCACTTTGTATCTTTATTGCTAGACAGGAAACTAAGTTTAGCGAAAAGGAGGAGACTCCACCCAAAGTGGGGTTCATATATCACAATTATTCTAAACATGTCTTTGTCCGATGCAGCTGTATTGGCCCTCTGGGAAGAATATACTTGGTTTGAGCTTTCATAGTGTCCGTCAAGTTTTTAACTCTGAAAATATGTATTGTTAGGTTCTAATTAACAAGTTCTGCTTCCAACGAAGCAGCAGTATCAGTTCCCCTTTCTGTGTGTATCAATAACGCCCAGATAACGCAAGCATTGTGTGGCCACACACACACACAATTTAACTAGCCCAGAATAACCATAGTGCAGAGAAGCACTTCCAGTCTACTGTCCCAAATGCATATGGTGTGTTGGGGTGTAAAACAAGTGACAGACTATTCCCTATATAGTGCACTACCTTTGACCAGAGCCATGAACTAAGCCCATATAAAGAGCCTATATATTATGAGACAGCCTTCCTGTCCCGCTCTCTCCTTGAAACAACCACAACAGCCAGGCAACATGATACCATGCGGCTGACTACAAACAATTCCAGGGATGTACACTCACCCCAGGTACATGAAGCTGAACCAGAAGAGCATCATCAGCGAGGACAGGATGAGCCATCCGTGAATGAACTAGGACGACACAGAGCATTAGAATTTAGCACTCCAAGCTTGGGGCCTGTTCAGGAGGATGTAACATTACAGAACGTTTAGATAGAAATGTAGGTTGTAAAACAACAGATATGATTACCTGTCATACAGAATGAATAGAGCGGAGACAATTCCCTGGTATTCTATCTGCAATGTTCAGAATGTTTCACATTACTGAATACACTCTTGGTCTGTCTCACCTTGTAGCAGCGGTACTTGTAGAGCACAACCAAGAAGATGGTCATGACCACGATGACGCTGATCATGATGATGGTGTTGAGCACTGAGTTGAGCAGCCGCTCGCCCACTGTGTCTGTGTCCTCTGTGAACGGCGTATAGATCCTAACAGGGCCAGAGTCAAATCAACAATCATGAAAATCGGCCTGGCGCAAATGCTATCTTCCATGGTGTAGTTTCCCCCGAGGTACAGATCTACGATTAGCTTCCCCTCCCCCAATCCTAACCTTAACTTTTAGTGGGAGAAATGCAGAACTGACCTTGGATCAGCATCTAGGAGCAAATTCACTCTAAACCTAATATTATCTACACCTAATATTTATCTCATGAGTGGCCAACCCTCCTTCTCAGATCACTGGCTAGCTACCCTCCTGCAGGATTTTGCTGCAGCCATACTCGAACACACCATATTCTACAAAATCAGGTTCTGTATTTCAGGCTGTTATAGTAGGGCTGGAGCAAAAGCCTGCACACCCAGTAGCTCCCCATGACCAGAGGGAGGGTTGGCCAACCCTAATTTAGCCTTAGTTCCAGCGAGATAGATATAGATAGATATAGATTTAGCTTCTACTACAGTGTGGGAAAACCTGTCATGTAACATACTCAAGCTATAAAGACTTTAGTGTCTACTAAGTTCTAAGCATGTCAGTCTCAAATCACAGGAAAGGTTCCCTTAAGGTTCTGTCAAAGATATGCGAGAACCACCTCTTCTCATAATGTCCTGCATAGAAAGCAGCTCATGTCATATTATCACGCAAAGAAGCAGCTCATCTCATATTATCACGCAAAGAAGCATCTCTTCTCATATTACACTGGGTCGTGTTCATTAGCGCACACAACAGAAAACATTTTGAAATGGAACACAAAAATGTGCAATTCTTATTGGACAGGTCCAGGTAGCAGCCCCTCCCCGCTTCCGTCCGTTTTATACTTCAGAACATAACCTAAGCTAGGCTACTAAACGGAAGGGGGAACAAAACACTTACAGCTGCTGTCCGTTCTTCTCAGTGTAGAAGCTGACCGACTTGATGGTGGCTACGACGACCACCATGCAAAGGGTGACGGGGACGAACAGCATGATGACATGCTTGGCGCCGTACTTGAGGGGGAGCTCCTCCTCTTCCTCCAGGTCTACGGGCTCCCGCTCCACGGCACTCCTGTCCAGGCTGGGGGGTTCAGCTGCAGGCTCTGGGGCCACTGTGCGGCGCTGCAAGGTAATGGAGCACTTTCTAGCATTGCTTATTACATAGAAATAGTACATGGTATGAATAATAGTGTTATTATTGCACTATGAATGTTTCAACAGAAAATAGCATGTAGCGGCTGTGATACCCACAGTATATATATTCATCACAATCACCACTATCTAAGATTTGCGGACATTTGATTCAAAGGCTCATTCTCAAGTCATCCTAAATTCCTTGCATCCTCTCCCCTTGCCGACTTCTCAAAATGCGTTGGGGAGGGTACAGGGAGTGACCTTGGACCATCTCCTCCAATACATTTGCAAATGAGGTGGATCAATTCAATGGCTCTAAGGTGTCCCTGCTCTGGGAAGGGCACTTGCCCAACAGTGCAGAGGACACTTACCCTGGGCTCCATGTCTGCAGGCTGGGGTTGGTCAGGGTCTTGTTGGTAAGATGGCACAGAAGGTATCTCGGATGCAACCAGAGCTGTCCTCTCATTGTAGGAGTCCTCTTCACTGTCCGAGGTACTCATGGATGGAATGTTAGCGACGGCAGAGTAGTGGGACACAGCTGCAAAATTTTACAAATTAATCCAGACAAAATTAATTTGCGATGTTATTTGACCCCCCCCCCCCAAAATAAAAAAAAATGGAAACTGCAACTTTACTGACGCCCAATCATTATAGTTCCGCAGGGACTGACTGGATTATCGAGTACGTTGATATCGAAAAACGTAGCCTAAAACTACATAACGTTACATCATTTCAGGATACTCTAACGTTACTGTAGCTAGCTAAAATGAGGTTTACCGCAATGGCACGACAGTCTGGTAGTTAGATCACTGAAAGTTAGCTTGCTGGCTAGCTAGCAAGAGCATTAGTATAATAAAACATCTGTACGTTCTATATTAAAGTGAGTTATTAAACGTGTCAAAGTACCTTCTTAATCCACAATTTGACATAAACAAGACCAAGGACAACACCGCGTCCGTTCTTAGAAGAAAGGGAGCACTTCTGCAATTGCTCTTCTCTGACGACAAGCAGAACGGCAACAAGGAAGTCATCAGCTGATGCCTGGTGGACCACGTGATCCGTGCTTCTGCAACGTCACTAGACAACTTGTGACTTCAAATACGTTTGCTTTGTAAAAAACAAAAAATATATAAGAACGTTAAAAGTAAAAATATATATAAAAAATATGTTTATGAAACTTGCAAATACAAGCCACTCATCTTACAGTGTCTATAGAAATTCTACACACCCTTTCAAATGTTTTGTTGCCTTAAAGCCTGCATTAAAAATGTAGCTGTTGAACAAGTTGAGAAGATTCAATGACTTGGTGTTTTTACCTTAGACTGTAAACTGTCATGGTCAAAACATGTAGATTCAATGGTTGTAAAGATGGGGAGAGGTCTGTTCATAGTAAAGAGACGCTCTGCTTTTATGACACCACACTTTAAAAAAAAAGCAATTCCTGCACGCTCAAATGCTGCAAAGAAATACCTAGTTAAGCCGCAGCTGGCCCAGAACAGAGAGGCACGTCTTGCTTTTTACTGTAACCGGAGGGCTAATATAAATACTATGCACGCCAGTCTCTCTCGGCTAAGAGTTGAGGAGAGACTGACTGCAACTCTTATTTTTATAAGAAACATTAATGTGCTGAAAATTCAAATTAGTTTACATAGTCAACACAGCACTGACACACAAGCTTTACCCCACCAGACATGCCAGCAGGGGTCTTTTCACAGTCTCCAAATCCAGAAAATTTTCAAGAAAGCATACAGTATTATTTGGAACTTCCTTCCATCTCATATTTCCCAAATGAACAGCAAATATGGTTAAAAAAACAGACAAAGCAACATCACACAGCCTCTCCCCTATTTGGCCTAGATATTTTGTTTGTATGTATTGATATGTGGGCTACGTATGCCATTTTTTTATTTATGTAGTTCTGACCTTGAGCTGATATTGTCTATGAATGTTCTGTATTGTGTCTTTTGTTATCACTTTCCAGCCCACTTTCCAGCTCACACTCTCAAACACATAGATCCCCTGAACGCAGCTAACGCTCCAGATTCCAATCACCTGAATTCTGATCACTTGTTCACACATTATTTAGGTCAGTTCCTTGCACCCCATTATTGTGAGGTATTGTTTGTTTTGTGACTCACTTCTAGTTGGAGCGGTGGGTTTCCTGTAATTTAATCCTCCCGTGTTTGATCGTTTTTGCCTGCCTCACTAACGACGCCTATTTTCCTGCCTGTACTTTAGTCTATCGGATTTCCTGTTATCCACTTATTGCCTGATCTCCCGGACAACGTTAGTAGCTTTTTCCCTGCCTGTACTGTTGCCTTGTTGGACCCCCTGTGTACGACCTTCTGCCTGCCCCTGGACCCAGCTACCTGCCTCCTCCTGTGGTCCTTTACAAATAAACACCTGCTTGGGCTTGAAACCAGCTCTCTGTCTCCCATTGTGTTCATTACAAAAGGTATCTTTACTTTTACTCAAGTATGACAATTGTGTACTTTTCCCACCACTGCTAATGAAATACTAAATTCTTATTTTCCCTATGCCCATCATGAGGTTGCTACAACCTAGCCTACAAATTAAATGTTTTAGTAATCAAGGTGACCGTGACACAATCAATATCGCATTGCACACTCTTGGCTTCATCTAGCTGAACTCGGGTGTAATCATCAAATCAAATGGTATTTGTCACATGTTCTGAATACAACCGGTGTAGACCTTACTGTGAAATGCTTACTCACAAGCCCTTAACCAACAATGCAGTTCAAGAAGGACAAAGTACCACAAAAATGAGGCTATACAAGTATACAGGGGGTAGAGGTTAGTTGAGTTATTTTGTACGTGTAGATAGGGGTAGAGTGACTATGCATTGATAATGAACAGCGAGTAGCAGAAGTGTAAAAACAAAAGGAGGGGCGTGTCAATTTAAAAAATCCAGGTGGCCATTTGATTAATTGTGAATGTTGACCTGTTTAAAGGTCTTGCTCACATGGTTACCGAGAGCGTGATCCCACAGTCATCCGGAACGGTTGGTGCTCTTATGCGTGCTTCAGTGTTGCTTGCCTTGAAAGCGAGCATAAAAGGGCATTTAGCTCGTCTAATAGGCTCGCCTCACGAGTCCAAACAGTTGCAAACGAAAGTTTCTATTGGATAAATTCAGGTAAGTTTATCCCCGTTTCGTTCGCTTCCATTTAAGAAACATTTATCAACAGAATCGGTGGAATGAATACACCCGATCACCCGCAAACACAGTTCTCTTTCATAGCAGCCCCATACAAACAGCATGATCACTTTGCTTGTTGTATAATTCCTTCTCACATTTACGCGCTATCCTCCTCTCACCTTCTCCCTTCGCTTGTGGACTTAAGTGCACAACACAAAAGCTGTCTGTGACAGGGCAAAAAAAATGTTCCAAACCTTCATACCATAACCGCTAACTGCTACACATAGCCCACATAGTTTTCACCATATCAGCTAATGTCATAGTCAACATAGCTACTAGAACTAACGCGTTAGTAAACCAGCTAGCTGCAATCATGCAGTACAGTGTACAGCAAGCATTTTAGAAGTTACAGAAGAAGTCTGGTGAGGACCTGCCTTACTACAGGTCTACAAGCCCTCAGTCCAGCCTCTCTCAGCCCATTGCACTGATGGCGGGATTGTGCATTCCTGGTGTAACTCGTGCAGTTGTTGTTGCCATCCTGTACCTGTCCCGCAGGTGTGATGTTTGGATGTACCGATCCTGTGCAGGTGTTGTTACATGTGGTCTGCCACTGCGAGGACGATCAGCTGTCCGTCCTGTAGCGCTGTCTTAGGCGTCTCACAGTACAGACATTGCAATTCATTGCCCTGGCCCCATCTGCAGTCCTCAAGCCTCTTTGCAGCATGCCTAAGGCACGTTCACGCAGATGAGCAGGGACCCTGGGCATCTTTCTTTTGGTGGTTTTCAGAGTCGGTAGAAAGGCCTCTTTAATGTATTACGTTTTCATAACTGTGAACTTAATTGCCTACCGTCTGTAAGTGTCTTAACGACCGTTCCACAGGCGCATGTTCATTAATTGTTTATGGGTCATTGAACAAGCATGGAAAACAGTGTTTAAACCCTTTACAATGAAGATCTGTGAAGTTATTTTGAATTTACGAATTATCTTTGAAAGACAGGGTACTGAAAAAGGGCCGTTTCTTTTTTTGCAGAGTTTAGCTAGCTGCATTTGTTGGCTAAATAAGTGAAAGTAAAACATATATAGCAAGCTCTCTCTCTTGCTTCTCCTTCATTAAAAACATTAATTTAACTATTGTCTTTCTCTTTGTGTCAACTACTCACCACATTTATACACTGCAGTGCTAGCTATCTTATGCTTTCAGTACTAGATTAATTATTTGATTGGGTGGACAACAAGAGCTCTGATATGTTGGAGGACGTCCCCGTAAGTTGTCATAATTACCTTTTAAGTATATGGAAGCGGGTGAGAACCATGAGCCTCCTAGGTTTTGTATTGAAGTCAATATACCAAATATCATCCATGCCCAGTTAAGCACAAGTTCACTCAACTTTCTATCAACGTTTCCCGTTACTCTGGGAATTGTGATTGAATCAACGTAATATTAGCTACTTTCAATGCAACATACCAAAACACAACAAACAATTCAAGACTTTGTATGCAAAACTAACTTTGAAAGATATTTTCTTGTAGGCGGAATGCATCGGAGTAGGATTCTATTGACACACATGACTCAGCCCATACACTACAGACTGGTGTGGCATAACCAATCAGAGCTGCATTGGGCCTATATACAGTGCCTTGCGAAAGTATTCGGCCCCCTTGAACTTTGCAACCTTTTGCCACATTTCAGGCTTCAAACATAAAGATATAAAACTGTATTTTTTTGTGACGAATCAACAACAAGTGGGACACAATCATGAAGTGGAACGACATTTATTGGATATTTCAAACTTTTTTAACAAATCAAAAACTGAAAAATTGGGCGTGCAAAATTATTCAGCCCCTTTACTTTCAGTGCAGCAAACTCTCTCCAGAAGTTCAGTGAGGATCTCTGAATGATCCAATGTTGACCTAAATGACTAATGATGATAAATACAATCCACCTGTGTGTAATCAAGTCTCCGTATAAATGCACCTGCACTGTGATAGTCTCAGAGGTCCGTTAAAAGCGCAGACAGCATCATGAAGAACAAGGAGCACACCAGGCAGGTCCGAGATACTGTTGTGAAGAAGTTTAAAGCCGGATTTGGATACAAAAAGATTTCCCAAGCTTTAAACATCCCAAGGAGCACTGTGCAAGCGATAATATTGAAATGGAAGGAGTATCAGACCACTGCAAATCTACCAAGACCTGGCCGTCCCTCTAAACTTTCAGCTCATACAAGGAGAAGACTGATCAGAGATGCAGCCAAGAGGCCCATGATCACTTTGGATGAACTGCAGAGATCTACAGCTGAGGTGGGAGACTCTGTCCATAGGACAACAATCAGTCGTATATTGCACAAATCTGGCCTTTATGGAAGAGTGGCAAGAAGGAAGCCATTTCTTAAAGATATCCATAAAAAGTGTTGTTTAAAGTTTGCCACAAGCCACCTGGGAGACACACCAAACATGTGGAAGAAGGTGCTCTGGTCAGATGAAACCAAAATTGAAATTTTTGGCAATAATGCAATACGTTATGTTTGGCGTAAAAGCAACACAGCTCATCACCCTGAACACACCATCCCCACTGTCAAACATGGTGGTGGCAGCATCATGGTTTGGGCCTGCTTTTCTTCAGCAGGGACAGGGAAGATGGTTCAAATTGATGGGAAGATGGATGGAGCCAAATACAGGACCATTCTGGAAGAAAACCTGATGGAGTCTGCAAAAGACCTGAGACTGGGACGGAGATTTGTCTTCCAACAAGACAATGATCCAAAACATAAAGCAAAATCTACAATGGAATGGTTCAAAAATAAACATATCCAGGTGTTAGAATGGCCAAGTCAAAGTCCAGACCTGAATCCAATCGAGAATCTGTGGAAAGAACTGAAAACTGCTGTTCACAAATGCTCTCCATCCAACCTCACTGAGCTCGAGCTGTTTTGCAAGGAGGAATGGGAAAAAATTTCAGTCTCTCGATGTGCAAAACTGATAGAGACATACCCCAAGCGACTTACAGCTGTAATCGCAGCAAAAGGTGGCGCTACAAAGTATTAACTTAAGGGGGCTGAATAATTTTGCACGCCCAATTTTTCAGTTTTTGATTTGTTAAAAAAGTTTGAAATATCCAATAAATGTTGTTCCACTTCATGATTGTGTCCCACTTAATACAGTTTGTGTCCCACAAAATACAGTTTTATATCTTTATGTTTTAAGCCTGAAATGTGGCAAAAGGTCGCAAAGTTCAAGGGGGCCGAATACTTTCGCAAGGCACTGTATAAATAGACCATTTCCATATATGGATCTGTGCCATTCACTTTGAACTGGACTGTGTTTACAGCATGAGTGGTCGTGAGTAGATTAGCTTGTTTTTAGATCAAAGTGAGAGCTGCATGTAGCCATGTGCACATTTGTTCATATCCATAATTTGTCTGATTCTCTGTAATAATGGCATGGGAATAATAATGCAGTTTATTTAGTAAAGTGCTTTCTTGCATCAAACAACAACATTCTCAGTCACCTCCTTGTCTGAAGAAAAAATTGATACACAGGTTAATGTCAAGACCTGCATGTTTTTTTTTAAAGTTTCATAGAATATAGGCCTACATTGAACATCACACATTGGCTGCTACTGTAGGCTGAAGGATAGAACAGCTGTTTCCATCTTAAAATATTATGGGATGCATTTTTTTTTTTTTTTAATGAGACGCCCCTCTGGTAGGTCTACATTATGATCAAATAGCCACAGTAGCCTACTTAACCACTGTCTGAAACTGTAACTTAAAGTGGGTACAGCCTAAGTGTTCACAGTAAACGCACGCTGAAAGTTGCACAGAATTTGTTGTGCTCAGCAGACCTGAAATTTGCTCAGTGCTGAAAAATGTAGGGAACATTGCAATGTACCCAGAGGAGGATGGAAACTAGCTGTCCTCCAGCTACACCATGGTGCTACTCCAGAGAATGCTGTTGAAGCTTCTGTAGACCTTCATTGCAAAACAGTGTGTTTTCATCTATTATTTCTTTAGTGATGTGAATATATTTAGTTTTATCTAAAAATAATAACTTAATGTTTCACTATTTTTATGAAATTCACTGAGGATGGTACTCCCCTAACTCCTCTGAGGAGCCTCCACTGATCTACACATCCTACCCCACAACTTCCAACTGAAGGGGGGAAATAAATAAAAATTCAAACTGAAATAGCTTGGTTGGATAAGTGTCCACCCCTTTGTAATAGCAATCCTAAATTAGCTCAGGTGTAACCAGTCACCTTCAAAATCACACACCAAGTTAATTGGCCTCCACCTGTGTTAAATTGCAGTGATTTCACATGATTTCAGGATCAATTCAGCAGTTCCTGTGTAGTGAATTGCAAAGCAAACACTCATCCATGAGAACCAAGGTGTCACGTCTACTCCCACTCCTCCCCTCCGGCGTTCAACATCGCCGGTTTACTAACCACCGGTCATGGCAACTGTCAGTGAACAGGGATACCTACTTCGTCAACACAATGACCAGCTGGCGCAACTGGGGACGGCTATGGAAGAGGTTCTTCGCAGTGTTCAACGTCTTTAACATACCCGAAAGGCGTTGACTTCAACTAGCGGAGGACACTCTACCACCAGTCAACCCAGCAAGCATCACACCAGCACATTCAGCAACCCGCCCAGGTCAGTGAATCCTGTTTGCCCCTCCAGGATAAATATGGCGGCACCCCATCTAAATGCCGTGGCTTCCTACTACAGTGCTCCTTCTACTTTGCGCACTGGATGGGAGCCCCAACCACAGAGGTCCAAGGTTGCCAAGGTGATTTCTCTGCTAACTGGGAGGGTGTTGTAATGGGGCACAGCCTTCTGGGAGAGAGGAGAGGAGGAGATGGATTCCTATGAAGGGTTCATGGCTCTGTTCAGAGGTATCTTCGATCATCCACTGGAGGGCAGAGAGGGGGTTGAGCACTTACTCCAACTATGGCAGGAGGACCAGACTGCTGCTGAGTACGCCCTCACCTTCCGGACAGTAGCAGCATCCAGCGGATGGAATGAACCGGCACTTCGTACGCTATTCAGAAGAGGACTGCGCGAGGAGGCTGTTTCATCAGGAACTTTAGCACCATCGCCACTCCTCTCCCCTCAAGGGTAGTCCCCATAGGTTGGTGTGGAGACCAGCAGCTGACGAGGCCTTCCACCTACTGAAGGGATGTTTCACCTCCGCCCCATTGCTCAAACATCCAGATCCCACGATACCCTTTGTGGTGGAGGGGGATGCTTCAGAGGTGGGCGTGGGGGCAGTTCTGTCTCAACGACAAGGTAATCCACAAAAATTGTATCCTTGTGCGTATTACTCTAAGAAACTGTCCCCTGCAGAGAGGAATTACGACATCGGTGATTGAGAGCTCCTGGCTGTGAAGTTTGCATTAGAGGAGTGGAGACTGGCTGGAGGGCGCCAAGGACCAATTCGTTATCCTCATTGACCATCGGAACCTGGAGTACATACGAACAGCGAGGAAGCTGAATCCACACCAAGCAACGTGGGCCCTTTTATTTACAAGATTTGACTTCACACTGACCTATCGCCCAGGTTCAAAGAACAACAAAACCGATGCCCTGTCCCGTCTCCATGATTCGGGAGAGGGTCCTGTAATGAATGCCCCCTTCCTCTCGAGTCGTAGCCCCTTCCTCTCGAGTTGTAGCCCCTGTGGTCTGGGATGTAGATGTGGACGTTTGCCAGGCTCTGGAGAGGAAGCCTGCACCAACTACCTGTCCTCCTGAGCACATCTATGTTCCCACGGGGATAATGGATCGGCTGCTGACCTGGGCACACACAGCTGTCGTCGTTGGACATGCAGTTATTTCTCATACTACTCAATCTATCTCCGAGAACTATTGGTGGCCTACCTTGGCGCAGGACGTTATTCGATACGTCAACTCTTGTACAATATGTGCTCAAACCGAATCCCCCCGGCACGCTCCAGCAGGGAAACTCCTTTCCGTGTGTTGTGGAAATTTCCTTTATTATCAAATCATGAGAGAACAAACCACACACAAGTCAGTTATATTATAAAGTCCATATTTAATTATATGAGCTTCACCATAGCCCTGTGACTCTCAGATCAATTCAGTGTCTATAAATGAATTCTCTGAGAGTGCTTACAAAACAGTTCATTTATAGCCAAGACACACCCATCTCAACTCACATGACAAATAACAGATCTTAGGAACATTACACAAATAATTTTTTACATGAAAGAGGAGTATCCCATAGCTAGATAGCATTAGCTATAAATTATTGTTAAGGTTGGACTCCTAAACGAAGTTCTTATCTCGTTCTTGGTACCAATTAGGACCAAAACATTACCTCATCCAATGGCATATATCAATTGTCAATTCTAGATACTCCCATCTCAAATACACCCCCTCCTGGACAAGTTCACTAAGACAGTGAGCCTCTTAGGTCATATACTAAATCAAGATAAGGGCAACATCAGAGGGGACATACAATAGTTACAGACACATTCCCATATGAAGACAAGCCTGACCTCTCCCCTCTCTGGGCCCCTAGTGACTAAGCCCTAGCAGAGAAGGGATAACTGCCAACAGTATTACCCAAAAGAAGACATCCTAATGACATATCTCACATAAGCATTATTATGTAAATAAAACATCTTATTTATGAATGTTACCTAACTAATTCTGATTGTTCCCCAACACGTGCCTCAGAATTCTTGGTCTCATCTATCCATTGACTTTGTCACTGATCTCCCATCCTCTGACGGTTTCACCACCATTTTAGTGGTTGTGGATAGAATTTCCAAATCCTGTTGTTTCATCCCTCTCTCTGATCTCCCTACTTCTCTCCAGGTCACTGAGGCACTATTCCAGCAGGTCTTCCGGTATTATGGCCTTCCGGAGGACATCGTCTCCGACGATGGCCTCCAATTCACCTCACAGGTATGTAGGGCCTTCATGGAGAAGCTCGGGGTTATGGTCAGCCTCACTTCCGGGTATAGGCCTCAGTCTAACGGGCAGGTGGAGAGGATGAACCAGGAGCTGGGGAGGTTACTGAGGAGTCACCGCCAGTGCCAGCAGGGAGAGTGGGCCCGAATTCTTCCATGGGTGGAGTACGCCCATAATTTGTTATGTCACTCTTCCACTGGGCTGACTCCCTTCCAGTGTGTTTTTGGTTTTCAGACAGCCTTGGCTCCATGGACCCCGGGACAGACCGAAGCTCCTGCGGTGGATGAGTGGTTCAGGTGCGCAGAAGAAGTGTGGAGCACTTCAGAGACTTCAGCGCACCGTCCACTGTCAGAAGTAGCAGGCAGACTGCCACAGCAGTTAGACTCCCGTGTTCCATCCTGGGGATTGTGTCTGGCTCTCTACCAGGAACCTCCAACTTTGCCTGCCCTGCAAGAAGTCAAGCCCCCGATTTGTGGGGCTGTTCAAGGTTCTCCGGAGGGTCAACGAGGTGATGTATAGGTTACAGCTTCCCAGTGACTACCGTATCTCACCTTCTTTTCATGTCTCCATTCTCAGGCTGGTGGTTCCTGGTCCCCTGACTGATGCTGTCCCATGACACCCCTCCGTCCCCTATGTCGTCAGATCCCCACTAGACACCCGACGTTGTGGGGGTCGGCTCCAGTATGGCCCAGAGGCGCAGTGTTGGGTTCCGGTGGAGGACATTCTGGATCCCAACATCATCCGTGATATCCATCTTCGCTACCCGGACAGGCCCGCTCTCTGTCCTTGGGGCCGTCCCTCTGGCAGACGTTTTCCTGCGGCTGGAGCCGTGCGTCGGGGGTGGGGGTTTACTGTCACGCCTATTCCCACTCTTCCCCTCTGGCGTTCAACCTTGCCGGACCTGGCAACTATTGTTACGCGCACCTGCGCATCATGAGGCATACCTGGACTCCATTACCTCACTCATTACCTCCCCTTTATCCGGCACTCCCTTTAGGTTAATTCCCCAGATCAGGCCGTCCTTCAATACTGTAAGACCGAGCAAGTAGGAGACTGATCAGAGGCTACCAAGAGTCCATTGACAACTTTGAAAGAGCTACAGGCTTTTATCACCAAGACTGGTCAAAGTGTGCATGTGACAACAATATCCCAAGCACTCCACAATAGTGGAGGCTGGTGTGGGGAGATATAGGAGGACAGGCTCATTGTAATGCCTGGAAAGGAATACATGTAACGGTATCAAACATGTGGTACCATCAAACATATGGAAACCATGTTTGACTCAGTTTCCATTTATTCCATTCCAGACATTACAATGAGCATGTCCTCCTATAGCTCCTCCGACCAGCCTCCTCTGCTCCACAAATCTGGCATGTATGATAGGGTGGCAAGAAAGAAACCATTACCTCATTATATCCCAACTAAACTTTTTGGCCTAAATGCAAAGCGTAATTTTGGCCCAAATCCAACATGGCACATCACCCAAACAATACGGTCCCTACTGTGAAGCATGGTGGTGGCAGCCACCATGTTTCTCATCGTCAAGGACTGTGGCACTCATCAGGGGCCTCATTTATAAATGTTGTGTAAGCACAAAATATGCCCTAAAACGTGTCCGCCAGTTCACGCAAAAGTTGGCATTAATAAAAACTGAACTTGATGTAGGCTACGCAGTTTCTAGTGTAGTATAGCAGTGCAGGAAGGCAAAAGTAGCCTTATAACATACAGTATAATTTACCAGGTGAACAGACAGTTGATATTTTGCATGGAAGTGCACAGGCTACCACTGTAAGTAGGCCTAATGTATAGAAGAAAAAAATGTAGCAGACAATGTTTCAGAATTTGAGGGTATTGCAGCATATTTAGGCTCTGGAAAAAGTTAATGCAAAAAATTATTGAATTCAAACGATAGGTTTACAGGTCCACAACAATTTGCAATCGTGTTTGTCTTTCAGATACAGCAAATGTCACTGCAATAGAAAATATTGTTTCAGCACCTCTGTCACCTGTGCTCCCTCTCCGGCCTCTAGGTCACCAGGCTGCTCGTTATGGTGCACACCTGTCACCATCGTTATGCGCACCTGTGCGTTATCAGACTCACCTGGACTCCATCACCTACGTTACCTTCCATATATGTCACTCCCTTTGGTTCCTTCCCCAGGCGTTATCTTTTCAGTTTCTTGTCTGTGTGCTGTTCGAGTTTCTTGTTTTGTATTATGTTCCGTTTATTTATTAAAACACTCACTCCCTGAACTTGCTTCCCGACTCTCAGCGCACATCATTACAACCTCGAAAGACATTCGATCAAGTTCGCAATTGCTATTTACTTTAGATCCCGTGTTGGCCTAATTACAATACTTCCAAAGTATACAGCAAATAAGGGCGTTATTTTCACCATAAAAGGTGAATGGTGGTCATTATTCAGGCGGAGTCATAATGTTCATTCATGCGCGCACAGTTTTACGACAGGTCTGAAACGTGCGTATGTATGATGTGCGTCGAGTTTATAAATCAATGTTTTTGTGAGTGCAGTCTTTAAAGAAAGTGATATTTAATTACTTTAAAATGGACACAACATTTATAAATAAGACCCCAGGATAGAAGGGAAAATAAATGGAGCAATGCACAGAAAAGCCTTTGAGGAAAACCTGCTGCCCTCTGCAAGAAAACTGATACTGGGATGGAAGTTCACCTATCAGCATGACAATGACCTGAAGCACACAGCCAAAGCTACAGTGGTGTGGCTAAGGAATAAAAAGGCAAATGTCCCAGTCAGAGTCCCGACTTAAATCCAATCAACACTCCCCAAGGAACTTGACAGAGCTTGAACAGTCTTGTGAAGAAGAATGGATGAATATCGCCAACTCCAGGTGTGAAAAGTTGGTAGAGACCCATCCCAACAGACCAAGTATTAACTCAGGGGGGTGGAGACTTATCCAATTATGATACTTCAGTTTTGTATTTTTTATATATCATTTTTTTTTTCAGAATAAAAACAAATTATCCTTAAAAGTGTGGAGTATGGTGTGTAGATAAGTGTGGGGGGATGAATGAAACTCTGGGGCACTGACACAAAATGTAAAAGTTCAAGAGACTTTCTTTAGGCACTGTATGTCTTTGAAACATTAAATCATTCAAAACAGTTAAGAAATGTGGAACAATTTAGTGGATTACTTCATTGGTTAGACAGCACCTGCCTCCTCAGTTTATGCTGCAGACCAATCAGTTTCCTCTCTAACTGCTCTCCCAACTCCACAGCATCTTCGGGCAAGTGCTGACTTACCTGTCTGCTGCATCTTCTTGATTAAATGGCATACCGGCTAAAAGGTCAGATTCACTGTCAAGTTCCAGGGAAAGCATTCCCAACTAGGGTTGCAAAGGGTCAGACATTTTCCATGGGAAGTTAAGACCGGGAATTTGGAGAATTTTGCTTACATTCATTAAAAATGTTAGCTTATAACAGTAAACCTTTTTTTGGTGGGATACACAAATAATTTCTAGGTCTTGTGGCATATTTTGGTTAAACTATCCCCAATTTAATGGAATTGCAACCCTCTGCATGCAGAGTGCATTCTTCCATCACATGCACAGCTGACTCTCAAGATCTTACACACTAATGAGATGCTATTGAGCCCACACTATTACACTGTCTGAGCCAAGGACTACATGCTTTCTGGTAAGATTTTATTACAATACTGGGTGGGGTGAATATATTTTATATGACATACATTATTTTTTGTTAACTAGCAAATAATAGCATACAGCAAAGTGGGTTTAAATCATTTCTAACTTGTTAAAATTTCTGCTGGTTAGTTTTTACTACCATGTGGGTTTTTTGCTTGCTTGAGCCTGCTAACTGTTAATTCACCTGTTTCTATACATGTTTCATTTTAAAAATATATACAGTATATCCAATGCAAAAAACATCTACATTTAAATGGTATTAATATTCATTTGCAAATAGTTCCATTAATTCCCACATATTCCCATTAATTCCCACAGAATGTTTCCACCTCTGAATATTCCCCAAAATGTGCAACCCTATTCCCAACCCTCATTATCGGATGTGCAATAATATGCCTACTACACCGAGCTGGCCAGTAAAAGAGGAAATGGTCATTTGAATGTCTGACTCACCCTAACATAACTGTCTGGTATGATAAAGACTTCAATAACAAAAGATGCAATGAATCCAAGAGATTATTTCATGATTTGGATGTTCAATTGTGTAAATACAATGGCAAAAACACGTACACTACCGTTCCAAAGTTTGGGGTCACTTAGAAATGTCCTTGTTTCCATGAAAACATACATGAAATGAGTAGCACAATGAATAGGAAATATAGTCAAGAGATTGACAAAGTTATAAATAATGATTTTTAATTGAAATAATAATTGTGGCATTCTAGTTGTCAATTTGTTGAGGTAATCTGAAGAGATTTCACACCATGCGTCCTTTTTTGCCCCACTGTATCATTCTTAGGACATGAAAGGGTCCTGCCACCATTGTAATCTAATCAAGAGCGGATACAGGCGTTATTGGGCATGAACAAGCAGGAAGCCTGGACTGAAAGATAATGGTGGCAGATGACCTGAGGGAAGTAACTTCATTAACGTGTGGAATTGACTCATATGCTGTGTGTGTATAAATACAGAGCCAGTGCTCTGGGAAAGTGTGTGTTCCGCGGACCATCTAGGCTTCTGATATGTTTGTATTAAAAGCCTATATTGAACTCACAAGTTCTTGTAAGTGTTATATTTTGAAACGATTCTCCACGACACTGTGCTAACATAATTGTAAAAGGGTTTTCTAATGATCAATTAACTAACACAATGTGCCATTGGAACACAGGAGTGATGGTTACTGATAATGGGCCTCTGTACACCTATGTAGATATTCTATAAAAGAAATCTGCCGTTTCCAGCTACAATAGGGACGACAGGGTAGCCTAGTGGTTAGAGTGTTGGACTAGTATCCGGAAGGTTGCAGGCAGTTAACCCACTGTTCCTAGGCCGTCATTGAAAATAAGAATTTGTTCTTAACTGACTTCCCTAGTTAAATAAAGGTAAAATAAATTTAAAAATAAATAAATTGTCATTTACAACATCAACAATGTCTACACTGTATTTCTGATCAAATTTATGTTATTTTAATGGACAAAAAAATGTGCTTTTCTTTCAAAAACAAGGACATTTCTAAGTGACCCCAAACTTTTGAACGGTAGTGTATATCTCTCTGCAAAAACAGACAGGTAGGTTTTAGTGTACACATTTTCAAGGAAAATAGAGATTTAGCTGAGTAAGTCGAGTTTCAAGGTCCTTGGTGTCCACATCACCAACGAACTATCATGGTCCAAACACACATTGACTCGGTACCGGTACACCCGGTATATAGCCTCGTTATTGTTATTTTATTGTGTTAGTTTGTATTATTTTTTACTGTAGTTTATTTAGTAAATATTTTCTTAACTCTTTCTTGCACTGCATTGTTGGTTAAGGGCATGTAAGTAAGCATTTCACGGTAAGATCAACACCTATTGTGTTTGGCGCATGTGACAAATACAATTTTATTTGATCTGACATGTGTGTCATCCCAGTGCATGAGATATGAACTGGATGGAGCTGTGTTGACTACTGTCCTTTTCACACAAAGATCCTAAAGAAAAGGTGGGACGATTCAGTTCTCCATAAGTGGGGATCTGACGTTTTTGGTTTAAAAATAATTTCAGTGGAAAGCAACCAAGGAGAGCAAATTTGGCCATTTTTGAGATTTCAAATAGATTAGAAAATATTAAATTCCCGGGCTGTGTGGCTCAGCACAGCTTTCAGAAAACCTGCCATTTTAGTGTGTTTGAGGCAAACACTTGCAGCTTGATATTAATATGGAGTAATAATCTCAAATGTAATCAGCTGTTTTTAAGAATGTAACTGTTATCCGATTAAACAATTTATTTAAAGTAATTTGGTCCGATTACAGTTACTTCATTTTTGTAATCTGATTATGTAATCCCTGTTATGCGTGAGTACCAAAACCTGCTCTTCTCTCACAGTACAATGTCACTGACATTGGAAGACTACCAATCTCCCTTTGAAACAATTTACCCCTTTCCAGACAGAGTGCCTCGTGGCAGATTTTATACATTCTTGAGGAGATTGATTCGCCAAGGGCCAACTCTGATCACTCATCATTTTCACATGATTAGAAAAACATCAGTATAGTGGTATATGTGGTAGGCAAAGACTGGAGGGCAATGTTGTTAATGGTTTTGTCTAGGTCTATTTGTTCTGCAATTGTACATGTAAGTTATCCTTTACTTTAAAAAAACAATTACAAAAAAATATGTATATAATGTAATAATTCCTTAGGTTTAAAAAAAAAAAAAAATCTTGGTGATGTTTCACACTCAAATAATAGTAGTGCAGAGAAGTTACATACAAACTACTTACATAAAGCAGCAAGATCATGACCCTTCTCAGATTCAACAGTGACTGAAACATGAGAGACTCCCGTTGTTTTAAAGGGGAGGAGTTGGGAGTAGTAAGTGTGCCTCTCCCATTCACACACGTCTCACACCAGCATACACAGATGGAGGCTACTCGATCTTGACAGAGTGGAGACCGTGGAAGCGTTGCTGAACACGAGGACCTGAAGGAAGAGAAAGATAAGAAAGGAGAGAAGGAGAGGGGGATAATAATGGAGTGCAAGGAGAATGTGATCCACTTCCTCAGCTGGGGGTTCATCGTTGGTGCAGTGGCGTATCTCCTTCAGCAGACCAGGACCCAGACCCCGTATGGACGCTACGTGACCTCGGATGGGACCCCAGGGAGGACCTGTCCTGCCAAGCTGGCCTGGTTCCTCCAGGAACTGCCTTCTTTCCTGGTGCCCATGCTCCTTCTGCTCTCCACTGACACACAGCCCAGCCTGGGCAAAGACCTTCTTCTCTGGACCTTCTGTCTGCACTACTTCCAAAGGTATGTGTACACATTAGATTGGTCCCCGATCTGTAAGTATACAAATGTGATGAAAGAAATAAAAGCTGAAATAAATAATTCTCTCTACTATTATTCTGACATTTCACATTTGTAAAATAAAGTGCTGATCCTAACTGACCTAAAACAGGAAATGTTTACTGGGATTAAATGTCAGGAATTGTGAAAACTGAGTTTAAATGTATTTGGCTTAGGTTGGTGGCAAGAATTTGGTATACTTTAAATTGAAAAACTAAGTGTTGAGTCAAGTGTAGTTGTTTGTAGCAGTTTATAAACCATGTGCCATGGAATTGGTACATCAAAAATCTCCTCCCATTTATTTTGCAGCCTGTATAGCGCAGCTGTCAATTTTTTTGTCCTCAGATGAAACTGGTATATTTTTCTATTTATGCCAGTTCCTTTCGGACAATTTGTATCTTTAATATACAGCAGGCAAACAAGTTCCCTTCCTTCTCCCTTTTCCACTTGCCTCATGGTAAATATGGATTGAGCAGATATTCCCATTTATTTTCGATAACTGCATATGTGACATAACTCCTCCATTTCTATTCATAATAGAATTAATAAATATTATAAAAATGTTAAAAAAATTCCATCATGTTTTTTTTATTAATCATTAATAATATTTGAGTTTAACCATAACATTTGTTGTATTATTTGTTCTATCTTTTCTGGAGGATAAAACTGAAATTATAACCAGCTTTGTATGGCTTGTTTAAGAGTGTAACGAGTGAGCTGAGAGTCGAGAAGCAAGTTCATGGAGTGAGAGTTTTAATAAATAAATAAACAATTAACACAAAACACAAACAACGCACCAACATGAAAACAGAGTCAATAACACCTGAGGAAAGAACCAAGGGGAGTGACAGATATCGGGAAGATAATCAAGGAGGTGAGGAAGTCTAGGTGAGTGTCATGAGGCGCAGGTGCACGAGACGATGGTGACAGGTGTGCAGGATAATCAGCAGCCTGATGACCTAGAGGCCGGGGAGGGAGTATACGTGACAGAAAGGGAAATACTTTAAACTAAATTTCATTTTCAATTAGTCGGAAATGAGAAGTTGTAATCTATATGAAGGCAAAAAAAAGCCATTTTAGAACGAAGGATGAACTTTTCTTAATAATCTACTGGAGAACCATTTTGGGTTTAAGTATATCTTATGTATGAGTGAAGCTTTTAGTGAGAGGTTTAAAGCTTTAATATTTTATCATTTTAGCCCCCCCAAACTGGCGCGGCAGGAAGCCTACTGGTTAGAGTGTTGGACTAGTAACCCAAAGGTTGCAAGATCAAATCCCTGAGCTGACAAGGTAAAAATCTGTCATTCTTCCTGAACAAGGCAGTTAACACACTGTTCCTAGGCCATCATTGAAAACTGTCTTAACTGACTTGCCTGGTTAAATAAAGGTAAAATATAAATAGGCACATTTAATTTAGTCTGGCTTGGCATTCCAAATAAAATTAAATATTTTTTGCTCATATGATTTTAAAAATGAATCATCTGGAGTAGGCAATGCCATTAGTAAGTAAATCCTACTGTTGTCAGATCTCTTATATAGTCAAAACCTGTGGAGAACAATCAACGGAGACCGGGTGTGAACATATTTACATGGTAGGGAATTGAACGTGCATCAAATTCACAACTGCCCTTAAACCAGGTCAGCACACCTACATGAATGCATGTTAGTCACCATCTTCTGCCATATCAAACTTTACTCAACAGGGTCATGTTGGAGAAAATGTTTCGAAACAGGGAGGTAATACCTGAACTTGTCCAATAAGAAACAATATTTTTGAGTTATGTTGCAATATTACTTTCCCCACTGAACATGACCCTGGGCTTTGAGATGAGCCACCAAGCACATAAGCCCTTACCTGGAGTTCACTCAAAAAACAGGAGAGGAAGGAGCAGAAGTCAGAACAGAAGTGCCCCTGGATGTAACTAAAATCCTGTTCCACTGTTTACTAGTGTTACAGGGAATGGGAAGTATGTATGTAGATTGACTAGAGGCTCAGGGTGTACAGAGAAGGGAGGGGAACCGTTAAACAGTACCCACTCGATCAGTATAGGGCACAACTTTGTAGTTGCAGATTGTCGAACGTTGCAGATAGAAATGTAATGAAGAGATGACGTGATCCCTTATTCTACTTGTTACAGGGGAATGTTTGTTCTACATAATCTATTTCTATCTACGTTAAGAAACACGGCCCTGCATGGCTTCCAGGTACTCACAGTTTGTACACAGCAGTGCTATATTAACCCATCTTTGACTTGATTTCTTTAATCAATATTTTTCTGTTTTTTACAAGAACGTTCATCTACTCCTTGCTGACCAAAGGCCGCCCTTCCCCTCTCTACATTGTCTTCTCTGCGTTAGTCTTCTGTTCCGTCAACGGTTTTCTCCAAGGCCACTACATGCTCCACTGTGCCACGTACGATGACACGTGGCAGACCGACATTCGTCTAGGCACCGGTAAGTGAGATCTGAGATCCAAGCGGAAATGGTTTAGCAGTCCCAGCCCTTATTCAGAATATTTCAGTGCCTGGATTGATGTTCACAGACATTTGGCAGTCATTTGGTATCCTATGTCGAAGCCCTAAATAAAATGCAATAGATTTATTTACAAAGTAATGTAATTTCAACCTTTAAAGGGTAACATTTGATAACTGCTAGGGCTACTGTAGATTAAGTCTGATATCATTAAAAAAACATGTAATTGGTTAGGAAAACACACAACAGGAAAACCAGCCGTGCAGTCTGGGAGACTCTAATCTGTCCAGAGAACTTTGAGGCTTTCAGTCTGGAACTGTGACGAAACAAGTTTGCATTTGCTTCCTCCTTGCCAATGTTCTGTGTTTATTGGTAATTTAATGAGGCTAGATTCTTCAAAACATGTATTTATTGGTCCCAGCAGGATATGGGACGACTATTTTGACAATATTCTTCCACAAGAATAGAAATAATGATTTGTTGAAAGTCTGACTTTGGGGTTGCATTGTACAAGCTTCTGCCAGCATGAAAGCTTTTAAAACCCATTTGAGTTTTTTATAGAACTAGAATTTGGTTTGCAATAAGCACCTGTATTGTTTTTTTTCAGGTTTGCTGATGTTTTTCCTGGGAATGGCCATCAACATTCACAGCGACCACATTCTTCTAAATTTGAGAAAACCCGGAGAGGTTGTTTACAAGATTCCAAAAGGTACAAGATGGAATTCTGGATAACAGATGTCCAGCAGTGTTTCGGCATGTGTTCCAGTCTTGTGAAACAATAGCAAAAACGTGGATCTTTAGCCAAATAACCATGTTCTGTACTCTTTACTTAGCCACTGTCCACACAACCATGTGATGATAAACAGAACAAGCAGAGCATATTCAGAACATTCTGGTGTCAATGTGACCTTTTGCATTTATCTCTACTTCCTTTTGCTTTGTGATGGCTATCTATGCCTGTGCTGATCGAAAGATGTTTAAAGGCCCAGTGCAGTCAAAATGCATTTTGTCTGTGTTTATCATACTGTACAACAGCTAATGACACTAACACTGTAAAGTGTGAAGTGTGAAAAAAACAACTATTTCTTGATAATTGCTGGTTTTGGCTTTCCATGGTGACATCACCATGTGCTAAATTGGTTAATATACCAATAACAGAGTTCCAAATCTCTCTGCCAATAACAGCTAGTTTTCAGTTTCCCCCTCCCCACTCAGACAGTCCTGGCAAAATTCTAGATTGAGACAGATTTTTTGTTGTTGCTAAAAAACTGTTTTTGCCCATTTTATTAGAAATTCTATTACAGAAAGGTACTTAATTGTTACCCAGAAACTTCTGCATTGGGCCTTTAATTGCTAATGTAATCACCAGGGTCATAGAAGATTGTGAGCAACGTACACAAGGCATTCAAAGTTTGGCCAAGAAACTTCAGACACAGGAAGCAAACGTTCCAGCTTTCTGGGCCATTACTTAACGGAAAGGTTCAAAAGGAACATCTTGCAACTATTATCAGAACCATGCGGAAAAAGATGGAGAAAAGTGAAACAGGAAAGAAGGCCACAGCGGATCTGTTTGAATTAACTGTCCAAGTAGTATATTCAAACAATGGATCCCTTGACATGGGGTGCTGGGTCAAGAAAAATGTAACAGATGTGAAGTAGGGTCTGAAAAGGTCATGGATTGAAATGTTGTGAACTACTTTTACGGTATGAGTGTACAGACCCTACTTCATTACTACAGTACTGAAATAACTGTCTGACACTTTATATTCCAGGGGGAATGTTTGAGTATGTCTCCGGAGCAAACTTCTTTGGAGAGATTCTGGAGTGGTGCGGGTATGCCCTAGCAACGTGGTCCCTAACGACGTTCTCCTTTGCCCTTTTCACCATGTGCTCGATTGGACCGCGGGCCTACCACCACCACAGGTACTGACAGTTCCAACCTCAAGAGCCTTCTGTAATCTCTTCATGCTCATACTCACACTGATACACTCGTGTTCACTGGTATTGATACAACTATAGATCTTTCAGCAAAGCAATGAGCCCGGACTGTCTTGTTGGCATTTTACAATGGAAAAGCATGGTAGTAGGATTCCTTCAATCTGACACTGTATTCTCTTTCAGGTACTACCAAGAGAAGTTTGAAGACTACCCTCGGTCGAGGAAAGCTGTGATACCTTTCATATTATAAGAAGAACAGCAAACCAGAGAAGCCTTAATAAATGGACTGACCTAGCTAAAATCATTAGTCATAGCCATGATATTGGCATTTACTGAACTCTGAAATCAACTGTATTTATATAGCCCTTCTTACATCAGCGGATATCTCAAAGTGCTGTACAGAAACCCAGCCTAAAACCCCAAACAGCAAGCAATGCAGGTGTAGACGCACGGTGTCTAGGAAAAACTCCATAGAAAGGCCAGAACCTAGGAAGAAACCTAGAGAGGAACCAGGCTATGAGGGGTGGTCAGTCCTCTTCTGGCTGTGCCGGGTGGAGATTATAACAGAACATGGCCAAGATGTTCATATATGACCAGCATGGTCAAATAATAATAATCACAGTAGTTGTCGAGGGTGCAACAAGTCAGCACCTCAGGAGTAAATGTCTGTTGGCTTTTCATAGCCGATCATTAAGAGTATCTCTACCGCTCCTGCTGTCTCTAGAGTTGAAAACAGGTCAGGGTTCCAAAGCCGCTTGTCCTATATTGCTCTTTTCTGTGGAGCCCATTTGACCAAGCTTTAGCTTTCAGTAACTAGACATATTGAACCTATCATCTCATTGTACTCAGAGCTATCATATTCCACCCTTGCAGCAACACATCTGTAATGCCATACTCCAAAATACCTGGGAGGAATGAATTATGTGGCAGCATTTATCATGGTCAAAGCTCATTGAAGGATAAATAATTCAAGGTGAAGAGAAAGGGGGGTGGTGGGTAGGTCTTGAAAGAATAACATATTTTATGTTGAAAGGGATGACTGACAGCCTTTTCTTCTCTGTGCAAAAAGGTATCTCGTGGACAGATGAGCTACTTCACTTTTGGAAAGGCTCATTAAATCTCTGCTTATTTACCTTGGGTCTGAAAAAAAACCTTGGTCTGTTTGTTTTTCTTATGCAGTTTATCAAATAATATGCGATTAATAACTGCTGCATATGCGATTACACTTTTTAATTTCATGCTTGCTTGGTTAGATATATCCAAAGGCAATGTTATCCTTCATTAGGTGGGACAAAGGCTCAGCTTACTTGGAAAGCATGTAACTTGAATGTCTGGCTGCGCAGTGACATTCACCAATCAAATTCCAGAGAGATGGCAAACATTGCCACCCTCGGAAACTAGTCGAGCTAGTGCATCACTGAGGTTCTTGACAGACAAGCTTAAAAGTACGTGTTATGACATGACAGTAGTTGTAATCCTCTTATTCTAACCCTAGAGGGCAGTATAAGCTTTTTCATGTGGGTATCATGTTTTAGAGAGCGCAACAACATGATAGTCCACTAAAAGCAGACATTGGCCACATTAAAATTTCAATCCAAGGTGGCTTTTTAATTTCCTTCATTGGCACTGATCTGGAGAAAGAGCAGTGCTGATGACGGAAAATATTAAACTCTTTCCACCTTACTGAGCCAGCCGAGCTGTGTTGCGCTGGCCTGGTTACGCATTCACCATCGTTTTCTGGAACCATGCTGGAAAGGAGCATGTGAAAATAAAATCTCTGAACCAGCACAGTACAGTTTGGGTCAGCACGATAAAGTGAAAACAGCTTTAAAGATGTTGAAGATGGAACATGTTAAGAATGGAGGTCCCAATATTGACTTGCTTAGTTAAAGGTTAAATAAAAAAATATTGCACTCAATTGCGATGGTACTTAAGCCCACTCCTTGGTCTAATTTAATATAATCTCAAATTTTGTTTCAATGGAAAGAATCAAATGTTTGCTTTCATGACTGACATTTTAAATGTAACCGATTATGTGATGTCTGTCTGTAAAGTGTCTTGAAATGCAGCCCTGATCTTCCCTGGGTGAAACATGTTCATACTCCGCACACCTGTCAGCAAGTTACTCTGCAGTTTGACTTATTGTGAAATTCATAGTTTAATTTGATCTCTAACAGAGGAATAACATTTGCAGCTAATCAAGCACAGGTAATTACATCATTATCTTGAGTTCAGAGTTAAATTCCATTTACTCCACACGTGAGTCGTTAAAAATATAGTAGTCAACTGGCAAAACGCCTCACCACCAGTCACTCCTGGGAATCCTTCTCTTTCAGTGACATCTCAGAGCGAGCGACGCTTCTCATAGCCCTCTGCATGAGCCAGGTGGTTATGGATGCCAAGAAAGGACCCCCCAACCACCCACAGCCAGTTCTTCCTCAACCAGCTCTTCATAGTCTCAGTCCATTATATAGCCTAGTAGATGTTGTCCTTTCTGAAGGATGTGTACGTCACTGGAACAAAAGAGAGAAAAATGAAGATGCAAGATACTCAGTCATGTCAACTCAGAAAGAAGGTGATCTACACAACTGAAGGATGTGTCACTTTAAATATGTTTACGCTACAACAAGACCTTGACATGCCTTAGATTACATCAAGAATGATAGGATGATAATCATGATTCATGACATGGGGTGGCAGGGTAGCCTAGTGGTTAGAGTGTTGGACTAGTAACCGGAAGGTTGCAAGTTCAAACCCCTGAGCTGACAAGGTACAAATGTGTCATTCTGCCCCTGAACAGGCAGTTAACCCACTGTTCTAGGCCATCAATGAAAATAAGAATTTGTTCTTAACTGACTTGCCTAGTTAAATAAAGGTAAAATAAATAAAAAATGATTCATAACAAAGAGCTCCAACATGCTTACCTCACTCTCCTTCACCAGCTACTTTGCCTTGGCAGGGGCTTGTGGTGACATTTATGCCACAATGCCTGGGTTCGAAAACATAGTCCTGTTTATTCTTGTGTAGTACAGGGTGCGACTTGACATTGTACCAACCCCATGGGCTCGTGCCCATGACAAACTTTGTAATTATTTCAGATAGTCTGCAATCCCATGATTGAAAGGCACTTGGCTCAACTATAACCACAAGCATAAGGAAAACATGTATGTCAAGAAGCATTGTTAATGCAAATCAAGTCAAACTTTTGAAAAAAGGGTCCCATGCATTTATTTTCTCTTGACAGTTTTCAGTTGTTCAACCAGTCAGTCATCAAATATAGCATGAATAACTGCCTTGCTTGGGTTAGACTTGCCATTTGAGTCATTTAAGCACAAGGCTATTCTCTGACATAGCACAGCTAGCTAGCTAGCCAAGTTATGTACAGCTTTTGCTAGTGAAACAGCTGCCTTTTGATACCTTCAGAGATCATTCATTCATAATGCTTCATACATACAATGACACACATTTTTCATGTTGTGACCTTCAGTAATGTCGTATTTCACCAAATGTAAAAGCTGGCAGGCTAACTGAAAGTTTGGTAACAAGTGGCTTGGTTTAGCTAGCTAGCTCTCATCATCAGAATCAGCTCTTTCTCGTACGCCCACCATTTCTGGGTCCTCGCAACATTGTCGACTTGAAGATGTGCTAGTGAAACAGCTGCCTTTCGATACATTCAGAGATCATTAATTCATAATGCTAATTATTGTGCATTGTGGATAATATCAGCATCAAGAATCTCTTATATACATATTATAAAATTAGATGTTTTCACTGAAAACAAATTTTCCACTCAATATTTGAAACAAACGTTTTTAAAAACGACCTAATAATTATGCAGGCAATATTTTAGCCACCTAGTGGTTAAGAGTGTTGGTCCCATAGAGAATGATAGAGGCCTCTAGTGGCCAAAATACAATTTTTGCATGGGCAATAACACTGAGGGCTGCCATCATTTTAACGAGGTCAACTGTGTGGGACTTTCAACTTCATTGGCTGATCCCTCCTGGTGACCTTGTTGGAGTAATGTGCACCTGGGTCATCAGGAGGGATCAGCCAATCGTGAAGAAGAAAATAGACTACTTCAAAATGGAGTTAGTCTCAATGGCACTGCCCATGCTGTCACAGACGCCATAATGGCAAGGATACAATGATGAGGCCTCTTTCCATCTCTATGGTTGGGCCAGTAACTGAAAGCTCACTGGTTTATGTGAAATATCTGTTGATGTGCCCTTGAGCAAGGCACTTTACCGTATTTGCTCCTGTAAGTCGCTCTGGATAAGAGTGTCTACTAAATGACTACAATTTTAATGTAAACAACATTTGTTTGCAACTTTGCCAGGACAGGAAACTGTGTTCCTGCGTTTTCACAATGTCATGTTGAAGTGGTAAGCAGAAGCCATGTTTATTTGGCTGGTTAAATGTTGACAATTCATCGTTGTTACATTAATAAACACTTCCCTCTGAAGCTCTCTAAAATTGATTAGAAGTTTGGGCCAGCAGAGGGAGCTGCCTGCCTGTGTAATTCTTACCAGATGGATTGCTCTCCCCTCTCTCTCTCTCTCTCTCCTCTCTCTCTCTCTCTCTCTCTCTCTCGCTCTTCCTTTCTGTCTCTCTTCCTTTCTGTCTCTCTCGACCCAGATTCCAGGAAGAAAAAATAGATATTTGTGGAGGCATGCCTGTAAAATAAGCTAACATGGTTAATTGGCCTACTCAACAATGTCAACAGACCACACACTGCATGGAAACCAAAAAATAGAGTGGAATCCAGAACCAGTTCTTTTCTGTCTACTACTATCCAATCTGAACACAAAATGTAGTGTAAAGAGAAGAGGTGTAGCTATGCAGAAGATGCTGTGTATAGAGCTGCATTGTGGTCAGCCATCATTGGACAGGAATGTAGAAGGCTCAAGGCCTGGAAGGTGATGAGCAGCAGTGTCATGGCCTGTCTGTGCAGCACAACAGTTGGACAGTAATACTCTTGTGACACGGGGTAGAAAGATAAGGTTCGGTGGTGGCTCGAACCGGAGATGATGCAGACCAGATACTGACAGAGGATTAGTGTGGAATGAGGAGGCATCTGCTATAGCCTGAACTTGGACGAGGATGAGTGAAGAGGAGAAGGAGTCACTTGAAGTTGACGACTCCCCCATTCTTTTTGGATCAGATTCAAGATTGCAGACAGACAGAATTGTTGTGATTATTTCTCTGACTGGGACAGTTGGAAACGTAGGGGTATAAGCACAACAACTTATGACTTCAAAGCATTATATATGATCTCATAATAATGCGTTAGCCTATACAGTACATGTTGGCCTTATTTTAAGTGTTACCAAATAACCTATTCAGTTATACCTAAAGCTAACAATATGTGAAAAAAGCTAAGTATGTAATAAATCAGAGATGGGCAACTCCAGTCCTTGGGGGCCTGATTGGTGTCACACTTTTACCCCGGCCCAAGCTAACACACCTGACTCCAATAATCAACTAATCGTGATCTTTTGTTTAGAATGCAATTAGTTTCATCAGCTGTTTTGATTATGGTTGTGGAAAAAGTGTGACACCACTCCGTCCCCTGAGGACTGGAGTTGCCCATACATGTGCTGAATGCTAACTTTATTTTTTATCAGAAAAAATGTTACCTAGGGACACTGCATCAAATGGGGTTCTGGTTAGTTACAATGTGGTTGGGAACAAAAGGTGCAGCAGTACAATGAAGAAGTTGGCCTTAAGTGGCCAGTGATAGCTGAGCCTCTATCAGTCATAATAGTCCCAACTCCCTGTGCACCACAGTATACATCACTTCTTATGAGAACCAGGAACTAAAGCCACGTTGGCCCATTTAAAGGCTGTGAGAAATGAGAGCTTCTTTCAAACCGGTCCTTTTCAGATGTCTTGGGTGGGACACACTGACGTGTTCTCTCTATTGATGGAGAAGCTTATCTAGATCTATTTGCCCTGTGGGGCAAGCTGCCGACAGTTTTCTAAAGCCACGAAAATATACTTTACTGAATAGCAAGCAAACTCAGGGTGTGAAGAAAATCAAAGTTGTGACAATGCACTTCAGTTGGCCTCAATAAATGGACTATCATGCACAAATTATGTTTGTTTAAACAAACAATGAGAACGTTTAAAGCCACAACTACAAAATAAAATCAAAAATCTTCATAAACAGCAGGTGTGGAACTGCTTACTTACGGGGCCTTCCCAAAAATGCAGAGAGAAATAAAAAAAAAACAAGGTCTTGGTCCAGTTACATCTGTTTGGTTTGGTCTTGTTCTAGGCTGTGATCGTCCAGGTTATGACTGATTAAACTTGATATAGCGAATCCCAGACTTCATTTAGGGAATACCTATGTTGCCCAATGCAGCTGTGGCTACTCAAAGAGTTCCTATGGGTGTAGGGAAAAGGGAGGGGGGCTTTTCTGGACTGGCCAGACTTTAGAAGTCACATCAGTCTGGCCAATATCCATGTGTGTGTGTGAGAGAGAGTGAGTGAAAGAAAGAGATAGAGAAGGGGGGCTTTAGTGGGGAATTTCATCTGTGCAATGTCAGCCCTTACACCAGAGGAGTCTGGTGGGAGGAGCTATAGGAGGATGTGCTCATTGTAATGGCTGGAATGGAATCAATGGAACGGAGTCAAACATGTGGTTTCCAAATATTTGATGTGTTTACCGTTCCATTTATTCCATTCCAGCCATTACAAGGAGTCCATCCTCCTCTGCTCCTCCCACCAGCCTCCTCTGCATTACACCCCTTTTTGAGTCACCAAGGCGTTTATCACTAGATGACTATCACCGTACACACACCCACACGTACACACCCCAATTCCCCAAATAGCCCCCATATCTCTCACTCACTCACTCACTCACACACACACACACACACACACACACACACACACACACACACACACACACACACACACACACACACACACACACACACACACACACACACACACACACACACACACACACACACACACACATACACAACCGACTTAGAAATCAAGGAATGTCTTGGGTTCATCATGTCCTGGTATGAATGAGGGATATAACAAGAGGGAAGAGGGATGGCTGAAAATAACCATTCACTTAGGGCCATGTGATGTTGTAAGCCTAATGGTGTTTGAAGGGCCACTGAGTTCTCCAATACTAACCACTCACCTTTAATCATTCAAAAATGTTTTTAGGTGGTTCAAACTGAACCCTCAAAGCCCCATCAAAGTGTTAGGTGCATGACCCATGATGATCCTAGCCTGGTCCCAGATCTGTTTGTGTCTTGCCAATTCCTATGGTCAATGTCACATGCAGAGCTGTGTGACAGCACAAACAGATCTGGGACCAGTTTTGGATGTCAGTGCAATATCAAGAAATGACAAAACAACCCATTGCATGGCAACGTTTGTGCGTGAAGCGTGGAGTCAGTCAGTCAGTGCTGATGGTTAGCGTGCAAATGGGTCTCTCCATAATCTTGCCGAGAGTAATTCGATAAAAGGGAGATATTCCAAGCATGGCCCGCAACCTGGATCCCGGCCAAAGGCGAAGCAATGCGGTTTCTTAAACTCGCCACTTATTTTGCTCCCACACCCATTACACATGGTAATGGAGGGAGGCATTTCAGCAACATTCCCGTTGCGTTCCAGTGCTAATATTAGTATTCATTTCAAGAACGCAGGGCATGGTGATTGTAGATGGCGAAAATACTATTAGTGTCATTAGTTGTTTATTAGAATGAACTAATATATTAATTGCTTAGGCTATTCATGGTTTGAAATGTAGCATACATTTGTAATGTGCTGTAACTACATTCTGAAACCACGGCTACTATTCCTGAAACTTCACTGAATATAGGCTAATATATGACAATATGAACAAGTCTGGAGAAAATACTTCATTGGCCAGAAATACAAATAAAAGTATCTCTGTTCTGTGGAACTAACTGTACCATCATTCATTCCAACGAGCAAGAGAAGAGAGGCATATAAAAATATTTTCCCTGCATCAATTTGTTGATTTACCACCCAGCCGTATGGCCAAGTAGCTCTTATATCCATGACCCACCCATGAAATTCTGTGTCTAACAAGGTTCGCCACGTATCGCATTACATAGACAGTTTGTTTTTTAAATGCAATTCCAGTGGAATATTTTAAATAAAACCACTTACTCAACATTGCATCTGGGGGCTTTTCGGAGAGGGGCTTGACCTTGTTCTGGCTTGTCTTAATGGAAATGAATGTGTGTAAGAGGTCTCAAGACGAGACAGTGGTCTGTGTGGGTGTGCATTGTCTTGCAGGAGTGACTTGGTCTTCCACAAGATGGCGCTGTTCCTTTCATTGGCATGTGACAAGACTTGTTCAGGCGCTCTCTTTGCATCTTTGTTTACAGGAGGTTGGCAAATTAGCCAAACTTGGTGCAAACTTCCCCTAAATTGTAGAATTTTGCCTTTTTGTTGTTTTGAAGACTCGGAAGCACATGTCATTCATTTGATTAGTATTAACCAGTGGAGGCTGCTGAGTGGAGGACGGCTCATAAACATGTCTGGAATGGAGCAAATGGAATGTTATGTATTTGATACCATTCCACAAATTCCGCTCCAGCCATTACCACAAGCCCGACCTTCCCAGTTAAGTTGCCACCAACCTCCTGTGGTCTTATCTGTGCCTTTAGCCTGGTAAAAGTGTCTTGACAAGTGTCTTTCTGGGGAAATCTGCCTACTCTCACATTTGTTCCCACGGTGGATTCCAGTCTAAAATACAGTCATCATTCATACTAACCAGTCAAATGTCAAGGGGTTAACTATAAGGCTTGGCCGCACCAAGAAAGTCTTCCACCAATGTAAATGCCCTCATAATTTAGAGTAGATCAATCTTAAATCGAATAGGTTATTTTGCCACTGCTACACCTATTCTCGAAAAGACAAAAACCTAAGAAAGCCATTGCCATGGGTGAATCATCAGAAAATCAGCTATTATCATTTTACTAGACTCGTGAAGCAAAGTTTCCCAGAAATATTATATTTTGCAGTGAGAAGTCTGCAGAGAGTGGGCAGCAACTATTCATCCTTGAAAGAGAAGACAAATCACCTGATCCCATCTCCTTTCTTAATTTCTTTCTTTTTGCCTTTTTAATGGCGGAATTGTTGGTTTTGAGGAGGGGTTTCTTGTAGGGCTGGGAATTGCCAGGAACATCACGATGCAATATTATCACAATACTTAGGTGCTGATATGTATTGCGATTCTCACGATTCTCTATGTATTGAAATTCGATACTGTGATTTTCTTGCGATTTGATGTTCCAAATATATTTCTCCCTCTATCCCTGCTGCAGAGAGACAAGAAAGAGCCATAATAAAAACGAGCTCTGGTGCCAGTTTAGCCAACTAGCTTTAGCTAACGCTACCAAAAAAAAATCATATTGATATATGTAACTGGGAGAGGGACATAGAGAAAGTGTAACTATGGAAGATGGATGGACAGGCCGTGCGATAAAGATGAACGATTGAGCGAGACGGGGGGAGGCAACAGAGAGATTCAAAGAGCAAAACAGACAGAAAGAGAGAGAGAGAGAGAGGATAAAAGTGAAATGAATAGAGGAGAGAATAGAGACAGAGAAAGAGTGTATAAACTATATACAAAGTGGTAATTGAAGAGTATCACAGCCCTGCCTGCTTAGTGGTAGGAAATAATCTTGCTCCTATCATTTACGTCTCACTCTCTTATCCTTGCCACTTATCCCTGTGTGGTGTGTTGTGTGGTGTGTCTTTGTTGTCTGTGGGGGTCGTGCGCGTCGCTAACCCGTGGCAGGTCACCCCTCATTGTCTGATAGTGTGGGAACCCTGTAAACTGGTGCATCTTCAGGTTCCACCCCCAGGGGAATAGGCTAAAGACACCAGCTGGTTATCTGAATGGAGTTAGGTAGGAAGATACCATCACCGGGATGGGGGGAGGAGAGTCGCTAACTGCTTGAAAGTTTTCTATTTTTTCCCAAAGTGAGAATCTATGAATGTGATAGACTTTGAGGTTGAGTTTCATATGTGTGTTCATTCTGCATTTATACATTCCATTGCCTTTATAATTATGTAGCAAATAAATAGTATTGACTGGCTATTGTTTGAATCGGGGTCACTGTTTAACTCCAGTTATACAGTGAATTGAAGTACATCATATTCTTATGGAGAAATTCCATGTCAAAATCCACAGACAGGAATTGAACTGGAATTGACTTTAACTCTGGAATTAATCTGAATTTGGGTGACCTAACTATCAGGATTTGATCCCCCCCCCAAAAAGCATGCATAAGCAAAAACTGTTGCTTGCTCTGACAGAGCAGACAACCGATATACAGGTTCGAGAGAGAGGTCATGTCTGTGCAGGTATCCACATGGTGACAGGATCATTTTTGTTCCAGCCCAATACTAACACACATCATTTAGCCAAGAGCTGGATGATCACCTAGTTGAATCATCTAGTTGTATTAGAGCTGGGAAAAAAACTGTGCGGTCCTGTCTGTACGCCCCCAGGACTGTCTGGAGTTTAGAAACACTGTCTGGCACCGACCCATTCAAAGAAAGAGATAACGGGAGACCAGCCCAAAAAATTGGCTGGAGACTCATTAGTAAGTCTAGGTCTAGGTCATCGTTTAACAAGACCCCCATTGTGATAAGTACTCATAAGTAGAGAGAGGAACAGGAAGCGAGGTTCCATTGTCATTAGCATCATTTTGTTTTTAGATTACAGGACACAAGACTTAATTCCCATCCAATCAAAAAGCCACTTTGTTGCAGACTCGCAGCAGAGACACATGGCAGTTCCACTTAGCAGCCTTGAGGCTATAATGTGTGTGTGTGTGTGTGTGTGCCTTTTCAGAGATTGTCATTTAAGCCCCATTTCCTGTTATCAGGGATAAAATCAGCAAGGGGCAGAGCTGAGGTTGAAGAAGCTTTACACTGTGTGTGTATGCCTGTGCGTGCGTGAGGGCAAGCACACACACATGAAAAAGGGAGACAAAAAGAGATGAGAGAGAAAGAAAGTTTGGAGGGAGGGAGGGAAACATGGTGAAAGCATTTTATTGATGGCCTGGGGGCAGCTTGCTGGTGTTGAGTTCTTGTCTACTGTTGGCATGAATAGCATTACACAGAGAGAGACCGGACATGATATGACTCAGTCAAACACTTAGGACTAAAGGACACAGATTGAGCCTAGTCCTGGACTAAAATACATGTTCATTGGAAAATCTCCTTTGAGCATTAATCTGTGCCTCCAACAATCGACAAGTGTCCTAGTCCGATCGCTATGTATTATGTGTATTCTGATCGGTATGCATGTTATGTCAATGTGATTTGACCCGAAGGCTACAGTTGCCATTTTGTGTTTAAAGTTAGTAAATATTGTGTTGAGTTAGAGTTCAAATCCCATCCCTCAGAGTTGTAGCATTGATGCGTAGGCTACATTAGCTATTTCCTGTCACATTTTGTACAACCGCCCTGAATATATCACGGGCATTATGAACGTCGTAACAATTAGCTAAATCTTATAATACGAAGCTCAATCTACAACATGGGTAGGGGAACCCTGCGGGCTCACGCGGATGTATGGGCCATTGTTTTGACTGGTCTTTTTCACAAGTGTACACTGTTTGTTTAAACGCTGTGATGGGAGTGAATGAATTCCATAGAGGGAGACTGAGCTCTGTGTGGTTGCTGCTGGTGATTATAGTATAGCGGGCATGCACACACACAAAAAAAACGCACGAACCACACACACATACCAACAAACTCTCTCTCTCTCTCTCTCAGTCTCTCTCTCTCTCTGTCTGTCTCTCTCTCTCACACACACACCATTCCAGATGTATTTCCAAGGATTTGGGTCCCATTACATGGTCTCTGCCATGGTATGTATCTCCAAAGCCTCATTTGTCTATTTGTGTAGCTAATTCGACATGACATGGCAAATTGAGAAGGGACTATTTTTTCCCCCTGTAGATTGACGACTCGGGATCCATGCAAAAGTGGATGTGCAAAAATGCTTAATGATTTGGTGTAATTAGTGGCTATGATGCAATTATTAGTTGTCTGTAGCAGTCTAGACCATTATTAACATCATTAATGATCACGTCCCCTTTAGCAGAGTTGCATTTTAATTTCTTTTAAGGCATGTTTTGCACAAGGAAGTCACTCTGGATCCAATACTTTGAATTCATATTTTATCAGCAGAGAAAATCCTGCTGGACCATAGAGAAAGGTGAAAACACAATACTACAGCATCCATATTAGGAAGTTGTGAGTCGTCAGAGTTTTGTCTGACAACGACCTAATATGGATGCCGTGCAATATGCACATTTTGTACATAAAGCATAATTCAGGCTAGAGGTGACTGACTTTGTGTTGATATCATGGATGTCAATGTGATACCTTAAAGGGGCAAAAAGGAAAAAGTACTGACCAGAAAGCCAGAGATGTGTCTGTCCAATCCAAGCTGATGGACCCACTGACTCCCTAAAACTCCCCGAGACCGCGGAAAGCTTTTCCTCTGGTATGTAAAACTTAGAGTTCCCATGGATTTAGAAAAGCGAACAGAAGCTCAATGACCTTAGTGCACCAGCAGTACATGCATACGTTTCCACTCACATCAAGTATTGTCACGACTTATCTATATGGGAAGCAGAACTTTCAGGGCCTAAGAGAGCTCGATTGCGGTCAATTCCATTCGAACCGAGTCAATAGAGCAAATGAATTGAGAAATAAAACCTTATTGTTCAAAAATATTATTGTGAGGAATACATCTTATTGTTAAGCATAAATCCTATTCTTAAAGTTATGGGCAATTTTCAATTAGTGTATTAATGTCTTGCATTAAATGGGTTGAAATGGATCTCACTCAACCCTGTTCAAGAGTGAGAAAGAGGATGAGAAAGGGTGAGGAGGGTGAGGGTGAGAGACGGTGAGGGTGAGGATGAGAGACGGTAAGGGTGAGAGACGGTAAGGGTAGATGATTAAATGGGCAGAAAGTCCGGGCTTGACTTCAGCCCTGACCAGAGAGCTACGCCCACCCCTTGCATGATGCTCTCTGCGCTTTTAACGGACCTCTGAGACTATCACAGTGCAGGTGCATTTATACGGAGACTTGATTACACACAGGTGGATTGTATTTATCATCATAAGTCATTTAGGTCAATATTGGATCATTCAGAGATCCTCACTGAACTTCTGGAGAGAGTTTGCTGCACTGAAAGTAAAGGGGCTGAATAATTTTGCACGCCCAATTTTTCAGTTTTTGATTTGTTAAAAAAGTTTGAAATATCCAATAAATGTCGTTCCACTTCATGATTGTGTCCCACTTGTTGTTGATTCTTCACAAAAAAATACAGTTTTATATCTTTATGTTCGAAGCATGAAATGTGGCAAAAGGTCGCAAAGTTCAAGGGGGCCGAATACTTTCGCAAGGCACTGTATGTTGAAATTTATGTTTCTTTTGATGGCATAGAATGCCCTTCTTGCCTTGTCTCTCAGATCGTTCACAGCTTTGTGGAAGTTACCTGTGGCGCTGATGTTTAGGCCAAGTTATGTATAGTTTTTTGTGTGCTCTAGGGCAACAGTGTCTAGATGGAATTTGTATTTGTGGTCCTGGTGACTGGACCTTTTTTGGAACACCATTATTTTGGTCTTACTGAGATTTTACTGTCAGGGCCCAGGTCTGACAGAATCTGTGCATAAGATCTAGGTGCTGCTGTAGGCCCTCCTTGGTTGGTGACAGAAGCAACAGATCATCAGCAAACAGCAGACATTTGACTTCGGATTCTAGCAGGGGGAGGCCGGGTGCTGCAGACGTTTCTAGTGCCCGCGCCAATTCGTTGATATATATGTTGAAGAGGGTGGGGCTTAAGCTGCATCCCTGTCTAACCCCACGACCCTGTGTGAAGAAATGTGTGTTTTTTGCCAATTTTAACCGCACACTTGTTCTTTGTGTACATGGATTTTATAATGTCGTATGTTTTACCCCCAACACCACTTTCCATCAGTTTGTATAGCAGACCCTCATGCCAGATTGAGTCGAAGGCTTTTTTGAAATCAACAAAGCATGAGAAGAGTTTGCCTTTGTTTTGGTTTATTTGGTTGTCAATTAGGGTGTGCAGGGTGAATACATGGTCTGTTGTACGGTAATTTGGTAAAAAGCCAATTTGACATTTGCTCAGTACATTGTTTTCATTGAGGACATGTACGAGTCTGCTGTTAATAATAATGCAGAGGATTTTCCCAAGGTTACTGTTGACACATATTCCACGGTAGTTATTGGGGTCAAATTTGTCTCCACTTTTGTGGATTGGGGTGATCAGTCCTTGGTTCCAAATATTGGGGAAGATGCCAGCGCTAAGGATGATGTTAAAGAGTTTTAGTATAGCCAATTGGAATTTGTTGTCTGTATATTTGATCATTTCATTAAGGATACCATCAACACCACAGGCCTTTGGGGTTGGAGGGTTTTTATTTTGTCCTGTAACTCATTCAATGTAATTGGAGAATCCAGTGGGTTCTGGTAGTCTTTAATAGTTGATTCTAAGATCTGTATTTGATCATGTATATGTTTTTGCTCTTTATTCTTTGTTATAGAGCCAAAAAGATTGGAGAAGTGGTTTACCCATACATCTCCATTTTGGATAGATAATTCTTCGTGTTGTTGTTTGTTTAGTGTTTTCCAATTTTCCCAGAAGTTTTTAGAGTCTATGGATTCTTCAATTGCATTGAGCTGATTTCTGACATGCTGTTCCTTCTTTTTTCGTAGTGTATTTCTGTATTGTTTTAGTGATTCACCATAGTGAAGGCGTAGACTCAGGTTTTCCGGGTCTCTATGTTTTTGGTTTGACAGGTTTCTCAATTTCTTTCTTAGATTTTTGCATTCTTCATCAAACCATTTGTCATTATTGTTAATTTTCTTCGGTTTTCTATTTGAGATTTTTAGATTTGATAGGGAAGCTGAGAGGTCAAATATACTGTTAAGATTTTCTACTGCCAAGTTTACACCTTCACTATTACAGTGGAACGTTTTACCCAGGAAATTGTCTAAAAGGGATTGAATTTGTTGTTGCCTAATTGTTTTTTGGTAGGTTTCCAAACTGCATTTCTTCCATCTATAGCATTTCTTAATGTTACTCAGTTCCTTTGGCTTTGATGCCTCATGATTGAGTATTGCTCTGTTTAAGTAGACTGTGATTTTGCTGTGGTCTGATAGGGGTGTCAGTGGGCTGACTGTGAACGCTCTGAGAGACTCTGGGTTGAGGTCAGTGATAAAGTAGTCTACAGTACTACTGCCAAGAGATGAGCTATAGGTGTACCTACCATAGGAGTCCCCTCGAAGCCTACCGTTGACTATGTACATACCCAGCGTGCGACAGAGCTGCAGGAGTTGTGACCCGTTTTTGTTGGTTATGTTGTCATAGTTGTGCCTAGGGGGGCATATGTGGGAGGGAATGCTGTCACCTCCAGGCAGGTGTTTGTCCCCCTGTGTGCTGAGGGTGTCAGGTTCTTGTCCGGTTCTGGCATTTAGGTCGCCACAGACTAGTACATGTCCCTGGGCCTGGAAATGATTGATTTCCCCCTCCAGGATGGAGAAGCTGTCTTCATTAAAATATGGGGATTCTAGTGGGGAGATATAGGTAGCACACAGGAGGACATTTTTCTCTGTTAGGATAATTTCCTTTTGAATTTCTAGCCAAATGTAGAATGTTCCTGTTTTGATTAATTTAATGGAGTGAGTTAGGTCTGCTCTATACCAAATTAGCATACCCCCTGAGTCCCTTCCCTGTTTCACACCTGGTAGTTTGGTGGATGGGACTACCAGCTCTCTGTAACCTAGAGGGCAACCAGTGGGCCCGTCTCCTCTATACCAGGTTTCTTGCAGGATGACAATGTCTGTATTACCGATTTCTTTGGTGAAGTCCGGGTTTCTGCTCTTTAGGCCAAAGGCAGATGACCTCAGGCCTTGGATATTCCAGGATAATATAGTGAAGGCTTTTTGTTCCATAGAGTGTCCAATGTTGTTGGTCGTGGTTTGGCCTCAGGCCAGTAAGTGTGAGCAGAGCCTGCTGAGCATCTGGTACATGCCATTGGCTTGGGCGAGTGTGAGCGTGGGGGTTGGGACTGTTTGCCCGCTCACTACCTGGGCATATGTGTGGCTTCCATGTTGAGGCCCTCTTTGCGGGGGTGGGGTGCATGGGGTGGGCAGGAGTGGCATAGGTCTGATCTGAGGGGGCCTAAATGGGGTGTGGGCATGGTTGACGTGAGGGGGTGTTGATTGGTTGGGGTGGGGGTGTGGATGTGTCTGGGTGTACTGTGGTCTGGATGTAATTCCTCTTGGCGTGGGTCCTCTATGTGTAGGTCCAGGGGGGGGTCCTGCAGATCTGGGAGGGTGTCTCGCTGGTCTGGGTGGGGTGTCTATTGATCTGTTGCTCCTGTGTGAAGTGTTGGGGATACGTTTGAGAGCGATGTCCTTTAGACAATCACTCACCATGCTTGAAGGGACACACCCTTCTGACTTCGCCCGGAGGGCGGTGCTATACGTCACGATGGGCGTGGGTTTCAAAGTGCAAGGACTGCCACGTTCTCCTGCCGAACCCTCCGCCTGAGACCACATTCATGAATGGGTGGTGGGTTTATACTTAATAGTTTACAATTGCACTTTCACATTAGTTCATAATTTTGCTTTATTTGAACTAAAAACTGTCTGGACCAGTTTCCCCAACCTACAACGCCAATGCCGCTATCAGCCAATTTACTCAATTTAACTGAATAAAATGTATGAAACTGATCATGACGAGATTTAATCTCATTTTAATATGATTGGTTAATCAACATGCAATAATACCTATATACTGTCAATCAGTGAGATTAATGAATTACGTTGCTGGCTTCATTAAAAACCATATTATCCTGGAGGCATACTTATACACCCAGTTTCAATACTTTGCGTGAATAATATCTCTGAACT
This sequence comes from Oncorhynchus mykiss, assembly GCF_013265735.2. Classification (NCBI taxonomy): domain Eukaryota; kingdom Metazoa; phylum Chordata; class Actinopteri; order Salmoniformes; family Salmonidae; genus Oncorhynchus; species Oncorhynchus mykiss. The sequence continues at coordinate 33,091,616 of NC_048581.1, forward strand.
CTACACAATGTGAAGTTCGAATACAAAATCATTTATGTTTAGATTCCTTCTATTCTGTGACGGCATGAAATAGCAAACATAATGTAAATTCAACGATTACATTGGTTTACTTCATCTTTGTGGCTCCCTGGTGAAACAGTAACATCCATTACAGTAGTTAGGTTTTAGCCAACCTGTACTCGATGGTTTAGCAGTTGTGTGCTTGGCTTGTTCTCAACACTGTGCGCACCCATATGCACGCTGAAAATCTACACCCACCGGGCCACCGGGGGCAAAATGGCGTGAAAAAAGTGTGTCCTCATGTTTGAAAGGACAAAAGCGGCAAAAAAAAACTCAAGGAAGCAAATGGCTGAAACAGGGAGGGACCTACCTACATTTGTCCAATAAGAAAATCTTGTTTCGTTTTTTTACTGCAAACTGTTTTGCTACCGTGCAAACTCATGAATACAACCCTGGTGAGCTACTTGGCCAACTACCTTGCAAAAAAAAAAAAAACTTTTTAACAAGACCAGATAGCAACACCTGACCTAACCATCCTTTGCAGGGATTGATCATCTGACTGACCAGCGCCTAAGGCTTGGGACTAGTCACCAGGTGCCAATGGGGGGGTGGGGGTGGGGGATCACTGCTTGGGACTGGGGAGTGGAACACCTGCCAGGGCCCTCGGCTGGTCCCTGATAGAGGCACGACTCGCAGCCACTTTCCCAGGCTCCTGGATGAATGGTCACTAATATCCGTGGGAGACGGCTTTTCCCTCAGAGCAGCCCCAGTATTCAGCACAGCACGGTGCGGCACTGCTGACTCCCAGCTTGGCAGTCTTGTGAGGGCTTAAGCCATTCCCTTGGCTGGAACCCCTGGTGGAAAATAACAAGCGGTCCTCGATAGGTTTACAATAGACAGAGAGAAAGAGAGAGAGGTTTGCAGAGTTGAATGTAAGGGTTCAAGTGTTAAAGTATTAAAGTGAGGAAGTGTTTATAGAGCTAATGTGAAATAGGTGATAAAACAACTTAAGAAGTACATAAGTACCAGGAATTTCAGTGCCCTCTTACATTTGCTCTTTCTTTTTAATCTAAGGCTCCTATTGAAAGCCCTCCATGTCAATTGCAAACACGGCTCTTGATCCCCAGTGCAACAGCAACAACATGAGCGAGTTAATTTTCTTTGGTCGAAAAGAAAGCAAAACACACAAAACAAGCTAATGACATTCAAGTATGCACCCCCCCCCCCCGAACAAATTCTTCTCTCAATTCAAATCAGATGAAGATATTAGTCTCACGCAGTTGGAACACTAACGTTCTGTAAAAATCGGAGCACATTTTCCAATTTGGATAATTCGATATCGACAGGCTCTTCAGGTCTTGCCAGAGGATTAGATTTCAAAATGCGGGGAGGGAGAGAGCGGAGCGTGGAAATCGAGGAAAGAGCAACTCCACCGTGACAATACTGCTTTTGCTGCTAATGGTCAAAAGTATTGGCTTTGAATCACTTTAGCCTCCTCCCCCTCCTCTACCGTGGTTCCCCAAGGTCATTTAACTCATTTCCACACTGCCCAGCATTGGGGTTCGCCCCAGCCCCACGACCTGGAGCTGTTTGGATAGAGTCATGTTTACAAAATGCCACCAGACACTCACACAAGTGTTTACTTTGCACCCACCCATGCACACACACACACACACACACACACACACACACACACACACACACACACACACACACACACACACACACACACACACACACACACACACACACACACACACACACACACATATACACATACACACACACACACACACACACACACACACAAACCTACCCAAACCCACACACACTCAGACCCACACAAACCACCCCCACTTCCAGAAGTAATCATTCCCTGTAGCAGGGGGATCTAGCATAGCTGTTGGGGTGGTCAGAGAAGGGAAATGGATACCTCCTATTCAAGTTATTTTTACCTCGTTTTCAGAGACAGCAAAGCTGTACCATACTTTACCACACAATACCTCAGACCAAACCAAACCATGTCATGTCATACCATGCCATGCAGTGGTGGTTCTAGGTTGTATGGCTCCCTGGGAGAACCCCCCCCCCCCCCCCCCCCCCCCCCCCCCCCCTTCAGCTGTTTTGCGAAAGAAAATGAAAAGCATATGCATCCAAGTCTTCATAAAAGCTGCTTATAGTATGTAAACTGAACATATCCCTCCCACGACTAAACTCAGTACCACAAATTCTTAGCATGCTTCAACGTTTTCATTGCAGTTAAATGTCAACACAGCTTATGAGTATAGTATGATAACTGAGCTATATTATGCATGCAGTGGCTTGGTGGCCACGCCAACTACGTTTCCAAGAATTCTGCGAGACTTAGCTCCAGGTTTAGCGGCCCCGAGGCCCTGGGCAGACGACCACAGAAGTGCCCGGTGGTGTCACACCATACTGTTTACATACAACCAGACTCTACCAGAGTAGAGAAAGTGCAGTAGAAAGCAATAGTTTTGAGCCGTTTTCACTCAGCAGCAGCACCTAGTCAGGCAGGCTGGCAAGCAGATACACATACACGTACACACACACACACACACACAAACAAACACAACAGTCAGGCAGACACACACACATACACACAAACTTGTATGAACCTGGTTTGGGTGACTCAACTAGCAGGTTGGTCCTTTCATTTTAGAGTGACGGACCACACAACTGGACAGGTCCAGAGTACAGCGAGCGACATATGGTAGCTGTTAGGAGTGGAATCTTTGACTTGGGAAGTTGGGATAAAGACCAGGACTGTTACTTGAATTTACGTGCAAATATCCTGCTGGCATCAATGCATGATTCCAGTTCATGTCGGGACTTTACATTTGCAGTTCAAGCCCAACTTTCACTGGAGATTAGCCATTGAGCACCCTTTTTTAGTCAGGGGCTGAATCAAATCAAGCTTTGTTTATACAGCACATTTCAGACATGGAATGCAACACAATGTGCTTCACAGAAAAACGAATACAACGGAAAAAAAACAAATAGAAACAATGAAAATAAACACTGAAATATTTACTACACAACAAACAAAAGAGAGAAAGAAGAAAAGAACAACAATAAAAACTGAATGACTAAAAAGCACGCTAAGGAAATGCAAAGCTACAAAGGTGTGTTTTAAGATCTCTTTTCAAATGTCCACAGTTTCGGCCCCCCTCAGGTTCTCTGGCAGGCTTAATCTGTGTCTGGGAAACCAGTCCATAGTGTTATATGCTACACTATCTGCTACTCCTTATCGACACGGTAAAGTTGTTCATACATGCTTATGACAAGTCTTACAATGCATTATGATTGTATCATTGTGAATTATACCTGTTGGGGTTAGATACAGTAAATGAATCTTACATTATTCAATTATTCTGTGCATATTATGTTTCTAGCAACCAAACAGAGAAACGTATCTCAGATAGGTTCCCAGCCTTTTGTCTGCTCACACAGGTTACACCCATATACTTGTAATGGCAGGTAAAGCATTATACTAACAGCTGTGCCATGACGGATACATGGGAAATGGTGTGTGTGTGTGTGTATGTCTCGAAATGTGTGCGTGCACTTGCATGTTTGTCTAATTGTCTGTGTCTGTGTGTATGTGTCCAACTAAGGTGTGTGTAGGTGGGTGTCTGAGACTGCAGACGTGGTTGGGTGTGTCAGTGTGTGTCAGTGTGTGTCAGTGTGTGTGTGATCTTCTTCCAGTAAAGCCCTAGGAGCTCCTTAAATGGAAGTAATAGATGCAGATGATGACATCCCGAATCCTGCCACACCTGACGGGCGGTGTTCTCGGGAAAAAAAGGACTCGGAATGACTTGGGAATGATTTAGTATTTAGGATTCTCAGAGACTTTTGATTCGATTTATTTGACAATTAAAAATATAGACTCAGTGGCCAGTTATTAGGTACACCACCCCGTTCACGAAAATGGTTCGCTCCTACAGACTCTGAGTCACGTGGCCATGGCTTGTTATATACTGTATAGGCATCGAGGCATTCAGACAGGCATCGAGGCATTCAGTTACTGTTCGATTGAACGTTAGAATGGGCAAAACGAGTGACCTAACCGATTTTGAGCGTGGTATGATCGTCGGTGCCAGGCGTATCGGTTCCAGTATCTCAGAAACGGCCCGCCTCCATGGCTTTTCATGCACAACAGTGTCTAGAGTTTACAGAGAATGTTGAGACAAAAAAATATCCAGTCAGAGGCAGTCCTGTGGGCGAGAACAGCGCTTTGATGAGCGGTCGAAGGAGAATGGCAAGAATTGTGCAACGGCGCAGTGCAACAGGGGTGTGCAGAACGGCATCCTGGAACGCACCACTCATCAGTCCTTGTCACGGATGGGCTATTACAGCAGACCACCACACCGGGTTCCACTCCTATCAGCTAAAAACAAGAAGAAGCGGCTCCTTTGGGCACGTGATCACCAACACTAGACAATTGAGGAGTGGAAAAACATTGCCTGGTCCGAATCACAGTTCCTATTGCGTCATGATGATGGCAGAGTCAGGACTTGGGCCCATCCTGTCTGGTGTCAACGGTACAGGCTGGTGGCGGTGGTGTAATGGCGTGGGGAATGTTTTCCTGGCACACGTTAGGTCCCTTGATACCAATTGAGTAACGTTTAAACGACAAACCTTGTAGAATCCATTCCCAGAATAATTCCTGCTGTTCTGGAGGCAAACGGGGTCCGACCCGGTACTAGATGGGTGTACCTAATAAACTGTATATAAAACTGCTCCAGCAGGAAGCAAAAATGCATCAAAATGATTGAGGATAAAACACAAAGACTTATTTCTGTTGTAGTCTTCTTACTCCTAGATTAATTTGAAATACTTCCACCCATTCCGAGGTTACGTTTTCATTCAACACATTGCTAACGTTGCTAATACTCTAACGTTCCCTAGAGTCTTCCTCCTGTAGGGTGATAATTGACGTACGGTCAATTATCCCCTTGAACAGGGTGCGGTCTCAAAATCTATGTATGTACCAGGATTTCCTGTGGCTTAGCAACCTGTGTGGTTAGCCTTCATTGGGTAGGGGTTTTGAGAAAAAGTGTCAGGATGTTTACATAATAAGAAGTTTAATTATGGGATGGTTATCAGACCTTATAAGGGGGTCATACATCTTCATGGCAATTATAACTCTACATTATAACGCATCATAATACATTTCACCTGCAGGCTTTAAAAGGATAGTTCACTCAAAAACAATATTTTTGTTTTTTGTTCATTATTCCAAAGTGTGCATGACATCAGTCACGTTTTCAAGATAGAGCATGTTTACTGCAGAGCAAAAACTGTGATGATGTGTTTTAGTTCAATGATCCTTTTAAGTTAAGTGTTACAGGAATGTTAACGGTTTTATAAACACAGTTTTAAGACGTTATAAATACTCATAGCTTTAACAAGCTAAGCACAGGCAAAATCCTAGAGGAAAACCTGGTTCAGTCTGCTTTCCACAAGACACTGGGAGATTCACCTTTCAGCAGGACAATAACCTAAAATACCAAATCTTGTGGCTGAGTTACAGTTTTGACTTAAATCTACTTGAAAATCTATGGTAAAGACCTGAACATGGTTGTCTAGCAATGATCAACAACCAATTTGAGAGAGCTTGAAGAATTTTGAAAAGAATAATGGGCAAATGTTGCACAATCCAGGTGTGGAAAGCTCTTAGTGACTTACCCAGAAAGACTCACAACTGTTATTGCTGCCAAAGATGCTTTCACAAAGTATTGACTCAGGAGTGTGAATACTTATGTATATTTCTTTATTTAATTTTTGATACATTTGCAAACATTTCTAAAAACATGTTTTCACTTTGTCATTAAGGGGTATTTGTGTGTAGATCGGTGAAAAAAAAAATGTAATTCAGGCTGTAACACAACACAATGTGGAATAAGTCAAGGGGTATGAACACTTTCTGAATGCACTGAATGTAAGGTGAAACTGTCTCCTCTCAATGAATCTTTCCTCAATGCGTCACATTCTCTGTCCTCAACTCCTTCTCAAAACATATTGGAGGAGAAGTTTCAAGGGGAGGGTCCTTGGACCTTCTCCTCCAATATGGTTGAGGAGGTGGTGAGGAGAGAGGACTTGCCAACAGATTAATTGAGACTGTGAAAAAAGGAGTGGATTGACATCATGCAGGTCAGAGGTTACCTCTTGAATGATAGGGCAAAATGTAGATTTCCACTTAAATAGACATACTCAAACGTAATACTTTTTCATAAGATGGCCATAAACAATAACTGGTAAGGTTACATAGTTTTAGAAAGGTCAGGAACTCACCTTTCTGGTAAACATAGTTATACATTGCTGAGGTGTACTCATTTTTGAGGACATGGTACAAATATTTAAACAAATATATATGAATAATCATACAATATTTAAAATATATTTTTTAAATTATATTTAACAAAAAGTGAGCAATAGGGCTTGGAATGACTGAAATGCTTTCTAAATACAGCAACAATACAATTATAAACAATTTACTATAAGATGTCACCTTATAACTGTCAAATAAACATGATCATACTAAATTACAATACAATATTATCACTATTCCATATAACTGACGTCGTTTCTCTGTCGTCAATGTGCGGGGGTACAGGCTAGTTGAATGGTGCAGAGACACTATTCAAATTTGTCCAGACCCATCTGTCTGGGACCAAGAGAAAGTGGTCTTGTTTCAATTCTATTCAATTGTTTCCTTTTTTTCCCATGTTGAGAGCTCTAAATCCGGCTGAGAACATCACAACGAGATAAAACTACTATTGTTTCATGCATCTGCTAGACTCTCCCGTTTAATACGCACTATTCCAAGGACAGCTGAGTTTCACAGGCACAGGAAATAGTTCCTTGTGTGGAAAGGCCCGAAAATGACACATCACACCCTATGCAAATGTGATGTCTGAAACCTGACACATCAAGTCATTTCCACTGAGAGAGTGAGAGTGGAGAGCAGACAGATTGGGCTTTTTTGGCACTAAAAGGCATGGCACCCTAAAACATTCACAGAGCGACAAAATCAGTCAGTCTGAACCGGTCCAGAACCTCTCAAAGTCTCCCAAATTAGAAAAAAACACTCAATCAATGACCCAAGACAAGGCTTGACTTATCCACCTATGGCAGGTATGTAGTCGCCAGAGACTCTAATAGCAGGTTATCATTCCACATGTTAAAGATATTGCCCCCCACAAACACGTGACAAACAACAAGGACTGGCCATCCCACATATGCTCTCTCTAATTCTCTCTTTCTTTCTCTCTCTCGGAGGACCTGAGCCCTAGGGCCATGCCCCAGGAATACCTGACATGATGACTCCTTGCTGTCCCCAGTCCACCTGACTGTGCTGCTGCTCCAGTTTCAACTGTTCTGCCTTATTATTATTCGACCATGCTGGTCATTTATGAACATTTGAACATCTTGGCCATGTTCTGTTATAATCTCCACCCGGCACAGCCAGAAGAGGACTGGCCACATAGCCTGGTTCCTCTCTAGGTTTCTTCCTAGGTTTTGGCCTTTCTAGGGAGTTTTTCCTAGCCACCGTGCTTCTACACCTGCATTGCTTGCTGTTTGGGGTTTTAGGCTGGGTTTCTGTACAGCACTTTGAGATATCAGCTGATGTACGAAGGGCTATATAAATAAATTTGATTTGATTTGATTTGAACAACAGGCATCACACAGCTATAGAAAGCTATAGGAATCACAAATAAGACATTTAACTCATTTAGATAGTAATTTAGTTAGTTCCTGACTATTTAAATGTCAAGCACATTTAAAGGTAGAGTCAGCGATATGACGTAGATGCAGAAGGTAACAGCATAGTGGGTCAATTTCCGCAACAACAAGGAGCGTTAAAGCTCGAAGCTCAAACTTCTCTACGGTATTGGTCCCGTAGTGTAATGTACTTCAGTAAAAATACTTTCAAGTACTACTTAAAGATGCAATCCGGAATCTTAAGCACAACAAATTCACACAATTTGGATTTGAAACATCACACTAATTGCAAAATGTGTATGCTATATCACACATATTGGAAAATTCATATTATATCATACAAATTGCGAAATTCGTAACATATCACATGAAATGGATGAGGTAGTACACAATTGGATGACATAGTTCACAAAAAATGGTGACCCGTTTTGGTTCGTGAACACCACTTTCAAAACGACTGGCTGAAATTATACAAAAGTTGTGGAGTGCATCTTTAAGTCGTTTTTTGGGGGGTATCTGTACTTCACTATTTGATTTATATTTGACTTCAGTCATTTTCTATTAAGTTATCTTTCATTTTGGGATTTTTTCCCCCACCACTGCCCGTGTGGCTACCATGTTCTAAAAGCGAGAAGAGAACCCGTACGTACACATGCGCAGATACAGTGTGTGACTGTGTGGGAGCGAAGTCGAAGTCTTGCATCTTACTCATTGCAATATCTGCTGGTTTCCTGGAAACCAGATTAAGACAAATACTGGTCTGAAAAAGCAGTGGAGATTCTCCTCTGAAAGTCCAGGACGAAACTTAATCTGAGTCTGTATACTGTAGATTCACTGGCCCCCCTAGATGTATAATACATTAAAAACAAACATTTAAGATATTCTCAGAAGTCTATAGCTTTGATGTTGCGTGTAGGTTCTCATCTCCTTAACCAAAGCTCTCATTTTCACTTGAAAGAGACCTTATGAGCCATGACTGCCTGATGTATTTTCACGTTCTTTCTGTTGATTTAGCTGTAATAGTTGCTACGGTGATGACATATATTATTTTATAGTTTTTTTCTAAATGTCCTTTGATTTCACATCCAGTAGAAAATGAAACTTTTAGAACGGGTTTTATAATCTGAATCATACAACCAAATCATATTAAAATGGTCTAATTCACTACATGAAAATAAGTATATTTAAGCAATAAGGCCCTAGGTGGTGTGATATATGGCCAATATACCACGTCTAATGGCTTTTCTTAAGTACGACACGACACGGAGTGCCTTGACACAGCCCTTATCCGTGGTACATTGGCCATATATCACAAACCCCCGATGTGACTTATTGCTATTATAAACTGGTTACCAATGTAATTAGATCATTAAAAATAAATGTTTTTTCCTACCTGTGATACATGGTCTGATATTCCACAGCTGTCAGCCAATCAGCATTCAGGGCTCGAACCACTCAGTTTACAATTAAGTATTTATCTTAATTACAATACTTATCATTCAACAACACTGTGGGGCGATGTTCAAGTGGTGTTTTGCAGACATACCCTTTGTTTTGATACTGTTTTGGATACCTTTGCAGGTTTGAAATTGTTACTACTGATTTGTTTAGTGAGCTTTAATTACATTTCAGTAATCCATTTCAGAAATATTTATACCTCACTGTGAGATACAGTCCAGTAATACCACACTTCGAAATGTAGGTCAGTCAAGTCATCATAACATTACATTTTACCATAACAAAACCATAACATGACACCACAACATCCAAGCTTCATTCATCCAACAAAGAAAAGAGATGCTCGCTTACAAAAATATATGGGGGCGTGTTTGTGAAACCATGTGAAATCACATTTAAAATGCTAAGTGGAAGACAGAAGCTTTGAAAGCAGTCATTGGCAGGGAGGATGGTCATTGTCTGCTGTTCATGACTCCCTCCCTCTCTTTCTCTCTCCTCTCTTTCTCCTTCCCTCTCTTTCTGGGTGAGTTCCAGCCTGAGGGAAAGTTGACATCATGAGTCTTTCCTCTCTCTGACTCCTGCAGTTCCCACACACTCTGTCCCAGATTGAGTCATACAGTATGTACTGCCACACACGCACAAGCGTGCGCACATACTTGCGCACATGAATCCATGCACACGCACACAACTGTGTTTTCATAACACAGACTGCTCTATGAGGGGTGCGGTTTTTGTGTGTGTGTGTATCTTTCTGAGTAGGCATTTTCCTTCAACAACTTCAAACCCACTCTTTTCTCAGCCAAAGCATTGCTAAGAAGAAGTGACTTAGTTTGATGTCCTAATCAAAATGTAAGGAGCTAATTTATCATCAAGCCAGCCATGTCGAGCATCTTAACAGCTTTGCTCTTGTAATTGAGTATACCAGAATCAGGTTTCTGTGACAATTAAAGTATTGTAATATCAGCCTGGTCTCATAGACTAGACGTAACATAGTAAAATCAAATCCGGAACTCTTAAATTAGTATGATATGTTAGGTAAGGTATGGTTACATAAGACATAAAAACTAAAGTAGTGTGATTGGTCAGGGTTGAGGGTTAAGCATATAACTCAAAGGTTGTGAGTTCAAATCTCATCAAGGACAACTTTAGCATTTCAGCTAATTAGCAACTTTTCAACTACTTACAACTTTTTTCCAATTTACATGTTAGCTAACCATCCCTAACCTGAACCCTTTCAGCTAACCCTTCCCCTAACCTTAACCCTTTTAGCTAACCCTTCCCCTAACCTTAACCCTTTAACATAACTCCTAAACTTAACCCTAACCCTTCACCTAGCTAACCTTTGCCAGCTAGCTAACGTTATCCATCTAGCCACCCAGCTAGAATTCGTAATACATGATACCTTCAGCAAATTCATTAAAAAAAAATATATATTTTTATCTTTATTTACATTACATATAGTATGTTTGAAAATGTGTGACATTGTACGTTTCGCAATTTCGTAACATATAATCAACATTGTAATTTGTTACTTATCCTATGAAATGGGTGATGGACATCCACAAATGATTACATAGTTTACATTTTGTATTGTATCATACTAAATGAGGGTCTCGGATTTACATACAGAATAATACGAAATGCTCCGAGACCAGATTGGTAATACAGCCACACAGCATTTGCTCCTCACAAACGGTAACCCACCGAGGTAAAACAGACCAGACATTCAGCTGACTTTCACCATTAGCCTATTTAAACGTTGACAACAATTTCCATTCCTCTGATTACTACAAAGGATCATTCACAAGCCAATGTTTTAGTTTGCTGGCGTGAAAAGTGCAATTGCTATAAGGCGGATGATTAGGCGGATGATTACGTGCGTCAGTTCCATTGAGGGTTTGAATAATTTGGATTTATTTTTGATGTTTCTATGACAATCCATGAATTTTCTTTTGCAGATAAGAGATTTAGAGGCAATTTTATATGATTTGATTATTTCTATCAAACCACTTGTTTTGATGTTTCTATGACAATTTATGTTTTTTTCTGCAAACAAGATTTAAATGCATTTCTCAAATAAAAACGAAACTTTTATGTAAATCAAAGGTTGTAAAAGTAGGCTGGACATTTTACAATAATTTGCACTTGTTTTGATGTTTCTTTGACAAGCCATGAAAAATGGATTGAGGATAAGAGATTTAGATGTATTTGATATGATTTGATTATTTTTATCAAATCAACACTTAACTGTTTATGCAAACCAAAGGTTGTAAAAGTAGGCCAGGCGTTTGCTCATCATTTAAATGTTATTTTAGGTTTTTGTAACAACCAATAAGAAAGTTATTGCAGTTAAAAGATTAATACAATGTTTTTACTAAAATAAATTAACCACATCACTAACCACATTTACATCCACAGTTTGTATGTGAGTAAGCCATTTAAAAAAAAAATCAGACAGCTGTAATGGAAGCAAAAAGTTTCAGTGCAATTTCATAAATGCCGACAGATAATTCCTTCGCTCGACATGGTAGAATCTTTTTGTGTCTGGAAACTCCTTTATGCGCAAATATTGATATAATAACCATCACATAGAAGTAAAGTTGGAATCACACAATGAAATGTTGTGTGGGCCTCCCACTATGACTCGGGAAACCATGCAGTTTATTAGGCTACAGATTGGTGAAAGTGAAAGTGCATGGTGATCTTGATGCTCATTTCTCTTGACTTGATGATCAATGCTTGACCGACTTTTGACCCCCCCAAAAAGTATCACTCTAATCCATAATCTTATCATGTACACTACCTGTATCTGTAAACTATTGCCTAGAGGGCACGAACCAAGCCCAGAATATGCACATTTGCTATTTAACGCTATTTAACAGTTTTCGTTACAAAACTATCCGTAGAGTTGAAAATGCGATGGAAACACATTGAACTTTAGATTTTTATTTGGTACATGAAAACTTAAGCGATAAAGTACATTTTGTGTGCACTACGCACTGATTTTTATATGCAACTAGTCCGTTTGGTGGAAACACGAAATTTGCACATTTTCTTTATGTAGATTTTAGAATGTTTGCATGAAAATGTGTTGCCAATTGAATGGAAACCTACCTATTGAGACATTCATCTTATGATAAACTGGAGACCACACTATTTACCAAGAGAGTTTTCATCTATATTTTTCGTAGCTGTCTATTTACCACCACAAACTGATGCTGGCACTTAGACCGCACTCAATGAGCAGAATAAAGCCATAAGCAAATAAGAAAATGCTCATCCGGAGGCGGGGCACCTAGTGGCCGGGGAATTTAATGCAGAAAAACAAATACATTTTACCTCATTTCTACCAGCATGTTACATCAAATCAAATGTATTTATATAGCCCTTCGTACATCAGCTGATATCTCAAAGTGCTGTACAGAAACCCAGCCTAAAACCCCAAACAGCAAGCAATGCATTTTTAGAAGCACGGTGGCTAGGAAAAAGTCCCTAGAAAGGCTAAAACCTAGGAAGAAACCTAGAGAGGAACCAGGCTATGTGGGGTGGCCAGTCCTCTTCTGGCTGTGCCAGGTGGAGAATATAACAGAACATGGCCAAGATGTTCAAATGTTCATAAATGACCAGCATGGTCAAATAATAATAAGGCAGAACAGTTGAAACTGGAGCAGCAGCACGGTCAGGTGGACTGGGGACAGCAAGGAGTCATGTCAGGTAGTCCTGGGGCATGGTCCTAGGGCTCAGGTCAGTTGAAACTGGAGCAGCAGCACGGCCAGGTGGACTGGGGACAGCAAGGAGTCATCATGTCAGGTAGTCCTGGGGCATGGTCCTAGGGCTCAAGTCCTCCGAGAGAGAGAAAGAGAAGGAGAGAATTAGAGAACGCACACTTAGATTCACACAGGACACCGATTAGGAAAGGAGAAGTACTCCAGATATAACAAACTGACCCCAGCCCCCCGACACATAAACTACTGCAGCATAAATACTGGAGGCTGAGACAGGAGGGGTCAGGAGACACTGTGGCCCCATCCGAGGACACCGCCGGACAGGGCCAAACAGGAAGGATATAACCCCACCCACTTTGCCAAAGCACAGCCCCCACACCACTAGAGGGATATCTTCAACCACCAACTTACCATCCTGAGACAAGGCTGATTATAGCCCACAAAGATCTCCGCCATTGGCACAACCCAAGGGGGGACGCCAACCCAGACAGGATAACCACATCAGTGAATCAACCCACTCAGGTGACGCACCTGTGCAACAAGGGGGGGGGGGGGGGGGACTCTAGACCACCTTTACTCCACACACAGAGATGGGTACAAAGCTCTCCCTCGCCCTTCATTTGGCAAATCTGACCACAATTCTATCCTCCCGATTCCTGCTTACAAGCAAAAATTTAAGCAGGAAGTACCAGTGACTTGCTCAATACAGAAGTGGTCAGAAGATGCAGATGCTAAGCTAAAGGACTGTTTTGCTAGCACAGACTGGAATATGTTCCAAGACTCATCCGATGGCATTGAGGAGTATACCACATCAGTTGCCGGCTTCATCAATAAGTGCATCGATGACGTGGTCCCCACAGGGACCGTACGTACATACCCCAACCAGAAGCCATGGATTACAGGCAACATCCGCACTGAGCTAAAGGTTAGAGCTGCCGCTTTCAAGGAGCGGGACTCTAAACTGGATGCTTATAAGAAAGCCCGCTGTGCCCTCTGACGAACCATCAAACAGGCAAAGCATAAATACAGGACTAAGATTCATTCCTACTACACCGGCTCTGATGCCCGTCGGATGTGGCAGGGTTTGCAAACTACTACGGACTACAAAGGGAAGCCCATCCGCGAGCTGCCCAGTGACATAAGCCTACCAGACAAGCTAAATGACTTCTATGCACGCTTCGAGGCAAGCAACACTGAAGCATGTATGAGCGCACCAGCTGTTCAGGACAACTGTGTGATCACGCTCGCCATAGCCGATGTAAGACCTTTAAACAGGTCAATATTCATGACGCATGACTTTCAACCTTCGTCTCTCCCGAGCCCGTACGGGAGTTGTAGCGATGAGACAAGATAGTAGCTACTAACAATTGGATACCACGAAATTGGGGAGAAAAAGGGGGTAAAATTCACAAAAAAACTACAAAAAACAAACAAACATGGGGGCACTTCAGGGGTGTGTGCTTAGTCCCCTCCTATACTCTCTGTTCACCCATGACTGCATGGCCAACACCATCATTAAGTTTGCTGACGACACAACGGTGGTAGGCCTGTTCACCAACAATGATGAGACAGCCTATAAGTGTGGTGCCAGGAAAACAACCTCTCCCTCAATATGATCAAGACAAAGGAGATGATCGTGGACTACAGGAAAAGGAGGGCCAAGCACGCCCCCATTCTCATCGACGGGGCTGTGGTAGAGCAGCTTGAGAGCTTCAAATTCCTAAAATTCCTTCCACATCACCAACAAATTATCATGGTCCAAACACACCAAGACAGTCGTGAAGAGGGCACGACAATGCTTATTCCCCATCAGGAGACTGAAAAGATTTGGCATGGGTCCTCAGATCCTCAAAATGTTATAAAGCTGAACCATCGAGAGCTTCCTGATTCGCTGCATTACCGCATGGTATGGCAACTGCTCGGCCTCCAACGCAAGGCGCTACAGAGGGTAGTGCGTACAGCCCAGTACATCACTGGGGCCAAGCTTCCTGCCATTCAGGACCTCTATACCAGGCAGTGTCAGAGGAAGCCCCTAAAAATGATCAAAAACTCCAGCCACTCTAGTCATATACTGTTCTCTCTGGTACCGCACGGCAAGCGGTACTGGAGTGCCAAGTCTAGGTCCAAAAGGCTTCTCTACCCCCAAACCATAAGACTCTTGAACAGCTAATCAAATGGCTACCCGGACTATTTGCATTGACCCCCCCTCCACTTTTTTGAAGCTGCTGCTACTCGCAGTTTATTATCTACGCATAGTCCCTTTACCCCTACCTACATGTACACATTACCTCAATTCCCTCGACTAACCTGTACCCCCGCACGTTGACTCGGTAGTGGTACCCCCTGTATATAGCCTCGTTATTATTTTATTGTTGCCCTTTTATTTTTTACTGAAGTTTATTTAGTGAAAAAACTTTTCTTAACTCTTATTTTTCTTAAAACTGCATTGTTGGTTAATTAAGGGCTTGTAAGTAAGCATTTCACAGTACGGTACCTTTTGTATTTGGTTTAAATAGGCTAACGGCGAATGTCTGTTGAATGTCTGATATAAAACCTACTTTACCTCGGTAAATGCAGGGATGTCTCATTTTGCCCTGGGGGACGCATTCAGTCTTCAATGAGGTCCAAAGGGCCGCATTGAGAATTGGTTATATTTCCTCGTCAAAATCTATCCATATTATTATTACTTTTTTCATTGCTACCTGACTGTCTAGCTTTCATTTGGGTGATTATTAGGAAGCTGGACATAGTCAAGAAACTGTAGGTCCATTTTCATTTCTACACAGTTAAAAAAAAACAAAAAAAACCCTGGTGTAACCTAATGTAGCAAGCATAAAAAATTACCTGAGCAGAGTCCCCACGTGGGCTGAAAATCTGTCTGAAAACCAGAAACATCCGCTTTCTACCGACCTTGTGGAAAGTACACAGAGTGGTTTTGATTTCATGACCTAGTAGCCATGAAATGGGTTTCCCAATGTCGATATCAGAAATGGGATCAATTGGGTTGTCTCGGGTTTTATACAGGACTATAGGGACCGAGGACAAGACAGGGTAGGGTGTGTCATTAATGTTTTGATAGAGCTTCCGTTCATACATACACCAGCAGCATAAATAGACACACAAACACGCATATGCATAAACAAAGACACACATACACACCCAACCACCCACAAACCTCACCCCCTTTAAAGTGAGACAGGGGCAATAAAAGCACATTTTGCTGAGTCTCCCATTGGCTGAGAAACCAGGAAGAGAGGAATTGGCATTCGTTGGCTGGGTGTCAGCTGAGAGACCACAGTGGTGAAGAGTGTGCATCCCAAACGGCACCCTGTTCCCTATAAAGTGCACTACTAAGTAGACAGGGTCAATACAAACAATAGTGCACTATATAAGGAATAGCGTGCCATTTAGGGTATAGTTTGAGAGTTGGGGATGATGAACTCTGAAGTTTTGCATCCCAAAATAATAAAAACAGGGGAGGTCGCAATCCCGAAAAGACGAAACATCCACATTCTCTGCTTATACCCCAAATAATCTCAAAATCCTGAAGACTCACTCGTGTCAGACTCCATTTTGTATGAGAAGTAGGCTATCACTCTCCTCCCAATGACAAAGTTTGTGTAATTTGTATAATTGTAATTATAAACTTGGTGGTTCGAGCCCTGAATGCTGATTGGCTGACAGTTGTGGTATATCAGTTTATACCACGGATATGACAAAACGTTTCTTGTTTCCGATCTAATTACGTTGGAAACCAGTTTATAATAGGAATAAGGCACCTCAGGGGTTTGCGGTATATGGCCAATATACCACGGCTAATGGCTGTGTCCAGGCACGCCGCATTGCGCCAAAAAACAGCCCTTAGCCGTGGTATATTGGCCATATACCACAACCCCTTGTGCCTTATTGCTTAAATAAAAAAACACACAATTGCTACTTTCCCATTTTTCAACCACAGTGTAATAGGTAGAGACAAATCTCAAAGTTAAGTGGGAGGAAAAAGCTTGCTTGTTTGTTTCCATTTGGAGTGATTCCTCTATAAATGCATTTGCAAGTGTCTCATGCTGTTTATTTAGGTGAAAGACAGGCTTGTTCCCACGCAGGTTAGGGCTGTGTACAAGCCTTTTAAACTCTCTCACGGGTCTGCTGAGACTGTTCGTGCATGTGTGAGAGGACAGGGATGGTCGAGCTTCAGACAAAGTCGTCATTGTTTGACACTCAACAGCAAATGCGGCTCACCCGGCATGTTGTCTAGTCTACACCCGCCGACTTATGCCACCAGACAGACCCTTTGCCTCAGAAAGCAATGGAAAACACATACTCATCCGTTTTTGTACAAAATATTTTAATAAATATTACTTTCCAAAACAAAACAAAGACTTGCCAGGAACAACTGCCCCCCCCTCCCAAAATACTTTAATTCTCAAGTTCTTAACGCACTAAAGTGAAATGTACACAAATACTTTCTCTTATATCATGATCTTAAGGGCAAACTAAAATTTCTATTAAAAGTTTACAGCCTTGTGGTCTCAGATCTAGAAAGGCTGTGTGTCACATGACAGTTCTACAGTGTTCTTATTGGACCTCCTCTCTTCAAGTATCTCATTGGTCGAGTTCGTTTTGCATGGCCCGGTGACCCGAGTTTGCTCATTGCAGACCATTCCACTGAAATCACCACCCACCCAGGGCACGCAAAACCAATTCCACCATTTATTAGAGTTAATTACCATATATGCAAATAATATGCAAAGTAATCACAAATACATCAAAAACAGTAATTTCTTCCCCCAAAGTATCTAGGAATATAATTTTCCACTGTCCTTGACACATTTTATGCTGTACATGCAAACGTCAAGCCAACAACAAAAAAAGTTTTGTTCCCTTAAAAGTATTTAATTGGCAAGCAATGAGTCTGCCACATTTAGTTGATTCAAATGACCCTGCAGCAGCAAAATCATCCTCCATGTGATGTAGTCCTTTCCTCTGCCATCCCACTTACATTGAAGTACTTACAAAAGAGTCCTGGCAAAACTACCATAGAAATGGTTTCAAACAGACATCGTACAAAAACAGGTTTTGTTTTTTTGGGGGGACAAAAATGCCCATCCAAATTGTTAAAAAATAAACTATTCTTTCAAGAACACTTTTGGCATTTATGAAACAAAGTGGAGGTCCAAAGGTATTTGGACAGTGAAACATTTTGTTGATGTTTTGGTTCTGTACTCCTGCACTTTAGATTTGAAATGATACAATGACTGAGGTTAAATTACAGACTGTCAGCTTTCATTTGAGGGTGTTTCCATCCATTAATGTGGATGCTACCATGATTACAGAAAATCGTGAATGAATCATGAAAAATTGAGTGAGAAAGTTTGAGGCATAAACATCATACCCTTCCGAAAGATGCTATTCTTCCATTATTGGTAGTGGTGAAAGGTCAGCATGTCTTGGGGTATGATCTTTGTTCCGCCAACTTTCTCACTCAGCATTATTCACAATTCATTCAGGATTATCTGTAATCATAGTAGCATCCACATTAATGTAGTGTTCAGAAACATATTCTATTCTTATTTACAATAAAAGTGACTCCAAAATGACATTACATTAACATTTAATTCATTTAGCAGACGTTCTTAACCAGAGCGGCTTACAGTAGTGAGTGCATACATTTTTCGTACTATTTTGTACTGGTCCATTCATGGGAATCGAAACCACAACTCTGGCGTTGCAAGCACCACGTTGCTGAGCCACATGGGACATTACTTATCACTCAAATTCTATTGGGCACAAAATAATCTGAAACAAAACAAACTGTAACCGCATCCAACAAGTTTGTAGCGTCACAACCTTGATGTAGTCATTGCATGCTAGGAATAAGGAATCAAATACTAAACTTTTAACTACTTTAATACACATAAGTGGATTTGTCCAAATGCTTTTGGTTCCTTGAAATGGGGAGACCATGTAAAAAAAAAAAAAAAAATGTATCGATGAAAATATCCTCAAATTAAAGCTGACCGACCATCTGCACTTTAACATTCAAATCCACAGTACAAAACAAAAATATTCAATGTCCAAATATTTTTGGACCTGACTGTATATTTTGAAACAATATTTTCAAAAATAAGGAAGTTGTAAGCTTACAAAGCTGTCAAACCTTCAAATCTAAACAATGCATATAAATAAAAGGAATGATATTTTTAAGGCTCTTGATTATTAAGTTAATAAATCAAATATAAACAATGATTAATAAAAAAAAAAAAATATTTACAGATCTATACAACATTCTACATTGACACAAATTCTTCATATCGGCAGCAACTGCTGACAGACTCAACCTGCCCCAAACAAAAATAAATAATATTTTTTGTTAGTTGCTGTGGTATGGTGATGCGGAAGCACGTACAACTACAAAACCAGTTACGAGGCTAAACCCACATTAATATTCATCGTACACAAGACTACCGGGAAATTGCTTGCAAAAAGCCTTCGACAGCAGCTTACCGAACAACGTAGAGATGTTCTTACACGTACATCGATATCTCTATTTACAGAAGTGCTGCCTCGAAGTCAACTGGTTTTGCAAAAGACTGTAAGCAAACGCAGCACCCGGAAATCCAGCCAAACCACAGCCAACCGTTATTGCCAGTGTGAGCCAGCTTGTCGAAACATAAATTAAACACATGGAAATTTGTCTTCTTTGTGAAGGGTAAATCACAACTTTTTGATTCAAAAATATGACAACAGTATCAACAACTTTGGAGCGCCCCTCAGTTGACCTTCCAACAATGATAAACCGGTTGAAGTGGTCGGGCCAAGGTCGCCAAGCTGTGCGCTATACAATGAATTCCATTCGGTTTAAGCTCTGCGTCGACTCCAAGTCTCTGTTATCCTGTTTGTTAGTCCAGTTGGGGTGTTTGCCGGCCGTGCTGAGTGGCTGTGGGCTCCGCTCTTCCCGGTCCACTAGCGTATACGGCGTCTGCCTGGGGAACCTAGCCTTCTGAAGCCTCTTCTCAGACTCCTCGTCATCCGAATGGTGGCTACCCACGTCTGAGTTGTTTGTTCTAATTTTGGCGTTGATAAGAGAGTTCTTGTCCTCGTAGTGATAGTGGTTGGGGTGTTCTTTAACTGGGGGTAGGCCGTTGGTCGGACCGTGTTTATCGATGGGGTTTTTGATCTGGTTGAGCTGCTCGCGCACGTTGTTGACTGCGTTGTTGGTGTCTTCGGCGGTCGTCGCAGGGGACGTCGACTGGGTGCTGACACCCGTGTGGGTGCTGGGCTTCCGGCGCCGCTTGAGGCACCAGATAAACGCAGAGGCCACAGCCAGGAGCCAGATGACGATGACTACGGACACCAGCAGGGGGACCAAGTAGTCTGCTGGAAAGAGAAATGGAGGGAGGGAAGGCGTCAGTTATCGAAGACTAGAACAAACGAGGGAGACTCGGATATCAAAAACTCTAAGCAGAAGTTGACAGCAGCAGCAATGTGATATTCTCCCTCTTCCCATTAACACTTCTCAACTGCAAAATTCCCCAAATCCTTCAACCAGGATTTCTGGAAAACATTCAGGAATTTTTCAAACCTAGGTACATACAACCATCCCACCACTAGGAGGTCAATGTCTTTGCAAAAACAATAAATGGCTGCCTGTGCCCTGTGCTCTCACCATTGGGGTTGTGGGTCTGCCTCCTCTGGACACGGACTTCAACGATGGCTGTGATGATAGTGCTGTTTCCGTTTCGCTTGCTGACCAGGTCTATGAATTTGTCCGTGATCTCCTTGATAGGGGCCTTACCTCGTCTGGGGTCCTCCGTTGACTAAAAAAATACATAATAATTGAGTTATGTTCTTCATACAAGTAAAATAACAATGTAAACTAACTTCCAAATCGCATTAAAATAATATTGAGTATACTGTGAGAAACAGGACAAATTAATCCTTGTGCGAAGGTAGTTATTCTTAGGATAAGAGTGTCTGCTAAGTGACTAATGTTTCAAAACTGCCATTTGCTTGTTCTTGATAATCATGGAATTGAGGGCAAAATTTGAGCCAAAAAGGTACTTACAATGGCTACATTGATCTCGTTGTTGGTGGTGGCCGATGGCTCGCATGTCATGGACACCGAGTACTCCGACGAGAGGTTCCTCACCACATACAGACTCCTTAGCTCACCGCAGATGTGCTCAACAGTCAAGCCCTGCCACACACACAGAGGTCCAAAGGTTCAATGAATAAGTTCACAAGTATCAAAAATCACAGTTTATCCAAAACTGTATACTGCTCCTAGTCTTACCAAGGTATAAGAAATACTGCCAAACTGGATGTGACAATGTTTTGCCATTGGTTAAATTGACTTCCTAGTTTAAGTTTGAATAAAATGTTTCTATGATGTGGCTTGCACCAACTCACCTGTGGCATGGTGTCCTTGTTGAAGGTGAAGGTGACGTTGGCACAGTTGCTCTCGGGGTGGCACTTTGCATGGGGCGGGAGACTGTGGGAGGCCGACCAGCACTCGCCCTGGCTGGGGCATGGCTTGACGAAACAGCGCTCGTCCCTGACGGGCACACACGTCTGACCAACTGGGCACTCGCCATCGCTGTGACTTTTACTGTGGACCCGGCAGGATTTGGGACCGCACCAGATCTGGAGGGAGACAGGAATGTGGTTAACTGTGGTCAGTGATGGTGATAATTTGTGGTCATTAATTGCATAGTTAGCTCACATCACAATGGGTATTTAATATGGTACAAAGAGAAAAAAAAGCTCATCATAAAATCTGTGGTTTCATACCTTTGTACAGGTGACCTTCCCATTGTGGCACTGGCAGGTGTTGCAATCGTCATCCCATTTGGTCCCGTCCACAGCCACTAGACTGTTGACAACACAGGGTCTCACAGTAACTGCAAAGCAAGAGGTGGCCATTTTAGTCTCTCAAGATTTAACCTGAAACATTTGCTATAGATACCCAAAATCATAGATGTATTGTGTTTTATTCAGGTTGACTGTTTACACCTACATTGACTCTTGTTAAGACTTAGGTTCTTGTGATGTTTATGGTAATAAAGCTATTGCACCGTGCACTTATACATTGTTTATCTGATGTCCTGTTTATAGTTAGGTAAACAGCACCTGAAGAGCTATAGCACAAGGAACAAAAATTCAGACCAAGTTACTGACTAAGATACAGTCCATTGTCATGGCAGAACCTAGGCTGCAAAGGAACACATGAACGGTAGAGGTCTTACCTTCTTGGCATCTGGGGCCGGCCCTCCCTGGTGGACACAAACAGCGGTAGCCGTTGATCTCGTCTACGCAGGTGGAGCCGAACGCGCAGGGCGACGACTGGCACTCGTTGATGTCTGATGGGACAAGATTGGCAACTGTTAGGGTACTACTCTATTTCTGTCACTTCATCTGTTCATCAATCTATATGCATCGGTCCATCTATCCTACTGACTAACAGACTGAGTGATGTCTTGGAATCATTTTGCTTAGACTGATATTTCCCAGAGCCACAGACCAAAAAAACAAACATATATTTTTTATTTTATTTAACTAGGTAAGTCAGTTAAGAACAAATTCTTATTGTCAATGACGGCCTTGTTCAGGGGCAGAACGACAGATTTTTAAACTTTTTACCTTATCAGCTTGGGGATTCGATCTTGCAACCTTCCGGTTACTAGTCCAACACTAACCAGTAGGCTACCTGCCACCCCAAACTGTGCTAATCAACTATGCTATCAAACTATGCTAATTATACTACTTTGTAACTTCATTATAAAAAAACAAATGCATTCAAAACTATACCCTAGTTTCATTCCTAGTCTTTGGTGCTAGTTAACAGTTGGACTAACTCTGAATAGTCAAGGGAATGAGTGCAGGTGATCGGGAATGAGTGCAGGTGATCAACTTCTCCATCTGAGCTCTCTTTAACTGGATCAAAGGGCTAACAGCAACGTGAACTTATCTAGCCAACTTATAAGCCTCATCCTCCATTGTGTTGTCCTACAAGCATCACCAAAGCCAAAAGACTTAAACCCGATTTAGCCCGACTTAACTGACTTTTGTCACAGCTTAAGAATAGTGAGGGGGATGGGGGGGGGGGGGGGGGGGGTGCAAAGGGTTAATACTCACTAATCCGGCAGTCTGGTCCGGCAAATCCCGCGGCACACTCACACCGGTACCAGTTATCTCCATCCACACAGGTTCCACTGTTATAGCTGCAGAGAAAAGGATAGAGAGAGAGAGAGAGAGTCATCAGGGGTCATAGCTCTTAACCAATAAGAATTGACTAAATGGGTGGGAAATATAATTCCATGTCTTAGAAAGTATCTAAATAAGCATCACTCAGAATTCTCTCTATTAAATGGATTTCACCACAAAAATAGTTACTTCAACAGATACATTTATATTATTCTTTTAAAAAATGGCGTTGGGTAGAGGAGGAAGTGGAACAAGGTAAAATGTCTGATTGTGAAGTCTTGAGCAAACAAAGTTACGCGAGTTGTTTGTGGCTCTTTGTCAACGCGGAGTATATATGCAAGTCTGTGTGTGTGTGTATTATCAGCAGCAGAACATTCCTGCGGGCAGATATGTTTACTGGGCTTAATTTGGTTTGGGATTGACTTACCAAGGGTGGGGATTGCAGTCGTTGGAATCTGTCAAATTTGAAATAAAAGAAAGTTGGGTTAGACACAGAGTGCATGTCAGAATACTAACTCAATATGAATTTGTGGCTAGCTGAAAGGCCACATAACATTAATCTAAGAAATAAAACAAAAAAGTATGTTTTTCCTTATAGTTAAGATTTAGTTCGATACATTCATTATATAAAGGACAAAGGCCAAACTGTATATATCTACTACGGCAGGTTAAAATGTAGTTCTAGTGAATTTTACACTATCAAGTTATGAACAACTAATAGTGCACAAGACTACAATTATCTACTAAGGATTTATTAGTATTAGTGAGGACACACACTCTGGGGTCACTCACTTTGGTTGCAGGTCAGGCCCTCCCAGCCCTCTTTGCAGACGCAGGTGAAAGAGTCTCCACTGACTACACAGGTGCCTCCGTTCTCACAAGGACTAGGCAGACAGCTGCTGTTCTTAGCTGGAGAAGCAAACACAACCTTTAGCCAACATGCTAGCTAGCTGGAAAATGCTACACAGGCAAACATAACATTTAGCCATCCTGTTAGCCACCCAATGCTACATGGGCAAACACAACCTTTAGCCTACCTGCTAACTAGCAAATGCTACATGGGCAAAATAAACCTTTGGCCTAGTTTTGAACCAAACCTTCAGCTATACTACTAGTTAACAGAGGCAGCTACCTCAGCAATTACAGTTTAGCAATGGAAAATCTAAACCAAGTGTTTTGTCAGACTCAAAATGTCTATTTTTAGGAATTTAAAATGGAGGCCTTGCATTACTGTCAAATGTTGAGGGAAAACCAAATCATAGTGGTTGTGGTGAATGCTCAGTTGGAATAGCATTAGCTGCAATAATTTAGCACTGGCGGCTACACTACATACCTATATTACAGGTGGCACCCTCCCATCCGGCGGCACACATGCATTTGAATGTGTCCCCTTCATCGTAGCACGTTCCGCCATTGTTGCACGTAGCCTCGTCACACTGGCTCTCTCCTGGAAGCGAAAAATACTACATGTTAGCAACTATTCATAGTCAATGTCAGGAAACCATTAGGCCTTAAAACCTATTATTTCAGGTATGTGTTATTTATGCACATAAACACACCCTTTCGAACACATACAAGCATGCACACGCTTACATCCCACCCACACGCATATTTCACACCACAACACACTTCACATGGGCGCCCAGGGCGAAAAAAAAAGAAAAGTGTGCGATACTGTAGTAAGGGGGGCTTACTTGAGTGACATGTCTTGCCCTTCCATCCGTTCTTACACTCGCAGTAGAAGTCGTTCACCAAGTCTCGGCACGTGCCGCGGTTGCGACATGGGTTGGTGTTGCAGTCGTCAATGTCTGAGGAGACAAAAAAAAAAAGTCATTTCATGTTTAACTGTCTGTTTGGCATCTCCAAAGCCATTTAAATCTTTGGGCGGGCTGCCTAAACGCCCCCCCCCCCCCACCTCCTCCTCCCAGGTCGCATAAGTCAAATTTTCAGGATGGAAAAACGCTTTAAGTCTCAAAATCACCAAAATAAAAGCGAGACAGTCTGGGAGAATAGAAAATTCCCAAAAGGATGAATTTAGCAGTATTTTTGTTATTATGTTTGAGCAAAAGAACACAGCATTATCCATGGCAAAATGCATAGAATTCCAGGAAATTATCTTTAAAAAACGCAAAAAAAAAAAAGAATCTCCGCTCCATGGAGAAATTTGTAGAATGGCAGGTAATTGGCTTAAAAATGCTAAAATGTCTCTACAGTGACAATATGGGGACCTCTACAATTTTCTCTAACATGTAGCCGCGCCGACGGCCGACCGCGCTCATTGCCACCCCCAACACCTAATCCCTTTCTTGAGCCAGAAAAGTTTCAATATGGGCCTAATGAGCATCCATACCCCCAGTCACTTGAAAGCTTGAAACAGTTGGGAGAACATTATGTGGTAGCACTTCCTGTATGTTGCCTATGCATTAGGAATGCAATATGGAAGAGTTATGGTTAGCCTACCAGGCGTTATAATGCTGATAACGCTTCAATACCAAGAAGCAAGTCAGATAAAATAAAAATAAAAGTCAATGCACTGTTCCACCTGCATGTAATGCATAAGCACATATATAGACTTGTGTACCACTGTATGAATACTTTTGAAATGATACAAACAAAATAACCATTCACTTTTTGAATACTTGTACTACGTCGTGGGGTGATAGGCAACTAAATAACTTGTATATAACTTCAAAAATGTATTAAGTGAAAAAGTGAAAGCCATTATTCATATAAAACCAATATGACTACATAACAGTATTGAGAAGAAAAATTTACTTACTGTCGTCACAGTTGGGTCCCTCCCAGCCCTCGGCACAGATGCACTGGTACAGGCTGACTTTGTCAATACACGTTCCCCCGTTCGGACACGGGCCACTTTCACAGTCATTTATATCTGAGAGTGGGTGAAAAAGAAAAAAAGTCTGAGAAAATAAACAATATCAAGCCATGCAATCAAGGTGTGCACCATGAAATCCCTTCAAGGACTTATTTACCATTTCCAATTATGTGAACAACTCGCATTGTTTCCACATTACAAATTCAACAGAGGCCTTGCGGTTTCCCTAGTGTCCCATTTATTTTCACTGTCGTCTCCGGTCAAGTAACCGTCCACCAAAAGCCCTTCCCAAAACTCCTGTCACCCAAAACCACAACAGAGAGCTTGGTGTTGGGTGTGTGCGTGGGAGAGACAAGGCCAGGCAAGAATAGGCAGACTTCCTGGCTTAAGAGAATGAGAGTTAGGGGTGGGGAGGCATGGAGCCCCCTTCATTTAACAACTTCCCCACCCCCTGACAGGCTAGCGAAGGCTGAGCAGGGTCATTAATCAAGGTCTGTGTCTGAGAGACAGCATAGGCCTCGCCTGGGGCCTCCATTAGATAACCCAGTGACTGTAGGGCCAGGGCTAGCCTGCCTGACCTCTCTGTGCTAGGGAGCCGGCGGCTAAAAACAGCCATCCATCAAACAGGGAGCTAATAATTATCGTCAAGGGGTTACCACTCTCCCCTGAAAGAACTGTTGGTGAGAACAAAGTCACCGGGTTTGGAAGGAGCGAGAGCACGCTTTGAACCCAAGGATGCATGTGTCGTGACAGAGATCACGCCAAGAAACGGGAACGATCCTTATAACGGGGAGGGAGATTCTTGTGGTGTACTTATGGTCGGAAATGGCCCATCCCGTCCTCTACCACCCCTGCAATAACATTCTCTCTCCATTATCTGCCCTCTCCACTTCAACCTCACAATTCTGCCACATTTCCCCCTCTATCTATGCCTCCCTCACACCCCCACATTGACCCCTTAATACACACATTAGCCATCCACCATCCAGCCATGGATGGCTCCATCCATCCACCTCCCTAGCCATCCTCCAGCCATTCATCTACCTTTCTTCACTCCTTGGTGGAACTGGGGGAGTCACTTACTCTCATGGCAGTATGTCCCGGTGAAGCCCTCCTGGCACTCGCAGCTGAACTGGCCCCCAGCCTGGCTCCGGCAGCGCCCGTGGGGCCCGCACACGTTGGACGAAATCAGACGCACGCCCCCAGGGGTGCTGTTGGATGCCACGGAAACCGTGCAGCTGTCAATCACTGAGGGAGAAAGAAAGGGCAAGGTTAGGACAGTGTGCATATATGGCAATTACATAAATGTTGATATCCATTGCACAGAACTGACGTTACCACACATAGTATAAACCTTCAAACGCTTTGGGTGCCACAGCTTCCAATAAAATAAATATTCAATAGATACAACATATGCCAAGGCCCTCTAATTTCTTCAATCTGTGGTGTGTATAGATAAAAGTAGTTAAACTAAGTACAAGGGTATAAACCCTTAGACTGTCATAATTACGCTCTCAAAAATGCGCGCATACAGACGGCACAGAGTGAGAAAATTAAGGGGGTCTATTGAGTATTCAGCAGGAAGATCACACACAGAGCACTTCACAGTTTGCCAGATTTTTCTGGGGCGTTTTGGAGAGACGAACAAAGTCTAGTAGGGAGGAGAGGAACATTTTAAGAAGCAGGAGGGCGGCGTGGGGGGTGTTCTTGAAGGGAGTGTCTTGTCAAAAAAGTAGTCTGGCAGCAGTAGCGACTCGAAAACATGAAACCAAACCTTAACCCTTCCCATGGTAACGAGGCCCTGGGGGACCGGCGGAGAACGGGTTAGTGCCGTGCGGGCTTGCTAACCCTAGGTCTTCACACACACACACAATGGTGTGACACACACCCAGCACAATGGCCTTGAGTTAGCAGATTAGATTACAGACTCTGCAGGCTAAAAAGCCCCCCTCTCAGATTTACAATTGGCTATAAAAAAAGCAAAGGGAGACAAGTGACCTCAAATTTTTGGGGTTAGCTTTCATTAGCCAAGCTAACCAAAACTGCCTAGGCTAACACTGAAAACCGACTTCTACAGTACTGTAAAAGACTGCACAAGGCTAAACCAAAACGCTAATATGAACCTTTGCATGGTGTGGTCCGACAGTGGTCCTTCAAATGGGAACAGTTCTTGCCCTCGTAGTCTTCTGGACATTTGCAGAAGTAATCGGTAGCCAGGTTGAAACACTGGGCCCTGTTTTGACATGGGCTCGGCATGCAGTAGTCGATATCCAACTGAGAAGGCAAGAACAAAAACAAAGAATGGTTTAGACACAAGCCATGTAAAGTAATACCTGCCATTTTACCTTTCCCATAATAACCCATTGTGGACTTCACCACGGAAACCTGCTAAAGACCCATAAACAAACGCTTAGCGGTGGGGGAGTTGGAGGAGGCGGGAAGAGAGAAGACAGACTTAGCCCAGACGGAAGGTTCACAAGTGTTAACAAGCGCGACAAAGCTCCAGTTTAGAGTTGCAAAGAGAAACGATCGCAGAGAGAAACGCAGGTGCGATTATAGTGGGGGGAAGGAAAAGTAGCACAAAAAAAAAATCAAAAAAATAAAACGGGGGGGAAAAAAATGGGAGGGAAACAACTGAAGAGGAGGATATCAATGAAAACATATTATGGTGAGGAGATTCACACAGGAGAGAGGGAGGTAGTCAAGGAAAGTTGGCTCTAACCACCGATCTAGGATCAGATTACCCCATCCTCAACCATTAAAAAAGGTATGGGGAAATACGGTATCGGACCGTGGATCAGTGGTTTGAGGTGACTGCAACTTACTCAAGATAAGTTGGCCCTAACCACATATCTAGGATCAGCTTATACTACCTCCAATTCTAACCATAAACCATTACAAGGATGGAGCAATATCTGCTCCTGGATCAGTGTTGTGGTTTAAGGTGACTTGGACCAACTCTGGGTGGGCTCTGGGCACAGTGAGGGGGGTGTGGTGCCAATCTCTGCTCACCTGACAGAAGTTGCCAGAAAAACCGGGCAGGCACAGGCACTGGAAGCCATTGACGTCGTCCTTGCAACGGCCGCCGTTCAAGCACGGGCCACTGGCGCACTCGTCTATGTCCTTCTCGCAGTGCTCGCCGCCGAAGCCTGACGGACAAACGCAACGGTACCCATTCACCATGTCCTAGGGAGGGGAGGAAAACAGAGAAAGGAAAAAATAAAGAGAGAACAGGGTGTTGGGGGTGAGTGTGGGAGGTACGGAACAGGGCGGTGAGGAAAACAGAGAAAGGAAAAAATAAAGAGAGAACAGGGTGTTGGGGGTGAGTGTGGGAGGTACGGAACAGGGCGGTGAGGAAAACAGAGAAAGGAAAAAATAAAGAGAGAACAGGGTGTTGGGGGTGAGTGTGGGAGGTACGGAACAGGGCGGTGAGGAAAACAGAGAAAGGAAAAAATAAAGAGCGAACAGGGTGTTGGGGGTGAGTGTGGGAGGTACGGAACAGGGCGGTGAGGAAAACAGAGAAAGGAAAAAATAAAGAGAGAACAGGGTGTTGGGGGTGAGTGTGGGAGGTACGGAACAGGGCGGTGAGGAAAACAAGCCATTGTGAAAGGGTTGGAAAAGAATTAAGAAAGATTTATTTTTCCTGGCAGGGGACGAGAATGTTTATGGTAATCTGATCTATTGTAGTCATGAAGACCTTCCGCCTATTCCCTCCCTCCCATTCTCCCCTCCTACACAAGCATTCATGTCTTTCTGCCCCTCTCTTTGTTAGCATTGCCCGAGCAACTCTGTCATGCCTGTGTTCTGAAAGCATGTCTCAGCAGTTTGCCATTTTTAAACCCCCCCATAAAGAAAAAAGGGGGAGAAAAAGGGGAAGGCGAGAGAAAGAAGCCAAAAACAACTCCAATATGCCAGGAAGTGTCCGGAATATGTATATCGACCAGGACCGGTACATTACGGAAAAATAAGAAAACATCTGTGTCCCTAATGGAACCCTATTCCCCATGATAGGGTTCTGGTCAAAAGTAGCGCACTATATAGGGAATAAGATGCCATTTGGGAGAAACCCAATAAACATACCTTGCATTTTCCCCCATTTTGACACTGGTCCTGGCAGTCATTGATATCTGCGGAAACAATTTGTAACAATAAAACAAATTAAAATAACTTATAAAACGTATACAATTTGAGCTCCGCCGAGGCGAGGCCTTGATAAGGCTTTCTTGTCTAGATTTCCGACAAGCTTCCTCAAGATAACACTTGTTCGAGAATTGGGGGGTGGGGAGAGGTGCAATTGATGCGGGTCCCGTGCACTGGGGCTTCACACAATTGTTTGAGCGCCCATGTTATCTGCACGTTATCGTCTGCCCGGCTGTGCAAGCAAACAATGATTCGAGATAAAAAAATAAAAGCAGTGTATTATTTGTATTTTTTTTCTGTTGTCTATTTTCAGACTGACCACTCCAGAACTACTAGTCCAGGTTCAGAGAAACACTGTGCCAGCCTCAGTCCTAGCCGTCATTCTCATGAACTCGCATCCAAAACTGGCCCTACAACAGTTGCTTAAAGTAGCTACTGGCACTTGACAGTGCCATTTCTTCATTTTAGAACAGGGGTGTGCAACTTTGGACTCTTGAGATTGAATGGCAGGGTGAGCAGGCTTTTGTTCTACCACAAGCACGAACACACTTCGACTAATCATGCTTTCAATTGCCAACCATGATTAGTTGATTAGCTGAATTACCCATATTAGTGCTGTGCTGGAACAAAAGCCTGTATCCCCCGCTGCTTCCTGGAACCAGACTTGCCCACCCCTGCATTAGAACAAGTGACAGGCCTTTTCATTGAAAACACTCACTGGTTTCGCAGTTCTGGCCCATCCAACCAGGGAGGCACTCGCAGAAGTACCCTCCAATCAGGTTGCGGCAGGAGTTGGCATTCAGGCAGGGGTCGCCTTCGCACTCATTGGCATCTGAAATCCATAAAAATAAACAGTTCAGAAAGACAGAAAAAACATTTAATTCCTTCATTCCTGTTAAAGGGGATTGGGATGAGATTGCGAGGGGTCGGCAGCCATAGGAATAGATATTTTAATGGTTTCCCCTGTCACCCACCCATTGACTTGGGGATGCCTATTCTATAAATTATATTTCTATGGTCTTTTCTGGTGGTCTGCTGTGGTTTGCATTCAAACCGCGTCGGAGCCTGTCCCCATGGCAAAAGGCAATTGGGGACAAACACAAATATGCCGTGAAGTGAAGGGTAGTGGATCAAGGCAGCAGTGAATAGTTAGTGGCACCTATCTTCTTGCTCCTCACATTAAGAAGGTGAGAGGAAGAGGGAGAGGAGGCGTAAGGGAAGACAAGGGTGAGAAGGAGTGTGGGGGGGAGGGGGGGGGGGGGGTGTAGTTAGAGAATTAAGACAGTAGTGAATAGAGTTAGTGGCACCCATCTTCTCGCTCCTCATTCTAAGCCCTTTAAAACACACTGCCATTCCTCAAAGGATGATCCCCCCGGCTTAGGAAACCCCACTTTATCCCTGCCCTGAGGATTCCCAAAAGCAGCCATGGAATGGAATGCCGAAGGAACTTCCCCCACCATCCTGCCCGCTTCCAAATCTTCACACTAGAGCGCCATCAAAAGTCAAGGGTGGTATGATGAAGAGGAATTTGCACTCAGAAGCTTTCCCAAAGGTCAGTTTTGAGATTTCACCCCCTAATGGATAAGGTTCAGATTTGGAGAGTGTAAGCTGGTTCTAGCTCTGTGCGCTAAGGACATCCTCTAATTGTGGCAAGGTGGTTAGAAGTTGGCCTCAACCACAGATCTAGGAAACTAACTTTAACCATTAGAGAGGAGATATTTGACCCTGTACCAGTATATAATCTATCAACTCCGTAGTGTGCATAGAGATCAATACTCTCTCTATGGTAGTAGGTTATAGGATATATAGGTGGTAGTGGGATAAAGGACTAGGCTGTTGTGAGGTAGAAGGTAGAAGTTTGTAGGATTTAAAAGTACTCAGTCGTTTGTGTCAAAAGGGATACAATAGGAGTTTTTTTTTTATAGAGGATGACAGCGAACTAGATGGTTGTATGATAGAGGAGGTGCAGGGGGTTGGGGTGTGTGGGATAGAGATATATATATTTTTTAGGGGGGGAAATAGAGGATAAATGAGAGCTCAGTGGCTGTATGATCGAGGTGGTGCAGGGTGTTACGGCATAGAGGACTGACTGACCAATGAGGCAGGTCTTGCCGCTCCACTGGGAGGGACAGGTGCACTTGAAGCCGTTGACCTGGTCCTGGCAGGTGCCCCCGTGGCCACAGGGGTTGGGGAAACACTCGTCCACGTCTGGAAGGAGGAAACAAGTGTGTTACGGCTACACGTGGAATGACAAATCAGACATCCATGACTATGGCTAGGTCTTTAGCGCTTGTTGAAAGGCTGATGGTGTCTTGATGACCCAAAATAATATATATATATATTTTTTTTTTACTTTTTTTTTTTTAAAGTCCCCACCATCATGGACTTTTCCAAAATAAAGTCTATATAACAAAATGTGGTTGTTAGAATCTTAACCCCTATTAATAATCACAAAAAGAACTGGAGTTATAAGCAGGTTTAGGAGGGTATGTCATGTTTTGTATGGTCCCCCCCGTTGCGCCACTTTCTCCCGATAGTAGGGCCTGATCCCCTCCTCCTCTCGACAGTTGGGAGGTGCCGTGCCTAGTTGATAATCCCCCTGATAATTGCCTCGTAACTGAACCTAAACTATACGGAAACTCATTTCACACATAAGAGCTGAAAAAATAAAAATGAAGTCAATTATGATGGGGGAGAATGGGTTGATGAGCGAGGGGAAGCGAACTATGCAATCACCAGTTGTGAATGAAGAACAGAGCTGGCCATTCTATTCTATTCATCTATTCAAATGATAATCTCAAAAACGGTAGCGGAGAGAAATGTCAACACTGACAATTTCTTCACGTCACCGTCATTGGCAAACAAGTTGCTCGCAAAGAAAACAAGCCTGGTTGGCACCATGAACAAAGCGAGGCGGGAGCTTAATATCATGCCGTCTGGTTTGCCTAATATAAGGAATAAAAAATAAATGTATAGCATCAACTTGTACTTTTGATACTTAAGTATACTTAAACTCTGATACTTTTACTCTAGTAGTATTTTACTGGGTGCCTTTTCAAGTATAACAATTGGGTATTTTTTCTACCACTGTGCGCGTCGCCATATATAAATCAACTAATACAACACATTATGCTCTACTGTATCACACGTGTTGTTTTTCCCTATGAGAAAAAAGATCCTACTGCTTTCTACTTTATTCTATAGGTTGTGGATTTTTGGGATCAAAATGGCACAGCTGTACACAGTGAAAGGAGGAACTTGCCGCTGGCCTTTCACGGTGTTCTACAACATGCTTGACTTGGCTGCCATCAACACACACGTGCTGTTTAAGCAGTGCATGAACCCCATGAGCAGGAGAGACTTCATCATGAGTCGAGCACACGGGCTACGTGAGAGACGTGAGGGGTCGAGGCAGCAGCGAAGATTCCACGAGAGGAATTGCGCAAAGCCAAGGAGAAACTGCCAGGTGGGCAGATGAGCTGGCAAACAAAACCCACAAGACCTGTTTCAGCTGAAAGCGACTCGTTTGTGCGAAGTGTTGCAAGGAAGCAGGGGGGGGGAATGTGTGATGACTGTTAGAACGAGGGATAACAACTAAATAAGGACCAACTGGCGTGACGATGAGCACCATGCTGTAAGCACGAGCCAGGCCACAAATAATGTGTTCAATAACTGACAATGGACCATTTCTGACTGCCGTCATGAAATCAACACATTCATTATAATGCCATTATTGCTTTTGTGCTGACGTCCAAAAGATGTCATTGGTACGAAGGGGGAATCCAACGAGGCCAGGCTTCTCTAGTGCTAGAGGCCCGGTGAATGTACAAGGGTAAACCCACTGAGTATAATATTGAATATAAATTAACCTAAACCTCAAGTATTACACACTATAATGTATTACTTACTGATACTGCAGGAGGGGCCACTCCAGCCGGGGGCACACTGGCACTCGAAGCCCTGACTGGTCTCCACACATCTCCCTCCGTTAAAACAGGGCTCAGACAGACAAGCATGCTCTGCTATGGACCGAGAGACAGAGCGAAACAGAGAGATGGATAGATTGAGTGGGTAAAAGGGAGAGGGGAAAGGCAAAGAACAGAGAAAGGTAGATGGAGCAGGTAGAGGAGAGAGGGGAGAGGGAGAGAGCGAGAGAGTTAAACTCCTAAACTCAGTTCTCACACTGCAGGAGGGTGGGGTGGGTTTTCCCCCTCGCTGCTGTCGGTTCCCAGCGGCTCTCTCTGGCCCAGCTAGGCTACAGCCAGTGGAGTGGAAAGCCCCTTTGACCTCTCACTAACCAGCTCTGGACCACACCGCAAGACGAGGAGCGAGAGAGTGAGACAGACAAGGGAGGGAGAGATAGGGAAGGATAAAGGAGAGTGCTGAGTGCAAGAGAAATAAACAGAACAAGAGAAATTTCCTCACTGAGGAAAAAGACAACCAGACAAAGAATAAAATACACAGAGAGAAAGCGAGAGACAGAGTCCATTCCCCCACTAGGTCTACGTTGTTAAAAAAAAAAAAAAAAACATCCTCTCCCATGTCACTAGCCCCCCCAGGGCCCTAGCCCTATAGTCTTAGCATTAACTCTAGCCAGCTAGCAGGAAAACGTCTGTCATGGCACGCTGACCCGCAGAGCGTTCGCGCCATGACTTCCACCCGAACGCAAATCATTGTCCATCCCTCCGCGGGAGGACGAGAGAAGACAGGAGGGAAGAGAATAGCAAACTCACAAGTCACGACGGATTCCTCCGCTCAAATCAATTAGTGCTCTGCATTCCTTGGCAGGCAGACCGATCCGCATCACAAATGGCACCCTATTCACTATATAATGCACTACGTTTGACCAGAGCCCTACTAGCCCTGGTCAAAAGCAGTGCACTGAATAGGGTGCCATTTGGGACTACCCCCGAGGGGGGAGAAGACTGTTGATTGGTGTCAGCAGGCTAGGGGCAGGGGGAGGAAGAGAGGGGGATAGAGGGGGGAGAGGAGCACAGGAGGGGGGGTTTAATGTTGTTGGGTCTGGCTGGGAGAGAAAAAGAAAAGGAGAATTCAGGCTTGGTTGGAAGCTGGAATCCCCCTCTTCTTTCCCTCGTTCTCTCCCTCCTTCCTCCACTCCCTCCCTCGCGCTCAAGATGACCGGCAATAGTTTTCAAACCCTCGCTACAGAGGTGGCAACTGTCCTAGACAAACACAGAGCGGGCGTGTTTGACTGACAACGCCTACAGGGAGCTTCCTCCTCAATTAGCCGAGTCATGTCTCCATTGACCCCCATACAAAACAAGGGCCATCTACGTATCCTAATGAGCGAATTCGACCCAACTTCATTGAAACGTCCTCAACTCAAAAATAATTACATATACAACTCATTCCTATGATCAAAACTCAAGCTGTATAGAAACCAACCTTGATTTAAACAACTGACACATTTAAACAACTTGAAGATGTGAGGTAACTGTTAGATTTGTTGAAGGTAAAATACAATCCACCCTCATAGAAAGGTTAGCTCTGTTACTGGGTCTCCTCCCGTTCCCTTTTCCCTTGACGACGCCTTAATGAGGTCGTCACCTCCTGGCCGGAGTGACGCGGGAGACCACCCTACGAACGGAACCTCCCTGGATGGGGTTAAGCACGGGACTGATCCCCCCCCAACCCCTGAACTATGACCCCTCGACTTCCAACCCCGTCTCACCACATGACTCGGATCTCACCGACTGGTCTTGGGAAAACAAATACCTTTTTCTCTGTCTTCACCACAAAATACAAAAGATTGAGTGGGAGACAGCAGAGAGACATATATAAATAAATATATATATATATTTTTTTAAATCTCCAGCATAGTAGATCAGCTGCACTTTGAGTGTCCAAGATTAACTTCCCTCTGGGAACAATAACGTTATTCTTATCCTACCTTGTTTTCTACTCCAATTTCACTCTCATAAGGACGAAACATTGAGTGGAACCAGACCCTACAAGAGACTTACACACACGCAAGTACACATATGTGTGCGTGTCAGGCGACTCACCTTTTTCGCAGTTGACACCAGAGTAGCCGTCAGGACAGGCACAGTGGTACTTGTCAGGTCCAGTGTTGCTGCAGGTCCCCATGTTCAGACAGGGCTGGAACGTACCACATGTGTTCAGGTCTGGAAGACAGGGAGGGAAAAGTGTGAGTGTGCGTTGGTGAGGGCACCAGTTATCAGCTGAATATCTACAGACCAGGATCAATGAGTTAGCCTGCTAACATGCCCAAATAAATAAATACATTTCTTTAAGATAAGCTTGAAATTGACATGTTGTGATTGAAACAACAACCAAAAACATAAGTTTAGCTTTCTTAATGAACCAGACAATCAGTAGGCCTATTTCTGGTCGTTTACAAAGTTAGCTGGCCAACTCAATGATCACGCTTTGTAGTATACCTCTGTGCATTTGCTATTCTTGCATGTGTATGCTTACCTTTGTCGCAGAGCTGGCCGCCAAAGTTTGTGTCACAGA
Source organism: Oncorhynchus mykiss (assembly GCF_013265735.2). NCBI lineage: Eukaryota > Metazoa > Chordata > Actinopteri > Salmoniformes > Salmonidae > Oncorhynchus > Oncorhynchus mykiss. Next base: position 33,128,222 of record NC_048581.1, read on the forward strand.
GGCACTGCCATGGTTCCACGCAGGTTCCGTGCACACAGCCCGGGTGAGGAATGCACTTATCACAGTACTCGCCCTGCCAGCCGTACAGACACCTGCAGGACACACGCACACTCGATAAGTACTCAATGCCCGGGATGACCGAGCTTAACAAAAAAACTTGTTCAGTGCTCAACACTATCCCGCTTAAAAACACAGACAATGTATCACAATCTTTTAACACACACAGGAATGGGTTCGGCAGGGCTAAGGCTGCTCCTTGAGTAAGTAAAAATTATTGTCTGGGCAGTGAACTAGCAGGGGAAAGCTTCTCAAATGAGTCATAACAGAGCGAATCAAATATACACACACACACCCCCATCCCTTATAATTCATCCCTGGTATCCATGCCCAGCCCACCCCACCCTTGCTTGAGGCAATGGATAATTATCCCAGCTACCCAATATATATATCTCCCCTACCTAATTCAAAAGAGCTGCAAAATCTAGCAAATATGGAGGAAATGTGAAACCTCAAAAGTACCCATTCCACTCCGACCTTCCTTAAGAATCAGATGTGTATTCAAGTTCCGATAAAAGCCATAGAAGCTTCTCCAGAATCTCCACAACATGCTAATGTCTCCTAGCGCCGCTTTCGATTGTTTCTTGGCTGCGAGACTGAAAAGGCTAACACGACATCAAAGCGTGGCGCTGAAGGGAGGTGAAAGAGGGTGGGGGAACAGACAGGTGAAAGAAAAGAGAAATCCTTTGAATTTGACAGAGGTCTTCGAGACCAGATTCCACCGCCACCATTAAGCTCTCACCACTCTGGGGGCCCCCGGCAGACGTGCGCAAAGGGGGGTGGGGGTCGAGAGGGGTCGCGATAATCTCCAACCCACCCCACATACACTCCCTTCCCAAAACACGCAAAGATTCGGGCCCTTCACAGCTCTGGATAACAGGAGGGGGATTCATCGGGTTGTGTTTATTAGGGCACAGTCACAGTCACTTCCTGCTTCAGGTCTGTTTTCTTCTGTTTGGTGCCTAATGACCACATCATGATCAAGGGTTGTGACTTTGATTGCCACGTATTGTATTGTGTAGAACGTATAGTGTTATCTAACGAAGACACTGCCAAAAATGACTACGTCTCCATTGAGTCTGGTGCCAATCCAAAGTGGGCAGAACCCATGGTGTTGGGAATTCCCCCCGCCAATGGCATTCTTTCCATGTGGTACAAGGATGTTGCTGTGACAACAAGTTGCAGCAAGATTCTGAGTCTGGCACTTTCCAGTGAGCGTTTTTACTAACTTAGGCTAGCTGAAAAAAAAATGTTTAAAAAAAAATATAGGTGCTTACTTGCAATCTCCGGGCAATTTACAGGAACCATGTTCAGTGCTGCAGCCTTGCCTGCAAATAGCTGAGAGAGAGAAAGAAAATGAGGGAGGAAATAAAGGAGAAAGACAAAGTCCAAGTGGGGTGACAGTGAGAGTCAGCAAGAAATTCACAGAAAAAAGAAAAAAAAAGTAAGAGTGACGAGAGAGAGAGAGAGAGAGAAAACACAAAGAGTCAGCATGATGATGTCAGACAGTTCCCCCTCCCCTATCTCATCTCCAAACTCGTGGGAATGTCCTAAGCTCCAACCGGGGCAGTAATCCTACAAAATCCAAGACTTATCCCAGAGCTCTGCCATCGCTCCCCGCTAGGATACTAGGGCCTAGGGGGTGCGCTGGTGCGTTGCAAACAGCCCAAATTCCAAACGGCAACGCTAACTATTTGTACAAGCCTGCCAGGCCGGCCGTGGCCAAAATCTGCTGTGTTAAGACAATATGCCCTGGTGTCAATGGGTGAAGAAGCCAGCTTGACCCCACCCCTAAATTATATCATTTAGTCTAGTGTTCATTCTCTCTCTGGTCAGATTCACCTCTACACAGTTGCAGTCCATTGTCACTTTCGCTAGTTTTGGACTTCCCTTCCTTGCCTTAATGATGGCATGCTAACAGAAAGGCACTAAAGCACAACTTGCCCTTGAAAAGGCCCACTGTTATTTATAGAACATTTTGATCATTTAAAGTATATATTCCAATTGATTCTTGATGAATGTCACTTATCAATGCCTTTTGAGCTTTGTTCAACTGTCTAACCTCGTGGGAAAAAAATGGCCTTAGCGTTTGGCTTCACGTTGCTATAAAATTACAACTACTTTGGTTAAACCCCACTCTTACCAGTGCTGCATTCTAGTCCGGACCACCCTTCGAGGCAGGTCTTGTTGCCGTTGTGGTCGCAGTTGTAGTGGCCAAAAAAGTCGTCGCGCGGACGGCAGAACTTGTTGCAGCCGAAACCATAGTAATGCTCGTCGCAGCTGACCCGGATCTGGTACTCGAACTGGCCCACCGGCCCGTTGTGCTTCAGGCTCTGCCACTGGCGGCTGGGGTTGATCATGCCCGACTGAACGGCCTTCTCGATCATCTCGCCTCCCCCACCTGATGGAGGGAAATGGATTGGAGAGAGAGAGAGGAGTCAGAGAGACTGGTAGGAAACACATGGGCATAAGGGTGAGGCAAAGACAAATGCAGTCATACAGACAGACACAATATATACACAGATGTCAACACATGCTGAATGGGCATTCTCATCCTCAAGACAAAGCGTCTTGCTTTGGGACATTTCTCGGTCTTTACTAGTACAGGGTCTCCCAATATCAGTGGGTAAACATGAATTGCCATCCAAATCTACTGCTGCCAACAGACATTAGTGGTGCCCCCTTCTGTCCCTGCCACCCTCTGCTACCCTTGCACCCAAACAAACTCGACCTCACCGGGGTCAGCGCTCGAGGGAGAGAGGACGCCATCCCTACCATACCAGCGCAGCTATGTCACACTGTGTTAGGGCACTGCCTCCTAATCCCATTTTCCGTGAAGAAACCCTCTGGCGTTCTAGAAATATAGAAAGGCAGTAATGCAAACCCCAACGCAATCTTTTTATAGAAAATTAAAAAAAAAATAGTCTGCCCACTTAAATTCCGTTCAGCCTCTGCGAGCTTTGACAAGGGGGCGCGAAAACGAACAAAAACGTAAGCTTAGAGTTTGTTTACTCCTCTTTTCTTGGAGGGAAAGCTGCTTTGTTACGGCAGTGTTAGTTGTAGTGGCGGGCCATAGTAGTAATATTCCAGGCCGTTCTAGAATCCTGAGCTACAATGTGGTATTTCGCCGGTGGAGTGCAAAGTGTGGTCGGGCTGAGGTGACACCCTCTCACTACCTGAGGCCCGGAATAGTTTGACGGCGAGGGGGTTGTGGTTAGGCGAAATAACGGACAAAATTAACCCAGGGTCCTCAAACCAAATATAAAAATGTAAAAAAACGACCTGGAAGCAAACTGTGTTCCACCATATCAAACAGGAAATTCCTAGACGGTTGACGGTGTGAGAAAGAGAGCTAACGTAGCATATTTTTTAAATACAGCCAACCTCAAGAAAACCATACTGGACCATCCTGGAGATTTGACCAAACATTTAAACCTCTCAGTTTCGTGATGAATACTGCTCGGGGCAATGAGTCAAGTTGGCACCGACATGATAGTTACCTCGGTAACTTGTAATTTAAGCTTACGTAAGCACAATTTAGAGATGCCAACTCTAGACTAAGGTTAGCCGTAGCAGTGTATTTGGCTAGCATTAACATCACAACTGTGATAGCCTCCATTAAGCAGACTCATTAAAAGCCTAACTGGCCACGTACCCAGGTCACTTTGCTTGTCAACGCTGAGTGAGACAGTCAATATTTGGCCTGTCCTCGTTTGGCCCTCTTCCTTGGCAGATGTTTTCATTGATCTAGCTGTCTTGTTGTGTGTGCTTGTCGGTGGGAGGGCTTTCGAAAAATAAAGTCTTCAACCTCACACTAACCTCTTCGCATTTGGCCTTTATTGGCCCGAATGCGATGCTTAGTTTCATGCTCGATGTAGACTTGGCTGTGGTGGAACAACTGCCCCCCCCTCCTTCTGGGCCAAAGCACACCTGGACAGGGGTCAGCGTACCCTGGGGCCGAATTAACACTGGAACTATAATGGTTCCCTGAGGGATGCCAAATACAACACACAGCCATAACTCCCACTGAGTGCCTAACGGTCGGACTGAAAACAAACAATGCTTAAATCTGTAGTGTGATCTCTCTCCATCTCCTCCTCACTCACTCACCAGTCTATACTACCGTCGATGTTTTCTGAATGAGACAATTGTAATGTTACGCAATAGAGAGCCATATCGATAGTAGGGGAGTTCAAGAGACAGAGGGAATGACTCATGCTTGATAGTTATGCCTGATAGTTCTGCCCATTGTTGGTCAGTAATGTCAGTAATGTCAACCAATGGCCTTTCAAATGCAGAAGGGGGAAGAATGCAGCTGCCATCAGGCATAAAGCCTTTAAAAAAAAATTAAAGTATAATATCCCTGCCCCCTAAATGTCCCTTACCAATATATTAATCCCCCCACCCAACACACACACACACACCTCTGCCCCTTTACACACACGCAAGTAACTGCATTACAGATTCCTTATTTTTGTCCTGGGACCACCACTTCCAGGTCACAGGGTCATGTTGCTTTTGTAATGTGAAACCAAATGGAGCAGAGAGAGTGAGAGATGTAACATAATGGTGGGGGATAATACTCACTGCCCGTAGAAGAGTCATTGTTGAAGTCCAAGGCCTCCACGATCAATGTATAGGACCTCTGGAGAGAGAGAAGATTGATAAGATAGAGAGAGGTGTCAGGTAAAACAAGTCACAGCTGTGTTAACTCCTTCACCACTGGCTGATACATGTTTACTTTTAGATTCCTTTCTGCATAGTTCCTGCTAACAGAGTTGGCTGTAGGCTACTTCTTATTTAACCTACTGTTTGAATGGACAGACCATATTAGCAGAAATATAAAGAATTGGGGGAGAGAAAGTCCATTTGAGGTAATAACTGTTCTCAGATCTGGTATAACAACGCAGTATGTAAATGTTTTATAGGCACACAGTCACAGTGAATAGTGTAAATACAGTGAATAGTGTAAATACAGCCAAACTCCTTCCCATTCGTGAGCGTACACACGAGCCGCAAGTGAGTGGGTATTGTGGTGTTTAACTCAGTCTGTCCATTGGCCGTTTTCCATATGTTGTAGATTAGAGAGAGCATGGCTACCCCCCCCCCTCCCCCCTCCCCGAGGCGCCAGCAGCCCTCTGATCCGGTCGGGCTAAGCCACTCTCCCTTACAGCAACCCACCCCAAAACTAACCCACCGCTTTCCTACCCCCTCCCCGGATAGAGAATTCAAGGGGTGGCGATAAAGAGAGCAAACCGCTGGCATTGTTTAAAACCATCCTGGGTTCCTTTCCTTTATTATTCCCTTCCAGTGCACTGTGAGTAGTTGTGTGGAGTGACTTGAGGGCGCTGTAATAGTTAGAATAGAGATCTCTGCTGTGTGTGTGTGTGTGTGTGTGTGTGTGTGTGTGTAAAAAAGGCCATTTCAGTGTGTGTATGCACGCAGTGGAGATGGGGGGGGGGGGGGGGGGGGGGGGTTCCATTATTTCGGCACCTCTTTGAAACTCTTTGTCTCTCTTAAGGCCCCCATCGCTCTCACCGGTATCGGATAACGGACAGCGGAGAGCCGTGGAGGGCTGGGCTGAGGGAAGGAGTGTGTGCCAGAGTGTGTGTATGCGTGCCTTCATTCATTTGAGACTGTTGTGTACAGTATCATCAGTTTTCATCTGGGTGCAAAATATATTGATTTGTGTGTGTGCAAATAAGTGTGTGTGCGTGCCTGAATGCAAGTGTGTGTGTGTGTGTCCATACTTGGCTCCAGTCAGAGTGCATGGGCCTCTCTCCACTCGCGACACTCACTTGCCAACATTCACACGAGCACTCCTTGTAGCACTTGTCAATGAAGCTCCAAAAATATGAGAGGGGGGAGGAAAGTGTGTGGTGGTGGAAACAGGGTGATGGGAGGGGGTTGGGGCGGTCGGGGTAGACAGCACTCGCTCGTTCTTTCACCTCCCTCTCCCTTGGAGGCATGCCCGGCCTCTTGTCTGGGGCTTATGGCCTTGCCACTTTGTCCCATTTAAACAAACACGACACTGGTTCGCTGGCACACATAGCACTGCACAGCCTAGCAGCGGCTGCAGCTAGCTACATTGTTCCATTGAATCCCTGATCGCTATCTTATATGGATGTCAGTCTAATCACTGGTCATTACTCACAGGAAATCCAGATGATGTCAAGATTTGGGGAAAACCACACAGCAGCTCCAACTGTGTGTGCAGCCATTATGCATATCATGATTCATGATCAAAACCATTGAAATGGAGACGAGCTAAAACAGTGGTAGCCAAGTCAACTCAAGTTTATTTTACTATCCAAAGCTTGAGGAATTTCACTTGGCTAACGTCACATTTTAAAAGCACCGTCCTTAAATAAAAAAAACAGCTCCCCTCAAAACGGTCCTTTCCTCACAAATATCAAAGAAAAAGAATGTCAAACCACTTCCACCTCCCAAACCCATTCGGTTAGTACAGGCCACCTTTCGACAGTGCCAAAGTAACATTTACCAAAACGGTAAATAGCAGCCAGGTAAGAAACCAAAGCACGCCATCCCTTCTGTCCCCAGACTAGTGGTGCCTCTCCAAACATTGTCCCACTTCCTCCCCTACGTCACTCCATTCTTGCTGCAATTTGGTTGAGTATTTTTGGAACGGTGCCTAACTAGATGTTCTGTACCCAGTTTTGGTTTAGGACAAGAGGCACGGCCCAGCACTTTCACGAGGCGGAGATAAGTGTGGGAAAATAGTTCAAAAGCAAGTGAAACAAGCAGACAAGCCTGGGCACGTCCAGGAAGGGAGTCGGCAGGTTGAGTAAGTGCCTGTGTTTGCAGAGCGGTAGGAGTAGGGCTCACGCTATAGTGGCCTGATTGGTCTCTACCTATAAAGGGAAACTGATATAAGGCTATTTTTGGGGGGGGGGGGGAGAAAGGATCAAATCATAGTTGCCCACATTGAATAAAACCACATTGGTGGATAAAAATAAATTTAAAAAAGTAATACTTTATTCACCATCAGACGCCCTTTATCAAAGGTCAACTGATATGGGGCCAGTTTCACACACACACAGGTTAAGACTAGTCTTGGACTAAAAAGCATTCAACAGAAATTCTCCATTGAAATTGTTTTTTTTTTGTTGGTCCAGGACTAGTCTTAAAATCGGTGTTCAGGAAACCGGCCCATAGTGTTTTGACATTTCCTAGCTTTCAATGCTTCTGAAACCTAAAATATCCCATTTACATGTTGGGTCACAATGTCCAGTTTGACGTAAACGCTAAAAATAAAACTTATATCGGGACGTGTTTTGCTGAATGTGCACAGATGAAATACAGAGAAGATACAAGCAGGCTGTTCTGATTACCCTCACCTCATAAGTCACTGTGTGCTTATCAGTTCTGTACTGCCGGACCGCTCTCTGTTCAGCCACCTTTTGATCTCTCCCTCTTTATTACGCACTCCCCACTGCCTCTCCTGAACACACACCACACATACACCCCCCCACGGCAGATGAGGCTTTTACGACAGTAAGGGAGATAGAGGGGTGGAGAGAAACAGAAAAAGAGATGGGGGAAACAGAGGCAGACCGATGGATTGGAGAGAGAAAAGACAGAACGAGAGAGCAGTGAGACTAAGAATAATCCTTTCACTCTCCCTGAGAAGTGAGAGTGAAAACTAAATGAACAGGAAAAATACAAATCCAAGCATCAACGTTGTCACTCTGAACTCCAGCCCGCTGTTTGACCGTGGGTGGGGGGGTGGGGTGAGGGGGCCTATGTCTATGTCCCGTCAGAGTCAACTATCCCCACTGGCCTCTATCCTTCTCTAGGCTTTGGCTCTGGGGACTGCTGGCTGGTGGTGGAATAATAGGCCTACCGGCATTACGAGTGTAAGGCGACCGATGGGCAATAGGGGCCGAACTTCAAAATAATGGCAACTTCAGCACAACGGTTTAGTCTGGGAGCCCCGAACGAACCACGGCACTGCTGAGTCTACTGCTGCATCCTGTTGCTTCCCCCCCAGCCACATTATTCCCGTCCTGGCCTCCCATTATCTCCCATAATCCTCGCTGCCAGCCCGGCCGGGCCGAAGCTATTGTTCAGCCCCCCGCCCCCCCCGCCGTTAACATAAGCTGTCACTGCTTCTGTCTGGCTAGGGCCGTCGAGCCAGGGGCCGAGAGAGAGAGTAGAGAGCTCCTCTCTCCAAGCACTAAAAAGAAAGAGAGGAGAACAGTGGCCTGTGTCACATGCAAGAGTAAAAAAAAAAAAAAAAAGGGGAATGAAAGTTCAACAACCGCAAGTGAGATGTTGTTGGCGATACTTTTGGCCACGGCAAGAGGCTGCCATTCGAGGGCCCAATAAACAGACTGACGCACATAGTGAGGTTGTTTTGGTTCGCCCGTGCCAATTTAGGGTCGGGGTTGTGGACGTATAAAACAGACCCAGGGCCACTCTAGCCTAGCCCAAAACGTCTAGCCAAGTCTGGGGTGTATTCTTCAATAGGAACCAACAGAAGCAAACTGGCCAAATTGGGGAGGGACCTATCAAAAGTCATCCAATAAGAAACACATTTTTGTTGCAACGCATTTTCCGTTGTTAAATGTTTTGCTACAGTGTGCACTAATAAATACGCCCCTGCTTCTTCGAAGTAAGGGGACGGTGACTGCTCCATTTAACACGCCAGTTACTATAGGGTGGCAGGGTTAAAAGATGGAATGTCTTGGGTCCGGTCAAGCGCAACCGCTCAGACCCAGGTTGACAAAGGGCGGTGGGGGAACAAGAGGCCTTTATACTGCCTGTGTTAAGGTCAGGGGCGAGGATACGCGGCCAGACCTTTGTTGACTTAAGCAATGTCGACTGCCCCTATACAGTAGTGGCATAGATGCTGGCTGACTGTCCAGTTTATGGAATATTTGGGAATATTCAAGAATCTCAAAAGTGTCCACACGTGTGCCCTGTGCCACCAACTAAACAGAACAAGATGTTGGCATAGTTCCAAAAGCCCCCTATTTCTAGGAATATCCTCTTTGCAATCCACCTAGAATTTATTTTTAAATAAAAAAAACAGATCCTAATTCTGTGAAAATCTATACAAATCCAACAACGCCCTTCTACAACACACATCATTATTCATCCATTAGGTCTAGCCATGGAGAACACTGTAAGCAAAGGGTCTGGAGGGAAAAAAAGCTGGCTCCATCAACTATGCCCCCCTTGCAGGTGCACTCCTCCCTCTCCCTTGCTCCCAGTTCCATTTCTCCCAGTGGGAGGCCTCGTTACCTAGCAACTCCCTCAAACATCCAATCACTTCCTCCCATTGATGACCTGGCACCTCTTCATTGAATGCTGATGAGTTAAAAGTGTACAATTCATACAAAACAAGGGTTATTGTATGACAACAAATTAAAGTGTGAAAAAATGCCAATTCCCCATTCAATCTTTCATTACATTTTCCTCTGAGCTTGTCTTTGTGGTAATTCTGGGCGAACAAGCTTGAGTAATTAAACATGTTTCCAAATTGCTAGGTAGAAATTGGATGGAAAAGGAAGTATGCAATAGGACAATGGCTTCTTAGCTAGGTCTTTTCATAGTGATATTGGAGCATGTCTAGAAAACCATTTGGGGGCCACATCATTGTGTCCAAAACATATTTTGATGCTGCCAGGGAAACTTATCTGCATTGAAATATTGTCAGTCCACTTTAGTTGTCATGTTCTTAGGTCAACTATAGCCTAATCCTTGAAAACAATTGCTGTGTACATCTAGCCTACCTCATTCAAGCTTTTTCCTCTCAATTCTCAAAATGACAGTATAATCTCACACAGCCACAGAATTGTTTTTTTGCTCAAAACATGGTAAAAATGGATGGCTCAAGTCATGAAAAATGTGGCATGGTAAAAAAAAACGTGCACACACACACGAGAACGGTCAACCAGAGGAATGCATAGAGTTCATTGAGTGAATTCTCTGCTTCCTGAGAGCGCATTGTGTGTAAACGCCGTGGCTAGATAACCCAGCTGTTTTATTGCCTATTCTTGCAGAAGCCATTGTTTGACGCTCGGCGACTGGCCGCGCTCTTTAGGAAAAGACAGTGTGGAATGAATCTCGATTAGGCAGCGCGTCACTGGTAAAATGATGCGATCCTATAGTTCTTCATAAATGATTAGACCTCTTTGGAATTGCCCATTTTGGTTTAGAATGTCGGCCTATTCCCAAGAACTGACGCATGAACACTAGTGATGAGTATTCAGACAGCGCAAATTTATGGACGACCTCACCTTGACATATTCTCTGCCAATCCGATTGAACTATTATAATATACTGTATTTGTAAGAATAATGTAACCCCCCAAAAAGCGTTCCTGTCTTGTCGTGGCTCATGCACTTGTAGCCTGCTAGCCTCAAATGACATGCTGGCATTGGCATATCCAAAAGTTACTTATTTGCCCATCGTTTTTGTTGCGTATTCGTGTCCATTAATCTAAATTGGACTTGGCTGAGCCAAACTGTTTGTGGTTCAAGTTCTCAACAAACTCGCGCGCCCGAGAGGAAGAACATGTTACACAAACATAACTACGCAATCAACTCACCGGCCAAGCGAAGCTGAAAGGTAATACAATCCTCGACTTGTCACTCCTCATGCTCCGCAAAGAAAAAGTATTCCCTCCGACCACGGGTGTAGAAGCCGTCCCGAAACTGCATGGTCCCGCGGAAGAGACCTTCAACTGGTACTCCTTTAGACACACTTTAAAATAGGTATCACACTCGTCCCTCGTGCACTTGCGATCCGCGGCATTCCGAGATCCATCGCAGCACACGCCAGTCTGCAGTTCGCCATTCACGTTCTGCATCGATACAATTTGCAATTCGAAGTGTCCAGATGCCACAGCCACCTGTTTTTTGGGGAAAAAAGAGCGACATGACTTTTATTTCAACGTGTCTTGCCTTTTGATACCTTCATTTCAAACTGTCAACCAACATTTATGCAAGCTTGAACGTTTCCAACTGTAGAAGTAGCTAACTGCAACACATCTTATCAAGCTTGATAAGATGTGTTGCAGTTAGCGAATGTTTAAGTTAACAAGCTAATATCGACAATAGCTAATTGTGTGATTTGTAGTCACTAACTTGCAACAAACTATTGCAAAGAAATTCCCATACTGTTGTTATTTTACAGAGGCACGCGTTACTGGTTTTTATTTTGGAACATTAAATTGATGGCGACATGAAAACATGCTCAAGTTTTCCAGTGCATCCTCCTAAAGCCACAACCAGTTCTTGAAAATGTGCATGTTGAAAACTGTAAAATTAGAGCATTACTGTATGGACAAAAGGTAAGAAGTCTGCTTGAATATCCACGTACCTTAATCCACATGCATTGCAAGAAGACATGAATAGAAAAGGCAACACAGATTGAACTCAGTCTCAAAATCATGCCTTCTGTTTGATAGTGCCGTTCACTGCGAAACTAAACGTCCGGCCGACCTACGGCTCTATATACTCCTCCGATTTGAACATGCACGAGTGGAGAACAACACCTTTTCAAAAGAGCATAGATTTCCACTGCAAAATGGCCTGCCCCCTTGTCTCACTCTTTTGTCCTTTCGACTATTGTTCTTTTTCTTTATATATTTCTGATCGCCTCTGATACAACAATACCCACGAGCTAAGAAAGCGACGTCTGTGTCCGAATGACTGTCCCAGACTTTACAGCAAGTTCAGGGGAAGAGGGGGCGGGGGCAATACATGAGTCGCTGTTTAATATTCCTAAGTGGGAGAGGCCCTGAGATCGAAGCCACACCCAATGTTTAATATGCACGTCTATCGTGCGTAGTGTATTTACTCCACAATCAACTGCGCAAGTGCCATTAAACACGGATGCTACTTTCAAAAAAGTCCATAGAGCACACAGAACAGTATTTAGCATTTGGTTCATAGCTATACATTGAGATTAACCCTCGTGCAGTGGGCCTATTGATCTTGTGTAGTGTAAACCAATCTGGTAGTAATGAGCAAGATAGTTAATTATTCTGATTTTATTGGTCAACAGTTAATTATTCTGATTATATTGGTCAACATTTCTATATTCTAATAGGTCTACTAAACCTGACCAAGAGGATGCAATGATGTGAAAACCCCTTGTTGACAAGTACATGGGATATGTCCAACAAAATTGTGTTGTTTGACAAGGAACATTCCTGCATCCTCATACTCTATTGCCTATTTTCAGTGAGCTGGGATCCATATGATCCACATTAATATCATATTATTTCGCGGATACCCCTATAGTTGACCCCACTGACACGGCCATTGTGGAGCCCCATCAACAAAGAAAGCCAAGCTATATCGCCAAATCCCGAACTGACAGCTGTGTGCTATAAGGAGATTTGCTGTTTTTCTGTGGTGGTGCCACAAATTATGATTGAAAAACCAGGAGGGCACCCGTGATGGTAAGGGGAGACTTATGGCCGGGTCCACCTATTGCGGTGACTGTGAGAGCCCTTTTTCCAACGTTAAAAATTTGAGCATGAAAATAATCACATAATGGGGAGTGCACTGGAGAGCGATGGGAGGGTGGAGGGGTGTAGCAGGGGGGGGGGTCATTGATTCTCGTATGAAATAGAGACAAAGATGGGACAGTCTTTATTCTCAAATTAGAGCAGCTGGGCTCTTCCCCCTTAAAGAGCCCCCATGAATAGATTATGGCCCCTTTACTCAATAGAGATACCCCCCCTTTTTGCATTGGGGTAAGTGTCGCCTGGATAACTGCGTGACATTCACCCGTCGACAACAACAGAGAAGGATGGTTTAATGAGACAAAGATAGGCCCCAAAAGGTTTTCAATGGATTAAGTCGACGGTTGTGGCCAAACGACAAACCTCTCTGCTCGTGCCTCGGTGATTCGGCTAAATCTGAAATGCCTCGGTGATTCGGCTAAATCTGAAAAGGCAAGTGGGCTGCTGCTGCCTACCTGCTGCCCGCAGGGATCAAATCTCTGCGACGGTTGTTGTTCGTCCATTCACTCTGTTCTCAATCTATTTAGGGAAAGGAGACAGCATGCGCTCTATGATCCTGATGAAAGCTTTGCTTCGCTCCTGGCAAAGAAGAAAGAGAAGGAATTGGAGCAGAAGCCAGTGGTTAAGGGGTTAAGCTGATATGGTGCCCACTTGCATCTGATGTTTTTGGCCTTCCAGTGCCCCTTCAGTCTCGTCAATGTGCGAACAAAAGCATGATGACAAAATTGTATCCAACGCAAGCATGTGCTGCAACCAGAAGTCTGAATATACTGAATGACATGTCCATAGATATATTTTGTCCCCAGGCTTATTTTACAAATCAGAGAATTTTGACCCAATGTCTCATATTGATGTAGACTCCCTCAGATTTTTGGGGTGCATGATGCACGGGGACCTCAAATTCTCCCAAAAAATCTGAGGGACCACAAAGTATGTGAGAATGGGTTAGGATTTTTCAAACACCTATAACACATTTTTCCTGCCGTCTAGAGCCATAGTCATTATGCTTAATTCTATGTAAAAAATAATATGTTTATTTTTCTGAATATATCTCAGCATACCTCTTGAGCTGTCTGTATCCTCCTGACTAGAACCTAAATATGCTTCTCCGCATCTCTGCTAAAATCTAGGTAAAAGATTGAACGGACTGTGAGTCTTATACATTTAGTAATTGATTGCTTTTCTAAAGTCTACCAACATTGCCAGCAGGCATGCCAGCTAAGATTGTTTGACAAGTTAGCTTGTAACTTCATTGGTAGCTAGTTATGATAATGGGAACCTATCTGGGCTATCTAAAGCCAACTTCACAATATTGTAAGATGGCTAGTAGTATTACAGAGGAATACATATTTGAGATTCTTCAAAGTAGCCACCCTTTGCCTTGATGACCGCTTGGCACACCTGGCACTCTTTCAACCAGCTTCAGCTGGAATGCTTTTCCAACAGTCTTGATGGTGTACCCATCAAGCAGCACTTGTTGGCTGCTTTTCCTTCACTTTGCGGGTCCAACTCATCCCAAACCATCTCAATTGGGTTGAAGTCGGGTGATTGTGGAGGCCAGGTCATCTGATGCAGCACTTCAACACTCAACACTCTCCTTCTTGGTCAAATAGCTCTTATTACACAGCCTTGTCATTGTCCTGTTGAAAAACAAATTATAGTCCCACTAAGCACAAACCAGATGGAATGGCGGATCTCTGCAGAATTCGGTGGTAGCCATGCTGGTTAAGTGCGCCTTGAATTCTAAATAAATCACCATCACACTTTCTACTCCATGCTTCACGGTTCGAACTACACATGCGGAGATCATCCGTTCACCTACTCTGCGTCTCACAAAGACGCAGCGGTTGGAACCAAAACATTTAAATTTGGACTCATCAGACCAAAGGACAGATTTCCACCGGTCTAATGTCCATTGCTTGTGTTTCTTGGCCCAAACAGGTCTCTTCTTATTATTGGTGTCCTTTAGTAGTGGTTTCTTTGCAGCAATTCAACCATGGCTTGATTCACGCAGTCTCCTCTGAAGAGTTGATGTTGAGATGTGTCTGTTACTCGAACTCTGTGAAGCATGTATTTTGGGAAACCATTTCTGAAGCTGGTAACTCTAATGAACTTATCCTCTGCAGCAGAGGTAACTCTGGGTCTTCCTTTCCTTTGGAAGTCCTCATGAGAGCCAGTTTCATCATAGCGCTTGATGATTTTTGCGACCACACTTGAAGAAACTTTAAAAGTTCTTGAAAAATTCCGCATTGACTGATCTTCATGTCTTAAAGTAACAATGGACTGTTGTTTCTCTTTGCTTATTTAAGCTGTTCTTGCCATAATATGGACATAGTATTTTACCAAATAGATGGCAAGCTTTACATCACTCCAGCCGACGCTTGGCATTGCGCATGGTGTTCTTAGGCTTGTGTGCGGCTGCTCAGCCATGGAAACCCATTTCATAAAGCTCCCTGACATTGCTTCCAGAGACAGTTTGGAACTTGGTAGTGAGTGTTGCATCCGAGGACAGACGATTTTTACCTGTTACACACTTCAGCACTCTGCAATCCCATTCTCTGAGCTTGTGTGGCCTAACACTTTGTGGCTGAGCCGTTGTTGCACCAAGACGTTTCCACTTCAAAATAACAGCACTTACAGTTGACCGGGGCAGTTCGAGCAGGGTAGAAAGCTGATGAACTGACTTTTTTAGGAATGGTGTCATCCTATGACTGTCCCGTTGAAAGTCACTGAGCTCTTGAAAGCCATTCTACTGCCAATGTTTATCCATAGAGATTGCATGACTGTGTGCTCAATTTTATACACCTGTAAGCTGAAATAGCCAAATCCAATAATTTGAAGAGGTGTCCACATACTTTTGTATATACACTGCTCAAAAAAAAGGGAACACTAAAATAACACATCCTAGATCTGAATGAATGAAATATTTTTATTAAATACTTTTTTCTTTACATAGTTGAATGTGCTGACAACAAAATCACACAAAAATTATCAATGGAAATCAAATTTGTCAACCCATGGAGGTCTGGATTTGGAGTCACACTCAAAATTAAAGTGGAAAACTACACTACAGGCTGATCCAACTTTGATGTAATGTCCTTAAAACAAGTCAAAATGAGGCTCAGTAGTGTGTGGCCTCCACGTGCCTCTATGACCTTCCTACAACGCCTGGGCATGCTCCTGATGAGGTGGCGGATGGTATCCTGAGGGATCTCCTCCCAGACCTGGACTAAAGCATCCGCCAACTCCCGGACAGTCTGTTGATGGATGGAGCGAGACATGATGTCCCAGATGTGCTCGATTGGATTCAGGTCTGGGGAACTGGCGGACCAGTCCATAGAATCAATGCCTTCCTCTTGCAGGAACTGCTGACACACTCCAGCCACATGAGGTCTAGCATTGTCTTGCATTAGGAGGAACCCAGGGCCAACCGCACCAGCATATGGTCTCACAAGGGGTCTGAGGATCTCATCTCGGTACCTAATGGCAGTCAGGCTACCTCTGGCGAGCACATGGAGGGCTGTGCGGCCCCCCAAAGAAATGCCACCCCACACCATGACTGACCCACCGCCAAACCGGTCATGCTGGAGGATGTTGCAGGCAGCAGAACGTTCTCCACGGCGTCTCCAGACTCTGTCACGTCTGTCACATGTGCTCAGTGTGAACCTGCTTTCATCTGTGAAGAGCACAGGGCGCCAGTGGCGAATTTGCCAATCTTGGTGTTCTCTGGCAAATGCCAAACGTCCTGCACGGTGTTGGGCTGTAAGCACAACCCCCACCTGTGGACTTCGGGCCCTCATACCACCCTCATGGAGTCTATTTCAGACAGTTTGAGCAGACACATGCACATTTGTGGCCTGCTGGAGGTCATTTTGCAGGGCTCTGGCAGTGCTCCTCCTGCTCCTCCTTGCACAAAGGCGGAGGTAGCGGTCCTGCTGCTGGGTTGTTGCCCTCCTACGGCCTCCTCCACGTCTCCTGATGTACTGGCCTGTCTCCTGGTAGTGCCTCTATGCTCTGGACACTACGCTGACAGACACAGCAAACCTTCTTGCCACAGCTCGCATTGATGTGCCATCCTGGATGAGCTGCACTACCTGAGCCACTTGTGTGGGTTGTAGACTCCGTCTCATGCTACCTCTAGAGTGAAAGCACCGCCAGCATTCAAAAGTGACCAAAACATCAGCCAGGAAGCATAGGAACTGAGAAGTGGTCTGTGGTCACCACCTGCAGAACCACTCCTTTATTGGGGGTGTCTTGCTAATTGCCTATAATTTCCACCTGTTGTCTATTCCATTTGCACAACAGCATGTGAAATTTGTCAATCAGTGTTGCTTCCTAAGTGGACAGTTTGATTTCACAGAAGTGTGATTGACTTGGAGTTACATTGTGTTGTTTAACTGTTCCCTTTATTTTTTTGAGTAGTGTATATTGTATTTAAACGTGACAAATCTGATGGGCCTGATGCCTCTGGAGGTCCCTACTGAAAAATGGAAAAGCCTGTTTCATCAGCACACATAAAACAATGGATGCATCTCAATAGTGTGAAGTTGCTTGCTCTCATCATCTCTTCTCCTTCATCTGCACTTCATCCACAATATGGAGGGTGACTTTCACTGTCATGTACTGTCATGTTGTCTTGTCTCTGTCCTTTCCCTTCACCCTGTCTCCCTCTGCTGGTCGTGTTAGGTTACCTTTTCTCCCCCGCTTTCCCCCAGCTGTCCCTTGTCTCCTCTAACTACCCATTCACCCCGTTCCCCACCTGTTCCCTTTTTCCCTCTGATTAGGTCCCAATATCTCTCTCTGTTTCTGCTCCTGTCCTTGTCGGATTCTTGTTTGTTTGTGTCATTCATGCCTGAACCAGACTGTCGTCATGTTTGCTGTAACCTTGTCCTGTCCTGTCGGAATCTGCCGGTCCATCTGAGCCTACCTATGTTTGGTAATTAAAGAAGCTCTGTTTAAGTTGATTCGCTTTTGGGTCCTCATTCACGCACCTTAACAGAAGAATCCGACCGCCTCTGTCTCTATTGCGGTTCCGCTGGTCATTTTGTCACTTCATGTCCAGTAAAAGGCCAGAGCTCGTCAGTAAGCGGAGGGCTACTGGTGAGCGCTACTACTCCTGTCTCTCCTTCAAGATCCTGCACTACCTTGTCGGTCCATCTACGCTGGACCGGTTCGTCAGCTTCCTGCAGTGCCTTAATAGACTCTGGGGCGGAGGGCTGTTTTATGGACGAGACCTGGGCTCGGGAACATGACATTCCTCTCAGACAGTTAAAGGAGCCCACGGCCTTGTTCGCCCTGGATGGTAGTCCTCTCCCCAGGATTCAGCGTGAGACGCTACCTTTAACCCTCACTGTTTCTGGTAATCATAGTGAAACCATTTCTTTTTTAATTTTTCGTTCACCTTTTACACCTGTTGTTTTGGGCCATCCCTGGCTAGTTTGTCATAATCCTTCCATTAATTGGTCTAGTAATTCTATCCTCTCCTGGAACGTCTCTTGTCATGTGAAATGTTTAATGTCTGCTATCCCTCCTGTTTCCTCTGTCTCTTCTTCACAGGAGGAGCCTGGTGATTTGACAGGGGTGCCGGAGGAATATCACGATCTGCGCACGGTGTTCAGTCGGTCCAGGGCCACCTCTCTTCCTCCACACCGGTCGTATGATTGTAGTATTGATCTCCTTCCGGGAACCACCCCCCCCCCCCGGGGTAGACTATACTCTCTGTCGGCTCCCGAACGTAAGGCTCTCGAAGATTATTTGTCTGTAGCTCTTGACGCCGGTACCATAGTCCCCTCCTCCTCTCCCGCCGGAGCGGGGTTTTTTTTTGTCAAGAAGAAGGACGGGTCTCTGCGCCCCTGCATAGATTATCGAGGGCTGAATGACATAACAGTGAAGAATCGTTATCCGCTTCCTCTTATGTCTTCAGCCTTCGAGATCCTGCAGGGAGCCAGGTTTTTCACTAAGTTGGACCTTCGTAACGCTTACCATCTCGTGCGCATCAGGGAGGGGGACGAGTGGAAGACGGCGTTTAACACTCCGTTAGGGCACTTTGAATACCGGGTTCTTCCTTTCGGCCTCGCTAACGCTCCAGCTGTCTTTCAGGCATTAGTCAATGATGTCCTGAGAGACATGCTGAACATCTTTGTTTTCGTTTACCTTGACGATATCCTGATTTTTTCACCGTCACTCCAGATTCATGTTCAGCACGTTCGACGTGTCCTCCAGCGCCTTTTAGAGAATTGTCTTTTTGTGAAGGCTGAGAAGTGCACTTTTCATGCCTCCTCCGTCACATTTCTCGGTTCTGTTATTTCCGCTGAAGGCATTAAGATGGATCCCGCTAAGGTCCAAGCTGTCATTGATTGGCCCGTCCCTAAGTCACGCGTCGAGCTGCAGCGCTTTCTCGGCTTCGCGAACTTCTATCGTCGTTTCATCCGTAATTTCGGTCAGGTGGCAGCTCCTCTCACAGCCCTTACTTCTGTCAAGACGTGCTTTAAGTGGTCCGTTTCCGCCCAGGGAGCTTTTGATCTCCTCAAGAATCGTTTTACATCCGCTCCTATCCTTGTTACACCTGACGTCTCTAGACAGTTCGTTGTCGAGGTTGACGCGTCAGAGGTGGGAGTGGGAGCCATCCTTTCTCAGCGCTCCCTCTCTGACGACAAGGTCCACCCATGCGCGTATTTTTCTCATCGCCTGTCGCCGTCGGAACGTAACTATGATGTGGGTAACCGCGAACTGCTCGCCATCCGGTTAGCCCTAGGCGAATGGCGACAGTGGTTGGAGGGGGCGACCGTTCCTTTTGTCGTTTGGACTGACCATAGGAACCTTGAGTACATCCGTTCTGCCAAACGACTTAATGCGCGTCAGGCGCGTTGGGCGCTGTTTTTCGCTCGTTTCGAGTTCGTGATTTCTTATCGTCCGGGCTCTAAGAACACCAAGCCTGATGCTTTGTCTCGTCTCTTCAGTTCTTCAGTAGCCTCCACTGACCCCGAGGGGATTCTCCCTGAGGGGCGTGTTGTCGGGTTGACTGTCTGGGGAATTGAGAGGCAGGTAAAGCAAGCACTCACTCAAACTCCGTCGCCGCGCGCTTGTCCTAGGAACCTTCTTTTCGTTCCCGTTCCTACTCGTCTGGCCGTTCTTCAGTGGGCTCACTCTGCCAAGTTAGCCGGCCACCCTGGCGTTCGGGGTACGCTTGCTTCCATTCGCCAGCGTTTCTGGTGGCCCACCCGGGAGCATGACACGCGTCGTTTCGTGGCTGCTTGTTCGGTCTGCGCGCAGACTAAGTCCGGTAACTCTCCTCCTGCCGGCCGTCTCAGGCCGCTTCCTATTCCCTCTCGACCGTGGTCTCACATCGCCTTAGATTTTGTCACCGGACTGCCTTCGTCAGCGGGGAAGACTGTTATTCTTACGGTTGTCGATAGGTTCTCTAAGGCGGCTCATTTCATTCCCCTTGCTAAGCTTCCTTCTGCTAAAGAGACGGCACAAATCATCATCGAGAATGTTTTCAGAATTCATGGCCTTCCGTCAGACGTCGTTTCGGACAGAGGTCCGCAATTCACGTCTCAATTTTGGAGGGAGTTTTGCCGTTTGATTGGGGCTTCCGTCAGTCTCTCTTCCGGCTTTCACCCCCAGTCTAACGGTCAAGCAGAACGGGCCAATCAGACTATTGGTCGCATCTTACGCAGTCTTTCTTTTCGCAACCCTGCGTCTTGGTCAGAACAGCTCCCCTGGGCAGAATACGCCCACAACTCGCTTCCTTCGTCTGCGACCGGGCTATCTCCTTTTCAGAGTAGCCTCGGGTACCAGCCTCCGTTGTTCTCATCTCAGTTCGCCGAGTCCAGCGTCCCCTCCGCTCAGGCTTTTGTCCAACGTTGCGAGCGCACCTGGAAGAGGGTCAGGTCTGCACTTTGCCGTTATAGGGCGCAGACTGTGAGAGCTGCTAATAAGCGTAGAACTAAGAGCCCTAGATATTGTCGCGGTCAGAGAGTTTGGCTCTCCACTCAGAACCTTCCCCTTAAGACGGCTTCTCGCAAGTTGACCCCGCGGTTCATTGGTCCATTCCGTATCTCTCAGGTCATTAATCCTGTCGCAGTGCGACTTCTTCTTCCGCGATATCTTCGTCGCGTCCACCCGGTCTTCCATGTCTCCTGTGTTAAGCCCGTTCTTCGCGCCCCCGCTCGTCTTCCCCCCCCCCCCCCCCATCCTTGTCGAGGGCGCACCTATCTACAGGGTCCGTAAAATCTTGGACATGCGTCCTCGGGGCCGTGGTCATCAGTACCTAGTTGACTGGGAGGGGTACGGTCCTGAGGAGAGGAGTTGGGTTCCCTCTCGGGACGTGCTGGACCGTGCGCTGATTGATGATTTCCTCCGTTGCCGCCAGGTTTCCTCCTCGAGTGCGCCAGGAGGCGCTCGGTGAGTGGGGGGGTACTGTCATGTACTGTCATGTTGTCTTGTCTCTGTCCTTTCCCTTCACCCTGTCTCCCTCTGCTGGTCGTGTTAGGTTACCTTTTCTCCCCCGCTTTCCCCCAGCTGTCCCTTGTCTCCTCTAACTACCCATTCACCCCGTTCCCCACCTGTTCCCTTTTTCCCTCTGATTAGGTCCCAATATCTCTCTCTGTTTCTGCTCCTGTCCTTGTCGGATTCTTGTTTGTTTGTGTCATTCATGCCTGAACCAGACTGTCGTCATGTTTGCTGTAACCTTGTCCTGTCCTGTCGGAATCTGCCGGTCCATCTGAGCCTACCTATGTTTGGTAATTAAAGAAGCTCTGTTTAAGTTGATTCGCTTTTGGGTCCTCATTCACGCACCTTAACATTCACGTAGTTCCTTTCATTCACCGTCCCTCAAGTTATTTCCCGTTAGTGCTGATGAAAGAAAGGAGACGAGGAAAGGAAGCCACTTCAGACTATTGAGATGCCTGCAGCCAGTGTGTAGCACAGGGGGGAGCAGAATGTAGTTGTGGTTGCTTTCAGATGGCTCCATCAAGTGTGTGTGGCTTTATGAGCTGAGAGAGAAACTGAGGCAGGATGGTGTAGGAGCGATTTTCTTTTTTCTGAGCATTTGTAACAAATTGTGTAACCCTTTGTTACCTTATTTATGCTTCCCAAGTCAAGGTTTCTCATCATTACATTGTACAGGATTGTGCAAAAAGGTTTGCCAGTTCCAAATATATCAACCAATAAGCTTCAGAAATGTTTTGGCCTACTTCCCACATGGCATGTATGTTATTTAGCTGACACTCTAATCCAGAGTGATTTACAGGAGCAATTGGGGTTAAGTGACTTGCTCAAGGGTACATAGATAGATTTTTCACCTAGTCGGCTCAGGGATTCTAACCAGACCTTTTGGTTACTGGCCCAACACTCTTAACTGCTAGGCTACTTAACTGCTAGGCCCATATCAGCACACTGATAATCCCAGACCTAGGAAATGTTTGGGTATCGCTGTTCTAATTTCATGTGCTGGTTGTCCAGTATAGAGCACGCCAGTTTGTAGTCGTAAAAAATGTAAATGACTTACCTCTGGTTCGTTCAACCATTTCTATGGGGGAAATTAATGGGGAAGCATAAGGTGTTGGTATAAATGCCAGCTTGGGGAATTGATCCAGCAAACTTTCAGTTACTGGCCCAACACTCTATCCATTAGGCTACCTGCCACCCCTAGATAACATCAGTCAGTTAACATGACCTTTATGAATTATGAAGCCTTTATGTGCTTTAAATGCTTCAAAATTCACAAAAAGTGAAGTTAGCGGATGAAGATTATCTCATAGAACAAAATGTATAAGATCTCTAAAGACTGTGTTTACCACAGACCTTATTTTCGGCGTTTATCCAAAGACCCTACAAAAACTCTATTAATTTCCACATAGGCTTTGTCCAACGAACCATTGGTGGAGTTAGTGCATACAAAATGACGCCATTACTGTTGCTCTCTATTCACCTTCCTTACCCCACGGTTCGAATTACAGCGAGGCTAAACACCCCCATAGCAAATCAACTCCCCCATAACAATTTAAATATCATTGTTGGCCACCTCTACAATTGTCAAAGATATCGATGTCCCCCAAGCGACATACTCTCAAGAGAGGGAGCGCACCCCCAAGAGTCTATTTTTAACTATTCTCCTTACTTACACCACCCCCTGGTGGTGGTGTGTAACGACACCTTATTGTCCATACATCGCTAGATGGACAATATCATTGATGGGCTTTCTTCTTTTGCAAAAGACTAAAGTCTTGTTCACACTGCAGGTCTTAATGCTCAAATCAGTTTTGTCTTCAAATCCATTTGGAACTACTGACTGTCCAAACAGCAAGTTACAAGTTACCAAATCGGATTTGTGTGTGTTCAGACAGCAGTCATTTGCTGACAAGGCTACGCTAGTTGTCATAGTAACGACAGGTGTGTGTGCAGTGGTGTAGGCTGATTGGTGGTGGCTTCCTATCACTCAGAAGTTATGTAGCAAGTTAAGATGACAACAATACCTGCCATGGATGTTTCCTAGTTGCTTTGAATGTTCAAAATCATAGGGTAAGACCACCTTTAAAGCCTCAAAGGATAAGACGATCCAACTTTCAAAACAAGTCCTTTTTAGCTAGCCACAACTAGCTAGCTAGGTAGCGGTTTAGCTTTCTAGCACATTCACTCATTTGTTTGTAAACAATTAACAAGCTAGTTAGCTACCACATGTTCTTGTCAAACTGTCAACAGAGTAGCTAGCAAGCAACAAGATATGCCAAATAACCACTTGAGGGCAAATAAATCAGATTTGACCGTTCAGACACAAGTCACATGGCCAGGAATCTGATTTCTATCTGACTTCAAACCACTAAGGTAGCTTGAAATATCAGATTCCATGTGCTTTTTGGTTGCTCAGACTACAGGAAAAATAACAGATTTGAATCTGATATGCAAACAGGATTTGAGTCACTTCAAACTGCAAATGTGAATATGGCTTAAGAGTCTCACTCCCATAACTCAAGTCTCCTAATGATGACTCACTCTCTTTGCAGCCACTGTCTGGCCTTTTGGTCACCTTCCTCTTT
Organism: Oncorhynchus mykiss; assembly: GCF_013265735.2. Taxonomy (NCBI): domain Eukaryota; kingdom Metazoa; phylum Chordata; class Actinopteri; order Salmoniformes; family Salmonidae; genus Oncorhynchus; species Oncorhynchus mykiss. Next base: position 33,151,820 of record NC_048581.1, read on the forward strand.
GTTTAGTCACCCCTCCATCCCACCCTTCCTTACAATCTTTAGGATGGATTAACAAGTATTGTCTTACTGGATTTGAAAGGTCACAAATTCATAATTGCTGGCTCGTAGTATGTCTGTGTGTGTCTGGTCTTGTTTTTATGAACAGTGAATAAGAATGCTGTCTCTTTTGTCTCTTCCACTAGGCATTAGGCATGCCAATTTCATGATTTAGTTAGTTATGATTGCAGTTGCCCTTGAAGCAACAGAGTGGACATTTTCTATAAATTTGCAGTGAGGTGGGCCGCCACAAATATTTTAAGTTTGGACATCAGGTCTATTACTTTCTAAATGTCTATCTCCGCTGCCCATTGCATTCTGTATTTTGGCCCAGTCTTCCACTCTCTCTGTCTTTTTTCCCCTCTTTCTCTCTCTCGCTCTCTCCCTCCGCCCCCACCCCCAGAGGAGACAGCGCTACGTTCTAAGACCTGAGCAGTGCGGCCGGCTCTGTGCATAGAGAAATGACTGGTTCTCTCTACACTAAGGTCAAACCCTTTGACTGTGTGAAAAGTTCCCACGCTTTCCCACTTCGCATCTCTGCCTATAACCTCAGTGTCATTCCCTCCCGTAGGGAGGTGGCTGCGGGTTGCGAAACGGCGGCTCCACAGGTGGGTTAATCAGCTACCAATGTAATATTCCAGCCTGCACCGCATCAATGATTCATTCGGCTACTGGTTCACGAAGCCAACACACTTTCTCAGGATAGCCAGACAGATTGTCCCATAGAAAGCCAGGGGTGAGGGCTGAATGGCTGACCTCATTGGGAAATCATTGTGTCGTCTTAATGTGGTCTGACGTCGGTACTGTTGTATGTAGCTTATGTATCCCATGCAAGTCAAACAAATGCATTCCTCAAGTAGTCATTCAAGTAGTCCTGTATTGACCAGAGGGTGTGTAGTAGTAAACCAGCTTTTGATACACTAAATTGACCATAGTAGCATATATTTAGATGATTGAAATGCTACCAATGCTTGCAGGGGGTTATGTTAGTTTAGCTAGCATTGGCATTCAGAGTATCCCCCATCTGCGTTCAATTACATGTCACGTGTCATGTGTTTACTGACAGGGACACTGGCTGCTCATCGGGATTGACCATTGAGTACTTTGTTGGATCTGCACAGGTTAAACTCTGCCTGTCTCTGGATGAAAGGTGCCTGTTTGTGTACAGGACTTTGGGTCATTGGCCTTTTTCAGACATTTCCTGAACATCAGTCCACTCTCAATGTGTTGATAAAGGTCACATAATTCTGATACTAGTTCAGACGTTTCTCAGAAAGGCCTACTATCAATGAATTTAGGCAACCCAGGCTTAATTTCCCTTGTAAAAACAGTACTACTCTGTATTTGCAATGTTAAAATGAGACCCCAAAATGTTTAGGTTGAGATAGTGTGTTCTAAGTTAATCTCGCCCGCCCTCCTTTAGAAAAAAACATTCAAGCTCTGTCTATTTTGGCAGGGCTTACTAATATGCCGCTGTTTACTGACAAATGCAGAGAGAGCCGTCGAGTCTGTTTGAAAGGAATGCAATTAAAATAAGCTCCTTCTTTATTTTGTCAAATGAAATTGCTTGGCACGAGTGCCCATCGGTAGATAGCATTTATATGACAAAGGGTTTCCCTTTTTGGTTCACTCTAGATGTATCATATTAATTTGAGGAGTCATAGTGGGTAGCTAAAGAATGGTGCCAGGGCATCACAGGACTTCAATAATAAGGAGGTCTCAACTGCCTGGCCCAATGTAACACAGAGGATTTACAGTGCCTCGCAAAAGTATTCATCCCCCTTGACATTTTTCCTATTTTGTTGCATTACAACCTGTAATTGAAATATATTTTTATTTGGATTTCATGTAATGGACATACACAAAATAGTCCAAGTTGGTGAAGTGAAATGAAAAAAAAATACTTGTTTCAAAAAATTACAAACGTAAAAGTGGTGCGTGCATATGTATTCACCCCCTTTGCTATGAAGCCCCTAAATAAGATCTGGTGCAACAAATTACCTTCAGAAGTCACATAATTAGTTAAATAAAGTCCACCTGTGTGCAATCTAAGCGTCACATTATCTGTCACATGATCTCAGTATAAACATCTGTTCTGAAAGGCCCCAGAGTCTGCAACACCACTAAGCAAGAGGCACCACGAAGACCAAGGAGCTCTCCAAACAGGTCAGGGACAAAGTTGTGGAGAAGTACAGATCAGGGATGGGTTATAAAAAAATATCTGAAACTTTGAACATCCCACAGAGCACCATTAAATCCATTATTAAAAAATGAAAAGAATATGGCACCACAACAAACCTGCCAAGAGAGGGCCGCCCACCAAAACTCACGGACCAGGCAAAGAGGGCATTAATCAGAGAGGCAACAAAGAGACCAAAGATAACCCTGAAGGATCTGCAATGGTCCACAGCAGAGATTGGAGTATCTGTCCATAGGACCACTTTAAGCCGTACAATCCACAGAGCTGGGCTTTACAGAAGAGTGGCCAGAAAAAAGCCATTGCTTAAAGAAAGAAATAAGGAAACACATTTGGTGTTCGCCAAAAGGCATGTGGGAGACTCCCCTAACATATGGAAGAAGGTACTCTGGTCAGATGAGACTAAAATTGAGCTTTTTGGCCATCAAGGAAAACGCTATGTCTGGCTCAAGCCCAACACCTCTCATCACCCCAAGAACACCACCCATGTTTTTCATCAGTGGGGACTGGAAAACTGGTCAGAATTGAAGGAATGATGGTTGGCGCTAAATACAGGGAAATTCTTGAGGGAAACCTGTTTCAGTCTTCCAGAGATTTGAGACTGGGACGGAGGTTCACCTTCCAGCAGGACAATGACCTTAAGCATACTGCTAAAGTAACACTTGAGTGGTTTAAGGGGAAACATTTAAATGTCTTGGAATGGCCTAGTCAAAGCCCAGACCTCAATCCAATTGAGAATCTGTGGTATGACTTAAAGATTGCTGTACACCAGTGGAACCCATCCAACTTGAATGAGCTGGAGCAGTTTTGCCTTGAAGAATGGGCAAAAATCCCAGTGGCTGGATGTGCCAAGCTTATAGAGACATAACCCAAGAGACTTGCAGCTGTAATTGCTGCAAAAGGTGGCTCTAACAAAGTATTGACTTTGGGGGAGTGAATAGTTATGCACGCAACATTTTTCAGTTTTTGTCTTATATCTTGTTTGTTTCACAATAACAAATGTTTTGCACCTTCAAAGTGGTAGGCATGTTGAGTAAATCAAATGACACACCCCCCACCCCAAAAAATGCTTTTTAATTCCAGGTTATAAGGCAACAAAATAGGAAAAATGTCAAGGGGGATGAATACCTTCGCAAGCCACTGTATATAAAATAATCTGTTTAATGACTCTTTGTATAACATAGTACTCTGTTTTCCCGGTTGTATTGGTACAGTATAAATAGAGGTAAGTATGTTTAATGACAACACTTTTGACCATGGCCCAAAGGGCTTTTTCAGTCACCCACGTGGGTATATGCTCCTAAAACCCAATGAGGAGATGGGAGAGGCGGGACTTGCAGTTTGCTAAGCGTCACAAATAGAACCAAGTTCTATTTTAGCGCCTTGCTACGCAGACGTGGGCGAGCAGTGTGGGTCCAATGTTTTAATAACATGTATGTGTAAATTTATTTTGCAACGCAAGCGCACGTGACACTAGCGGCGTGGTCAGCATGTTAGTGTGTGACATCAGTCCCTCTTGGTGTAGCCTGCTCATTAACAGAGGGAGCCCACAGTTTGTTTGAATGTCTGGTGACAAATGTGCCTGGGGCCATTTGAATTAGCCACAATGCCTTCAGAAAGTATTCATACCCCTTAACTTATTCTACATTTAGGTTTGTTACAGCCTTAATTCAAAATGGGTTAAAAAATAATAAGAATTCTTGCTCATCTACACACGGTACCCCATAATGAAACATTTAAAACATATTTTTAGAAATGTTTTATGTAAGTATTCACACCCCTGACACAATACTTTGTAGAAGCACCATTGGCAGCAATTACAGCTGTGAGTCTTTCTAAGTCACTAAGAGCTTTCCACAACTGGATTGTGCAACATTTGACCATTGTTATTTTAAAAATTATTCAAGCTTTGTCAAATTAGTTGTTGATCATCACTAGACAACCATTTTCAGGTCTTGCCATAGGTTTTCAAGTAGATTTAAGTCAAAACTGTAACTCGGCCACTCAGAAACATTCACTGTCTTCTTGGTAAGGAGCTCCATTTAAGATTTGTCTTTATGTTTTAGGTTATTATCCTGCTGAAAGGTGAATTAATCTCCCAGTGTCTGGTGGAAAGCAGACTGAAATAGGTTTTCCTCTAGCATTTTGCCTGTGCTTAGCTCCATTCCGTTTATTTTTTATTCTGAAAAACTCCCCAGTCCTTAATGATTACAGGCATGCCCAAAACATTGTGCAGCCACCACCACTATGCTTAAAAATATATAGAGTGGTACTCAATAATGTGTTGAATCAATTTTAAATTTAGGCTGTAATTCAACAAAATGTGGAAAAAGGGGTGTGAATACTTTCTGAAGGCACTGTATGTGTCTTTGAGACAGTCTGAGTGTCACGCCCTGACCGTAGATTGCTTTGTATGTTTCTATGTTTTGTTTGGTCAAGGTGTGATGTGGGTGTGCATTCTAGGTTGTGTATTTCTATGTTCTGGCTGGGTATGGTTCTCAATCAGGGACAGCTGTCTTTTGTTGTCTCTGATTGAGAACCATACTTAGGTAGCTTGTTTTCCCACTGTTAGTTGCCGTGGTTATTTTCTGTTTAGTGTTTGTTGCACCTATCAGAACTGTTTCGGCTATTCTATTCAGTGTTCAGTCAGAATAAATAATATGAACACGTACCACGCTGCACCTTGGTCTTCACCTTCTTCTAATGAATGCCGTTACACTGAGGTCCTTTATCTTCTGGTGTCTGGGACACTGCCCATCTAGAATCGAATCACCTGATATTAGTTTAGATACTTTGAGACACTTGATGCACAGATTTTGGTGCACAAATTGTCTTTTTGCATTTAAGTGCCTTGTTCTCTTGGTATGTTCAGTATTGTACTATGCATCTTTGATTTCATCAACATGGTCAATGAGATGTATCGGAAAAAAAACACCCACAAACACACAGCAGCAAGGCCTCTAGCTGGGTAGGTTACTTTATTTGTCTTGCGAAGTCAGTTTGCGAAGAGACTCATGCTGGAAATAGTCAAGATGTTCCACTTCAAAGATTCACACGAGGGACAAAACAAAAGAGTTATTTTCGGTGCCACTGACTCACATATTGAGCCAGTTCAACTTCACTAGTTGCTGATGTGCAGATGGCCGTAATGCTAGCTAGCATCCAGGTTTCCCCTGTTGAAACCTAATGAGGAAATGAAAAGCGTAAGAGGCACAACACTCCTATTCTTTAAATGATCTTTGTCATGACACACCATCTATGTCATTATGCACATAATGCAGACCCCTTTGTTCCGAGCCAGAGGATGCATTTTCCCTCCTTTTTTGTGTGGATGCCTTATCTTTGTAAGTCTACAGAAACTGACATCTGTAATAATCAGATCAGGCGTAACATGTTTCTTCTTATTATCCTGCCTTTTAAAGGATTTAAGATAGCCTGCTGTAGACAATAAACACGAGGGAAAGATGAGCTGGAGCAGCAGCGACTTCAAAAACGGAGGCATCTGGCAACCAGAACTAAGAATCCCCAATAAAAAAGAAAGGGGGAATTACAAAATCCAAATGTTTCCTTTGGAACCGTTATTAACCAAATGGATGCTGTTGGATCTAGTTTGGATTGTTCTTGATGTAACTGTATTCATGGTACTAACCTAGGATGACATACAGTATGGAGCTTAATGTAAGGTCAATCAAATTAAATCAAATTGTATTTGTCACATGTGCCGAACACAATAGGTATAGACTTCAGTGTGAAATGCTTAAAAATGTATGTAACAAAAAATGAACACAAGGAATAAAATAAAATGCACAACAATGGAGCCATATACAGGGAGTACCAGTACCAGATCAATGTGCAGGGTTACGAGGTATTTGCGGTAGTTATGTACATGAAGGCAGAGTAAAGTAACTAGGCATCAGGATAGATAATAATATGAGTAAAATAAAGAACAGAGTAGCAGCAGCATATGATGAGTGTAAAAGTGTGTGTGCTTTCCTCTGCCAACGCCTGATTTAGAGGTCCTGGATGCTAGGGAGCTGTCTGCTCTCCCCTCTGTAGTGCTTTGCGGTCGAGGGCGGTGCATTTGCTATACCAAGTGGTGATGCGGCCAGTCAAGGTGCTCTCAATGGTGCAGCTGTAAAACTTTTTCAAGATCCAAGAGCCCATGCCAAATCTTTCCAGCCTCCTGAGGGGGAAGCGGCACTGTCGTGAATATGTGCGGGTTTGTGTAAACCGTGTTAAGTCAATTTAAATTAAATTGTATTTGTCAAATGCACCGAATACAACAGGTGTCGACCTTACAGTGAAATGCTTACTTACAAGCCCTTAACCAACAATGCAAGTTTTACGAAAAAATATCCCCAAAAAAGAAATAAATAAAAGTAACATAATTAAAGAGCAGCAGTAAAATAACAATAGCGAGACTATATACAGGGGGTACTGGTACAGAGTCAATGTGCAGGGCACCTGTTAGTCGAGGTAATTGAGGTAATATGTACATACAGTGGGGAAAAAAAGTATTTAGTCAGCCACCAATTGTGGAAGTTCTCACATTGTAGGATTTTTTATGAATTTATTTGCAAATGATGGTGGAAAATAAGTATTTGGTTACCTACAAACAAGCAAGATTTCTGGCTCTCACAGACCTGTAACTTCTTCTTTAAGAGGCTCCTCTGTCCTCCACTCGTTACCTGTATTAATGGCACCTGCTTGAACTTGTTATCAGTATAAAAGACACCTGTCCACAACCTCAAACAGTCACACTCCAAACTCCACTATGGCCAAGACCAAAGAGCTGTCAAAGGACACCAGAAACAAAATTGTAGACCTGCACCAGGCTGAGAAGACTGAATCTGCAATAGGTAAGCAGCTTGGTTTGAAGAAATCAACTGTGGGAGCAATTATTAGGAAATGGAAGACATACAAGTCCACTGATAATCTTCCTCCATCTGGGGCTCCACGCAAGACCCCTGTGGGGTCAAAATGATCACAAGAACGGTGAGCAAAAATCCCAGAACCACATGGGGGGACCTAGTGAATGACCTGCAGAGAGCTGGGACCAAAGTAACAAAGCCTACCATCAGTAACACACTACGCCGCCAGGGACTCAAATCCTGCAGTGCCAGACGTGTCCCCCTGCTTAAGCCAGTACATGTCCAGGCCCGTCTGAAGTGTGCTAGAGAGCATTTGGATGATCCAGAAGAAGATTGTGAGAATGTCATATGGTCAGATGAAACCAAAATATAACTTTTTGGTTATAACTCAACTCGTCGTGTTTGGAGGACAAAGAATGCTGAGTTGCATCCAAAGAACACCATACCTACTGTGAAGCATGGGGGTGGAAACATCATGCTTTGGGGCTGTTTTTCTGCAAAGGGACCAGGACAACTGATCCGTGTAAAGGAAAGAATGAATGGGGTCATGTATCGTGAGATTTTGAGTGAAAACCTCCTTCCATCAGCAAGGGCATTGAAGATGAAACATGGCTGGGTCTTTCAGCATGACAATGATCCCAAACACACCGCCTGGGCAACGAAGGAGTGGCTTCGTAAGAAGCATTTCAAGGTCCTGGAGTGGCCTAGCCAGTCTCCAGATCTTAACCCCATAAAATCTTTGGAGGGAGTTGAAAGTCTGTGTTGCCCAGCAACAGCCCCAAAACATCACTGCTCTTGAGGAGATCTGCATGGAGGAATGGGCCAAAATACCAGCAACAGTGTGTGAAAACCTTGTGAAGACTTACAGAAAACGTTTGACCTCTGTCATTGCCAACAAAGGGTATATAACAAGTATTGAGATAAACTTTCGTTATTGACCAAATACTAATTTTCCACCATAATTTGCAAATTAATTCATTAAAAATCCTACAATGTGATTTTCTGGATTTTTTTTTCTAATTTTGTCTGTCATAGTGGAAGTGTACCTATGATGAAAATTACAGGCCTCTCTCATATTTTTAAGCGGGATAACATGCACAATTGGTGGCTGATTAAATACTTTTTTGCCCCACTGTAGGTAGAGTTATTAAAGTGACTATGCATAGATAATAACAGAGAGTAGCAGCAGTTTAAAGGATGGGGGGTGGGGGTCAGTCCAAATAGTCTGGGTAGCCATTTGATTAGATGTTCAGGAGTCTTATGGCTTGGCGGTAGAAGCTGTTTAGAAGCCTCTTGAACCTAGACCTGGTGCTTTGCCGTGCGGCAGCAGAGAGAACAGTCTATGACTAGGGTGGCTGGAGTCTTTGACAATTTTTGTCCTTAGTGATGTTAAGCTCTCGACCCGCTTCACTACAGCCCCGTTGATGTATTTGTATTTGTGGATGGGGAGGGGTGCTCTCCTCTCCTTCTCCTATAGGCCATGATCAGCTCCTTGGTCTTACTGACATTATGTGAGAGGTTGTTGTCCTAGCACCACTCTGCTAACCTCCCTGTAGGCTGTCTCATCGCTGTCGGTGATCAGGCCTACCACAGTCGTGTCGTCAGCAAACGTGATGATGGTGTGGAATTCGTGCATGGCCATGCAGTCTTGGGTGAATAGGGAGAATAGGAGGGAACTAAGCACACACCCCTGAGTGGACCCTGTGTTGGGGGTGCGCGTGGCGGAGGTGTTGCAGAGGGACGTGTTCAAGGTCCTCAGCTTGGTTATGAGCTTGTAGGGGTCTGTGGTGTTAAACGCGTCATCTGTGGATCTGTTGGGGCGGTATGTGAATTGGAGTGGGTCCAGGGTATCTGGGATGATGGTATTGATGTGTGTCATGACCAACCTTTCAAAGCACTTCATAATTACAGATGTGACTGCTACAGGGCGATAGTCATTTTTATTTTTATTTGTATTTTTTTTATTTCACCTTTATTTAACCAGGTAGGCTAGTTGAGAACAAGTTCTCATTTGCAACTGCGACCTGGCCAAGATAAAGCATAGCAGTGTGAACAGACAACACAGAGTTACACATGGAGTAAACAATTAACAAGTCAATAACACAGTAGAAAAAAAGGAGAGTCTATATACATTGTGTGCAAAAGGCATGAGGAGGTAGGCGAATAATTTAAATTTTGCAGATTAACACTGGAGTGATAAATGATCAGATGGTCATGTACAGGTAGAGATATTGGTGTGCAAAAGAGCAGAAAAGTAAATAAATAAAAACAGTATGGGGATGAGGTAGGCAAAAATGGGTGGGCTATTTACCGATGGACTATGTACAGCTGCAGCGATCGGTTAGCTGCTCAGATAGCAGATGTTTGAAGTTGGTGAGGGAGATAAAAGTCTCCAACTTCAGCGATTTTTGCAATTCCTTCCAGTCACAGGCAGCAGAGAACTGGAACGAAAGGCGGCCAAATGAGGTGTTGGCTTTAGGGATGATCAGTGAGATACACCTGCTGGAGCGCGTGTTACGGGTGGGTGTTGCCATCGTGACCAGTGAACTGAGATAAGGCGGAGCTTTACCTAGCATGGACTTGTAGATGACCTGGAGCCAGTGGGTCTGGCGACGAATATGTAGCGAGGGCCAGCCGACTAGAGCATACAGGTTGCAGTGGTGGGTGGAATAAGATTGCTTTAGTGACAAAACGGATGGCACTGTGATAAACTGCATACAGTTTGCTGAGTAGAGTGTTGGAAGCAATTTTGTAGATTACATCGCCGAAGTCGAGGATCGGTAGGATAGTCAGTTTTACTAGGGTAAGTTTGGCGGCGTGAGTGAAGGGGGCTTTGTTGCGGAATAGAAAGCCGACTCTAGATTTGATTTTCGATTGGAGATGATTGATATGAGTCTGGAAGGAGAGTTTACAGTCTAGCCAGATACCTAGGTACTTATAGATGTCCACATATTCAAGGTCGGAACCATCCAGGGTGGTGATGCTAGTCAGGCGTGCGGGTGCAGGCAGCGAACGGTTGAAAAGCATGCATTTGGTTTTACTAGCGTTTAAGAGCAGTTGGAGGCCACGGAAGGAGTGTTGTATGGCATTGAAGCTCGTTTGGAGGTTAGATAGCACAGTGTCCAAGGACGGGCCGGAAGTATATAGAATGGTGTCGTCTGCGTAGAGGTGGATCAGGGAATCGCCCGCAGCAAGAGCAACATCATTGATATATACAGAGAAAAGAGTCGGCCCGAGAATTGAACCCTGTGGCACCCCCATAGAGACTGCCAGAGGACCGGACAGCATGCCCTCCGATTTGACACACTGAACTCTGTCTGCAAAGTAGTTGGTGAACCAGGCAAGGCAGTCATCAGAAAAACCGAGGCTACTGAGTCTGCCGATAAGAATATGGTGATTGACAGAGTCGAAAGCCTTGGCAAGGTCGATGAAGACGGCTGCACAGTACTGTCTTTTATCGATGGCGGTTATGATATCGTTTAGTACCTTGAGCGTGGCTGAGGTCCACCCGTGACCGGCTCGGAAACCAGATTGCACAGCGGAGAAGGTACGGTGGGATTCGAGATGGTCAGTGACCTGTTTGTTGACTTGGCTTTCGAAGACCTTAGATAGGCAGGGCAGGATGGATATAGGTCTGTAACAGTTTGGGTCCAGGGTGTCTCCCCCTTTGAAGAGGGGGATGACTGCGGCAGCTTTCCAATCCTTGGGGATCTCAGACGATATGAAAGAGAGGTTGAACAGGCTGGTAATAGGGGTTGCGACAATGGCGGCGGATAGTTTCAGAAATAGAGGGTCCAGATTTAGGGAGGTTACTGATAAGGGAATTATATGCTTAATGGTAATGACTACAAATGTTCCACCCTGAAACCATATAATTGTATGAATTTATTAGAATCATAAAACTATAATCTGATGATGTGTGTAGTTTTAGTCAGAATTAGAACAAGGACCTTTTGTTCCTTTTTAGGACGTAAGCAGGGTGCAAGTGTGAAACAAATGATAAGAGGAGCTATCGACAGATAAGTTGTATTACTGTGTTCCTTATAGGACATTCTGTCTCCACCCGTGGAGCATCTGTTAGGCTTGCAGAAAATTATGAAACGTTGCAGATTAAACAATGTATCTGTATAGTGGAAAAACACAGACTGTCTGAGCAAGGCGTAGCTTAAGATTTGAACTTGTATGTATGTGCATAGGATATCTACTGTTTGTATGAAGGTACAGTGCCTTGCGAAAGTATTCGGCCCCCTTGAACTTTGCGACCTTTTGCCACATTTCAGGCTTCAAACATAAAGATATAAAACTGTATTTTTTTGTGAAGAATCAACAACAAGTGGGACACAATCATGAAGTGGAACGACATTTATTGGATATTTCAAACTTTTTTAACAAATCAAAAACTGAAAAATTGGGCGTGCAAAATTATTCAGCCCCCTTAAGTTAATACTTTGTAGCGCCATCTTTTGCTGCGATTACAGCTGTAAGTCGCTTGGGGTATGTCTCTATCAGTTTTGCACATTGAGAGACTGAATTTTTTTCCCATTCCTCCTTGCAAAACAGCTCGAGCTCAGTGAGGTTGGATGGAGAGCATTTGTGAACAGCAGTTTTCAGTTCTTTCCACAGATTCTCGATTGGATTCAGGTCTGGACTTTGACTTGGCCATTCTAACACCTGGATATGTTTATTTTTGAACCATTCCATTGTAGATTTTGCTTTATGTTTTGGATCATTGTCTTGTTGGAAGACAAATCTCCGTCCCAGTCTCAGGTCTTTTGCAGACTCCATCAGGTTTTCTTCCAGAATGGTCCTGTATTTGGCTCCATCCATCTTCCCATCAATTTTAACCATCTTCCCTGTCCCTGCTGAAGAAAAGCAGGCCCAAACCATGATGCTGCCACCACCATGTTTGACAGTGGAGATGGTGTGTTCAGGGTGATGAGCTGTGTTGCTTTTACGCCAAACATAACATTTTGCATTGTTGCCAAAAAGTTCCATTTTGGTTTCATCTGACCAGAGCACCTTCTTCCACATGTTTGGTGTGTATCCCAGGTGGCTTGTGGCAAACTTTAAACAACACTTTTTATGGATATCTTTAAGAAATGGCTTTCTTCTTGCCACTCTTCCATAAAGGCCAGATTTGTGCAATATACGACTGATTGTTGTCCTATGGACAGAGTCTCCCACCTCAGCTGTAGATCTCTGCAGTTCATCCAGAGTGATCATGGGCCTCTTGGCTGCATCTCTGATCAGTCTTCTCCTTGTATGAGCTGAAAGTTTAGAGGGACGGCCAGGTCTTGGTAGATTTGCAGTGGTCTGATACTCCTTCCATTTCAATATTATCGCTTGCACAGTGCTCCTTGGGATGTTTAAAGCTTGGGAAATCTTTTTGTATCCAAATCCGGCTTTAAACTTCTTCACAACAGTATCTCGGACCTGCCTGGTGTGTTTCTTGTTCTTCATGATGCTCTCTGCGCTTTTAACGGACCTCTGAGACTATCACAGTGCAGGTGCATTTATACGGAGACTTGATTACACACAGGTGGATTGTATTTATCATCATTAGTCATTTAGGTCAACATTGGATCATTCAGAGATCCTCACTGAACTTCTGGAGAGAGTTTGCTGCACTGAAAGTAAAGGGGCTGAATAATTTTGCACGCCCAATTTTTCAGTTTTTGATTTGTTAAAAAAGTTTGAAATATCCAATAAATGTCGTTCCACTTCATGATTTTGTCCCACTTGTTGTTGATTCTTCACAAAAAAATACAGTTTTATATCTTTATGTTTGAAGCATGAAATGTGGCAAAAGGTCGCAAAGTTCAAGGGGGCCGAATACTTTCGCAAGGCACTGTATATGCGTACGGAGCCAGTATAAAATTGATGTTTTTGTACAATGGACTAGATCGTTCTCGTGAATAAACTGTACTAACCTTTTGCATGAGCTGAGTATTTGCCTAATTATTATTATACCCATGGTCATACAAACCTTGGGGATTGGTCAAAGCTATTGATAGTTATTATCATTGGGATTGTAAATTCTCCTGACAGTTACCTTGGAGTTCTTGGGAACAGGGACAATGGTAGTCGGCTTGAAACATGTTGAGATTACATAGTGGGACAAGGAGAGATTGAAAATGTGCTTGAAGACAGCTGGTCTGCGTATGCTTTGAGAACGCGCTCTAGTATTCCTTCTGGCCCAGATGCCTTGTGAGTGTTAACCTGTTTAAAGGTTTTACTCACATCGGCCACAGAGAGAGATCACACAGTCATCTGGAACAACATGGGCTTTCATGCAAGACAGTGTTGTATTCCTTGAAGCTAGCATAAAAGGCATTTAGCACATTTGGGAGTGGGCATCAGTGGGCATTTCACGGCTGGCTTTTCCTTTGTAATCCGTTATTGTTTGCAAGCCCTGCCACATACGACGAACATCGGCGGATTCCACCTTCCTTCTATTTTGTCCTTTTGCATCTTTGATGTCTCGTCCAAGGTCCTAAGCGGCCTTAAGCCAAGCGCTGATATTGCCTGTAATTCAAGGTTTTTGGTTTGGATATGTTCGTATAGTGACTGTGGGGACGACTTTGTCTATGCACTTATTGATGAAGCCTGTAACTGATGTGGTAAACTCCTCTATGCTATCGGATGAATCCCGGAACATATCCCACTCTGTACTAGCAAAACACTATTGTAGCCTCGCGTCTGCTTCATCAGACCACTTCCGTATTAAGCATGTCACTGCTACTTCCTGTTAGAACTTTTGTTTGTTAACAGGAAGCAAGAGAATAGAGGCATGGTCAGATTTGCCGATGGGAGAAAAGCGAGGGCCTTGTATGTGTTTCTGTGGGTAGAATAAAAGTGGTTTTAGCTCCCCTTGTAGCGCAGGAGATGTGTTTTCGTAATTAAAACATAAATGTTTTATCTCCCCTAATTGGAGTAAACTAATGGAATACAACACTTAGGTTTCTACTTCAAGCTTATACATACTATATGGGTTGGCGCCCCCCCTTGGGTTGTGCCTTGGCGGAGATCTTAGTGGGCTATACTCGGCCTCAGGATGGTAAGTTGGTGGTTGAAGATATCCCTCTAGTGGTGTGGGGGCTGTGCTTTGGCAAAGGTGGTGGGGTTATATCCTGCCTGTTTGGCTCTGTCTGTGGGTATCATCGGATGGGGCCACAGTGTCTCCTGACCCCTCCTGTCTCAGCCTTCAGTATTTATGCTGTAGTCGTTTATGTGTCGGGGGGCTAGGGTCAGTCTGTTATGTCTGGAGTATTTCTCCTGTCTTATCTGGTGTCCTGTGTGAATTTAAGTATGCTCTCTCTAATTCTCTCTCTCTTTCTCTCTTCCTTTCTCTTGGAGGACCTGAGCCCTTGGACCATGCCTCAGGACTACCTGGCATGATGACTCCTTGCTGTCCCCAGTCCACCTGGTCATGCTGCTGCTCCAGTTTCAACTGTTCTGCCTGCGGCTATGGAACCCTAACCTGTTCACCGGACGTGCTACCTGTCCCAGACCTGCTGTTTTCAACTCTCTAGTGACAACAGGAGCGGTAGAGATACTCTCAATGATTGGCTATGAAAAGCCAACAGACATTTACTCCTGAGGTCCTGACTTGCTGCATCCTCGACAACTACTGTGATTATTATTATTGACCATGCTGGTCATTTATGAACATTTGAACATTTTGGCCATGTTCTGTTATAATCTCCACCCGGCACAGCCAGAAGAGGACTGGCCACCCCACATAGCCTGGTTCCTCTCTAGGTTTCTTCCAAGGTTTTGGCCTTTCTATGGAGTTTTTCCTAGCCACCGTGCTTCTACACCTGCATTGCTTGCTGTTTTGGGGTTTTAGGCTGGGTTTCTGTACAGCACTTTGATATATCAGCTGATGTAAGAAAGGCTATATAAATACATTTGATTTGATATATACATTTTACGGACACAGTGTATTTTACAATAGTTATCTTTTCTTTGTGTTTAATCCAATCCTTCAGCTCCGCTCAACCCCTCCCATCTATCATGAACACCATCTAGTTTTGATTTCTATTTGCCATATATTTTCAATATTGCTGTGATTCCTTTCTATTCTCATAGTTTCTACAGATTGTAAATTAAAGATTTTATTTTCTTCTAAAACTATTATTATCATATTAATCGATTGACTATGCATTTTCAAATCACCCAGCAGTGCTATTTGCAGAGTTAGCTCCCGGTAAATGTTGCAATTCTTCAGCCATTCCTGAACCGGCCACCAAAGACAAGCTACATATGGGCAGCAGCAAAACAAATGATCTAATGATTCTGTCTTTTCCCAGCAAAATCTGCAGAGCTGGGAAGGTTTTGCCAATAGAACGGAGGGGAGTGCCAGGTCTACACCTGCAGCGTTATGGTAGCCCATGAAACAAAGGAATGGGGTCCGGTATGAACAAGGTAACAGCTGAGTCGGAGTTGAAGTCGAAATCAAGGTTAGTAACTATCGATCTGATGTCCAGAAGTGCTTGGCTGTCATATGTGATAATGGTATGACATTTCTGCACAAAAATAGTAAAGATAAACTTTTGAAAAGTCAATAAATAGCTACGTTGGGTTGGAACTTGTAAGATGTCACCCTTCTTTATCGATGTCATCTTCTTCCTACAGATCTTATTTTGACCCCTTTCGTCGCAGGAGGGAAATAATCCTGGAGCAGGATGATTTGAACATCTGAAGAAAGATTTAGTCACCGCTATGGGGCTGCTTCTGTGAATTCTTCTGTGGATTATAATAAATTGACATATATTTTTTTTTTTAGATCAATTGTTTTATTATATGTTGAAGGCAAGCAATAGGCGGAATAAAGTATTGGCTTCCTCAGTACCTGTGTGGTCCAGCACCTACAGTCACTGACCTCGGCACACATATTCCAGAGTCTGCATGGGTTTGAATCCGTCCCACTGCCCTTTGACTCATGGATGATTGTCTATTTTTGACACATTCATTCTGAATGGTTACATGGTTACAGGGTTTAATCAGAAACAACTCAAAGGTTAACAGTTTAGCCATTAATTCCAAGTGGCTAAGGTCAGGGCTTTGGTTTGAGGAAGGGTTAAAACAAAATAATAAAAAACGACGCGCCTTTGTCATCATTGTTCATAGTATTCTTAGTGCTTGCTAGAGCATTGTGAACTGCCTTAGCGCAGTGGTCTAAGCAGTCCGCTCCGAACCTCATGAGTTTGTGCCCAGTGCTGGGCGATATAGTGACCAGCCTGAGCTTATTTTAGGCCCACAATTTAATTGCATTTAAAATAAATGTTTTCAAGAAGTAAAACAAATAGTCTGACACTCTCAATGATTGGCTATGAAAAGCCAACTAACATTTACTCCTGAGGTGCTGACTTGTTGCACCCATCAAATGAAAGTGTCTCAGCTCAACTAAATCGTCTTTGGATAGGCTCAAATGCATAAACATCTCGACAGCTTTACGAAGTGAAATATTCAAGCCACACAATACAGGCTTTCAATACACCCCAAAGAGCAGAACTAAATTGACAAATGATACATAGCCTAACTATAAAACGTGAACGAGCATCCACACTGGAGGAAAGTTTATCGTACTACAGTAAGTCTACATCTGTCAATCAACTGACGGCTCAAATCACTCAACCCAGCCAGGGAAACACAAACAGTAGCCTATTATAGGTTTTCACACCCTTCATTATGTGACAATGGATAGGCTAACGGGTAACCTATTAGCCCTGTAGCCTATTGGAATATAATCAAATAACAAGGGGCTTATTACAGCAATCGATGGCACTAGGTTATCGCCTGCTGATGTCTCATTAAACCATCAATACACGCTAAATTTAGCGTCACAGGTAAACTCAACTGCAACCAGTATTGGTCACCTCTAATCGGACCAATTTTGTTCTTTTTGAACAGACTAATGGTGATTTATCTATTTGACAAGCATTCCATAGCTAACAATAGAAATCAAGTATTTCGTTGTTTACCACGGTAAATCTACTGTGGCAATTTACCCAACACTTTGTATGAATGGAAACTAATGTATGTGTAGCCTACTGACTGTTATTATTTTATTATTTTCCTATTTATGTTATCCAAAAGTCTGGTATGTCATTTTTCATGAAGATCGAGGGTAAAATATCCCTGGACTGTCCATATTTGGGGGGGGGTTGAGTTGTTTGTGCCGGAAGGGCGTGGGCCAAAATCGAATCCACACTGACACGGTAGGTCTATTCCGTCTGTAAGCGCTGAAGGCTGCAGCTCTAACCACTAGACAGTGGCGGATTTAGGTATAGGCGACATGGGCAGCCGCCCAGCGTGGCGTCATGCCGGGGGCGGCACAGGACACCTGCACAAAATGTTTTGGTTTTCTATCGCTCGTCGGTTTTCGGTTTGCTATCGCTCATTTGCACGTCATGTCAATGATATCATGTCACTGTGTGGGACTGTGGGTCAATTAACCTTGTCGGAGTGGGCGCCCTGATTCTATTTTGTGAGCTAGGCAGGCTATTGCCTGGGAAGGTCTCCCACTCAGATGTACGAGAATGGGAGGAGGGCGGGGATAGGTTGACCTCAATTCTCCCCACTGGAAGCCTGAGGTCGGGGGCGTGTGGGGAATCTATCAAATAGCGCACCTCTAACTTTGTACAGTACTAATGCAATTAGTAAAATTAATCACACTAGGAAATGCTACCAAATGCACCACAAATCATTCATAGTACTGTGAATATATAGTGTCACAGACATATTGTTGCATTTTTTTTTCTGGTTTGTGCGAAATGGTTCAGAGTAATATAAAACCAGTCTGCCCACCACCGAGGTGAATTGGTTTAGTCTTGACTCTTGGCTGACAGTGTCGGGGGATGGGTTGATGCTCGAGTGCCAAATCAACACAAATTTGTTTCTATTTGTCCTTGTTACTTCTTTTTGATATTATGAGTCTTATATTTGTATATATTTACAGTTAGTGCAGAATGTTGGGTTTGTTTTTTGTTGGTGGGGGCCGCTGAAGGGAACCGCCATGTTGCTAGACCACCCCAGGCCACGAATGAACAAAATGTTGACCTTAGCATACACTTGGCACTTCTATGTCGTAGCCTGGTGGAGAACAATATCTATCTATCCTGTGATACTAAGCTATATAAAACAACGGTTGTTGATGTGTATGGTTGCATTTCAGATGCATTTTTGTACATTTGAATGTTGCAGTAATAGGGACCTCAGATTATTTTGATTTCACGTCCTGGTCCCAATGACTTGACTGCCCCACATGGAGAGAAAAATAACTGCTATTTTTTTCAGGGATCACAAGGCTCATTTGCAATATCATGATACAGCAGGAAAATGATCCATGACAAAAGTGTGATCGAGTTAAGATCCGACATCTGTAATAGTTGAATGAAATGGAGCTTAATCCAGTTTGTTGAGATTATTTTTATTTCGTGGCAGTTTCTCTTAATTGTCCTTGTCAATGTATTTCACTCAACAATCTCATGTGGATGACTGAGTCTTCCCATAATATACGCCCTGGATGTTGTGGCATGACCTAATAAGAGGTGCAATCAACTGTAAATGTCCTAAGGGTCTTTAGGGTGTGTCAATGTGAGATGGAGAGATAAAGTTAGAGAGCAATATTCTTAGCCAACATGTTGCTTCTCATTTCAACAGTAAAGGAGGCACTCAAGAAGGGTCGTTCTCTGAACTTTGCAGATGGGTCTCTTTCCCCTACCAACATCTCTCCTCGTCTCATGCCACCATTCCGGGTTTCCTCCCTCCATGGTCGATACGGAGAGGCATTCGGTGGCAAGTGGCCATTTTTTTTTTTACTCAATAAGAAGGGGGAACGGAGGGGGGGGGTCATGAAACAACAAGCCCCCTCTCTGTGTCCCCGCACTGCACCGTGAATAATCACATGATCAACCGTTGTATGGGAACCTGGTACAGTTACACATTACAGCGGCTTGCCGGCTTGGTCATTCCAGCAAAGATGGAGAAAAGGAACAGAGTTGAGTGGCGAGTCGATAAAAAAAATGTAGCGTTTTAATGTGACGTCCATCGTGTTGTTGGAAACGATTCAAAGTGCGGGAGTTATCCATTGTCTTGAGCCTATAAAATAACTAGATCAGGGAATCTCTCCCCAGAAATTCTTGATAAAAGTCACATATGAGTGGCGGAGCATTACCAGTTCAGACTTGAATAGGGATGGTCGACCTTATTCCATTCTTACAAACTGGAGAGCTGCATGGATAGAGGGAAAACCACCAGTGGTGTAGTGCTATGTTTTTAGGTGAGGGAGGAGATTATTATTTATTTTTTATGACTTTATAACTTCTCAGTCAACATTTGTACTGACAGTTGTAGCCTATTGAATATCATTGTAGAATAGGCCTATTTATAGAATTCCAAGAAAATGTTTTATATTTTTAATCCCCCCAAACACCAAGTTAGGCATACCTAATTTCAAAATAGGCCATCATCACTGTCAAACGTGAATGATAATTCTTCATGTTTTTCCGGTGAATTGTCCAAGCTGCATCTGCCTGCAAATCATTTGATCTCAATCAGTTTTATGGGAATATGCATTTAGATCTTCTTGAATTACTGTTTTGTGAGAGAATTAGAGTAGATGGTGTTAACAAACTACTAGCCTTTCTTGTAGGCCTCTTGTGTTTCAGCCAAAGCATATATAGTTGAAGTTGGAAGTTTACATACACTTAGGTTGGAGTCATTAAAACTCAACCACTCCACACATTTCTTGTTAACAAACTATAGTTTTGGCAAGTCGTTTAGGACATCTACTTTGTGCATGACAAAAGTCATTTTTCCAACAATTGTTTACAGACAGATTATTTCACTTATAATTCAATGTATCACAATTCCAGTGGGTCAGATGCTAACATACACTAAGTTGACTGTGCTTTTAAACAGCTTGGAATATTCCAGAAAAGGATGTCATGGCTTTAGAAGCTTCTGACAGGCTAATTGACATAATTTGAGTCAATTGGAGGTGAACCTGTGGATGTATTTCAAGGAATACCTTCAATCTCAGTGCCTCTTTGCTTGACATCATGGGGAAATCAGAAGAAATCAGCCAAGACCTCAGAAAAAATTGTAGGCCTCCACAAGTCTGGTTCATCCTTGGGAGCAATTTCCAAATGCCTGAAGGTACCATGTTCATCTGTAAAAACAATAGTATGCAACTATAAATACCATGGGACCACGCAGCCGTCATACCGCTGAGGAAGGAGACGCATTCTGTCTTCTGTTGTTGACTTTATTGTTGAGTTTATTTTATTTTTACAGGGACAGTGCACATTAATCAACGTTTCAGTAAAAGTGCCGGTTTTAGCCAGCCGGCTAATTTTCAACCGCAGTCCCTGGGCAGGTTATTAAAAACAATTACAATATAGACAATAGCAACATAGGACAAGCAAGACATAGCATACAGACAGAGCAACATAGGACCAGCAAGACGTAGCATACAGACATAGCAACATGGAACAAAAAGCAGCAAGACAAAATTCATAAAAGCAACAAAGTGTTTCCACACCTCACAAGCTACAGACAACAGACAACATGGAAAGCGGCAACACACAGCTAGGGACCATGTTCACAAATCTGATTGACCTTTAGCCATGTCTTCAAGCATTTTGTGAAAGTGTGATATGTGGTGCAGTTACAGTGCCTTGCGAAAGTATTCGGCCCCCTTGAACTTTGCGACCTTTTGCCACATTTCAGGCTTCAAACATAAAGATATAAAACTGTATTTTTTTGTGAAGAATCAACAACAAGTGGGACACAATCATGAAGTGGAACAACATTTATTGGATATTTCAAACTTTTTTAACAAATCAAAAACTGAAAAATTGGGTAGCAGTGATGATGGCTATTGGGCTTCCTATCAAGCACTTTGATAGCCTGTTTGTAGACAGACTGAATAGGTCTTAATGTTGTACAGCAAGCTTGGGCCCAAGTAGTCAAGCAGTATGTTAAGTGGGGGAGTATCATAGATTTGAAGCACAGTTTTGCTGCCTCTGTAGTCAAACAATTTCGTATAAATCGGAAATTAGCTAGGTTGAATTTGGTTATTTGAATGACCTTTTTCACATGCTTTTTAAAAGAGAGGTTGGAATCAAGTATGATGCCAAGGTACTTAAAATCAGATACCACCTGGAGCTTCTCCCCTGACACACAGACATCTGGCTCAGTAGCATCTGTTGCCCTCTTTGTGAAGAACATGCAAACAGCTTTTCACATTGAGATGCAAACACGAGTCACTGAGCCACTTTGTAACCTGGACCATTACAGTAATGAGTTCTTGTGCAGTTTGTTGTTTGCTCTTTGCATGCACATATATCACTGTATCATCTGCATACATTTGAACTTCAGACCCAGTACAGACAGAAGGCAGATCATTAATGTACAGGCTGAAGAGGAGGGGCCCCAGTATTGACCCTTGAGGTACGCCCACATCATAGCTAAGAGTGGGCGACAGCTCATTGCTCACTCTGACACTGAGTTCTGCCTTCAAGGTATGATTTCATCCATCTCAAGGCATCAGGGGAAAAGTTGAACTGAACGGACTGTTGTTGAGTTGGGCAATCAGTTGTTCTGCTACACACTTTTCAACAACCTTTGACACCACAGGTAGTATACTAATGGGCCTGTAGTTACTCACGTCAGCAGGGTCGCCTGATTTAAAGATGGCCGTTATTATGGCCGACTTCCATACCCTTGGAAACACCCCGAGACCAATAGATGTGTTGGTGACCTTAGTAATGGGGCCAATGAGTGACTCTTTGTAGTTTTTAAGAAAGGTAGAGTGCAAATCAATCCCAGAAAAGCAAAGGACCTTGTGAAGATGCTGGAGGAAACAGGTACAAAAGTATCTATATCCACAGTAAAACGAGTCCTATATCGACATAACCTGAAAGGCCGCTCAGCAAGGAAGAAGCCACTGCACCAAAACCGCCATAAAAAGACAGACTACAGTTTGCAACTGCACATGTGGACAAAGATCGTACTTTTTGGAGAAATGTCCTCTGGTCTGTTGAAACAAAAATATAACTGTTTGGCCATAATGGCCATCGTTATGTTTGGAGGAAAACCATGAAGCACAGGGGTGGTAGCATCATGTTGTGGGGGTGCTTTGCTGCAGGAGGGACTGGTGCACCTCCCCAAATAGATGGCATCATGAGGGAGGGAAAATTATGTGGTTTTTTTGAAGCAACATCTCAAGACATCAGTCAGGGAGTTAAAGCTTGGTCGCAAATGGGTCTTCCAAATGAACAATGATCCCAAGCACACGTCCAAAGTTGTGGCAAAAAGGCTTAAAGACAACAAAGTCAAAGTATTGGAGTGGCCATCACAAAGCCCTGACCACAATTCTATAGAAAGTGTGTGCGAGCAAGGAGGCCTACAAACCTGACTCAGTTACACCAGCTTTCTCAAGAGGAATTGGCCAAACTTCTCCCAACTAATTGTGGGTAGCTTGTGGAAGGCTACCCGAAATGTTTGACCCAAAGGCAATGCTACCAAATACTAATTGAGTGTATGTAAACGTCTGACCCACTGGGAATGTGATGAAAGAAATAAAAGCTGAAAGAAATATTTTTCTCTTCTATTTTTCTGACATTTCACATTCTTAAAATAAAGTGGTGATCCTAACTGATCTAAGACAGGGAATTTTTACTAGGATTAAATGTCAGGAATTGTGAAAACTGAGTTTAAATGTATTTGTCTAAGGTGTATGTAAACTTCCGACTTCAACTGTATCCTGCCTATTGGCATGCGCTGTTGAGTTTTGGCGCAGGATTTTTGTTGTTGTTGACTATTCAGCTTCAGATAAGAAATGACTGCGGAGATGTTTTTGGTGTAACATGCTTTTAAAAAAAGCTAGTCAGGCAAGTCAGAACAAGTTCTTATTTTCAAGGACGGCCTAGGAACAGTGGGTTAACTGCCTTGTTCAGGGGCAGAACGACAGATTTTTACCTTGTCAGCGCGGGGATTCGATCTTGCAACCTTTAGGTTACTAGTCCAACATTCTAACTGCTAGGCTACCTGCTAGGCTTCAGTATATTCTATTATATTGGGTTCTGCTAGGCTATGGAAAATACTATTGAATCATTATGTGATCTTGCAAGATATTGATTCAGTCTTTATATAACATTAGGCCTACTAAATGAGCACCATTGTGAGAAGTGAGAAGTGGTGAGTAGGACTATTAGGCGTTGGCAACAGATCTCGATGAGGGTTAATTTAAACAAATGAAGCGCCCTTCGAATAGTGGTGCTGAATGGACAGCATCATAACCAAGTGGTCACATATCGTTCTGGGTTCCACTGTGCAAGAAGGGGTCTGTGGAGTTTCATGAACTTCAAGGCAGACACACAGGGAATTTGGATCCTAGAGTTCCTGAGTGGGATGATAAGGTTCATGCGGGGGATCCGTTTGTCTGCATACGCAATAGAGGTGGGGGGTTTCTGTAAGCTAAGCACTCAGACAGTAGAACGAGTTCAAGTGCGTCATACATGAGCCCTAAGTTCATAACAAACTGTTTTGAGGACCGCTGTTTCTGCAGCCCCTGGTAGAGTTTTCTGTCTGTGGCTGTTCTTGTTACGCCAAATTTGGCTCAAAGTGGTCAAGACTCCAACCGACGGGCCTCTGCAGTCTGCACACATGCCTACAGTTATTTATTATTTGCACCACCGCCAGAGAGAGAGAAGACAAGGAAGAAACCACCATTTACCTACCTAAAGGCTGCTATAATTCATTTTCATGGAATTTTTGTGGTAATTAAATAGAATTTATAAAGAATTTATCAATTCATTTTCCAGAAATATTTTTTACCAGCTCTGCGTATTCTCACATTGAAAAAAGTGAGCATCGCTCCCCCACGCTACGGCAGCACTACATCCCTGAAAATCACATTGACCGTTTGATTGCATTTGACAAGAGGCAGGGATGTGTGTATAGTTGAGAAACATCTGGGTACTCAAGTAAATGTCAGTCAGAATTATTTGACTAGTGAAAAAGTCATGTTTGAATCATCTTGGTATGATCAGGTTTTGCTATAACCAGGTGTTATGAGGTTGATTGTTCATAACTTTCGCTAAATATTCTCACATGTGAAGCACCGTGTCCATAAAATGTGCTTCTGGTTGTTGGAGATGTTGCATATAGGCCGACCCTGTTAGACACAGAGTCTGCCACTTATTAATCTTGACTTCTCTATAAAGAAATACATTCCACAGACAAGTTAGAGACTGTTTAATTCAGAGCTGGCTTTACATCAGTTGTAAAAAATTACACAAAAAACAGACACTGACTCACACACACACACACACACACACACACACACACACACACACACACACACACACACACACACACACACACACTTTTGTATGACTTCTATAATTAAAGACTCACAAATTATACATCTATTTGGTGTTGGTGTAAGGAAAAAATGTTAGATCTGGGTGCAAAATTAGAACAATTGTACTTTTCTCATGGAACTGGCACATGTGAGTTTTCTCGAAACCAAAGTTCCTCGGGTCAAAGTGAAAAACGACTCTTTGCGAACACAAATCACTCCCCTTGGCTTACAATATTCACCCTCTAGACGTAAACAAAGCCACTTTGCAACATTGTTGTTTGTTGTGTCTGCTGGAAAAAGTTTGTCTGGCCCTCAAGTCCGCCCTCCAGTCCATCGATAATATTCGAAGGAGGAAATGTAATGCTCTGTATATTTTTGGTACAGAATTCAGTAATGCAACTGGGGAGTAGGTGGAGCAGTGGAGAAATCCATGTGCATTCATGTCTGGCCATCTGGACTGGACACACACACACACACAGAGAACCACATTTGGGGCTAGGCTAACCCTCATTAGAACTAGTTCTACAGGCCCAGACCCACCTCACACCAGATCACTCCAGTCCAGATGGCTGCGGGAAAGGTTATACCTTTGAAACACAGGAAGGAGGAAAATGAACGTTTCATCTTTTTCATCTCGTAATGCGTGTTTCATCAGAACCTGCTGACTGCTATAAATTCATGTCACACAAAGCATGTCAACTCTAAGAGATACATGTCTGTCTTTGTGAGTCCCAAATGGCACCCTATTCCGTATTTAGTGCACTGCTTTTGACCGGGGCCCATAGGCCTCTGGTGTAAGTGTACTATATAGGGAATAGGGTGCCATTTGAGACACACCCTCTGTGTCTGGGCAGGTGGCATACATTTTAATGGGAGGAGGGCACACCCAAAATACAATCTGACAACACACATATTCCGTATTAATTTGTGTGTCTGTATGTTATTACAAATATTTTAACTTACGTGCTTATGTATGATCATGCACAGTATGTATGACTCACCTTTTTTCCAACGGAGCAAACTCAACAAACTGGCCTGTTCTCCTTAAAGGCTCAACCCTGTAAGTAGTAAGAAACACCACTTTCCATTTGTTTTGTCCAAGGGTGGAGTCCTAGACTTCATGTGTAATTTAAACTTCCACAGGGACAATACATTGATGCCAATGAGAAATTCACGGTAAAGTTCGAGTGACCCTCACATGTATCTTAAACAAGGACTTATTCCAGAGTGGGGTGTGGGTAACTCCTGTCCTGGAAGGCCACACTATGTGCAGGTATAGTACAGCTCAGCACAGTTCAGCTTGTCTAAGCACAGCATAGTGTGGCTCGGCTCAGCACAGATTAGATCGTCTTAACACAGTTCGGGTCAACCCAACACTGTTCAACCCAGCACAGTTTAGTTTTGCCTGGTTTAGCACGTTTTGTCACAGTTTAGCTTTGCCCGGTTTAGCACGTTTTGTCACAGTTTAGCTTTGCCTGGTTTAGCACGTTTTGTCACAGTTTAGTTTTGCCTGGTTTAGCACGTTTTGTCACAGTTTAGCTTTGCCCGGGTTTAGCACGTTTTGTCACAGTTTAGCTTTGCCTGGTTTAGCACGTTTTGTCACAGTTTAGCTTTGCCTGGTTTAGCACGTTTTGTCACAGTTTAGTTTTGCCTGGTTTAGCACGTTTTGTCACAGTTTAGCTTTGCCCAGGTTTAGCACGTTTTGTCACAGTTTAGCTTTGCCTGGTTTAGCACGTTTTGTCACAGTTTAGTTTTGCCTGGTTTAGCACGTTTTGTCACAGTTCAGCTTTGCCCGGGTTTAGCACGTTTTGTCACAGTTTAGTTTTGCCTGGTTTAGCACGTTTTGTCACAGTTTAGCTTTGCCTGGTTTAGCACGTTTTGTCACAGTTTAGCTTTGCCTGGTTTAGCACGTTTTGTCACAGTTTAGCTTTGCCTGGTTTAGCACATTTTGTGAAAGTTCAGCTTGGCACAAAAACAGCCTGTTGTGGCCATGCAACAGCCATTTGATTTATGCAGCCCTGCTGACAAAGAAAGGGGAGGATGAGAGGAGAAGAGAAGCAGCTAATGTCCGCTAACCCCCAACAGCTGCCTTCCCTGACCGCTTTCCTGTCAGTTTAGCCCAAATGGACTTCAGGCAAATGGAGGGTTGAGTTGAGGAGACCACTTCAGAAGATACATATATTCGCTCTCATGTGTTCTATGTACACATATAAGGCCACATGGCATACGCACGCACACACAGGCAAATGCTTGCTTCCTGTGACATTTCAGACCTGCCAAGTGACAACCGTGGGGCTTTAAATTTCCCCACCACCCACACATGACCAAATAATGAGTAAGTGAATTTTTGAGCAGCACGGTATAACTCTGCTTCTCAGAGATACATGACATGTCGTAACGAAGACTACTGATTTTGCACTTGAAAGGCTGTCATTTGCTTGATCGGTTCACCCATTCTCCCCACCCAGTCGGACACAGATGCAGACAGACAGACTGGCTTGAATTTAGTTGCACTTGAAGCAGAGAAAGTAAACATGGGATACCTCACATCACGTCCAACTTCAGAGAGAGGACAAGGTTGAAAGCGAGAGAGAGAGAGGAAGGGATGTTAGATATGACATTAATGTGTTCCTTTATTTATGCTTTGGCAATGTAAGATAAGGTACTTTCACGCCAATACAGCTAATTGAATTGAATTGAGAGAGAGAGAGATAGTGAGGGCGAAAGAGATGGAGAGAGAGATATAGAGAAAGAGCGTTTGTTGGAGCTTATCTAAATGTTGACTTTGAGTGGCGTTTAGGAGCCAGACTAATGGGGAGAGTCCAAGTGGCCACTTTACCAGCCAATGACCCATGGCTTGGTTGTCCTCAGAGCCTTTCACATGAGGTGAGCCCCAACTGACTATCATTCTGTCGCTCTCTCTCACCACTAGGGTTGCACATTTCCAAGAACTTAAATTATTATATATATTTTTTTACATTGGAGTCATTCCACATCCCTTTTGATTTGCTCAGGTGATTTGGTCAAGTATGAAATGCTACATAGAAAAAATGTATCCTTGATTGCGACACGGGTTTGGAAACATTAGACAGAGAGTCGGGACAGTGACACGTTGGCCCTGCTGTGGTCAATTGTTCAAATGAGAACCCTATGGCTGAATGGCCTTGGGTTCTTGAGAGCTATGGTTAGGTTAGATTTAAATTATGAAGCCAATTTCAGTGACTTGGATGTAAATAGGAATAGCATTGAGACTGGTGCAAAAGATATGGTGGAAGGAAAAACTCTTGCCCATGTTTACACCAATCCAGTGCTTTTTAACTTTAGTCGTACATGTAAGAGGAATCAAGTTCATCTACCTAGATGTTTTTTTCTCTGTTAGCTAGTGACAGCTAGTAATAGTGATGCATAAGCTAGGCCTTTTTTTGAAACATCTCTGTCTCCTGTCCGCATTTAACACATTCAGTAGCATGAAATAAATAAATGTTTTGCCCAAAGTTTTAAAAAATAAATCAAAATGACAAAAACACAACATCCTTCGTGATGGTTTTAATTTTATTATAGTTTGTTTTGGAAACAACTGTGTGTTGCAACAATAAAATGATATGGTGTTGAATTCATAAGCCTAAAGATTATAATAACTTTCATAACAACTGATGATAGAATGGCATGGATGGAAGATTACCAAGGAAACTGCGAGCAAATAAAGTGTTTTCAACATTTTGCAATTCACACACCCTGTGGAATATGGACACTTCCAACTGAGGAGGCATCCTATGTTTCGGCCCGGTTTAGCCGGTGTGTGTGTGTGTGTGTGAGGCCTGAGGTCTGGCTCTCTGTTCAAATGGCACGGTGCTTTGCTGGGGAATGTGTAATTACGCAGCAAAATGCTTTGATCCAGGTTTTTCCATCAGGCCCAAATTGTCCTCATATTGTGCAGTCCTGTGGATCCTCGGGATTCTCAGAGGGATGGAGGCTCCTTTCATGTGCACCCCTCTGGAACTCAAAGTATCCCGCCCCTGAAAACTGAGCTCCCTCTCTTTCTCTTTCTCCACCGCTCTCTCTCTTTCTCTCCTGCGCACTGGCACGGACGAAGGAATGTGTGTGAGAAAAAGAGAGGAGAAAGTAAGTGTGTCTGAGAAAAAGAGGGACTGAGTTGGTGAATGGGTGTGTGTATGTGTGTGTGTGTGTGTGTGTGTGTGTGTGTGTGTGTGTGTGTGTGTGTGTGTGTGTGTGTGTGTGTGTGTGTGTGTGTGTGTGTGTGTGTGTGTGTGTGTGTGTGTGAGAGAGAGAGAGATGTGCATAGACAAAAACAAACAGACAGGGAGGTAAAATACAGTGTGCAGGACATCGCCTAACATGCCTGCATCAACACTGAAGTCAGCCAGCATGTTCCATCATTATCACTCCACAGAACAGGAAAGCACCCCTTGGATCGACATGCCCTTAATAACATAACACCCTTCTTCTGAGAACACTTCTCTTCTCCCCCTTTTTATCTGTTCAAACTTCACACAGTCTCTGGACTGAGGGAACAAATTGTTTGCCCTCTCGGTGTAATCTCCAAATGAGCAACAGATGCTCAGCTTATAAAATCACAAGACTCCCTTTATGATGTGCACTCTAAACTGTCGAGTCTACAGCAAATCTACAGTATGTCATGGATATTCACTTCTATTCTCAGAGACTTTGTTCACGTTTACGAAAGTACAGTAAAAAAAAACGTAGATGTAGACTGTATAGATAGGCATCTACACCACATATGCTTCTGGCTTATAAAATCACAGAGGTTCTCTGTGGGCACTGTACAGTAAGTCCATGTCATGGACATGAACTTCTAATAAAGAAGTCCATTAACTTCTATTCTCTGAGACTGAGAAATGTTCAATGTTGATGCCTAGAGATACGCATCTGTAGTAGGCATATGACGATCAAATACCTTTTACTGCAAATTGGCAAAGATTGTGTTTCCTTTCGAGTGGCCCCTGCCAGGGCTTGAAAACCAATCAAGGGTGTGACATGCTTTATGGGAAAGATGTGCTTTTTGGCTTATTCTATGTGGTCTGAGGCCAAAGGGGGAAAGAGTAACAATACTGTAATTGTATTGGTATTGTTGAGTTGGAGCTAGTTCATATAGGATTGGACACTATGTTAAAAAAGTGTTCATGTATTTAGCGTTAGTTACTTTGTTGAGGTGGTGTTTAGAAACCTATTAGCATTGGTTGCAGTAATAGAACTAGTTACTCTGAGATGCCACAAAATGGACGTTTGTCCTCTGTTTTCCCCGTATGAGCCCTAATACAATGCCGCTTGTGCGTTTCTCGAGAGCAGTTGGAGTAGCTAGACACATGCTATGCTCTTTCTCCACCCCTTCATGCTTGCAAGGCTAGCCAGCCCCCACTCCACACCCTCCCCAACACACCCACCCTACAACATCTCACCCAGCTCAGTCCAGACATATAGGAAACCTCAGGAGACCACAGTGTGCAGAGAGGGTTTTAACCCCCCCCCCCCCCCCCCCGCCCACAGACCACACCGCACCACTGTAGTCACCACTCTGGGGTTGACATGCATCTAATGCTCTGGTAGAACTGGTTCCCATTTAGATTGCCAGGTTGAGTGAGAAGAAAGCCCTCCCTCGATCCCTCCCTGCTAATGGAATCAGAAGGGTTGCCATGGCGTGCCTAGAGTGGGAGCTGTGGTCCTGTATTGAATCAGCGGTGTGGTTTCAAGCCGCAAATCTGGCAACCCTGTGATTGTTATGAGTCTATTACCCTCTCGACAGGGTTTTGTTGCCATGTTTGTGACGGACTCAATCAAATCGAATCTGTATTGCCGCATTTAGTCTGTAACTATTTTTCCATCGTGGAATAGAATCACAGAGGGGTTGTGGGTACTGTGAGATGGAAATACATGGACCCCCCACACAGGTATATGCTTCTAGTTATCATAATAGGACGTGTGTGCATGGACAACAGTTTATAAACGAAGTCACTGAGTACACAAACAATAAAATATCATCTTTATTGATCCATAAAAACAGAGACAAAATCTGGTGCGCACTTTATAAATCATGATGTTTTGATCAACTGTGAATGAACTTGAAATTGTTTTAGCACAAATGTCTCCCTTAATATGTTGTGAATAACGGTGTGTAAATGTCAATGTTGTCTGATAAACCGTTTGTGAGCATGTCTGTGATATGGGGGCGCTCCCTCAATCAGTGGGGACAGAGAGGTTTGATGCTTCTGACAACCACCTTTTCGAGCTTTCCTGAAAAAACTGCTTTCACATTCATCCATTTCGGGAGGTTTGATCTTGTCCAATCATAAACACGTTGAGTACCAACTCAAAGTATGCAAGTTGACTGACGTCTGGAAGGAGTTTTGTGGAGTGAGAAGGCAAGCAAGCTTTCATCTACACTGTTTGACCATGTACATTTGAAGAAACGCTAAAACGCTTATATCACTACACAGATCAGATTCTTGGGAACATTTTGCTATGCTTCTGTCAACATTTCAGGCTGAATTGTTGAAGCAATCATAGATTTACCCGAGTAGGGGGCTAAAAGGCTGTTTAGCTAGCTAGCCACCGTTCGCTAACGGGAGAGAGTGGGGCTTTCTGCTTGGCTACGGAGGAGATGTTCTCTCAATGCGTTCTCGATTTGGTGAAACTAAAATAAACTTTAATGCATTTAAACCTCAGGATCTTAGGAATAATTTGATATGTAGCAATTGAGACTGCATTTAGAATTGCGGATGCGACCAGAGATTAACCATGGAGGTGACAAGCTGTTTTAGCAAGTCTGCTAGCTAGCTAGCTAGGTAGGTAGTTGAGGGGGAGAGAGAAACATTGCTTGACGCCTGTGTCTCTCGCTTACACCCTGTTTTCGTTTGTTTGATATTAATTGGCTTGTATTCTTCCCATGTTTAACAGATATCTTGCTCATCTGAATGGCCTCTTCTACCCTTCTGACCAATTATTCTGTATAATGTTAGTATACACAACACACACACACTGACAGTAGTCTAAGTCTATGTGGGGCGGTGTAAAAGGTTAGACAGATGTGTTAATGTGTTAGCCCATGATCATTATGCTCAGAGCATAAACTCTCAACACACAGTCTACATTTGAACCATCAAATGTCATCTCTCTCGCTCGCTCTCTCTCTCTCTCTCTCTCTCTCTCTCTCTCTCGCTCTCTCTCTCTCTCACTTTATTGGTTGTTGTGGGACATTACAGATGCTCATGTTTGGTTATATTCTCCCAATGTTTAACAGATATCTTGCTTGTCCAGGTGGCCTCTTCTACCCCTCTTCTGACCAATTAGTCTGTATGTGATGTAAGTGCACACAAACAGTTTATTGGTTGTGGGAAAAGTACAGATGCTCATTCTGTTTTTGTTTGATATTAATAGGCCTGCATTCTTTGCATGTTCCTAATGAATGTTGGAACTTAAGACATGCGCCTACTGTAATGACATCAACCTATAAGGAATGTTTTCTTTTTGTTGCTAATAAATGTGCATAAGACCCAACAAATAATCTGTTTGGAAAGTGGTTTGATGTACACGCAGTTTGAAGCAGTTTGTAATGTCATTTGATGTCTCTAGCTCAAAAAAACGACTTAAAATAATTTGTAAATGACTGTCAATGATTTATTGCGTACAACATGAATGTTGTGCAGAAAATGTATGGCTAATTTGCATATGTAAAGTATCAGTCAAACGTTTGGACACCTACTCATTCAAGGGTTTTCTATTATTTTTTACTATTTTCTACATTGTAGAATAATAGTGGAGACATCAAAACTATGAAATAACACATATGGAATCATGGAGTAACCAAAATATTTTTAAACAAATCAAAATATAGTTTAAATTTGAGATTCTTCAACAACCACCCTTTGCCTTGATGACAGCTTTGCACACCTTTAGCAACCAGCAACCAGCTTCATGAGGTAGTCACTTGGAATGCATTTCAATTAACAAGTGCTTCTTGTGGAATTTCTTTCCTTCTTAATGCATTTGAGCAAATCAGTTGTGTTGTGACAAGGTAGGGGTGGTATACAGAAGATAGCCCTATTTAGTAAAAGACCAAGTCCATATTATGGCAAGACCACTTCAAATAAGCAAAGAGAAACGACAGTCCATCATTACTTTAAGACATTATGTCAGTCAATGTGGACAATTTGAACGTTTCTTCAATCGCAAAAATCATCAAGCACTATGATGAAACTGACTCTCATGAGGACTGCCACAGGAAAGGAAGACCCAGAGTTACCTCTGCTGCAGAGGATGCATTCATTAGAGTTGATTGCACCTCAGATTGCAGCCCAAATAAATGCTTCAGGGAGGTCAAGTAAGAAACACATCTCAACATCAACTGTTCAGAGAAAACTGCGGGAATCAAGCCTTCATGGTCGAATTGTTGCAAAGAAACCACTACTAAAAGATACCAATACGAATAAGTGACTTGCTTGGGCCAAGAAACAAGAGCAATGGACATTAGACTGGTAGAAATCTGTCCTTTGGTCTGATGATTCCAAATTTGAGATTTTTGTATCCAACCACCGTGTCTTTGTGAGACGCAGAGT
The DNA here is from genome assembly GCF_013265735.2 of Oncorhynchus mykiss. Taxonomy (NCBI): domain Eukaryota; kingdom Metazoa; phylum Chordata; class Actinopteri; order Salmoniformes; family Salmonidae; genus Oncorhynchus; species Oncorhynchus mykiss. Next base: position 33,184,892 of record NC_048581.1, read on the forward strand.
AGGTGAACGGATGATCTCCACATGTGTAGTTCCCACTGTGAAGCATGGAGGAGGAGGTTTTATGATGTGGAGGTGCTTTGCTGGTGACACTGTCAGTGATTTATTAGAATTCAAGGCACACTTAACCAGCATGGCTACCACAGCATTCTGCAGTGAAACGCCATCCCATCTGGTTTGTGCTTAGTGGGACTATCATTTGTTTTTCAACAGGACAATGACCCGACCTGTGTCATATTGTTGCCATTTTTGGAAAAGGCTTTGCCATTTACATGTGCATTATCTCCCGCGACCTTTTGACCCAGAATCCGGACACACATGGTTATATCTCAGCAATGGTAAGGTCTATAGACATGAAACAACGTGCACTGTGCTAATGGGAGTATGTTGTATCATCAGCTCTAAAAGCAATGTTTATTTTACCCCCCAACACCTTAACAGCCATTTTTTGTGTCACAGTACATACTGCACAAACATACTGTAGCTATGGTTGGTTTGACATCAGTACTTTTACCTTTTAGTTTGTATTGTTCCTAATCTCTCTTTTCTAGAAGTCCAGCAACATTCTGTGTAGGCTACTAAAAGTCAAAAGTTGAAAAACATGGACACAACTTTTTCTTGGCTCCTGTATGCTCTTTCTCTCTTTGTTTCTCTCTTTCTCCCTTTTGAGACAGCAGCAGTCATAACTGCTTTTCATTGACATCATCAATTCTCATCGACCTGTGCTTAAAACTCCCATCTTTAGTAACCCACCCAGGAATTGTTGTGTGTTCTTTATGTTTGTATGTGTGTCTGTGTGCACATGCATGTCTGTGTGCGTGTGTCGGTGCTTGTGTGCATGTACGGTATGTATGTGTGTTCTGTATACGCTGGCATGGACCCGAGGCAGAGACATTTCCATTGTTTTTGAAACAGGCCAGTACGGAGCATTTGCTTTCATTAACTATCAAAGGGCCCTCTGCGGCTGCAGTGGGACTCCCCGCCTTTTCTCTTTTTCTTGGAGAACGCTCTGAGCCCTTCTATCTCAACGGTATGCAACATGGCTCCCTGTCCAACATCCAAGTCCTGTGTGTGAGTGTGTGTGTGTGTGTGTGCAGCATGGCTCTCCATCCAACATCCAAGCCCTGTGTGTGTGTGTGTGTGTGTGTGTGTGTGTGTGTGTGTGTGTGTGTGTGTGTGTGTGTGTGTGTGTGTGTGTGTGTGTGTGTGTGTGTGTGTGTGTGTGTGTGTGTGTGTGTGTGTGTGTGTGTGTGTGTGTGTGTGTGCGCACGTGTGTGTGCGTGTGTGTATGTGTTCTCGTGCATGGCAGTATGTGTGTGGTAGAGTGTGTGCATGTGTGACAGTGTGTGTGTGGCAGTGTAGTACGTGGCTCCCCATCAAAGCCGTGTGTGTGTCTGAGTACTGATGCCATAGGCTGGGCTAGAACAGGGATTAATAAGAGCTCTGTTTTTCCTTTCCGTCGTTGTCTCTTCTCAAGGCTGACGCCACATCCAACATCCAAAACATTTCAAAGAACACAGTTTCAGTGGGTGTCATATTTCCTGTTTTGTTTTAACACATAAACGATGGAATTCAAATTTACTGAGCGAGGCGTGTACATTTCTGATGGATTTTCGTTATGTTTTGGCTAATTGTGATATTCCATAATATGCTATTTATATTGGTATCTATTCATAGAATTTACAGTTACAGGTTTTTCCAACTGCTTACACAAGTTTTCAAAACTGTCTCCTTTTTTTCAAAACTCTACACACAATTCCCAAAACTGCACACACAAAATGCAAAACGCCTCACATCTCCTTCAAAATGTAACACTACATTCAAAATGCCATAAACACATGTCAGAATGAAGCGTTTGCATCAAATGGCAAACACTGCTTTCATAATAGTACATTTTTGGATATACCATGTAAACACGGTTGTTCTAAATCTGAAGCTCAATGGTCTTTCATAGGCCTATATCTACATTTCAATACAATGTTTTACAGTGAAAGTAATCTGCTGAGAGGGGTTACAAGTACACTGTAAACACCAATGCAATGTAGAAACAGAAAATATTTATTAGGCCAAACATTATTGTGGAATACTGCAGCATACAACAAAACCATAAACATATGTAAACCAAAAGTATATTCTTTAGAATACAGTAAAGAACACAATTGTGTGTGTGGGGTCCCGGGGGGGCAGTCCAGTAATTGGTATGGGGGGGGGGGGGGGGGGGGGGGGGGGGGGGGGGGGCAGTCACCAGTGCTAAGCTACGCTTCATCTCTTCTTCGGCCTGGGTTTGGCCACAATACTTCGTCCACATCACAAGATACGTTTTCTCTTGCCAAACATCGAGGGAAGTATCTCCGAGCATGGCGCATCCAACCTTGGACAGAGGCAACCTCTCTGTCCCCACATGTGTCCTCCATTGCCCGGAGAAGCGGCATGCGGGCATAGGGCTGGCGATCATACACTTTCCAGCGCCAGGCTGAGAATAATTCCTCTGTGGGATGGGATATGGGGGTAGGTACAAAACTACAAATTGTGGATGGATGGCAAACCAGTTTTGCCCGGTGAAAACTAACGTTGTCCCATAAAACCACAAATCTAGCAGGCTCCTGATCTGGATCAGGGACAAGCATTGTGTAAATTGCATCCAGAAAAGTGAGCATATGGCCGGTGTTGTACGGACCCAGTGTGGCATTGTGATGGAGGACCCCGTTTTGAGTGATGGCAGCACACATAGTTATATTACCCCCACGCTGTCCAGGGACATTGGTAATTGCCCTCTGTCCTATTACATTTCTTCCGCAGCACTTGGTTTTGGTGAGGTTGAAGCCAACCTCATCCACATAAATAAATTCATGGTGAATTACATGGGCATCCAGCTCAAATACTCTCTGTAACAGACAAAAGGATATACAGATGAGTAAATATGGTATGTCTGAAGTACTGGAAGTAGTGTTGCATACCTACCTCTACAAAGACATGTCGCATATTCTTGATTCTGTCAGAGTTTCTCTTAAATGGCACCTTGTAAAATTGTTTCATCGTCACTCGGTGCCGTTGGAGGATGCGTTGTATGGTCGACAGGCTTACAGCATTGATGTTGTTGCAGTTTTTCCCAATTGCTAAAACACAATTTTGCAAACTAGGCTGGTTTTATCAAAATACTTAAAACAATTCACAAAACCACACACCCAAACTGCAAAATTCCTCATATATCCTGCAAAATGAAGCACTGCAACCAAAACTACATATAGAATTATCAAAATCAAACATTTGCACGAAATGGCACACACTTCATTCATATTACCAGATTTGTCTAACCAGCTACACACTGTTGGGCATAATGAAAAGCACTCTCATCTTTAGTATGCTTTGCCATAATACTAAAATAGTTCAACTGTAGAAAATCTTCAGATGCACAGAAACATTTGCAGATACACACACATGCTGTTGAAACAGTTTATTTTATTGTATTTTTCACCAAACAAGTCTGTGCAACATATGCACAGCAGATATATTTACATTGGACTGAACAAAAATATGCTCACAAAAAAAACAGTAAACTGAAAAAGAAAATTGCAGAAAAAATGTGCAGAAAAAATATATAGAAAAAAAGAGGCAAGAAAAATAATTAGGCAGCATCTTGCTGCACAGCTGGGTCTGGCCACAACGCCTCGTCCACATCACAGCTGGGTCTGGCCACAACACCTCGTCTACATCACAGCTGGGTCTGGCCACAACGCCTCGTCCACATCACAGCTGGGTCTGGCCACAACGCCTCGTCCACATCACAGCTGGGTCTGGCCACAACGCCTCGTCCACATCACAGCTGGGTCTGGCCACAACGCCTCGTCCACATCACAGCTGGGTCTGGCCACAACGCCTCGTCCACATCACAGCTGGGTCTGGCCACAACGCCTCGTCCACATCACAGCTGGGTCTGGCCACAACGCCTCGTCCACATCACAGCTGGGTCTGGCCACAACGCCTCGTCCACATCACAGCTGGGTCTGGCCACAACGCCTCGGCCACATCACAGCTGGGTCTGGCCACAACGCCTCGTCCACATCACAGCTGGGTCTGGCCACAACGCCTCGTCCACATCACAGCTGGGTCTGGCCACAACGCCTCGTCCACATCACAGCTGGGTCTGGCCACAACGCCTCGTCCACATCACAGCTGGGTCTGGCCACAACGCCTCATCCACATCACAGCTGGGTCTGGCCATAACGCCTCGTCCACATCACAGCTGGGTCTGGCCACAACGCCTCGTCCACATCACAGCTGGGTCTGGCCACAACGCCTCGTCCACATCACAGCTGGGTCTGGCCACAACGCCTCGTCCACATCACAGCTGGGTCTGGCCATAACGCCTCGTCCACATCACAGCTGGGTCTGGCCACAACGCCTCGTCCACATCACAGCTGGGTCTGGCCACAACGCCTCATCCACATCACAGCTGGGTCTGGCCACAACGCCTCATCCACATCACAGCTGGGTCTGGCCACAACGCCTCGTCCACATCACAGCTGGGTCTGGCCACAACGCCTCGTCCACATCACAGCTGGGTCTGGCCACAACGCCTCGTCCACATCACAGCTGGGTCTGGCCACAACGCCTCGTCCACATCACAGCTGGGTCTGGCCACAACGCCTCGTCCACATCACAGCTGGGTCTGGCCACAACGCCTCGTCCACATCACAGCTGGGTCTGGCCACAACGCCTCGTCCACATCACAGCTGGGTCTGGCCACAACGCCTCGTCCACATCACAGGCAATATCTTCCCTTGCCAGACATCGAGGGAAGAAGTGCCTTGAGTGCCTTTCCATCCCTGAATCGCACCCACATCAATCTCATCACATGCCTCTTCCATAGCCTGCACAAGAGGCATGAGCACAAAGGGCTGCCGGTCGTATACCTTCCATCGCCATGCCGAAAATAACTTTTCTATGGGGTTCAGAAATGGTGAGTATGGTGGGAGGTATTGCACGAGAAATGGTGGGTGGTCAGCAAACCAGTTTTGGACTGGGGCTGCACGATGAAAGCTCACGTTGTCCCATACTACAACGTACCGGGTTCTTTGATGATCTGCATCATTCATACGCTCTGGTGGTATGAGAATGTTGTGGAGTCTGTCCAGAAATGTGAGAATATGGGCTGTGTTGTATGGTCCAAGGTTGGCATGACGGTGGAGGACACCATGCGTATTGGAGATGGCAGCGCACATTGTGATGTTCCCACCACGTTGGCCAGGAACATCTATAATGGCTCTGTGGCCAATGACGTTTCTCCCCCTTCTTCTGGTCTTTGCTAGGTTGAACCCAGCCTCATCTATAAAGATGAACTCATGTGGGATTGCATGAGCATCCATTTCCAGTACTCCCTGAAAACAAATAACAAAAGTAGTCAATATGGTGTTGCATTGCATTGTTGGCCAAACCATATTCATAATTGCAGTCTCTTGTACATCTGTAAACAAGTGTCCTCCTCCTCCTCCATGATGTCTTTGCCTTTCCACTCTGTACAGAATTCAAACACAGTATGTGTTCAGCGTAGGAACTGTAAACAATGTACAAAACATTTTTACAAAAAAATGTAGTACAGCATGATAACCAACCCCATTCATTCAATGCAGTGCAGTAAATGGATGGCTTAGAGTTACAAATGTTTATGCAGTCATACGTATTTTACAGTACATTACTGTAATGCTAAAATAGTCATTAGATAGTTGCATACCTGTTCTCATTTCTGAAGGTTTGAATTATGGACGCCACTGTAAATCGACTCAAGTTGGGCTGGACTCTCAGTCCAGCCTCTCCCATGGTCAAACCATGGTTGATCACATGATCAACAAGTATTGCCCTAATCTCATTAGAGATGGCTCTCCTTCCTTCCCTTCTTTGCCCTCGTTTTCTTCTTCCTCTTCCTCTTCCTCTCCCTCCTACTCCTCTTGCTCTCTGTCCATTGTTGGCATCCATTGTTCAAAACAGGTAATCTGACCTTTGAACTATTTATAGGCCCATACTACAGTAAAGCAGTGATTGGTTAGTGATCAGTTAAGCTATTAGTGTTTGCACATGTGAGGAGTGTGTGTGTGACCTGGTGAATAAGTGTAGCATTTTGATTGGTTGTGTTTGGAAAAGTAAAGCAAGTCACTTCCTGTTAGATTTTTGTGTTTTAGGTAGAGAATTGTGTGTAGTGTTTTGGGGGGGTATGGGGGGTATGGGGGGGGGGGGGGGGGGGGGGGGGGGCAGTCACCAGTGCTAAGCTACGCTTCATCTCTTCTTCGGCCTGGGTTTGGCCACAATACTTCGTCCACATCACAAGATACGTTTTCTCTTGCCAAACATCGAGGGAAGTATCTCCGAGCATGGCGCATCCAACCTTGGACAGAGGCAACCTCTCTGTCCCCACATGTGTCCTCCATTGCCCGGAGAAGCGGCATGCGGGCATAGGGCTGGCGATCATACACTTTCCAGCGCCAGGCTGAGAATAATTCCTCTGTGGGATGGGATATGGGGGTAGGTACAAAACTACAAATTGTGGATGGATGGCAAACCAGTTTTGCCCGGTGAAAACTAACGTTGTCCCATAAAACCACAAATCTAGCAGGCTCCTGATCTGGATCAGGGACAAGCATTGTGTAAATTGCATCCAGAAAAGTGAGCATATGGCCGGTGTTGTACGGACCCAGTGTGGCATTGTGATGGAGGACCCCGTTTTGAGTGATGGCAGCACACATAGTTATATTACCCCCACGCTGTCCAGGGACATTGGTAATTGCCCTCTGTCCTATTACATTTCTTCCGCAGCACTTGGTTTTGGTGAGGTTGAAGCCAACCTCATCCACATAAATAAATTCATGGTGAATTACATGGGCATCCAGCTCAAATACTCTCTGTAACAGACAAAAGGATATACAGATGAGTAAATATGGTATGTCTGAAGTACTGGAAGTAGTGTTGCATACCTACCTCTACAAAGACATGTCGCATATTCTTGATTCTGTCAGAGTTTCTCTTAAATGGCACCTTGTAAAATTGTTTCATCGTCACTCGGTGCCGTTGGAGGATGCGTTGTATGGTCGACAGGCTTACAGCATTGATGTTGTTGCAGTTTTTCCCAATTGCTAAAACACAATTTTGCAAACTAGGCTGGTTTTATCAAAATACTTAAAACAATTCACAAAACCACACACCCAAACTGCAAAATTCCTCATATATCCTGCAAAATGAAGCACTGCAACCAAAACTACATATAGAATTATCAAAATCAAACATTTGCACGAAATGGCACACACTTCATTCATATTACCAGATTTGTCTAACCAGCTACACACTGTTGGGCATAATGAAAAGCACTCTCATCTTTAGTATGCTTTGCCATAATACTAAAATAGTTCAACTGTAGAAAATCTTCAGATGCACAGAAACATTTGCAGATACACACACATGCTGTTGAAACAGTTTATTTTATTGTATTTTTCACCAAACAAGTCTGTGCAACATATGCACAGCAGATATATTTACATTGGACTGAACAAAAATATGCTCACAAAAAAAACAGTAAACTGAAAAAGAAAATTGCAGAAAAAATGTGCAGAAAAAATATATAGAAAAAAAGAGGCAAGAAAAATAATTAGGCAGCATCTTGCTGCACAGCTGGGTCTGGCCACAACGCCTCGTCCACATCACAGCTGGGTCTGGCCACAACACCTCGTCTACATCACAGCTGGGTCTGGCCACAACGCCTCGTCCACATCACAGCTGGGTCTGGCCACAACGCCTCGTCCACATCACAGCTGGGTCTGGCCACAACGCCTCGTCCACATCACAGCTGGGTCTGGCCACAACGCCTCGTCCACATCACAGCTGGGTCTGGCCACAACGCCTCGTCCACATCACAGCTGGGTCTGGCCACAACGCCTCGTCCACATCACAGCTGGGTCTGGCCACAACGCCTCGTCCACATCACAGCTGGGTCTGGCCACAACGCCTCGTCCACATCACAGCTGGGTCTGGCCACAACGCCTCGGCCACATCACAGCTGGGTCTGGCCACAACGCCTCGTCCACATCACAGCTGGGTCTGGCCACAACGCCTCGTCCACATCACAGCTGGGTCTGGCCACAACGCCTCGTCCACATCACAGCTGGGTCTGGCCACAACGCCTCGTCCACATCACAGCTGGGTCTGGCCACAACGCCTCATCCACATCACAGCTGGGTCTGGCCATAACGCCTCGTCCACATCACAGCTGGGTCTGGCCACAACGCCTCGTCCACATCACAGCTGGGTCTGGCCACAACGCCTCGTCCACATCACAGCTGGGTCTGGCCACAACGCCTCGTCCACATCACAGCTGGGTCTGGCCATAACGCCTCGTCCACATCACAGCTGGGTCTGGCCACAACGCCTCGTCCACATCACAGCTGGGTCTGGCCACAACGCCTCATCCACATCACAGCTGGGTCTGGCCACAACGCCTCATCCACATCACAGCTGGGTCTGGCCACAACGCCTCGTCCACATCACAGCTGGGTCTGGCCACAACGCCTCGTCCACATCACAGCTGGGTCTGGCCACAACGCCTCGTCCACATCACAGCTGGGTCTGGCCACAACGCCTCGTCCACATCACAGCTGGGTCTGGCCACAACGCCTCGTCCACATCACAGCTGGGTCTGGCCACAACGCCTCGTCCACATCACAGCTGGGTCTGGCCACAACGCCTCGTCCACATCACAGCTGGGTCTGGCCACAACGCCTCGTCCACATCACAGGCAATATCTTCCCTTGCCAGACATCGAGGGAAGAAGTGCCTTGAGTGCCTTTCCATCCCTGAATCGCACCCACATCAATCTCATCACATGCCTCTTCCATAGCCTGCACAAGAGGCATGAGCACAAAGGGCTGCCGGTCGTATACCTTCCATCGCCATGCCGAAAATAACTTTTCTATGGGGTTCAGAAATGGTGAGTATGGTGGGAGGTATTGCACGAGAAATGGTGGGTGGTCAGCAAACCAGTTTTGGACTGGGGCTGCACGATGAAAGCTCACGTTGTCCCATACTACAACGTACCGGGTTCTTTGATGATCTGCATCATTCATACGCTCTGGTGGTATGAGAATGTTGTGGAGTCTGTCCAGAAATGTGAGAATATGGGCTGTGTTGTATGGTCCAAGGTTGGCATGACGGTGGAGGACACCATGCGTATTGGAGATGGCAGCGCACATTGTGATGTTCCCACCACGTTGGCCAGGAACATCTATAATGGCTCTGTGGCCAATGACGTTTCTCCCCCTTCTTCTGGTCTTTGCTAGGTTGAACCCAGCCTCATCTATAAAGATGAACTCATGTGGGATTGCATGAGCATCCATTTCCAGTACTCCCTGAAAACAAATAACAAAAGTAGTCAATATGGTGTTGCATTGCATTGTTGGCCAAACCATATTCATAATTGCAGTCTCTTGTACATCTGTAAACAAGTGTCCTCCTCCTCCTCCATGATGTCTTTGCCTTTCCACTCTGTACAGAATTCAAACACAGTATGTGTTCAGCGTAGGAACTGTAAACAATGTACAAAACATTTTTACAAAAAAATGTAGTACAGCATGATAACCAACCCCATTCATTCAATGCAGTGCAGTAAATGGATGGCTTAGAGTTACAAATGTTTATGCAGTCATACGTATTTTACAGTACATTACTGTAATGCTAAAATAGTCATTAGATAGTTGCATACCTGTTCTCATTTCTGAAGGTTTGAATTATGGACGCCACTGTAAATCGACTCAAGTTGGGCTGGACTCTCAGTCCAGCCTCTCCCATGGTCAAACCATGGTTGATCACATGATCAACAAGTATTGCCCTAATCTCATTAGAGATGGCTCTCCTTCCTTCCCTTCTTTGCCCTCGTTTTCTTCTTCCTCTTCCTCTTCCTCTCCCTCCTACTCCTCTTGCTCTCTGTCCATTGTTGGCATCCATTGTTCAAAACAGGTAATCTGACCTTTGAACTATTTATAGGCCCATACTACAGTAAAGCAGTGATTGGTTAGTGATCAGTTAAGCTATTAGTGTTTGCACATGTGAGGAGTGTGTGTGTGACCTGGTGAATAAGTGTAGCATTTTGATTGGTTGTGTTTGGAAAAGTAAAGCAAGTCACTTCCTGTTAGATTTTTGTGTTTTAGGTAGAGAATTGTGTGTAGTGTTTTGAAAAAAGTGTTTTATGCAATTGACAACTGAGTCAAAGGCTGAGAAATAGCTTATGGTTTTGGATATTTGGTGTGTAGTTTTGCACTTTGAGTGAGAGGTTTCAAAAATCGTGTGACATGAAAAGATGTGTGTAAGCAGTTGGAAAAAAATGTAAATGCCAAAATAAGGGAAACACCAACATAAAGTGTCTTGATAGTGCGTTGGGCCACCTCGAGCCGACCAGAAAAGCTTCAATGCGCCTTGACATGGATTCTACAAGTGTCTGGAACTCTATTGGGGGGGATGTGACACCATTCTTCCACGAGAAATTCCATCATTTGGAGTTTTGTTGATGGTGATGGAAAACATTGTCTTAGGCGCTGCTCCAGAATCTCCCATAAGTGTTCAACTGGGTTGAGATCTGGTGACTGAGACGCACGCATGCGCACACACACACACGCACACGTTTTGTATTGTTTTTTTAATTTTTTTTATTTTACCTTTATTTAACCAGGCAAGTCAGTTAAGAACAAATTCTTATTTTCAATGACGGCCTGGGAACAGTGGGTTAACTGCCTGTTCAGGGGCAGAACGACAGATTTGTACCTTGTCAGCTCGGGGGTTTGAACTCGCAACCTTCCGGTTACTAGTCCAACGCTCTAACCACTAGGCTACCCTGCCGCCCCTGCCGCTCCTTGTGGGGACCAAATAATTGATTCCCATCCAAAATCCCATTTTCCCTAACCCCTAAATCTAATCCTAACCATAACCCTAACCTTAACCCTAAGCCTTAACCCCAAACCCCTAACCCTAAAACTATACCTAACCCTAACTCCTAACCCTAAACCTAAAATAGCATTTGTCCTCGTTGGGACGGGCAAAATGTCCTCACTATCCTTGTGAGGACTTCTGGTACCCACAAGGATCGTTTACCAAAAACGCACACACCCCTATTTCACAGACCCATATTTCAAAGTCACTGAGATCTCTTCTTCAAGCCATGGTAGCCAAAATAATGGGTAACTAGGCATTTTTTCACATTTTAATTGTTTCATTAACTCGGAGACTACACCTGTGTGAAAAGACTTGTATCCCTCATTTACTCAAGTGTTTCCTTTATTTTGGCAGTTACCTGTATATCACAATGATAATAGTCTTCATGCATTTATGCTGTGTACTCAAGTGTTGTTACACCATATGACAAAATGTCACACAATGACAGAGCTTGATTACTGAGCGGTGGCTCAATGACATACTGTACCATCCTGTCTTAAAAACTTCAACCAAACCCCCCCAATAAACACGGTCTTGGAAAAGTGGTCCATTTTGAAGGGTTCCACACCCCTGAAAACCCTCCAACAAAAACCGCCTGGCCATATTAGAACTTCCAAAACATGAGTCACAGCACAGTATTCTACATGGAATACAACGGCATGATCTATGCATTATGTCATGTATATGAAGTCTTTACGTTCTGTCTATAGACGGTTTGTTCTATGGATTAAAAGGCTTCGCCGAGTTCTACTTCATCCAACGATCCAACTCCTCGTGTGGCTTGACACGGTTTATTTCTAGCCCGCTTACTGATTAGTTCTCTAATTGGTGATTTTACGACTCCACATCTTGATTCAATTTGGTGTTTGCGACACCGCAGAGAAGACAGGAGGGGATATTTTGGGCGGACATCCTCTGACATCCCCTTTTCCAGCCTATTTCAAACACTAATCGAAGGAGATTGCTCGATGCTTTGTACCAAACACTCCCTCAGGAAGAAAAAAAACGTATTACAAGCTAAAGAGGTTGGGACAGTAGCCAGGAGGGAGAAGGGGGTCTGGCGGGATGCCCGATAAAACCATACAGTCTTTCTCCCATCCTTCTCCCATCCACAGACCCCCTTCTTGCACTCTGAATTTATATGGTCCCTTAAGAGGGACAATAACAAACCGCGGTGACAGCGTGTTGGGACGGAGCCCGGGATCATACTGTTGGAACAGGATCATAATATTGGAACGCAGTTCCCCAAGAGGGGAGAATAGAGGCATTGTCTGTTTGGATCCCGACTGACTATCAATGATGCATAAGGATGGATGGGTGATTACACAGGCACATATATACACACACACACACACACACACACACACACACACACACACACACACACACACACACACACACACACACACACACACACACACACACACACACACACACACACACACACACACACACACACACACACACACACACCACCCCCAAAGAAACCTTTGCAGTGGTTTTAGTAAAAGTAGTTGATGCAAACTAGCCACTTAAGAAATGCACTCATTAAAAATAACCTCTGTGATCTCCATCTTGCTAGCAATTTTTTTGTGTGTTTTATTCAAGCGGGGAAGCTAGTCACGTCAGCAGAGACGTAGTTTGTCTATGCCAAACTGACATTATATTACGTACAGGGGCTGTTAAGCTGGAGCATTTGAAAATTGTGGGAGGCAAGCCGGGTGTCTACAGCGACTACATCTGTAGCCTTTAGGCATTTATAAAGGCTGTGAAAATGATCCGAGAGCTGTTATGAATGCTTATCATAACTTGAATAATACACTATGGGGTGATAATTGACAAAGACTATAAAAGTCTTTCATCATTATTTTCTAAGGTGTGACCAGTTATAACTGCTAATATCATCCATAATGTCTCGTTATTATAGTCTAAAGCCCTCAAACTCAACTCTGGACCGCTCATTCAGCCGACAGAAACTTTCAACCGGTTTTCCCCATTAAGCAGCGGGTCGGAGTCAGAGGCCAAGTCTTCTCTGGTCTCTACTCCTCCCGTTACGGGGTCTGAGACGCCGAAGCTTCCCACCATTAGCTCTGACAAATTGAAAACTCTAGTCATTGGCGACTCCATTACCTGCAGTATTAGACTTAAAACGAATCATTCAGCGATCATACACTGTTTACCGGGGGGCAGGGCTACCGACGTTAAGGCTAATCTGAAGATGGTGCTGGCTAAAGCTAAAACTGGCGAGTGTAGAGAGTATAGAGATATTGTTATCCACGTCGGCACCAACGATGTTAGGATGAAACAGTCAGAGATCACCAAGCGCAACATAGCTTCTGCGTGTAAATCAGCTAGAAAGATGTGTCGGCATCGAGTAATTGTCTCTGGCCCCCTCCCAGTTAGGGGGAGTGATGAGCTCTACAGCAGAGTCTCACAACTCAATCGCTGGTTGAAAACTGTTTTCTGCCCCTCCCAAAAGATAGAATTTGTAGATAATTGGCCCTCTTTCTGGGACTCACCCACAAACAGGACCAAGCCTGACCTGCTGAGGAGTGACGGACTCCATCCTAGCTGGAGGGGTGCTCTCATTTTATCTACCAACATAGACAGGGCTCTAACTCCTCTAGCTCCACAATGAAATAGGGTGCAGGCCAGGCAGCAGGCTGTTAGCCAGCCTGCCAGCATAGTGGAGTCTGCCACTAGCACAGTCAGTGTAGTCAGCTCAGCTATCACCATTGAGACCGTGTCTGTGCCTCGACCTGGGTTGGGCAAAACTAAACATGGCGGTGTTCGCCTTAGCAATCTCACTAGGATAAAGACCACCTCCATTCCTGTCATTATTGAAAGAGATCATGATACCTCACATCTCAAAATAGGGCTACTTAATGTTAGATCCCTTACTTCAAAGGCAATTATAGTCAATGAACTAATCACTGATCATAATCTTGATGTGATTGGCCTGACTGAAACATGGCTTATGCCTGATGAATGTACTGTGTTAGTTTCAACTGTTCTGCCTTATTATTATTCGACCATGCTGGTCATTTATGAACATTTGAACATCTTGGCCATGTTCTGTTATAATCTCCACCCGGCACAGCCAGAAGAGGACTGGCCATCCCACATATGCTCTCTCTAATTCTCTCTTTCTTTCTCTCTCTCGGAGGACCTGAGCCCTAGGACCATGCCCCACGAATACCTGACATGATGACTCCTTGCTGTCCCCAGTCCACCTGACCGTGCTGCTGCTCCAGTTTCAACTGTTCTGCCTTATTATTATTCGACCATACTGGTCATTTATGAACATTTGAACATCTTGACCATGTTCTGTTATAATCTCCACCCGGCACAGCCAGAAGAGGACTGGCCACCCCACATAGCCTGGTTCCTCTCTAGGTTTCTTCCTAGGTTTTGGCCTTTCTAGGGAGTTTTTCCTAGCCACCGTGCTTCTACACCTGCATTGCTTGCTGTTTGGGGTTTTAGGCTGGGTTTCTGTACAGCACTTTGAGATATCAGCTGATGTACGTAGGGCTATATAAATACATTTGATTTGATTTGATTTGAAAGCCAGTTCCCCTGCATTTGTTCATTGTTCCTCTGTAATCAGGGACACATTTAGACCTCGACACCAGGTGTGTGCAATTAATTATCAGGTAGAACCAGCAGGCTTCGTACCTCTTAGGGTAAGAGTTGAATAGCCCTGGTCTAAAGGAAACTCTCTCAGCAGCAGTGTTACAATGACTTTTGTGCATGACCTCATTTCATCTTGCTTTACATTAAGGTACCCTTCATGAAGGGTGCGTTATTGTAAAGTATTACCCATTATTTGTAAAGGGCAAGGATGGGTGGGGGTGGAATGGAGGAAGAATTCTGCATTCCTGTGTGACGAGTCTTCTTGGGAAATGTCACCACCCATCAGGGGACACTAGTGTCGTCCCCAATATATAATGGGAGGATGTCCTGGCCTGCTCATAACGCTCTGTGACCCTTGGAAATTCTGGGATTCTGGAGGATTATGGACAGCTGACTGTGGTAGGAGGGGCTTTCAAACAAGGCATCAATGTGAAGGTGAAGAGAGAGGACCTACTCCACCTTCCATCAAGCTCTTTCTTCTCTCACACAAACACACACACTCACACACAAACTGTCTATAACAGACCCACTAACCCACACACACGCACTACACACTAACCTTTGGCAAACAAAAAAGTCATCCATATTGATAGACCGCCAGATCCATCTGTCCCTTTCCGTATAGACGGACCCCAGAGAGGGAGCCTGTTCCGATTGGCAGATTTAATATGGGTAAGTCCCAAATGGCACCCTATTTCCCATATAGTGCTTTACATTTTACCAGGGCCCATAAGGGCTCTAGTCAAAAGTAGTGCACTACATAGGGAAAAGGGTGCCATTTGGGATGCAAACATGGACTCAGCTGCTGCTGGTGTTCCCATCCCCTCCCTCACGCTATCCCTCCAGCCTTCAAACCAATCTGGCCACTGCCGGCCACTGGGAATAACACATTAGACTGTCAATAAAATCCCCATTTCATTCATCGGCAGTTATTGTCTCTGCTATTCCCTTGAGCCAGAGGTGCCGCTGGTGGAGTCAGCATCGATGGTGTAGGGTAATGTTGCCCCTAGATGCTGATCCTGGGTCAGTTTAGCATTTTCCCCACTAGTAAGGTTATGATTGGGGTAGGGGAAGCTAGAGATCCTAGATCTGTACTTAGCGGCATCGATTGTGTTTCATGAACAGCGTATAGCCTGAAGGGGATTTGTTAGTAGAGGGATCCAAGACTATGTTTTGGAGACCACTGTCTTAAAACACATCAGTGTTTGTCCTTTTCTTTTCCCTTTGCTGAACCTCAGATACTTTCTATTTGAGATTGTTTGAGTAATGTATTTACGCAGTTGTAGTAGTAATAACTGTACACGGTGTGTGTGTGTGTGTGCATGCGTGGTTGTTTGTTTGTCTCAGTGTGTGTGTGTGTGTTTTTGTGTGTGCTTGTATTCCTGTAAGCCCGTGTGTGTGCACATGCGTGGATGTATGTCAGCCTCTTTGTCTCCTCTCTCCCAGGGCACTAGACAGATGTTATCATAGCTTCTGCCCATTCTCCTTTCCCTCCCCCTACCAAGACAGTGTCATTTTAGAGCACAGCCCGTAAAACGAGGCAGCTGAAGTTTACAGTCTTCAAATGATGCCCTTGAGGAAACAATCGGAAGGCATAATGTACGCTCTACTTCAAAGACCACCAGCAGTACTAACTATGTAATTACAAAACACTACTGCTTTTAAAGGAATGACGCTTGATCGCCCACTGATATCTCATGGCAAATGAAGGGAGAGTTAGAGAGTTGAGACAGTGTTAAAAAAAATCCTGCTGGCCTGGCTCTTTTGTAGTTTTTGTAGTTTTAGTAGTTTTTTGGACGTGGGATATATTTTGTTGACTTTCTGTCGTGATGTGTGTGTGTGTGTGTGTGTGTGCGTGCGTGCATGCATTTGTGTGGCAACCAACGATGATGGGGTTGCAGTTCTTGGTGTGTGTGTACATTCACACATGTATGTGTGTGCGTGCGTATCTGTGTTTACGTGTGTGTTCCTCATCTGAAAGTCATAGAAAGCACTCTGGGGAACAAATGTGGGAGGCACCATGAGGCAACGATAGAGGAGGGAGGATAGTCAAAATCACACACAGTAAAAGGAAAGGAGAGAGACAGCGAGACGGTTCAGAGAGGAGACTTCAGGTTGGCCAGAGTAAAGAAAAGGAAACCTCCCTAATTGAACTCAAGTGTGTTTATGAGCCAGTTGGCGTCTACAATCCAAAGAAAATGTTCTGAACCGTTTCAACCATGGAGAACAAAAAAGGGAAAAGGAATGGAGGAAAACATACAGAAATGATTAGAAAATACTTAAACAGCGATTGTTTCTGGGTTGTCCCAGTTGCAGATTAGATTGATATAGAGAAAGAATGAGGGAGAAAGAAAAAAAAAGAGACAGAGAAGTTGTCTGATGATGGTATACAATGTGGGTTGCTATGGAAACCCCCCGGCTCCAGTCTTGAAGGGCGCGTTTGAGTCTGAAAGGCGAGCCCTTGAGCTCTACACGATGATGTCATCAGAGAGAATGTCAATGGGAGTGGAATACTCCTCTCTTTAACATCCAAGGGGCATGTGAAAAGCACTCAGTCCTCTCCACTCTGGTAATGCGTTACCATTTATCATAATGATGACAATGCAAAACAAGTTATGTTTTCACATGAAAATCGAATTCCTCAACACATGGGATTGAATTATGCAAACATTTAATTCACGGGTGGAAAAGATGAGTCAAATGGTGTTCAAAGGTTAGTCACTGTTTTATGAACATGAACCCGAGGGGATGGTCTTCAGAAAACTCCAGTGTTTGTTACTGCCCCTTTGGTGATGGTGTAACAAAGTGAGTTCTGTATAGTCTTCCCGACCTGGGACGCAAACCCAGGAAGATCTGCACAAGAACACATCGTCACTCAAAGTCAATTGGGCAAACTGACAGACCAAGAGGCTAACCTGTCACTCCCTGAGGGAAGTTTGGCTTTAGATCTCAGGTTAGGAAGACTCCACGATAGCTACTAGTGCAGCGGAGGTGATTTTAGAATCCCGTTCTTGTGATGAGAGAGCCCTGTCTGAGCTGTTGTTCTTTTGGTTAAGATGGCTGGTTGGCAAATGGGATGGGTCGATTCCCATCAGCGCAAAGTAGCGCAACAGCGCAACTGCTACAGAGGGAGGTTTTACCCTTTTCACACATAGGATGCTGCTACAGTAACGGGTCGATAGCGACAAATGAGAACCTTTCAGACAATAAAAAAAATGACGCATCAGAAGCGTCTACCTTTTCAGACAGTATAATTCTGTTCCGGCATAGAATGTTCAGTATTGTTTCCCTGACAAATATATTTTTTAAATTTAATTTTATTTCACCTTTATTTAACCAGGTAGGCTAGTTGAGAACAAGTTCTCATTTGCAACTGTGACCTGGCCAAGATAAAGCATAGCAATTCGACACATACAACAACAGAGTAACACATGGAATAAACAAAGCATAGTCAATAATACAGTAGAACAAAAGAAAACAAAAAGTCTATATACAGTGAGTGCAAATGAGGTAAGATAAGGGAGTTAAGGCAATAAATAGGCCATGGTGGCGAAGTAATTACAATATTGCAATTAAAACACTGGAATGGTAGATGTGCAGAAGATGAATGTGCTAGTAGAAATACTGAGGTGCAAAGGAGCAAGATAAATAAATACAGTATGGGGATGAGGTAGGTAGATAGATGGGCTGTTTACAGATGGGCTATGTACAGGTGCAGTGATCTGTGAGCTGCTCTGACAGCTGGTGCTTTCAGACAAACAAACATGTCGTAGCTTCTAAAGCACAGCATTCCATATGTCTAAATGGGGTATTAGTCGTAGTATCCATATCTTCTGGGTTTAAGTGCTTCTTTTAACATCTGGCCTGGAGCCTGTATTGTCTCTGATCTCCCCGTGGGCAGTGTCACTTGATCCTAATGACAAGATTTGCATTCAGACCACAACTGTCCCCAAAGGCTGGAGGCTGGGGAGCCAACTGTGATGTCATTCTTCCGAAAAAGGGAACAAGGCAATTCAGGATTCCTCCGTGTCAAAGGTCACCATTGTCTTGTCATGAATTACCACCCCTGGAGATTTGCATTATTAACTAGCAGAGTTCGTCAAGGTATCCTGTTACTCAATCTGTCGAAAGATGGAGAAGTGTGATCACCACCAAAGTGTTTACTGGCTGCTGGAGAAAGAACCATTTGGACAATGCCCGCCCAGTACGGTCTCGTGGTCCACATGATAAGGGTCAAATATGTCTATGCCACAAATGGGATATGTTTCTCAAGAACTGTCAATCAGTGATCTATTCATCCACGTTAGCAGCACAACAATTCAGAGCGGAAGGGAGCATCCATCAGGTTAGCTACATCATCAGTCACTCAATGAATAACTGCAAGAGTTCTGCCCATATGTTCAGGTAATCTGCTTTCTTTCTGTAATGAATGAAACCAACTTGATTTAAAGTAGGACTTCTGACCTGAAAAACAGAGACTCCAAAGTCATCTGAATCTCAATCATTCAGATTTCTGTGTCTCAGCATCTCTTCTCTATTCTCATAATGCGTTCCAAGACAATGGCGAGAAATCCAAAACAAAGATGAGCAAGTAATTTCTGCATAGATACATGGATATAACCACACTATCATTTTCAATGTTCTGAGTGTAACCACGTTGGGTTAGTGGCCGGATGTTTTCTACCAGACTATAGAGGAAATCCCATCAAGGGGCTTTGCCATCAGTGTCCCTCTGTGCAGGATTGCGTGTGTGCCCATACAGTTCAAGCATCCAAATTTTACAATGAAACTCATATCCTACAATTACTGGCGCTTTTTGCTTGGCGTAATCATAATCATGTTTATTCCTCCCGGTTTGTCTTCTTGTCTTGTCTCTTGGAAAGTTTTCTGTGAGGAAAGTGGAGCTAGCAGAGGAGTGCTAGATACTGTATACTGCGGCTGGTTGGTAGTGGATGTATAGTGGACTGCTGTGCAACAATTTCTTGGGACTAGTAACAGTGAGCACTAAACAGGAGCATGCATTTGTTGCGGGCAACTAGGAGGGTAACCAGGCCAGCACAGTACAGTTAGGTGTGAATGAGGATGAAGTGGAGCTGACTGACAGGACGGCGAGGAAGTCCATACCTGTGGCTTTCAGAAGGTGGCCATTTTGTCTCCTGGGGGTTAAAGTGGCAATTATAACGCAGGCCACAGTTTTGGGCCTTGAGATTATACCATTTTTGAGTTTTATTGGCCAGCTGCATTTCTCACACTGCCTCTTTTTGAATTTCAGTGGTTTTGTTGTCTTTTTTGATATCCTGGAAATTGTCAAGTAAAACATCAAGACACAATTACAGTCAAAGTAAGGGATTGGTTAAGTTTAGTATACAGTATTGTAACGGTTTTCTTTATGAGAAGGATAGTCGGACCAAAATGCAGCGTGTAGATTGCGATCCATGTTTTAATGAACAAACGTTAAACACGAATCAGTACAAAAACAATAAACGTAACGAAAACCTAAACAGCCTATCTGGTGAAAACACATAGACAGGAACAATCACCCACAAACACACAGTGAACCCCAGGCTACCTAAATATGGTTCCCAATCAGAGACAATGACGAACACCTGCCTCTGACTGAGAACCATATCAGGCTGAACATAGAAATAGACAAACAAGACATGAAACATAGAATGCCCACTCAGATCACACCCTGACCAATCAAAACATAGAAAATACAAAGTAAACTATGGTCAGGGCGTGACAGTACCCCCCCCCCCAAGGTGCGGACTCCGGCCGCAAAACCTGAACCTATAGGGGAGGGTCTGGGTGGGCATCTGTCCGCGGTGGCGGCTCTGGCGCTGGACGTGGACCCCACTCCATGACAGTTTTAATCCCCCTCCTAAACGTCCCTAAATAGGTTACCCACCACAATGATAACATGGGACAGAGGGACAGCTCGGGACAGAGGTAACTCGGGACAGATGGGTAGCTCAGCCCTGAGAGGAAGCTCAGCACTGAGAAGAAGCTCAGCACTGAGAAGAAGCTCAGGCAGGTGGTTGGATCCGGCAGATCCTGGCTGGCTGGCGGTTCTGGAAGATCCTGGCTGACTGGCGGATCCAGGAGAATCTGGACGACTGGCAGATCTGGGAGAATCTGGCCGACTGGCAGATCTGGAAGAGTCTGGTCGACTGGCAGATCTGGAAGAGTCTGGTCGACTGGCAGATCTGGAAGAGTCTGGACGACTGGCAGATCTGGAAGAGTCTGGACGACTGGCAGATCTGGAAGAGTCTGGACGACTGGCAGATCTGGAAAAGTCTGGACGACTGGCAGATCTGGAAGAGTCTGGACGACTGGCAGATCTGGAAGAGTCTGGTCGACTGGCAGATCTGGAAGAGTCTGGTCGACTGGCAGATCTGGAAGAGTCTGGTCGACTGGCAGATCTGGAAGAGTCTGGACGACTGGCAGATCTGGAAGAGACTGGTCGACACAGACTGGCTGCTCTGGCTGCTCCATGCTGACTGACAGCTCTGGCTGCTCCATGCTGGCAGACTGCTCTGGCTGCTCCATGCTGGCAGACTGCTCTGGCTGCTCCATGATGACTGGTAGCTCTGGCTGCTCCATGCTGACTGGCTGCTCCATGCTGACTGGCAACTCTGGCTGCTCCATGCTGACTGGCTGCTCCATGCTGACTGGCAGCTCTGGCTGCTCCATGCTGACTGGCTGCTCTGGCTGCTCCATGCTGACTGGCTGCTCCATGCTGACTGGCTGCTCCATGCTGACTGGCTGCTCCATGCTGACTGGCGGCCCTGGCTGCTCCATGCTGACTGGCGGCCCTGGCTGCTCCATGCTGACTGGCGGCCCTGGCTGCTCCATGCTGACTGGCGGCCCTGGCTGCTCCATGCTAACTGGCAGCTCTGGCGGCTCCTTGCAGACTGGCAGCTCTGGCGGCTCCTTGCAGACTGGCAGCTTTGGCGGCATCCTGCAGACTGGCAGCTCTGGCGGCTCCTTGCAGACTGGCAGCTCCATGCAGACTGGCAGCTCCATGCAGACTGGCAGCTCCTTGCAGACTGGCAGCTCCTTGCAGACTGGCAGCTCCTTGCTAACTGGCAGCTCTAAGCTAACTGGCAGCTCTAAGCTAACTGGCAGCTCTATGCTAACTGGCAGCTCTATGCTAACTGGCAGCTCTATGCTAACTGGCAGCTCTATGCTAACTGGCAGTTCTGAACAGGCGGGAGACTCCGGCAGCGCTGTAGAGAAGGCAGGCTCTAACAGCGCTAAACAGGCGGGAGACTCCGACAGCGCTGAAGAGAAGGGAGGCTCTGGCAGCGCTGGACAGGCGAGGCGCACTGTAGGCCTGATGCGTGGTGCTGGCACTGGTGGTACTGGGCCGAGGACACGCACAGGAAGCCTGGTGCGGGGAGCTGCTACCGGAGGGCTGGGGTGTGGAGGTGGTACTGGAAAAACCGGACCGTGCAGGCGCACTGGAGCTCTTGAGCACCGAGCCTGCCCAACCTTACCTGGTTGAATGCTCACGGTCGCCCTGCCAGTGCGGCGAGGTGGAATAGCCCGCACTGGACTATGCAGGCGAACCGGAGAAACCGAGCGCAAGGCTGGTGCCATGTAAACCGGCCCAAGGAGACGCACTGGGGACCAGCTGCGTAGAGCCGGCTTCATGGCATTAGGCTCGACGCTCAATCTAGCCCGGCCGACACGCGGAGCTGGACTATACCGCACCGGGCTATGCACCCGCACTGGAGACACCGTGCGCACCACTGCATAACACGGTGCCTGTCCGGTCTCTCTAGCCCCCCGGTAAGCACAGGGAGTCTGCCCAGGTCTCCTACCTGGCGTAGCCATACTCCCTGTTAGCCCCCCCCCAAGAAATTTTTGGGGCTGCCTCTCGGGCTTCCTTGCCAGCCGTGTTCCCTCATATCGCCGGCTCCTCTCTCCGGCTGCCTCTGCTCTCCTAAGTGCCTCCACCTGTTCCCATGGGAGGCGATCTCTTCCAGCCAGTATCTCCTCCCAAGTGTAACAGCCCTTGCCATCTAAAACGTCCTCCCATGTCCATTCCTCTTTACGCTGCTGTTGCTGCCTGTTGACACGCTGCTTGGTCCGTTGGTGGTGGGTGATTCTGTAACGGTTTTCTTTATGAGAAGGATAGTCGGACCAAAATGCAGCGTGTAGATTGCGATCCATGTTTTAATGAACAAACGTTAAACACGAATCAGTACAAAAACAATAAACGTAACGAAAACCTAAACAGCCTATCTGGTGAAAACACATAGACAGGAACAATCACCCACAAACACACAGTGAACCCCAGGCTACCTAAATATGGTTCCCAATCAGAGACAATGACGAACACCTGCCTCTGACTGAGAACCATATCAGGCTGAACATAGAAATAGACAAACAAGACATGAAACATAGAATGCCCACTCAGATCACACCCTGACCAATCAAAACATAGAAAATACAAAGTAAACTATGGTCAGGGCGTGACAAGTATACAAACTGGAGAGACTCCAGCACACGGCATGTTTGGATAGTTGAACTTTTGTTCTCGAAAAGCCAATGTTTCGGTTGATAACAAATAGCTAGCTAAGAAATAGAGGAGCATCAGCTGCAACAATCACATCAATTCAGTCAGCTGCTCTTAGCTATTTATAAGTTTAGGGTTTAAGTTTAGGGGTACGGTTGGGGTTAACGTGAGGGGAAGTCGTTAAAAAAACTGCCAATCACGTTTAGGCACCAAATCACAACCAATCTCAACCTATGACCCCTCAATCCTTCCTTTCCCAACAACGACTGAAGAGCAACAATATCATTCTTTCTTTCAAAAAAATAGAAGTAATACCTTGCCAGGAAAATGTTAATGTTAATGTTCTCTTTTCTTAAATTGCTTTTGTTATGCTTAAATATTATAGCTCAGACACAGGTCATGGTTGTTAACATGAAACACAATTCCATACCCACTATTTCCCCTTCTGCGGCTAAAGTATTGTGTTAGGTGAAATCGCAGTTTGGAATTCTGTACAGCTAAAGTCACAATCTCAGGACTCATATAGTCAGTCTTTTAGGAGCTTGTGGCTGGACAGACTCACTCTCACCTCAGCTGAAATGCATGCCAAGGGTCTCCTCGAGATAAGCATGGTCGTTTTTTTCTTCCTCAAATGGGATGGAGCTGGAAACTGTCTCATAGACCAGAGAATAAGACTTATGTGCATCCCAAATGGCACCTTATTCCCTATAAAGTGTACTACTAGTAGTAGTGCACTATATAGTGAATAGGGTGCCATTTGGGACAAACCCTGAAGCCATAAAAGCATTTGATGAATGAGCTGAGCATATTGTGGCCTCTCGCTGGCATGCCTTATCGTATTGTTTGGCTTACCGGACCGAGGTCCAGAACATCTAATGGTCATTTTAACTGACCGTATACAAGCTGGAGAGACTCCAGCACACGGCATATTTGACAAAAAATTCTCGAAAAGCCAATGTTTCGGTTGATAACCATCATCAAAGCTTGCCGTGTACAAGGTTAGCATATGTATTTGTAGCTTGCATACCTTTACAGTCAGTACATTGCGCTCACTGGTGTAAGGTAAAAGCAGCCTCGTGTGAGATGCATTTTCACATGTATTCCATTGAGTAAACAATAAAGGTGTAGATGTAGAACAGATATAGATTTTAACCAACTAACTCAAGCAAACTCATACACCCTACATAATACACATGTTGACCCTCACTCAAAAACACAGATGATACCCAACTTATACACACTTGGTTCTAATAGCAGCTGACTGAATTGGTGTGATTATTGTAGCTGACGCTCCTGTATTTCTTAGCTATTTGTTGAAGATATATATGGCAAGACACGGTTCCTATTTCTACTCCCATGCCAGATTCCTAGCAATGTGACCTTATATGTTGGTCTCTGTAGCCTAACACATATTTTAATGGCCTAGCCGCTTTTCAATGGTGGTTTCAGCAGTCTGTCCACATGAGAGCAATTTGGGGCAGTGTGACCGAACCACAGGCATATATTTATACATGCGGTTTGGTATGCCACGAAAAAAGAAAAAAGATCTCATGGTACATAAATGAATACTGTGAAAATACTGTCTCGGCTCTAAACATCGGCATACTAATGTGGGAGACTTGCGGGGCCTGTGTGTGTGTGAAGCATGGTAATCATTAACACATTAATAGCACATTAATGAACTGCATGGACTTGATTCCACACCGCCAATTTGAATGTATGTACCGAAAGGGAATGTTTGTTTTCAACAAGCGGTCCGTCTGGCACTGAATGTGCAATAGTGCCAACACCTTGGGACTGGCACGAATGTGTGTATCAGATTTAGGGCATGCGTATATAGAGAGTTAATGGATAGGTTGTGTATTTGAATTGGGAACGGTTAATTACTCCATTACACAGAAACAGGGTTGGTGCTTCTTCAATGTGCAGTTATCAGGACTCAACTCTTACCTTCGTGGACTGAATGGCATGAAATGTGTTTAGAAAGTGCCACATTTTGCCAAGAGAGATCTCACTGTGAAATGAATACTGTGAAAATGATTTGCAGTCTTCTAATCCCATGGGACTTGATGGGGTGAGTGTGTGCAAATTCTAGAAAAGCCTCTGGGACTGTAGCATGACTAATTATAAAATCTTATTTCACTCATCCTTATAAAAGATGTCTTGTTAATATAAATAATTATCTCTTTAATAACAAGTGAGACCTTTCCCAAGAAGGCAGCAATCAAATACTAATTCAAAATCATACAAACGATGACATGAATGATGCCACCTTGACGAAAACAACAAAACCAAAAAAGGTTGTTTTGTCTGTCTAAAGGGTTAACCGAAGGTCAGTGCAGCCCCTCACACCCTCTGGCGTTCCCAGCCATGCTGCTGCACCTGTGGGTTCAATGGGATTCCTGGGACATCGTAAAAAAAAGGGACAGAGCACACACAGCTCTTGATCCCATGCCCCGCAGGTACGGCAGGCTTGTTAGCCTGCATAGACCTCCAGTGTATTTTATATACTGTAGTTGGTGGTTTTAAGCCTAGTCATTATGTAGACAGGAAGGAAGCATGTTTCTCATTAGGGCGACATGTTACTGGGAGAATACTGTATCGACCCACGTGCAAAATGTAGACAGTTTTATACTGTAGTGGGGATATACATTCAAACTACAAAGGTTGATAATGAGTTCTTTAAGGTTTGGTTGTCATTGTTATTAGATATTTATTTATTTCTTTCCTTCCTTCTTTCCTCACATACTTGGCCTAGCCATTGACAAATGTCATTAACATCCTGATGTAAATGTCAGATATTCAATAGATCCTAGATTGAATATTTTTCTCTGCATAGCTCATTGACTCTGCAAACAGGCAGTCTATTTTTGTTGTAATTTTGGTGTGGAGTGTGTGTCCAAGTGAGGATAGATCGCGTCCCTATGCGCTGATCCGGGCCTGCTTGGTTATTTATCTTGTGCGGATGCAGGTTCTGTTCGGGGCTTGTGTGTGTGTGTGTGTGTGTGTGTGTGTGTGTGTGTGTGTGTGTGTGTGTGTGTGTGTGTGTGTGTGTGTGTGTGTGTGTGTGTGTGTGTGTGTGTGTGTGTGTGTGTGTGTGTGTGCATGCGTCTGTATATCCATGAGTGTGTACATGTCCTTGTGTGTGCGTTAGATTGAGTGGAACAGCAGATGTAGGGGTCTTTCCTGTTGGCTGGTGGAGAGCCGGTGGGTGATAGTGGGTGCCTGGGGGACGGTGCAGTGAACCGCTGTAGCTAAAAAGGACCATTAGCAAATGCATGGTGGGAATCCAGATCCTGCGTTAGTGGTTGGAGCTCCTTTTCCCAAAAACAAATAACAAAACATACAGTAGGAAGACATACACACACAGATGCACATAGCATATGTAAGTAAAAGTATAACCTACTGTACTACAGTATACAAGGTAACACACACTGAACACAAATATTCATACACACACTACAGTATACAAAGTAACTCACACTGAACACAAGTTTTCAGACACACACACACACTGAGCAGACAACACACTGACACATACATACTGAGCATGCATACACAGCCAATTGGCTAGTGTTACGTAGTGTTGATTTTTCAGTGTAACATCTCTAGTGCTGATTCAGTTAAATTAAATCTGTGTTAAATGAACACTCAGTGGTGTAAAATAACCCCAGTGTTGGTGTTAATGACCACTGCTGAACCAAAACCATGCTCATCTGTATCATGTTCCCAGCTTGCTCTGCTGCAGGTTGATTTTCAGAATGTATGTTTTTGCATGTACAGTGGGGTTCGGAATTATTAGATTAGACAGAAGAAGCCAGTGAGAGAATCTACAGTCTTAACTTTTGTCTTTCTTTCTTTAAAATAAAATATTCTCCTTGCCAGGAGAAAAAGGAGGGCTGGAGTTCTGAAATTCCCAACGGCTACCTTTTTACATTTCAATGCATGAACATGATTTCTAATCTAGATCACACTATTCACCTGGCATTGAGATGATCAGATTTAGAGTGTGGGTCTGAACTTGTGGTGTGGTGTGCTCAGTGGTGTGCTCAAGCAAAATAGTCCCATAGCATCAAAGATCCACCACCATATTTTACAGAAGGGATGAGGTATTTTCTGCATATGCATTGTTCTTTCGAAAGCCAAACCCACCATTGCTATGCATGGACAAAGAGCTCTATTTTCATGTCATCTGACTATAGCACCGCCTGGAGTTTGCTAAACGGCATTGGCACTTATATTGGAACCGGTGGTACAGTCATGACGCGAAAATAAAGGTCTTTGGCCACCCACACCAGCGGTGAGTTTGGCCTTTGAAAGAACAATACAAATGCAGAAAATACCTCATCACTACTGTAAAATATGGTGGTGGATCTTTGATGTTAAGGTCAATGGCATCATGAACTTTACCAAGTACCAGGACATTCTTGGTTGCCTTTGCCAGGATGCTGAAGCTTGGCTGAACTTATATCTTCCAGCAAGACAATAACCCAAAGCACAAATCAAAATCCACAAATAAATGTTTAATTGACCACAAAATCGACATTTCGCAATGGCTATCTCAGTCTCCGGACTTGAACCCCATTAAAAACGTGTGTTTCGAATAGAAGGGTGCTGTCCAAAAGCACAGACGGGGGATCAAGGATCTGGAAAGATTATGTATAGAGGAATGGTCTAAGGTCCCTCCTAATGTGTTCTCCAATATCATAAAACATTTGAGAAAAAGACTGTCGATATCCTCGCAAAGGGAGGGTGCTGGAATATTGAAAGCAGGGGCTTCAATAACTTTGACCCTTATCTTTTGTTTATTCCTTGTAAAATTACTTGTTAAACAAAATCAGGACACTGTACTAGGGTCAAAATAAGCCATGAAAATAAGGCTTTATATGTAATATATATTGTATTATCTTAATTCAATTGTAATGATAATATATTCACTTAGGATCTCACTTGATGAGGGCCACAGCACTGAAAATGAATGAATGTAACAACCATGTCCCTGTCACTAACAAATACAGTCATGGGTGGTAACCCTACAATTCACTCAAAAGGCAAGGAAACCTGGGAAATATGCAAATAAGGCTTTACACTAAGCAGTGTGTTAATTTAACAATGAAATGTGTGGACCCGTATAGACACTGGAACAGTGTGAAATTTAACACTGGAACATTTTCTGTGCAGCCACACACACACGCACTCAGGATACACATTGAGAACGCACACACACTAAGCACACCACACAGATATACAAGTTCAGACCCACACTCTAAATCTGATCATCTCAATGCCAGGTGAATAGTGTGATCTACAGTAGATTAGAAATCATGTTAACACATTGAAATTTAAAGGTAGTCATCGAGAGTTTCACAACTCCAACCCTTTCCCCCTGGCATGTCTCCTAAGTGTATGATGCCACTCAGTCACCACACCCCTTTCAAACTCTTTGTGCCCTCCATCTCACATGAACTCACTGTACCGAGCATACAGTATGCACTGTGTTCACAAACAACGCACGTCACACATGAGAGAAAGAAAACACATTTTGGTAATTCTATCAGAGATCAGAACGATAAGGTTTGTTGGAATTCTGACATTAGCCGGAACAGTGATAGGAAACATGTGCCTGCAACACAAATGGTACCCTATTCCCTAAAAGTAGTGGACTAGGTAGGGAATAGGATGCCATTTTGGATGCACTACATAGACAGTAAATGGGCCTCTTCCCTATTTACCTAGTAATAGTGTTTGAGTATATTAGAACCATGACGAATACATGAAAACGCCAATCTCTGATTGAAGTCAATGTTTCCTTTAGTTTCCAAAAGAAATATAGGTAGATTTACAGGGAATCCTCTTCTTAGACATTAGTGGTGATTACACACACACACACACACACACACACACACGCACGCACGCACGCACGCACGCACGCACGCACGCACACACACACACACACACACACACACACACACACACACACACACACACACACACACACACAGCTACTGTATTTTGTTCATTAACCTGTTGAATTATTGCCAATTTTCTGTACAGGGCATGCATCAGTGCAAATGGCAAAAAAATAAGATCTATTTAACTATGAAATGCCACATGTTCTGAGAAGAGTTGGGCCTGATGAGGTCACTCCTCTAAGCAGCATGCATTCTTAAACGCTATGCTAAATGATGTCTAATGTCTAGCTGTGTTTTTTAAAAGAAGGGATTTTTTGCTGAGTAGTTTACAAAGCTAGAAACAAGCCACATAAACATCACACACTTTTAGACAAAGACACAAAATAATTGAGCTTCCAGTTGGTAAAAATACATGAAGGAAAAATGTAAAAATGCTGGTGGGTGAAATACTTTCAAGCCAATTTGCAGCTAATAAAGCATGTGTACATTTCCAATTATGATTTAAGCGCAAGGCATTGTTGCGCAAGGCATTGTTGCGCCTCCTTCCTGCGGCTGTCACGGTATTCAAATAGTCAAAGTCGTCAGAGCACAGAAGTTTCCATTTTAGCAGATCACTTTGCCTGTCAAGAAACCTCACGTCCTGTGCTTTGAGCAGAGGGGAAGAGAAACAGACACTGAATGAGATATAACATGCCTGTGAATATTCTTACATCTTATGACATATGTAGTCTTCTTAATAATAGCCCCCCCCCCCAAAAAAAAAAGTCTACTGACAGGCTTTCCTGCATAGCACATAAACATTGGGTTGCATATGTTACAATAATATTCAAAGGACTTGATATGGGTTGTAATTCAATTCCCTTGTGGGTCCTCCATCTGAAATGATACATTTATGGGGGAATAACTTTTTTCCGCCCATGACCTGGCAATGTAATGTCTTTTACATTGAGTTCTCCTATGCAGAACATTCACTGTTGTACTACCACCATGAAGTTTCCAACCAATGTGCCATGGTCCATATCCTCACAAAGCAAAACATTTGCTGCCCCTTGTTGATGGATGGGTCCACATACTTATTTTGTCTTTGTACGTTTTTTTTTTCTCTAAGCATTTCAGACGCGAAGGGGGAAAAAAAAGATCAGGCAAATGTCCAATTTCAGCATATTTCCACTTCTTAATTTTCTCCACAAAGCTCGCCGCATTTCGAGAGCCACCACCCAGTTGTTGATAACACTCCAAGTCAGAAGATTTCTGTGTGGAGTCTCGCAGAGAAAATATGGACAAATAAGTGAATGTGGGAATAAAAGCTTCACCTTGTCCCCATGACGAGAGGGTCTCTCCGAGTCCCAGTTCTTGTTAACATGGCACCAACCTACTTTAGCTACTGTCGCCACCTCTCAACCCCACTTCCTGTTTATGAATGCACTGTTGTGAACTCTACTGTATTTGGCTGCTGTGCACAGTAAAGACGCCCTATTTTTAGCTTGTGTTTGAATGTAATACCCTGATGTGTGATTTTTAATCTGTTTGTATATGCCTATACAATGTACACCATATACAGTGAGGGAAAAAAAGTATTTGATCCACTGCTGATTTTGTACATTTGCCCACTGACAAAGAACCGATCAGTCTATAATTTTAATGGTAGGTTTATTTGAACAGTGAGAGACAGAATAACAACAAAAAAATCCAGAAAAACGCATGGCAAAAATGTTATAAATTGATTTGCATTTTAATGAGGGAAATAGGTATTTGACCCCTCTGCAAAACATGACTTAGTACTTGGTGGCAAAACCCTTGTTGGCAATCACAGAGGTCAGATGTTTCTTGTAGTTGGCCACCAGGTTTGCACACATCTCAGGAGGGATTTTGTCCCACTTTGCAGATCTTCTCCAAGTCATTAAGGTTTCGAGGCTGACGTTTGGCAACTCAAACCTTCAGCTCCCTCCACAGATTTTCTATGGGATTAAGGTCTGGAGACTGGCTAGGCCACTCCAGGACCTTGATGTGCTTCTTCTTGAGCCACTTTATTGTTGCCTTGGCCGTGTGTTTTGGGTCATTGTCATGCTGGAATACCCATCCACGACCCATTTTCAATGCCCTGGCTGAGGGAAGGAGGTTCTTACCCAAGATTTGACGGTACATGGTGTCGTGTCTTTGGCTATGCCGGATTAAGTGATATGACATGCTATTCCATAAAATAATTTATCCGTAATTAATATTACCTGATTGAGCTAATCATGTAAATGTAATTAACTAGAGAGTCGGGGCACCACAAAATAATATTTATAGAGCTGTTATCTTCCGAATAAACTCTTAAAGACCTAGTAATATTTTACATCAATAGCAGTCAATATTAATCGTCACCTTAATTCAGTCTCATCTGAAATAGAAATCACAAACCCTGGCTAACAAGTTGAATCAGCAATACAAAATTGGGTTTAATTATTTATTTACTAAATACCTAACTAATCACAGAATTACACATACACATAATTAATCATAACTTGATTACAAATGACGTCATAAAGGAAAACGTTCCCTAGCAGGCGGAACAGATATGACAGCTTGTTACACAAAAGAAAAGGGGCTGGGTTTGAGTGAAAGAGCGGGAAGACTAAGTAACAAAGGAAGAAGCTGTGCTATCGTAAATACAGTATCTTATGCATTCTAAATTACCACCCATTTGGAAAAGGAAAAAGGAATAAAGATTTACTCTGTAGGTTGGTGGTAGATGAAAGGCCGTGTTGCCAAACCGAGTCCTTTGTCCTTTGAAGAATGTCTCTGGTGGTCAATTGAATGCGTTGTAGTAACGTCGTTGTGTGATAGACGGGATACTCTGTCTGTTCCTTCCTAACCCTCGTTTGCAGCTGCTGTTGCTAACTCAATGGCTAGGAGGTATCACTTCTGTAGTGAATAAGAGTTCAAAGTTCATACCATTCGCAACCAAAGCTCACGCTGATGTTGGCTTCGTTCTGTAGTTATTATCTGAACCATTCTGACATCGGATCGTCGTCCTCACATCCTCGGAACACATTGTCGTCAAGGCTTTATATAGGAAGGGAGAAAAGGGGTGTGTTTCATAGTTTACAACCTATGTCTCTTCACGTGGGAGGCCACTGAGTTGGGCCTAATTCACTCATGAAAACCCAAATCTCACATTTTAGAAGCTAAAATCACATTTCATCCCATCACGAATAATTTCATATTCAAACATTTAAATTGAACAACAATTCCATGTGAATCCGATAACTCTGATGTGCAGACTTTCCACTGTAGAGTTTATGTCATCTTATCATTGATGATAATGTCTCAGATGACAACCGAACTGATATCATATTCATTAAGTACCACCGCATGTTCAATTGGTCGGATTACCAGAATATAGTTCATTTCCCCCCACCTTCTGATGTTCCCAGAATCTATATGTGAACCAAGGTGTTTGCAAATATAACATCAGTAGGATAGAGAGAGGAAAAAGGGGGGAAGAGGTATTTATGACTGTCATAAACCTACCCCCAGGCCAACGTCATGACAGTGGCCCCGTCCATCGTCCCTTTGATGCGGTGAAGTTGTCCTGTCCCCTTAGCAGAAAAACACCAACAAAAGCATGTTTCCACCCCCATGTTTGACGGTGGGGATGGTATTCTTGGGGTCATTGGCAGCATTCCTCCTCCTCCAAACACGGCAAGTTGAGTTGATGCCAAAGAGCTCCATTTTGTCTCATCTGACCACAACACCTTCACCCAGTTGTCCTCTGAATGATTCAGATGTTCATTGGCAAACTTCAGACGGGGATGTATATGTGCTTTCTTGAGCAGGGGGACCTTGCGGGCTCTGCAGGATTTCAGTCCTTCATGGCGCAGTGTGTTACCAATTTTTTTCTTGGTAACTATGGCCCCAGCTGCCTTGATATCATTGACAAGATCCTCCCGTGTAATTCTGGGCTGATTCCTCACCGTTCTCATGATCATTGCAACTCCACGAGGTGAGATCTTGCATGGAGCCCCAGGCCGAGGGAGATTGACAGTTCTTTTGTGTTTCTTCCATTTGCGAATAATCGCACCAACTGTTGTCACCTTCTCACCAAGCTGTTTGGCGATGGTCTTGTAGCCAATCCCAGCCTTGTGTAGGTCTACAATCTTGTCCCTGACATCCTTGGAGAGCTCTTTGGTCTTGGCCATGGTGGAGAGTTTGGAATCTGATTGTTTGATTGCTTCTGTGGACAGGTGTCTTTTATACAGGTAACAAACTGAGATTAGGGGCCCTCCCTTTAAGAGTGTGCTTCCGGCGCCGACAGAGTACTCCGGCGCCGACAGAGATGGCCGCCTCGCATCGCGTTCCTAGGAAACTATGCAGTTTTTTGTGTTTTTACGTGTTATTTCTTACATTAGTACTCCAGGTCATCTTAGGTTTCATTACATACAGTCGAGAAGAACTACTGAATATAAGATCAGCATCAACTCACCATCAGTATGACCAAGAATATGTTTTTCGCGACGCGGATCCTGTGTTCTGCCTTACAAACAGGACAACGGAGTGGATCCTATGCAGCGACCCAAAAAAACGACTCAGAAAGAGAGGGAAACGAGGCGGTCTTCTGGTCAGACTCCGGAGACGGGCACAGCGCGCACCACTCCCTAGCATTCTTCTTGCCAATGTCCAGTCTCTTGACAACAAGGTTGATTAAATCCGAGCAAGGGTAGCATTCCAGAGGGACATCAGAGACTGTAACGTCCTTTGCTTCACTGAAACATGGCTCACTGGAGAGACTCTATCCGAAGCGGTGCAGCCAACGGGTTTCTCCACACATCGCGCTGACAGAAACAAACATCTTTCTGGTAAGAAGAGGGGCGGGGGCGTATGCCTCATGGCCAACGTGACATGGTGTGATGAAAGAAACATACAGGAACTCAAATCCTTCTGTTCACCTGATTTAGAATTCCTCACAATCAAATGTAGACCGCATTATCTACCAAGAGAATTCTCTTCGATTATAATCACAGCCGTATATATCCCCCCCAAGCAGACACATCGATGGCTCTGAACGAACTTTATTCAACTCTCTGCAAACTGGAAACGATTTATCCGGAGGCTGCATTCATTGTAGCTGGGGATTTTAACAAGGCTAATCTGAAAACAAGACTCCCCAAATTTTATCAGCATATCGATTGCGCAACCAGGGGATGAAAGACCTTGGATCATTGTTACTCTAACTTCCGCGACGCATATAAGGCCCTGCCCCGCCCCCCTTTCGGAAAAGCTGACCACGACTCCATTTTGTTGATCCCTGCCTACAGACAGAAACTAAAACAAGAGGCTCCCACGCTGAGGTCTGTCCAACGCTGGTCCGACCAAGCTGACTCCACACTCCAAGACTGCTTCCATCACGTGGACTGGGAGATGTTTCGTATTGCGTCAGATAACAACATTGACGAATACGCTGATTCGGTGTGCGAGTTCATTAGAACGTGCGTTGAAGATGTCGTTCCCATAGCAACGATTAAAACATTCCCTAACCAGAAACCGTGGATTGATGGCAGCATTCGTGTGAAACTGAAAGCGCGAACCACTGCTTTTAATCAGGGCAAGGTGTCTGGTAACATGACCGAATACAAACAGTGCAGCTATTCCCTCCGCAAGGCTATCAAACAAGCTAAGCGCCAGTACAGAGACAAAGTAGAATCTCAATTCAACGGCTCAGACACAAGAGGCATGTGGCAGGGTCTACAGTCAATCACGGACTACAGGAAGAAATCCAGCCCAGTCACGGACCAGGATGTCTTGCTCCCAGGCAGACTAAATAACTTTTTTGCCCGCTTTGAGGACAATACAGTGCCACTGACACGGCCTGCAACGAAAACATGCGGTCTCTCCTTCACTGCAGCCGAGGTGAGTAAGACATTTAAACGTGTTAACCCTCGCAAGGCTGCAGGCCCAGACGGCATCCCCAGCCGCGCCCTCAGAGCATGCGCAGACCAGCTGGCCGGTGTGTTTACGGACATATTCAATCAATCCCTATACCAGTCTGCTGTTCCCACATGCTTCAAGAGGGCCACCATTGTTCCTGTTCCCAAGAAAGCTAAGGTAACTGAGCTAAACGACTACCGCCCCGTAGCACTCACATCCGTCATCATGAAGTGCTTTGAGAGACTAGTCAAGGACCATATCACCTCCACCCTACCTGACACCCTAGACCCACTCCAATTTGCTTACCGCCCAAATAGGTCCACAGACGATGCAATCTCAACCACACTGCACACTGCCCTAACCCATCTGGACAAGAGGAATACCTATGTGAGAATGCTGTTCATCGACTACAGCTCGGCATTAAACACCATAGTACCCTCCAAGCTCGTCATCAAGCTCGAGACCCTGGGTCTCGACCCCGCCCTGTGCAACTGGGTACTGGACTTCCTGACGGGCCGCCCCCAGGTGGTGAGGGTAGGCAACAACATCTCCTCCCCGCTGATCCTCAACACTGGGGCCCCACAAGGGTGCGTTCTGAGCCCTCTCCTGTACTCCCTGTTCACCCACGACTGCGTGGCCACGCACGCCTCCAACTCAATCATCAAGTTTGCGGACGACACAACAGTGGTAGGCTTGATTACCAACAATGACGAGACGGCCTACAGGGAGGAGGTGAGGGCCCTCGGAGTGTGGTGTCAGGAAAATAACCTCACACTCAACGTCAACAAAACTAAGGAGATGATTGTGGACTTCAGGAAACAGCAGAGGGAACACCCCCCTATCCACATCGATGGAACAGTAGTGGAGAGGGTAGCAAGTTTTAAGTTCCTCGGCATACACATCACAGACAAACTGAATTGGTCCACTCACACAGACAGCATCGTGAAGAAGGCGCAGCAGCGCCTCTTCAACCTCAGGAGGCTGAAGAAATTTGGCTTGTCACCAAAAGCACTCACAAACTTCTACAGATGCACAATCGAGAGCATCCTGGCGGGCTGTATCACCGCCTGGTATGGCAACTGCACCGCCCTCAACCGTAAGGCTCTCCAGAGGGTAGTGAGGTCTGCACAACGCATCACCGGGGGCAAACTACCTGCCCTCCAGGACACCTACACCACCCGATGTCACAGGAAGGCCATAAAGATCATCAAGGACATCAACCACCCGAGCCACTGCCTGTTCACCCCGCTGTCATCCAGAAGGCGAGGTCAGTACAGGTGCATCAAAGCTGGGACCGAGAGACTGAAAAACAGCTTCTATCTCAAGGCCATCAGACTGTTAAACAGCCACCACTAACACTGAGTGGCTGCTGCCAACACACTGACACTGACTCAACTCCAGCCACTTTAATAATGGGAATTGATGGGAAATGATGTAAATATATCACTAGCCACTTTAAACAATGCTACCTTATATAAATGTTACTTACCCTACATTATTCATCTCATATGCATACATATATACTGTACTCTATATCATCGACGGCATCCTTATGTAATACATGTATCACTAGCCACTTTATACTATACTATGCCACTTTGTTTACATACTCATCTCATTTGTACATACTGTACTCGATACCATCTACTGTATCTTGCCTATGCTGCTCTGTACCATCACTCATTCATATATCCTTATGTACATATTCTTTATCCCCTTACACTGTGTACAAGACAGTAGTTTTGGAATTGTTAGTTAGATTACTTGTTATTACTGCATTGTCGGAACTAGAAGCACAAGCATTTCGCTACACTCGCATTAACATCTGCTAACCATGTGTATGTGACAAATAAAATTTGATTTGATTTGATTTGATTTAATCTCAGCTCATTACCTGTATAAAATACACCTGGGAGCCAGAAATGTTTCTGATTGAGAGGGGGTCAAATCCTTATTTCCCTCATTAAAATGCAAATCAATTTATAACATTTTTGACATGCGTTTTTCTGGATTTTTTGTTGTTGTTATTCTGTCTCTCACTGTTCAAATAAACCTACCATTAAAATTATAGACGGATCATTTCTTTGTCAGTGGACAAATGTACAAAATCAGCAGGGGATCAAATACTTTACACTGTATGCAAAGGTATGTGGACACCCCTTCAAATAAGTAGATTTGTCTATTTAAGCCACACCCATTGCTGACAGGTGTATAAAATCAAGCACACCGTCATGCAATCTCCATAGACAAACATTGGCAGAAGAATGGCCTTACTGAAGAGCTCAGTGACTTTTAACGTGGCACCGTCATAGGATGCCACCTTTCCAACCAGTCAGTTAATCAAATTTCTGCCCTGCTAGAGCTGCCCCGGTCAACTGTAAGTGCTGTTACTGTGAAGTGGAAATGTTTAGGAGCAACAATGGCTTAGCCGCAAAGTGGTAGGCCACACAAGCTCACAGAACGGGACCGCTGAGTGCTGAAGCGCATAGCGCGTAAAAAGCGTTTCAAACTGCCTCTGGAAGCAACATCAGCATAAGAACTGTTCGTTGTGAGCTTCATAAAATGGGTTTCCATGGCAAGCAGCCACACAAGCCTAAGATCACCGTGCACATTCCCAAGCGTCGGCTAGAGTGTTGTAAAGCTCGCCGCCATTGGACTCTGGAGCAGTGGAAACGTGTTCTATAGGGTGATGAATCACATTTCACCATCTGGCAGTCCAACAGACAAATCTGAGTTTGGTAGATGCCTGGAGAAAGCTACCTGCCCCAATGCATACTGCCAACTGTAAAGTGTGGTGGAGGAGGAATAATTGTCTGGGGCTGTTTTTTCATGGTTCGAGCTAGGCCCTTTAATTCCAGTGAAGGTAAATCTTAAAGCTGTACTTCCAACTTTATGGCAGTTTTGGTAAGGCCCTTTCCTGTTTCAGCACAAAGCGAGATCCATACAGAAATCTCTTTGTCGAGATAGGTGAACTTGACTGACCTGCACAGAGCCCTGACCTCAACCTCATCGAACACCTTTGGGATGAACTGGAATGACGACTGCGAGCCAGGCCTAATCGCCCAACATCAGTGCCCGACCTCACAAATGCTCTTGTGGCTGAACGGAA
The DNA here is from genome assembly GCF_013265735.2 of Oncorhynchus mykiss. Taxonomy (NCBI): domain Eukaryota; kingdom Metazoa; phylum Chordata; class Actinopteri; order Salmoniformes; family Salmonidae; genus Oncorhynchus; species Oncorhynchus mykiss. The sequence continues at coordinate 33,222,939 of NC_048581.1, forward strand.
GCAAGTCCCCACAGCAATGTTCCAACATCTAGTGGAAAGCCTCACCAGAAGAGGGATGGCTGTTATATCAGTAAAGGGGCGACCAACTCCATATTAATGCCCATGATTTTGGAATGAGATGTTCGACGAAGACTTTTGTAAATTACTATGTATATGAATACAGATGGAAATTCACTGGCTGGCTAATCTGGCACATTTACATATTTTTTTATCAATGTGCATTGTCCATGTCAAATAAACCTAATGTAAACCTAATGTAACCTAAAGTGAAGATAATGTGGTGTTTTATGATTTTAATGTGGATGTATGTACCTTACAAATGAAGTTCCTGTGGGAAAATAAAGTTATTCTAAGTTTAGACAACCCATGTCTGGGCTACTCCGGTCCTATTGGTCCTTTACAGATAAGGAACGAGGGGACCATTCCCTTCCCGTGTCCTCATTGCTGGCAGCCAGTCACAATGGGCGGGATTCATCGGGGTAATTCAGCTACCGACTTGGCCAGGACTCCCGAACCCAAAGAAAGAATGTGACCTCACAATATACCTCTTTCAACATGACCCAGGCTCGGACTGTACTGTAATGTACGTCTCCTGGACTCTCCTTTCATCACCATCAAAAATCGCCTCTGTTCACCACGCATAGGCCAAACTACCCAAAATGTTGTGTAACATTCAGATAGAAATAGATGATTTTTTATGTCTGTATCCATGACGTTTGTATCTATCGTCTTTATGAACTTGTTGGGGTGGGGGAAGTGTACCATCCCGTTTACTGTTTGGTTTTATGAACAAAAGACAGTAGGGACTAGGGAGTCTCCTCTCTTCCTTTCTCGCTCCCTCATTTTCCCTCTTCTTTTCCTCCTGCTCCTGCACTTACGAGGCCAACATCGTAAACTTGTGTGCATGCAACGTGGGAAAATCACGGCCGGCCATCCAAGTGCACTTGAGTGTACAGGAGATACACGACATGCAGTAATGCAAAGCAGATGACTCTGAAGCCATTAGAATAGATATGAATTATAGTCCGTGTTATGTTTCGAGCAACCTCACAAGTTGTCTACATCAAGCCCAATGTGTAATCAGGCCTGCTAACCAAATAACCATTTATAAGTGCATTCACATCACGCCTTGCATACAAAGCACATTCCTGGTTATAGAGTCAGCTGTCACTCATCAAAATACATATTTGCATGTCATATGTACGTATATCAATGTAGCTTTTTATCAGAGTGCATTTATGCTGTGTAATCACAGCAGGCTCATTAACATGGCACTCATTATGCTGTCAAACAAACCCGTAGTTAAGTTTAAATCCCAGGCTTTACATGCCGCTACCAACTGAATCTGCCTCAAAGAAAAGTTGAATTCTCCTCCTTGTCGACACCCATCCAGGCTTTTCACGATCCATACAACATTTGTCTGTGGGATCTATCGTCTCAAAATGGAGGACGATGTCACCACGGGCTTGTAATGATGCCTGTCAGCCTCCCTGGGAAAAGCATTTAACACAGTGCATTAAAGGCCTATAAGTATTTTTATAGAATGCTTCTTGTAGCCATAATTGTTCACAATGACCATAAAGACGGGAGACAATCAAAACTGTAATTAAAATATTCGAGCCGCCTTGTTTGTGCTCTCATAACACGGGCGTGTAAAAAACAGAGGGAGAATTTGTTGAGGGGCACACAAGAAAAAGCATTGAAACCACAAACGGCTCTGTCCAAGTGGGAGAAAGCCCAGCCAATGGAAGACTTTGTAGGGGGAACAAGCCGTTAGCTCAGCGTCTTAAAATAAGAACGAGGCAGCTCATTAAGCGAGAGGAAAACTATGTCACCCTTTAATGTCAAAACATCGCTGGGCCGATTAGATACATATGGGGGCACTGAGCTAACACACTGAGCTACGGAACCCATATTGAATGACGGTTGCCATGGCACTATATAAAGTGGGAGAGGTTCAAGGCTGAGAATTCCCCTCGGGCACTCTCTCGGCCACCAACCCCAAATAAGGACCCCTTGTGATGACAGCACGGCCATTTACTGAGTTTCTCACTTCCTGGTGGCAACTATGTTTTGAACTCCCCTGATTGTTTTGTCTGGAATGCAGATGAATCAGTTAAAAGAGGATGACTGAGCCATTGCAAAGGAATTGATGTTGCGGCGAAACAACAAAGTATTCTGTAATTCAATGGAGACAATGAAAACACAAAACCATTTTGGAGGCCATCACATGCTGTTAAAGGAAGGCTATACATCTGATAAGGGGTTGTGGGACAGAGATATCTGGATGTGTATGTGAAACAAACTGCATAACGCATAACAAAGCAGCCTATACCTGGGTTCAAATAATATTCAATATATTTTGAATTGTTTGAGTGAACAAATGGGAGAGGTTTACAATTTTGGGACTTATTCCATTGTTTCCATTTCGGCAAGCTCAATCAGGCACAGCTAAAGCATTTGAAATAGAACAAATATTATTTGGACCCAGGTCTGAAGCAGTCCTCCATTTCTTTCTGTTTGCCTAGTTTCTGTTGGAAGCCTATAATTGTATTAGATATCTGTGATAAGGTGCGTCTCGGTGAGAGGTGTAGGAGTCAGGCGCAGGGATTTCTGAGAAGCATGTTTAATATATATATATATATATATATATATATATATAGTCCACCAATACAAAAATGGCACAGACGAAAATCCAAAACTATGCTTTCGAAGGAACAGAAACCCGTGCCAACACACGGAGGAACAACCACAGTTCCGACACGTACATACAAGTGCCTAAATAGTGGAAACAATACAGAAACTCGTGCAAAACACACAGAGGAACAAACTCAGTTCCGAAACTTAACTACACGTGCGTAATAGTGAAAACAATGAACATCAAAGATAATCGAGCGCAAATACACACAAGCTTAATCCCGCACGAATTAAGGCAGGCAACAGGTGCCCTATATACACACAGAAATAAACGCAAATGAAACCAGGTGTGAAAAGGAACACAGACAAAACCACCAGAAAAGGAAAAAGGGATCGGTGGCGGCTAGTAAACAGGCGACGCCGAGCGCCGCCCGAACAGGGAGAGGAGTTACCTCCGGTAGAAGTCGTGACAATATCACTATGGAATGGAAAGTGCCGCAATGGAGACAGAGAGGAAAAAGGGGGACAGAAACAGAGAGAGGTGACAGATGAGTGGACCTTTTAAGTGGTTGGATCACAATTGGCAATTAAATGAACTTTCTTTGGTTTTTGTTCTGAATTTCAGATGACTGACGTGCCCAAAGTAAACTGCCTGTTACTCAGGCCCGGAAGCTAGGATATGCATATACTTGGTAGCATTGGATAGAAAATACTCTGATGTTTCTAAAACTGTTAAAATAATGTATGTGAGTATAACAGAACTGATATGGCAAGAGAAAACTTGAGGAAAATCCATCCGGAAATTATTTTTTGAGGTCAATTATTTTTTATTATTTTTTGAGGTCATGGGAAATAGAAATAGATAGGACACAGATTGCAGTTCATATGGCTTCCACTAGATGTGAACAGTATTTAGAAAGGGTTTTAGGCTTGTCTTTTGAAACATTAGCAAGTAGGTGGAAGAACTGCAAGGAGTCTCTCATTAGAAAAGTAGTCTTGTTGGCGTGTGAATGATGTGCGCGCGCTTCGTTATTTATCTTTCCTATTGAACATACTATTCTCTTCTTCTCTTGAACATACTATTCTTAGATATTAGAGTACCTGAGGATTAATTAGAAACATCATTTGACTTGTTTGGACGAACTTTACTGGTAACTTTTTGAATTTGTTTGTATGCATGTTGAACGAGTGGATTACTGAGATCATTGGCGTCAACTAAACTGACTTTTTGGGATATAAAGAAGGACTTTATCGAACAAAAATATCATTCATTGTGTAGCTGGGACCCTTGGGATTGCAAACAGAGGAAGATCTTCAAAGGTAAGTGATTTATTCACCTGCATTGCTTGCTGTTTGGGGTTTTAGGCTGGGTTTCTGTACAGCACTTTGAGATATCAGCTGATGTACGAAGGGCTATATAAAATAAATTTGATTGATTTATTGAATCGCTACTTGTGATTTTGTGATGCCTGTGCTGGTTGAAAAAGTATTTTGGTGTGGGGCAATGTCCTCAGATAATCACCGTAAAGCCTTTTTGAAATTTGACAACGCGGTTGGATTAACAATAAATTAAGCTTTTAAATGATGTATGACACTTGTATTTTCATGAATGTTTAATATTACGATTTTTGGATTACGATTGCGTGCTCTGCAATGTCACCGGATGATGTCGTAGGTTAAATGAACCGCTAGTGATTCATGCGCCAAAAGAGGTTAAATGAACAGCACTGCGTTGTCTATCATTTTTTTGTACCCCCTTCTCCTGCCCAATTTCGATCTTGTCTCATCGCTGCAACTCTCCAACGGGCTCGGGAGGCGAAGGTCGAGTCATGCATCCTCCGAAACATAACCTGCCAAACCGCACTTCTTAACACCTACCCGCTTAAACCGGAAGCCAGCTGCACCAATGTGCAGGAGGAAACACCATTCAACTGACGTCCGAGGTCAACCTGCAGGCGCCCAGCACTGCGTGAACACTGCGTGTTCTATATGATGAGGAAATACTTTAGCAATGGCAGTATACATTTTTTTGTGTGAAATACATTAATTGAAACTGATTCAAATGTTGTGTTTTACCAGTTACTATTCCACTATCTCAGCAGGTAGCGCTAACGCTAAGGAACGTTTTGTTTTAATTTTCCATCAAAGTGTTGATATAACTTTTTCATAAACATCATGCAAAATGACTACAACGTATGTACATAATATTAATTTAGCATTTATTCTAAAAATGATGTGCGGAACCAGGAGACCATCCAAAGTCAATTCAACTATTATTTTCAAACCACTGACATCTACATTTCCAAGGACACAGGTTTCAAGCATCCAAGTGCAACAGCTAGCTAGCTATACAACCACTGATATCAGAAATCCCTCCCTGATACAGCAACGTTGAAACACGTTGGTTGAATGAATACTTGGTGTTGTTGTTCGCAGTGGCCATAGCTTCTGACTGCAGGGATATTGGTAGCATATTAGCATCCACACAGTGCCTTATTCAAAAGGGATTACAATTCAATTTCACTTGGTCAATGATGATGGCCATGCAATCATAATGGGGATTAAAAGAGAGCCCTGACATCAGTTGACAACAATACCACACCATTGGCATTTAGTCCATTCTGCAAGTTTCTTATGGTCCCCTTTAATGCTGTTTGGGCCTTAGGGGCCCCCATTGTAATTACAGCCAATTAATTGTAACACTGGACTGAATAGCCTGTGCTCACTGGTGGAACAATGGCTGACAAATAGAGCAAGAAGCACGCCAGGCTGCCAGCAGCCTCTCGCCAGATTATCAACAGCTGCTGCTGCCATGGTACGGCCGTCACTTTCAATGCCCAATCCCTTCTCTTGAGGACCTGGGGTGAGGTTGAGGGGAGGACCCGGTGGCATGAGAGTGCCATCAATCTCTATTGTGTCCCCTCCCCTTTCTAAAGAAAACAGTCACTAAAGTCTCATTTGTCGCCACTTTTCCATGGTGGGTGAGGTTGTGGGTGTGCGTGATGGAGCCACAGTGTTTTCTATGTGGGGATTATTAAGGGTTAATTGAGTGTGGTAAATGATTGGGTGCTGAATAGGGATTAGTAGGAGGAGGTGGCAGATGTGGTGTGAAACGAAGGGCCACTCGGCTTCTAAAGAATACAAATCAGGGCCCATGCTTTATTCCGGACTCTATCTAAGACTCAATTATCCCATTCACGCTGGGAGCAAAGGAGTTGCTGGAGGGGCTGGAGTGCACAGATGGTTTCCATGCCAAAGAACTCTGGAGAAAGCAGAACTATTTTCCGGGCACCTTTTCTTCAGGTTCAGTTTACCGTGAAGCAATGGGCTTTTTATTGGGTATTCATGATGCGCTGGGCATTGTGATCTTGTTTTTAAGATTGAAGAATTCTGAAAGGGACAATGGAAGAATGGAAAGAATTCATGCCATGAATCGGAATGAGAGGGTGAGGATGCGGCTTAGCTCTGGCTGTTTTCCCGAATTGGGACTACTATACCGGAGACCTCTGATAAATGGGGGAAAAGACGTAGAAGGGCGTGTCCACCTGGGGGGCCGACTGCCTAGCACGCCGTCTGTCGCTCGCCATCTCAAGCCCAATGGAACTATAAGCGAATTCATTCTGCTTCAAAAAACTTAGCCCCTCAAAACAACACAGCTCAAAACAGGCTTGAAAAGGCCTGGCGAACAGTGGAGGCAAATGTGAAGGGGAGCTCAGTCAGGTCATGAATATAGGGGCCTGTATTAGGGCTGCCATGTGTTCACTTCACCCTTGGCTGTTGTTGTTGTTGTGGAGGCACATGATTCTCAGGCGAATGGCCCTCTCTCTATTTAGTCAAACCAAATGAATGCCACTTGTCAGGGAGACAGAAAAACATCCCAAGAGTCATATGGTTAATTTATCCATTTAATGTATATGAACAATGCTTAATTTACAATATACTTCTAATTGACTTTCAAAACAGGATGGAACTATGGGTGACACCTTAGTACATGGATCACATACTAGGCACTAATTTTATTTATAAGTGTGTATTGATATCTATTTAGGCCCGTGTTAGGTATTATTTGCCATGACTTCTAATGTTAGAATAAGAAAACACTGAGTAAATGCCTAATAAATGTCTAACGATACCCAATAAAGGCCAATTTGTCACTTATATTGCAAATGAGTGCCTATGATGTGATCCCTATACCGAAGTGTTAGATAATATAGTGTATGGCCCGTTGTTCCACTTCAACCATACCTTCTATCCAAGTTCAACCGAATAATATTGTTTACCTCGGTCTGCAATCTCATTAAACACGTTTTAACTTTGCAATCTGTCACCGCTTGTGAACTCCACATGGTTTGACACTCAACAGTGTGTTGCACTCCAACAACTCGACCTACAATACCTCGACTGAAATTCCTCAAGGATTCCTGTCAAATGTAACAGTCAAGACGAATCGCCAGGGATATTTCTCAATCTCCATCCTAGCTATTTCAAATATTCGCAAAATATCCTTCCTGACATGTTTATGTGTGGACGTAGAAGAGGACATTAATATTGGGCCTAATCCCCATTCAAGGTCCTTTGCCCCCAACCAAAGTGGTTGAAAAGCAGCTAATATCAGCCAGGAAGGAACAATGGACAAAGCTGAGCACTTGAATCACAATGAAGGAGAAAGACCTGCCCTGCCAACACAAGCTGCGAGGACCACCCGATCAACGGATGCCTCACAATACGCCCAACAATAAATCAGTGATTGAAACAAGGGCCCCAGGCTATAACCTCTTATCGCCATCTAAATACAGTGCACAACCTATTAATTCATGTATATTTACCACAGGGAAATTTGATTCAAAACTCAATAAGCAAAATGGCCATCAAATGGCACACATTTGTGTTGAACTGGATAACCCATACTGTAATGGTCATTTCCTGGATTTAAATAAATCATGAATAGGCTTTCAAAGGGCTATAGCAATGGCGGCTGTGAGAGAAGTGCTATTTCGGCTAAAGATTGGAATCAGGTCGGGGTCCCAGACAATACAAAGTGCTTTTGGCTATTTTTGGCGCTTTATTGTCAGGGAAATGGGGTTCCTTTCTTTCATTGTATCCAGTATCCACTCTTTCTTACTTTCTACCCCTAATCAAAAACAAAACATCCCAGGTCTGTACTATGGGGCAATCAGGGGAAGCTTATGTAATGCTATTCATTGCATTAGGAGGCTAAGGGGTTGAGACCAGTACATTCTTGTGGTCATTTTGGTAAGCTTGCGGCAAAGCCGTTGCACTGCAGTCGCCCAGTCCAGGTCAGCTTGTGGGAATGAGTCAATGACTTCTTTGCTTTTACTGTTCATTGTTTTGGAAATGTGTGTTCAAAAATGGGCATTTTGTTCGTGTGGTCTACACACAAGAATATATATTTTTTTGTCTTGTGTATTATAACAAACGTTCACTCTCTTTTCAAAGAGTGACTGTATCTGACATTGACTGGCATCGACTGAAATACTGTAGGAACTCTTGATCACAATTTTGAGGACGAAAAATATGTTGTATTCTGTTCATCAAAAAATACCCTTAGGATGTTTTCTCTACAGAAAGTAGCATATTTTCACATCTCAGTTCCCATGTCTGTCCCATACTGGACTATGACCTTTATGTTTACTCAGTCCTGAACAGACTGGATCGGTCTAAGCAATACAAAAAAAAAATGCTGAAGAAATCACAGAGCCTGTGTGTGCGTGGGGGGGGGGGGGGGGGGATCAGTGTGTGTGTGTGTGTTTTGGAGTGTCAGTGTAGTAAGTGTATGGTTAGAGTCAGGTGAGTGTATTTCGAGCCTGTGCAACAGTCAGTGCAGAAAACAAGAATAAATATGAATAAAACAAGGTGGTCAATGCAAATAGTCCGGGTAACCATTTGATTAACTCTTCAGCAGTGCTTTGTCTTAGGGGTAGAAGCTGTTAAGGAGCCTTTTAGCTCTCCGGGACCGCTTGTTGTGCGGTAGCAGAGAGAACAGTCTATGACTTGGGTGGCTGGAGTCTTTGACAATTTTTAGGGCCTTCCTCTGACACCACCTGGTATAGAGCTTGAAGAAAATTGAAATTAATAATGGGCAAATGTTGCGCAATCCAGGTATTGTCACGCCCTGACCATAGTTTACTTTGTATTTTCTATGTTTTGATTGGTCAGGGTGTGATCTGAGTGGGCATTCTATGTTACATGTCTAGTTTGTCTAGTTCTATGTTCGGCCTGATATGGTTCTCAATCAGAGGCAGGTGTTCGTCATTGTCTCTGATTGGGAACCATATTTAGGTAGCCTGGGTTTCACTGTGTGTTTGTGGGTGATTGTTCCTGTCTATGTGTTTTTCACCAGATAGGCTGTTTTAGGTTTTCGTTACGTTCATCACGTTCTTTATTTTGTAGTGTTTGCATTGATTCGTGTTTTACGTTTGTTCATTAAAACATGGATCGCAATCTACACGCTGCATTTTGGTCCGACTCTCCTTCTCACGAAGAAAACCGTTACAGAATCACCCACCACCAACGGACCAAGCAGCGTGTCAACAGGCAGGAGCAGCGCGAGGAGACGCGCAATAAGGACTTCTGGACATGGGAGGAAATCCTCGACGGGAGAGGACCCTGGGCTAAACCAGGGGAGTGTAGCCGCCCAAAGGTGCAGCAGGAGAAGAAGCAGCAGGAGCAGCTGCAGTGGGAGAGGCTGCACCACCTGGAGAAATGGACATGGGAGGAAGAACTGGACGGTAAAGGACCCTGGGCTCAGCCTGGAGAATATCGCCGCCCCAAGGAGGAACTGGAGGCGGCGAAAGCTGAGAGGCGCAGATATGAGGAGGCAGCACGACGTAGCGGATGGAAGCCTGAGAGGCAGCCCCAAAAATTTCTTGGGGGGGGGCTAACAGGGAGTATGGCTACGCCAGGTAGGAGACCTGGGCAGACTCCCTGTGCTTACCGGGGGGCTAGAGAGACCGGACAGGCACCGTGTTATGCAGTGGTGCGCACGGTGTCTCCAGTGCGGGTGCATAGCCCGGTGCGGTATATTCCAGCTCCGCGTGTCTGCCGGGCTAGATTGAGCGTCGAGCCTAATGCCATGAAGCCGGCTCTACGCAGCTGGTCCCCAGTGCGTCTCCTTGGGCCGGTTTACATGGCACCAGCCTTGCGCTTGGTGTCTCCGGTTCGCCTGCATAGTCCAGTGCGGGCTATTCCACCTCGCTGCACTGGCAGGGCGACCGTGAGCATTCAACCAGGGAAGGTTGGGCAGGCTCGGTGCTCAAGAGCTCCAGTGCGCCTGCACGGTCCGGTTTTTCCAGTACCACCTCCACACCCCAGCCCTCCGGTAGCAGCTCCCCGCACCAGGCTTCCTGTGCGTGTCCTCGGCCCAGTACCACCAGTGCCAGCACCACGCATCAGGCCTACAGTGCGCCTCGCCTGTCCAGCGCTGTCGGAGCCCTCCACCTCTCCAGCGCTGTCGGAGTCTCCCGCCTGTTTAGCGCTGTTAGAGCCTTCCTTCTCTACAGCGCTGCCGGAGTCTCCCGCCTGTTCAGAACTGCCAGTTTGCAAAGAGCTGCCAGTTAGCATAGAGCTGCCAGTTAGCATAGAGCTGCCAGTTAGCATAGAGCTGCCAGTTAGCATAGAGCTGCCAGTTAGCATAGAGTTGCCAGTCTGCAAGGAGCTGCCAGTCTGCAAGGAGCTGCCAGTCTGCAAGGAGCTGCCAGTCTGCATAGAGCTGCCAGTCTGCAAGGAGCTGCCAGTCTGCAAGGAGCCGCCAGAGCTGCCAGTCTGCAGGATGCCGCCAGAGCTGCCAGTCTGCAAGGAGCCGCCAGAGCTGCCAGTCTGCAAGGAGCCGCCAGAGCTGCCAGTCTGCAAGGAGCAGCCAGAGCCGCCAGTCAGTATGGAGCAGCCAGGGCCGCCAGTCAGCATGGAGCAGCCAGGGCCGCCAGTCAGCATGGAGCAGCCAGGGCCGCCAGTCAGCATGGAGCAGCCAGTCAGCATGGAGCAGCCAGTCAGCATGGAGCAGCCAGAGCTGCCAGTCAGCATGGAGCAGCCAGTCAGCATGGAGCAGCCAGGGCCGCCAGTCAGCATGGAGCAGCCAGGGCCGCCAGTCAGCATGGAGCAGCCAGTCAGCATGGAGCAGCCAGAGCAGCCAGTCAGCATGGAGCAGCCAGAGCTGCCAGTCAGCATGGAGCAGCCAGTCAGCATGGAGCAGCCAGAGCTGCCAGTCAGCATGGAGCAGCCAGTCAGCATGGAGCAGCCAGAGCTGCCAGTCATCATGGAGCAGCCAGTCAGCATGGAGCAGCCAGAGCTGCCAGTCGTCCAGACTCTTCCAGATCTGCCAGTCGTCCAGACTCTTCCAGATCTGCCAGTCGTCCAGACTCTTCCAGATCTGCCAGTCGTCCAGACTCTTCCAGATCTGCCAGTCGTCCAGACTCTTCCAGATCTGCCAGTCGTCCAGACTCTTCCAGATCTGCCAGTCGTCCAGACTCTTCCAGATCTGCCAGTCGACCAGACTCTTCCAGATCTGCCAGTCGACCAGACTCTTCCAGATCTGCCAGTCGACCAGACTCTTCCAGATCTGCCAGTCGACCAGACTCTTCCAGATCTGCCAGTCGACCAGACTCTCTCAGATCTGCCAGTCGTCCAGATTCTCCCAGATCTGCCAGTCGACCAGATTCTCCCAGATCTGCCAGTCGACCAGATTCTCCCAGATCCGCCAGTCGACCAGATTCTCCCAGATCCGCCAGTCGACCAGATTCTCCCAGATCCGCCAGTCGACCAGATTCTCCCAGATCCGCCAGTCGACCAGATTCTCCCAGATCCGCCAGTCGACCAGATTCTCCCAGATCCGCCAGTCGACCAGATTCTTCCAGATCTGCTAGTCGACCAGGATCTGCTGAAACCGCCAGCCAGCCAGGTTCTGGTAGTTTCTACTACCTGCCTGGGCTTCCTCTCAGTGCTGAGCTTCTTCTCAGTGCTGAGCTTCCTCTCAGTGCTGAGCTACCCATCTGTCCCGAGTTACCTCTGTCCCGAGCTGTCCCTCTGTCCCATGTTATCATTGTGGTGGGTAACCTATTTAGGGACGTTTAGGAGGGGGATTAAAACTGTCATGGGGTGGGGTCCACGTCCAGCGCCAGAGCCGCCACCGCGGACAGATGCCCACCCAGACCCTCCCCTATAGGTTCAGGTTTTGCGGCCGGAGTCCGCACCTTGGGGGGGGGGTACTGTCACGCCCTGACCATAGTTTACTTTGTATTTTCTATGTTTTGATTGGTCAGGGTGTGATCTGAGTGGGCATTCTATGTTACATGTCTAGTTTGTCTAGTTCTATGTTCGGCCTGATATGGTTCTCAATCAGAGGCAGGTGTTCGTCATTGTCTCTGATTGGGAACCATATTTAGGTAGCCTGGGTTTCACTGTGTGTTTGTGGGTGATTGTTCCTGTCTATGTGTTTTTCACCAGATAGGCTGTTTTAGGTTTTCGTTACGTTCATCACGTTCTTTATTTTGTAGTGTTTGCATTGATTCGTGTTTTACGTTTGTTCATTAAAACATGGATCGCAATCTACACGCTGCATTTTGGTCCGACTCTCCTTCTCACGAAGAAAACCGTTACAGGTATGGAATTCACTTAGAGACTCACAGCTGTAATCGCTGCCAAAGGTGCTTCTACAAAGTATTGACTCAAGGGTGTGAATACTTATGTACTCAGGATGGTAAGTTGGTGGTTGAAGATATCCCTCTCGTGGTGTTGGGGCTGTGCTTTGGCAAAGTGGGTGGGGTTATATCCTTCCTGTTTGGCCCTGTCAGGGGGTATCATCGGATGGGGCCACAGTGTCTCCTGACCCCTCCTGTCTCAGCCTCCAGTATTTATGCTGCAGTAGTTTATGTGTCCGGGGGCTAGGGTCAGTTTGTTATATCTGGAGTACTTCTCCTGTCTTATCCAGTGTCCTGTGTGAATTTAAGTATGCTCTCTCTAATTCTCTCTTTTTCTCTTTCTTTCTCTCTCTCGGAGGACCTGAGCCCTAGGACCCTGCCTCAGGACTACCTGGCATGATGACTCCTTGCTGTCCCCAGTCCACCTGGCCGTGCTGCTGCTCCAGTTTCAACTGTTCTGCCTTATTATTATTATTTGACCATGCTGGTCATTTATGAACATTTGAACATCTTGGCCATGTTCTGTTATAATCTCCACCCGGCACAGCCAGAAGAGGACTGGCCACCCCTCATAGCCTGGTTCCTCTCTAGGTTTCTTCCTAGGTTTTGGCCTTTCTAGGGAGTTTTTCCTACACCTGCATTGCTTGCTGTTTGGGGTTTTAGGCTGGGTTTCTGTACTGCACTTTGAGATATCAGCTGATGTACGAAGGGCTATATAAATTAATTTGATTTGATTTATGTAAATGAGATATTTCTGTATTTAATTTTCAATAAATCTGCACACATTTCTGGATATATGTTTTCACATTTTCATTATTGGTTATTGTGTGTAGCTGGGTGAGAGAAAAACATATATTTAATCAATTTTAAATTCAGGCTGTAACACAACAAAATGTGGAATAAGTCAAGGGGTATGAATACTTTCTGAAGGCACTATAGACAAGGATGGGGGCTTAGGGTTTTGATGGAAAAGGTCTAGACTTTGCAATGAAGGACCATGGTTAGCCTTCATTCCATTTCAACTCAATTAACTCTGAAAGTGAAGTCAAATGCAGTTCATGAGTTCCCTCAGTTCAGGAAACAACAATATCCTTGAATTGCATTAGCTACGTTTTCAAATGTCCAATTACTATATTCGCTGAGCTGAGCCAGACTGGAATGGAATCAGAGTTTTGCAGGCAGATCACCAGTGACATGTTAGTATTCAATGTCCATCCATGGCGTGGAAACTGGCCACTTGGGGCAACAGTGAGCGCTGTTACCTTAAGTTTCGGTTTTGCTAGGACATTGTGGATGTGGATAAGCATCTGCCTCTGATTTCATGGTTGAATCCAGCGATAGAAAGTCGTTTTTTATATTTTTGTTTTAAGCTTATCCCAAACCTTACCCCTTACCTTAACCATTTGGAGTTAATGCCTAACCTTAAGATTTTGGAGTTAATGCCCAAACTTACGTTTGGGAAAGTTTGAGAAACATGGATGAACGTCTAATTATGATGTGAGACTGAGTCCTTGTAAGGAATTTTGACCCTTGCTGATAGATTTGCAGATCCACAATCATATTTTGGAATATGACTCCCTCTAGTGGTGCTTTTCCATATAGACTTACCCCCACGCCATAGTTTTGCCAGTGTTTGATGTTAACGTCAGATCTCAAGACTTATGGCGAGGGAATCAACAACCTCCGAATCCTTCAAGTCTGTTGACTTGTGAGAAGGTGTTGAAGTTCACAGTTAGCCATTGTTATGTAAATGACAGCTGAAAAGAACACAGAGCATTGTGCCTTGGCCCCAAGTGGGGCAAGTCTACCGGATACATGGGTAAAACACTAGGGTAAATCCTGTATGGAAATGCAACATTAGATGCTGGATGTAGAAACCAATGGTATAAACTCTGGGTGGTCGTGTTTGTGAGGCACCATCTTTTACTTGAGCATCATTTAGGTGACTGTAAACAAGGGCAACAAAGCCCAAATCCAGTGATAATCAAACATAACAGAAAATACAACCACTGTTGTAATATGTGGCGGAAAGAAGCAAACATTGTTTTTGTGACTAAGCTTTTCCACTTGTGCTCTAACTAGGAATCCCCCTTTCCCTTTCTTAAAATGTTCCCATGAATGGATTTCACCTGAATTATTGGGTAGTCCCATCTATGCAAATGGGATGCCCACCATCTAGTGGTGTTTTGCAGCATGACACGACTGGAGTCCTGTCTATCTCTGTAACATGCTGACCAGACCGGACGTGTCGCGTGCGCGAGCATTGCAAAATAAATGTACACGTACATGTCATTCAATCATTGCACCCACACTGGTCGCGCCGTCAACGAACTCGGTTGACCGTTTTATCTGTGGATTAATTGTCAGGTAAAATAACAACCCAATGTTTATATCCCAAGACAAATTAGTTAGAAACAGCAAGCTAGCTAGCTAAATTGCCATCAATGTTTAATGCTTTTCGACTTATACCAAATTAATATAATTGGTTTAGAGTTGGTTTTGATATTTCTACCTGGACGTCCTAATCGCGTCTGGTGTGGGGGGACAAAATCAACATTGTCTGGTCTGCATGTAATCTTACTACTGTGTTTTTCACTCAAGGTAAGCACTTTATCACATTTCTATGTCTGAAGGAACTTGATAAATTCAAGTAAGGTCATTCTGAGCAATTTACAGAGCCTGGGAGGTATTAAATTATTATTATTATTTTTTTTTTTTTATCGTGCCCATGTATAATAAAACGTGCCCATTAATTACTGAAACATGCTCACAAATTGATATAAAACATGCCCACGAAATGTAAAAAAAATGCTCACAAATTTCTACAAAATGAGCACAAATTGATATACAACATGTCCACAAATTAGGAAACAAACTCACAAATTGTAAAACATCCACATACTGTTATATACAGTGCCTTGCGAAAGTATTCGGCCCCCTTGAACTTTGCGACCTTTTGCCACATTTCAGGCTTCAATCATAAAGATATAAAACTGTATTTTTTTGTGAAGAATCAACAACAAGTGGGACACAATCATGAAGTGGAACGACATTTATTGGATATTTCAAACTTTTTTAAGAAATAAAAAACTGAAAAATTGGGCGTGCAAAATTATTCAGCCCCCTTAAGTTAATACTTTGTAGCGCCACCTTTTGCTGCGATTACAGCTGTAAGTCGCTTGGGGTATGTCTCTATCAGTTTTGCACATCGAGAGACTGACATTTTTTCCCATTCCTCCTTGCAAAACAGCTCGAGCTCAGTGAGGTTGGATGGAGAGCATTTGTGAACAGCAGTTTTCAGTTCTTTCCACAGATTCTTGATTGGATTCAGGTCTGGACTTTGACTTGGCCATTCTAACACCTGGATATGTTTATTTTTGAACCATTCCATTGTAGATTTTGCTTTATGTTTTGGATCATTGTCTTGTTGGAAGACAAATCTCCGTCCCAGTCTCAGGTCTTTTGCAGAATCCATCAGGTTTTCTTCCAGAATGGTCCTGTATTTGGCTCCATCCATCTTCCCATCAATTTTAACCATCTTCCCTGTCCCTGCTGAAGAAAAGCAGGCCCAAACCATGATGCTGCCACCACCATGTTTGACAGTGGGGATGGTGTGTTCAGGGTGATGAGCTGTGTTGCTTTTACGCCAAACATAACGTTTTGCATTGTTGCCAAAAAGTTCAATTTTGGTTTCATCTGACCAGAGCACTTTCTTCCACATGTTTGGTGTGTCTCCCAGGTGGCTTGTGGCAAACTTTAAACAACACTTTTTATGGATATCTTTAAGAAATGGCTTTCTTCTTGCCACTCTTCCATAAAGGCCAGATTTGTGCAATATATGACTGATTGTTGTCTTATGGACAGAGTCTCCCACCTCAGCTGTAGATCTCTGCAGTTCATCCAGAGTGATCATGGGCCTCTTGGCTGCATCTCTGATCAGTCTTCTCCTTGTATGAGCTGAAAGTTTAGAGGGACGGCCAGGTCTTGGTAGATTTGCAGTGGTCTGATACTCCTTCCATTTCAATATTATCGCTTGCACAGTGCTCCTTGGGATGTTTAAAGCTTGGGAAATCTTTTTGTATCCAAATCCGGCTTTAAACTTCTTCACAACAGTATCTCGGACCTGCCTGGTGTGTTCCTTGTTCTTCATGATGCTCTCTGCGCTTTTAACGGACCTCTGAGACTATCACAGTGCAGGTGCATTTATACGGAGACTTGTTTACACACAGGTGGATTGTATTTATCATTATTAGTCATTTAGGTCAACATTGGATCATTCAGAGATCCTCACTGAACTTCTGGAGAGAGTTTGCTGTACTGAAAGTAAAGGGGCTGAATAATTTTGCACGCCCAATTTTTCAGTTTTTGATTTGTTAAAAAAGTTTGAAATATCCAATAAATGTCGTTCCACTTCATGATTGTGTCCCACTTGTTGTTGATTCTTCACATCATTTATTTATGTTTGAAGCCTGAAATGTGGCAAAAGGTCGCAAAGTTCAAGGGGGCCGAATACTTTCGCAAGGCACTGTACATGCACTTTACTTTTAGTTTTGGATGTTATGATGAAATTCCCTGGAGGTGGGTGCCCTGTGTGCCCGGTCGTTAATCTGGCCCTGATCATCAAGTTAAACCATAGGTATTATTGTTACACATCCTCACACTGTCTTGGAGAATAAAACTGAGACTGTAGCCAGCTTCCATTTCACCTAATTTTATTGTCCAAAGAATGTTCTCATAGTCCAGAAGTA
Organism: Oncorhynchus mykiss; assembly: GCF_013265735.2. NCBI lineage: Eukaryota > Metazoa > Chordata > Actinopteri > Salmoniformes > Salmonidae > Oncorhynchus > Oncorhynchus mykiss. The sequence goes on from NC_048581.1 coordinate 33,239,977, forward strand.
TTGGATGAAAATCCACAATGTTGGTGCCATACAGGAGCACTGACCAATCTGCCTCCAAAAGAGGACTGCTGGTTTTGAGGATGGTGTGGAGGTCAGTGGTTGATGATCTGAGCACCCCCTGAAATGGTGAGTACGGTTTCAGTAGACCACTATTGGGCTGGTAGATCAGATAGGCGGTTTGGGGCAAGGTCATTTAGTGTTTTGAATATGGTTCATATTTCCTTATAGTGGATTCAGGACTTGGACAAGGAGTCAATGCCGCTTAAATATGAATTTACATGGGGGTTTGGATGATAGTGTAACATTTCTTAGAATGAGCGAAAATATTGGAGTTTATGGACTGGAAGGGATAATAGTCAAGTTGGGATGTGCAAATATTTAGATACAACTATATAGTCAAGTTGGCAATTATTTAGATATTCCTGTTGAAAAAGAAAAGATAGAATCTTACAGTATATTAAATTCATCCAACTGGGCCAAAACGGATTGAATCAACGTTGTTTCTACGTCATTTCTACAACAACAAAAAATCTATGTGATGACGGTGAATCAACGTGGAAAACCCAATTTGGAATTTTAAGAAGTCATCAACGTCATGTAATTTCTCACCCAACTTTTAACCTTACTATTTTGGTTGATTTCCCAATTTAAATCAAAACTAGACAATAAACTGATGTCTGTGCCCAGTGGGATTGGATTTCTGTAATCATATCAGCTCATTTGTCATACTTCTTCATTCAGAGAGAATGTGCCTTTCTTTGAGGTTAACCTTTGAGATGACCTCCCTCAAGGATTCTCGCTCTTTCCTCAGAGCGAATTTGTCCCACATTTTTAGCAAAGTTGCCATTTGTTGCCACGTTTCTCAAGATATTGTGACCATGATGCCTGCGGACAAAGATATTTATATAATCTTAAACGTGCGACATATCAAATCATTTCTGCTGTCTGTGATTTAAAAACAGTACTCAATTGATGGCAAAAATATCCCATCAAAATAAGACATACATTAGGTGGAATTTGCAAGAGGGTCGGTATGAGTAATACACCGCAATATCTGATCTACAAATCATCTCAACTATCTAACAACTGGGCATTAACCATTTGTTATTATGAAAATCTTAGCGAATCTGCACAGTGCTTGGCTCAGGCCGACCATTGTGATCAAGTAGGGTTGTCTTCATTAGGCACCAAACAGAAGGAAGGAAACTGAATCAGGTACTGACTGTTTGGACTCATTTACATTTTTTTTCATTGCAAACATTACAAGTTTTGTGCCCTAACAAACACAACCCAAATGGCAACTATGTTGATAATCAGTCTGGGGTCACCCAGGGGTCACCCAGGTCATCCAAGGGTTGTCTTCAGTTGTGTGGTTGTTTGTCTCGTTGGTGTCTGGTTGATGTGTCTGAAGATTGACAGTGTTCAATTTGTAACGTGTATTAGGATCTGTCTGATGTTTGAAAGGGGTTGACATAAAGACTTTCTGCCTTTAAATTAAAAGCTAAAGGAAATATTATATCCGCAAATAGGTGCTACGTGACATAAAAAGTCAAAGTCTAGGCATTTGAGTGGGTTTAAAAGGTGAAAAGCTTTTGTCAAAAACTGTTGGCTTTGGCTTCAGCTAATCCTTTGGCTTTTTAACTGTCAAACCCACGAGTGCCCGGACTTGGATTTTCCTATGCCACTTAGCACTTATTTGTGTTTATAATTTTTCCTTTTGGTTTTCAATTACTATTCCCCTCCAAGAGGTGGTTGTTTTGGAATACCTGAAGTGCTTCCGCTACTTCATTTTCTTCAAGGCATTCCGACTTTAGATGGGTTTAGCTGAAGCCGCAATTCAATCCATTACACCCTTTCGCATAGATGCTCTAGACAGCCGAGAATGTGGCTTTTAAAGGCAATTTCAATTTGTATTTGTGGTAAACGCTGCAGATGTTGACTCAAGTGTAAATTACTTTTAAAAGCCTCATTGTCGCCGGTCTAGTGCTATAGCGAGCCATGGATTGAATCCCGGCCTTAGTTTAGGCCGGCCATTATGTTTAAGCAAGAAACTATACAGGATGAACCTCCCACCTGACTTTCTGTGCAGGGTCCACAGCCAGTTTACTGACGGCAATCAAGAAACAGTCAGTGAGGTTTTTCTTTCCCGACAGGAGAAATATTTGTGACGGTGTATATTAATATAAAATTGATGGACTTTGTGGTAGTATTTGATACATAAGTATTGATATACTACAATGTTTATCTGACTCTAGAAAGATAATTAAAATATGCAGGCAAGCATTAGGCAATGAGTTGACATTGACTAGAAAGAATTGGTCTGAGAGTGGAAAGGCAGATATTTAACATTATGAAATCATATGCAAGGCATTAACAAACATTACAATGCAATACTTTATGCATGATCAGAGACGGAGAGAAGTCATAGCCTGAAAGGCCATGCCCCAAGAATTCCTGGGGTGGAGAGAGTGTAATCTCACTAGTGCAGGTCAGGAACAAAGAAAAAGAGAGACAATGAATCTAAGACTCGTTTAAAAGCCTCTGAGTTGTTAGAATAAAAAAAAAAGTGTTGTTGACCAATAGGATATTGTAAAAGTGAACTTCCAATCAGGTATCAGACCTACGGATGTAAAGACAACTGAAACTCTGCTACCCAGAGTGGTGATGAGGGGGTTGGTGAGATAATGCAGCATTCCTAAGATAACACAGAGGAAATTCTTGCATACAGTGTAAAGAGTCACTTAGGGGCTTCACTTAGGGGCTTGGCCGCCCTATACAATCTTCCCTTGATTCTAGATCAGACAGAAGTGTTCAAAACGATCTGGATGGCCAGCACTGTAGTCACTGTAGACAAATAATTCACTAAACCCTAAACCCCAACTACATCTCGTAATGAATAATGTGGAAATTGAGCAAGTTTAGGTAACTGTCATGGTCAAAACATATTGATACAACAGCAGCTAAGATGGGGAGAAGTCTGTCCGTAATAAAGCGCTGATCTGCATTCAGTCAGATTAATATAATATATATCAAAGATCACTGCATCATAAAAACTGCCTATTTAAGCAATAAGGCCCGAGGAGGTGTGGTTTATGGCCAATATATAATGTATAAGGTCTGCAATGCAGAGGGCTCAAACCACCCATAAACCCGGTGGTTCGAGCCCTGAATGCTGATTGGCTGATATATCACCTACCATTTGGTTTTGAAGTATTGAAACCAAACCATATAATTTGAGTTAAAGGTATTTTCCTAAACAACAGGAAGAAGTGACTGTAAGAAGCACTCCTCATTTCAAATGACGTGTTGCTTTGGAGCCTATTTGTGCTCTGTTCTAACAAACCTTGCTGCGCATCATGTAGAATTTCAACCTTTATTTAACTAGGCAAGTCAGTTAAGAACAAATTCTGAGCCTTACTGATGAGCCTTACAAAACTTGAAAACTTGTCCTGGTCACCCCGTTGGTTTAAAGCCATGTTTTGCTTCCTCAAGCTTTCGATGACGCTCTTCATCTGAGAGTTCTCCTTCTGGAGTTTGTCAAACTCACTTGTTTTTCTTCCTCAATAAGCCATTGATGATAAATATTAGCACTCTCTAAATAAGATCTTAACCTATCTCTGTGAAAGATCTATCATGAAATGAGTGGAAATGGAATATTGCCAGTCAGATGGAACCAGCAATGACATCATGGCAAGGGTTCTGTTACATTGTGATGTCATAATTGGGTCTGTTGACAGTGCTGATTAGCACATCAGCACATGGTGAACATTCATGAAAGCTTTTTGATTCCCATATAAAATCATACATATGTGATGAATTTGTAAATAGTATATTTATACATATTCCTATTCTCCTAAATGTTTTTCAATAAAAAAATGTGTAATTTGAATCTGCTTTAGTATCTGAAACGACTGGATTTGAAATGGAATTAACCCCAACCCTGGTGACCAATGATAAAATAATACATGCTGTGTCCCCAGAAAATCACTAGAGGACGATATTGCCTAGCATGTCTTACCATGAGAATGGGCCTTTGGTCTTACAGAATGGGTCTTATAGAATGGGCCTTTGGTCTTAAGATATGGAATAGCATGAATACAAGAATGAGGGATTCTGTGTACACCACTCTAAAATGAAGGTGAATGTGATCTCTAAAGCAAACCGGATATTGTTTGAAGAGATTCTATTGGGTGGGATCTCCATGAATGCCACTCAAGGAAGCAGAGTTGAGCTGAAAAATCGAAAGTGAAACTATCTGAGAAACACTAGAAAAGGTAGGTTAATCACGAGAGAAAGTTATAAACACTGTAATAATATTTTAGAAACTTATCCACAGCCAGTGAGTGGCACAACATTGGGATCTATAAGGCATAGATTTGAGATTTTCTATGGTGGTAACTATTCTGTGTTGCATTTATTGTTGCTACTATCTATATGTATGTTTTGCTTTCTCACTGTCCTGTCAAATTACCGCAGTACAGCTGCTATTGTGATCAGGGTTGATTTTAATTCTGTTAGTTCAGGAAAATGAAAAGTCTTCATAATACAGGGAATTATGGGAAATTTGAATTAAATTATTCCCTGAATTGACCCCAGCCCTGGTGGTGAATATACAACATACTCTTTATGGACAGAGAAGTTGAAGTTTAGTTCAGGGAAAAGGAAGTGTTCAGTGGCACCTTGTATACATTATGATATCCTACTTTGGAGTCAAAATTAGCACACAAATTAGCGTTGTAGTTCACGTTTAAAGACAATTTCTGATTGAGCAACATATGCAGCAATTACCGTGAATGCAGTATCCGCAACTGCAGGAACATTGCCTTTGTCAATAGCCCTATAAAGTGGATCTTCAGCTGTACGGTTCGAATTAGAATTTCCGAGAGGCAAAAATCATGGAAACATACTTGAGTAAATAATCATTTGAGTGGGGAGATTTTAGAAAAGAAAGGCTCTATGTCTTCAATACGTTTTGATGTGTGTGTACAACACATATAGCCTAACCCAGTACAGCCTGGAGAGGATAGGTCACCCCTCTCTCTGAACTGAGCTCCTCTCCAGGTTCCTTCATGGGAGTTTTTATCACTGTGCTCTCACTTCTGCTTTGCTTGCACTTTGGGTTCTAGGCTGGGTTACTGTAAAGAACTTTATGATAACTACTGATTTATAAAGGTCTTTATAAATACATTTGATTGATTGATCTCATCTGTTTACAAATTGGCGTCAACTGTGTTTCCGTTAGCAGAGCCATGCCAGCGAAGTTGGTGCAGTTCAGCGGTTGGGAGGCTGTGGTTGAGAAGCAGATTGTCCTGAAACCTGGTCAGGCACCACGGGGCAGACAAGGCTACACCATGTACCATGGCACCCACCGTGACAGCGCTCGAGCCATCATCACAGGGGGTTTCCGGCCCTCTGCGGGGGGCACGTTGGGCCCGGGGGTCTATTGCAGCCGGGACATAGCCAAGGCGCGGGGCTACCCTAGTCGGTGCCCCCCTGGGGAACACGTGGTACTGCAGCTGAAAGTCCGGGTGGGCCGCGTGAAGAAGATGGATGGACAGAATTTAGCAATGTGGCACTCGTGGCAACAGAGCGGCTATGATACTGCCTGGCTGCCCTCCACCGTCATTGGGCATGAGGAGGACTGCGTTAAAGACCCCAAGCGGGTGGCGGTGAAAGGCATTGCACACTGTGCCGACACGGCCACGAAGCAAGCCCTCGAGAAGCTCATCAGTCAGCAGAGACAGGGGGGGGAGTCAAGTGGACAGGGAAACGAGCAGGGGGTTGTGGGCAGGTGTAAGGTGTGCAAGATGCAGACACCGATTGGCCACTCTCTGGAGGTGTGTTGGGGGTGTGACGCCACTGTATGCCCTTTTATGGACAAACATGTCTGCAAAAGGAGCAGTTGAAAGCGACAGATTTGACATACTGGATACTATATGATTATGACATTATTGGTTAATTCGACAATAAAAAAAAGTTTGTGTGGAAATAAATGAAGCTTTGTTGATTCGCACATTGTTCCCCACGATGAAATCGGAGGGGGACTATGGATCTGTCTCTGTCCGTTCGCACGTCAGTACGAACAGTGCGCTCGTTAGTTAGTCCCACGCAATCTCTCAGACACCACTGGGACGATTTTGACTGAACTTGGGTGAATGATGCATCTTGCCATTGACGACATGTTTACTGTTGCCTTGTAATTCTTTCAAGTATCATGCGACTTTCATTGATAAACAAGCTTTTTTAATTAAACTGTTTTAATGCTGGGCGGCGGATTAAACACAATGAGTGTCTAAGCCTACATTGTAGCAAAGGTGGCTGCTGCGACAAACATATGCATGCCCAGTATTAGTATACCAAAATCTAGACAATGCATTAGCGCAATTTCAAAAGGAGGTGAGGAGAGGACGTGATGAGTCAATGAAATCCATTTGAGAAAAAGGCCTAGGGAGAGTCTCAATAGGATTTGCCTATTCCTCTCCTCTGTCTTCTCCACCTCTTTTTGAAAAGGGTCAAAGGTCATTGAGGAGAGGAGGCGAGGAGAGGTAACATGGAAACATGCACTTGTATGAAATGAGACTCTTCTGCTCCACTAGCAGGCAAATTACGTTTACAGAGGAGGAATTCCACAATACATGTGTAAAGAGGTCAAAATAAATGTAGCTAGTTGTGCTAGACATTTTACAGATATAAGGTTAAGTAGCAAACAACAGCTCATTCAAATTGGATGTGGCGGATTTCTAAACTCTTCCGAGATAAGATAACACGAATTGACACTCAACCTCATATGGCGACCACTTAACGGTTTACGGTCACGGGTAAGAGGTGGAAGGAGATGTGCACACTGCACACTAAATCAGGTGGAAACTGAGCTGCACTTCCTAATCTCTTGGCAAATGTATGACCATACTAGACATATTTCCCTCAGATTACGCAGAGAATTGAAAAAAAAACAGATTTCGATAAACTCCCATATCTACTGGGTGAAATACCCCAGTGTGCCATCACAGCAGCAAGATTTGTGACCTGTTGCCACAAGAAAAGGGCAACCAGTGAAGAACAAACACCATTGTAAATTCAACCCATATTTATGTTTATTTATTTTCCCTTTTGCACTTTAACCATTTGCACATTGTTGCAACACTGTATATATACAGTTGAAGTCAGAAGTTTACATACACTTAGGTTTTCAACCACTCCACAAATTTCTTGTTAACAAACTATAGTTTTGGCAAGTTGGTTAGTACATCTACGTTGTGCATGATACAAGTAATTTTTCCAACAGTTGTTAATAGACAGATTATTTCACTTATAATTCACTGTATCACAATTCCAGTGGGTCAGAAGTTTACATACACTAAGTTGACTGTGCCTTTAAACAGCTTGGAAAATTCCAGAAAATTATGTCATGGTTTTAGAAGCTTCTAGAAGCTAATTGACATCATTTTAGTCAATTGGAGGTGTACCTGTGGATGTATTTCAAGGCCTACCTTCAAACTCAGTGCCTCTTTGCTTGACATCATGGGAAAATCAAAAGAAATCAGACAAGACCTCAGAAAAAAATTGCAGACCTCCACAAGTATGGTTCATCCTTAGGAGCAATTTCCAAATGCCTGAAGGTACCACGTTCATCTGTTCAAACAATAGTGTGCAAGTATAAACACCATGGGACCACACAGCCATCATACCGCTCAGGAAGGAGACGCGTTCTGTCTTCTAGAGATGAACGTACTTTGGTGAGAAAAGTGCAAATCAATCCCAGAACAATACCGATACAAAAGTATCTATATCCACAGTAAAACAAGCCCTATATTGACATAACCTGAAATGAAGCAAGGAGCAAGGAAGAAGCCACTGCTCCTAAACCTCCATAAAAAAAGCCAGACTACGGTTTGCAACTAACTGCACATGGAGACAAATATCTTACTTTTTAGAGAAATGTCCTCTGGTCTGATGAAACAAAAATATAACTTTTTGGCCATAATGACCATCATTATGTTTGGAGGAAAAGGGGGCTTGCAAGCCGAAGAACACCATCCCAACCGTGAAGCATGGGGGTGGCAGCATCATGTTGTGTGGGTGCTTTGCTGCAGGAGGGACTGGTGCACTTCACAATATAGATGGCATCATGAGGAATGGAAAAGTATGTGGATATATTGAAGCAACATCTCAAGACATCAGTCAGGAAGTTAAAGCTTGGTCGCAAATTTTACTTGTATTTTATTTCACCTTTATTTAACCAGGTAGGCTAGTTGAGAACAAGTTCTCATTTACAACTGCGACCTAGCCAAGATAAAGCAAAGCAGTGCGACACAAACTACAACACAGAGTTACACATGGAGTAAACAAGCGTAGAGTCAATAACGCAAATGGGTCTTGCAAATGGACAATGACCCCAAGCATACTTCCAAAGTTGTGGCAAAATGGCTTAAGGCCAACAAAGTCAAGGTATCGGAGTGGCCATCACAAAGCCCTGACCTCAATCCCATAGGAAATTTGTGGGCAGAACTGAAAAAGAGTGTGCGAGCAAGGAGGCCGACAAACCTGACTCAGTTACACCAGCTCTGTCAGGAGGAATGGGCCAAAATTCACCCAACTTATTGTGGGAAGCTTATGGTAGGCTACCCGGAACATTTGACCCAAGATAAACATTTTAAAGGCAATGCTACCAAATACTATTTGAGTGTATGTAAACTTCTGACCCACTGGGAATGTGAATAAATAAATAAAAGCTGAAATAAATCCTTCTCTCTTCTATTATTGTGACATTTCACATTCTTAAAACAAAGTGGTGATCCTAACTGATCTTAGACAGGGAATTTTTACTAGGATTAAATGTCAGGAATTGTGAAAAACTGAGTTTAAATGCATTTGGCTAAGGTGTATGTAAACTTCCGACTTCAACTGTGTATATGCATCAGTAGGGATTAAGAAGTGAGTATACGCAATACCCACTGAAAAAAAGGGGGTATATGGTTTATTCCAGGGTAAACCCTCCACTATACCACTGGCCCTGTGTTGATCAAAAATTCCACTCTTCTACATGAGTGCGCTGGTATTACGGTTGCCTTCCTTTCATAATCACGACCCTGTCACACGCTGAAGGCCTATAGGTTTGCCACTGTGCAACCATGTCTATAATAGATACGGCTGTGAAGACATTCATGTTTCAAGGAAGTATATATTTGTATATATTTGGCCTGGCGAAGCCGTTTTATCCACTGACAATGGAAGCTGATATGGTTTCTTGAAGAAACTACGAGCCCTCACTGTCCGAGACCGATTGACACCGAAACAAGACCGAGATACTCTATGTGGTCTCGAGACTGGACTCGTCTTGAGTACTACAACACTGCCTGAAGAAGTGATATTCTAACATCAGATGTGCTTTTCATTTGTTTATGTACTATTGTGGGCTCACCAGCTGGCTTCTATCAAGAGGCCAGCTGGAATCGACTGGATTCCCACTGTGAAGATGAGCAGTGCTGCCGCAGCCCCAGTTTCTACTAAGTTGTCAATTTACAGATATGAAAGGAGACATCCCTCAATTATACGAGATGTTTGTTATATGCTGTGCTCGATTAGGTTGTGCCATTTGAGTAGAGCACCTTCACCTTGTCATCATGACAAGTGCCCCTTAAACCGTATGAATGAATGTATAAAATATCATTTAAAACGTGTAAAATACTATTTTTTTATGATAAGGTAAACATGCTCTACTTCAAGAATAGGATGAATGAAAAGTATTTTGTAATCTCTGCTTTGCAATAAAAGATATTCCTTATATCCCAACTACTTTACAATTTAAACACATTTAGCATAGACAATGTAACCAGCCAAGTCAGTTAAGAACAAATTCTTATTTACAATGATGGCCTACACCGGCCAAACCCGGACGACACGCCAATTTTGAACCGCCCTATGGGACTCCCAATCATGAGGCTCCGGTTGTGATACAGCCAGGATTCAAACCAGGTGTAAGGTCCTGGGTGTCGTTAGGGTAAAATCAGGCGCTGGAAAGCAGAGTTCAATAAAGTGCTTCTTTACACGGAGAACTACGGTCCCCCCACTTACAGGTGCTCAAACCAAATGCCCCAGACACAGGGAAACGAAAACAGTCTAGCACTAAATACACAAACATGTACATCTAATGCAAACACCAGGGTTACAAAAATCAATCCCGCACAACGAACCAGGCGGGCCGGCTGACTAATAAAGCCTCACTAATTATAACCAACTCAAAACAGGTGTACTCAATAAACACATAAGGAGGGGGAGAAAATAAATCAGTGGCAGCTAGTAGGCCGGCGACGACGACCGCCGAGCGCCTCCCGAACGGGAAGGGGAGCCACCTTCGGGTCGGAGTCGTGACACCAGGGTGTCTGTAGTTTTTTAAATTGAACCTTTATTTAACTAGGCAAGTCAGTTAAGAACAAATTCTTAGTTACAATAACAGCCTACAACCAGACAACACTGGGCCAATTGTGCACTGCGCTGTGTGACTCCCAAACACAGCCTGGATTTGAACCAGGGTGTCAGTAGTGATGCCTAAAGCACTGAGATGCAAATACATTGTCTACTGGAATCATTTTTAAATTGAGAACATATAACAATATGTAAACAGTGTGTGAGTCTGCTTCAGATGCACAATGTAAAGGGGAGGGGTGCATCGCAAATGTCCATAAGGCTTAAAGGCGCTCCATGGTCAATCCGATGTCTGCATTGGCCATGCAGCATTTACAGTGATACGGCCTCTGCTGAAGTCATGGCATTCATAATTCTTGAGTTTTGCGGAGCTACACAGAGCTGTTGTGAACGAAGTTGTCAAGGAAGTGAGTTTGTGTTTATACAGGACCTCCCGCCCCCACCTACCGTCAACCAATCATGTCAATGCGGAGCTATACGAAGCCCTCCGCATTGTTACAAAATTTGAGACGTGCATGACAAAGCGGTACGGAGCTCAATTTGAACTCTGCATGCCCCTGGAGGCTCCGAAATTGTGTACCACCAAACAGCGCCTCTGACCACATTTTCGAATCAAGCATAAATTGTCTCTAATGCCATCATACTGTAGGCTAGTGGTTCCCAACTCCGGTCGTCGAGTATGTACCCTTATTCTCTTGGGACATTAATTGGGATCTCTTCATCTGCAGAAAGGGTTTGACTGCTCTCTATACAGTGCCTTGCGAAAGTATTCGCCCCCTTGAACTTTGCGACCTTTTGCCACATTTCAGGCTTCAAACATAAAGATATAAAACTGTATTTTTTTGTGAAGAATCAACAACAAGTGGGACACAATCATGAAGTGGAACGACATTTATTGGATATTTCAAACTTTTTTAACAAATCAAAAACTGAAAAATTGGGCGTTCAAAATTATTCAGCCCCCTTAAGTTAATACTTTGTAGCGCCACCTTTTGCTGCGATTACAGCTGTAAGTAGCTTGGGATATGTCTCTATCAGTTTTGCACATCGAGAGACTGACATTTTTTCCCATTCCTCCTTGCAAAACAGCTCGAGCTCAGTGAGGTTGGATGGAGAGCATTTGTGAACAGCAGTTTTCAGTTCATTCCACAGATTCTCGATTGGATTCAGGTCTGGACTTTGACTTGGCCATTCTAACACCTGGATATGTTTATTTTTGAACCATTCCATTGTAGATTTTGCTATATGTTTTGGATCATTGTCTTGTTGGAAGACAAATCTCCGTCCCAGTCTCAGGTCTTTTGCAGACTCCATCAGGTTTTCTTCCAGAATGGTCCTGTATTTGGCTCCATCCACCTTCCCATCAATTTTAACCATCTTCCCTGTCCCTGCTGAAGAAAAGCAGGCCCAAACCATGATGCTGCCACCACCATGCTTGACAGTGGGGATGGTGTGTTCAGCTGTGTTGCTTTTATGCCAAACATAACGTTTTGCATTGTTGCCAAAAAGTTCAATTTTGGTTTCATCTGACCAGAGCACCTTCTTCCACATGTTTGGTGTGTCTCCCAGGTGGCTTGTGGCAAACTTTAAACGACACTTTTTCTGGATATCTTTAAGAAATGGCTTTCTTCTTGCCACTCTTCCATAAAGGCCAGATTTGTGCAATATACGACTGATTGTTGTCCTATGGACAGAGTCTCCCACCTCAGCTGTAGATCTCTGCAGTTCATCCAGAGTGATCATGGGCCTCTTGGCTGCATCTCTGATCAGTCTTCTCCTTGTATGAGCTGAAAGTTTAGAGGGACGGCCAGGTCTTGGTAGATTTGCAGTGGTCTGATACTCCTTCCATTTCAATATTATCGCTTGCACAGTCCTCCTTGGGATGTTTAAAGCTTGGGAAATCTTTTTGTATCCAAATCCGGCTTTAAACTTCTTCACAACAGTATCTCGGACCTGCCTGGTGTGTTCCTTGTACTTCATGATGCTCTCTGCGCTTTTAACGGACCTCTGAGACTATCACAGTGCAGGTGCATTTATACGGAGGCTTGATTACACACAGGTGGATTGTATTTATCATCATTAGTCATTTAGGTCAACATTGGATCATTCAGAGATCCTCACTGAACTTCTGGAGAGAGTTTGCTGCACTGAAAGTAAAGTGGCTAAATAATTTTGCACGCCCAATTTTTCAGTTTTTGATTTGTTAAAAAGGTTTGAAATATCCAATAAATGTCATTCCACTTCATGATTGTGTCCCACTTGTTGTTGATTCTTCACAAAAAAATACAGTTTTATATCTTTATTTTTGAAGCCTGAAATGTGGCAAAAGGTCGCAAAGTTCAAGGGGGCCGAATACTTTCGCAAGGCACTGTATCTGAGGACAGAAAACATCCCAAAGAAACAGGCTGCATTATACTCAAGTTAGGTATCCCTGAATATTATGTTGCTATAGCTCTCTGTCCTCAGTTTTTCTAGCTTGGGACTGGAACTGGAGAATAGTTTCATAATGACTTCCCACAAAGTTACCTGCCCTATCCAGAGTAGCCCTACTTTCACTTCTCTGACAGCTGGAAGTGTTAGCTAACCCTTTCACCCTCTTCAATGGCTGTTAGCTAGCTACCTACAAATACATTTGGAGTTACAATGACAAATGCATGTAGACAGCTAACTAGCTAATATTGTAATGAACACAAGGGGAGACAGAGAGCTGGTTTCAAGCGCAGGGCGCAGCAGGTGTTTATTGCAAAGGACCACAGGAGGAGGCAGGTAGCTGGGTTCTGGGGCAGGCAGAAGGTCATACACAGGGGGTCCAAAAGGGCAATAGTGCAGGCAGGGAGAAGGCTAGTAACATAGTCCGGGTGATCAGGCAATAGGTAGATAACAGGAAATCCAAAAGGCTAAAATACAAGCAGGAAATAGGCAAAAGGCATTGTTAGTGAGGCAGGCAAAAACTATCATACATGGGAGGAGTAAATCACGGGGAAAACAGAGCTCTGAAAGACGTGTGTCACAAGACAAACAATACCTCACAGAGGATTAAATAGTGTGTGATAATGACATACGGGTGTGTGAACAGGTGATTAGAATTCAGGTGATTGGGATCTGGAGAGTGAGCTGCGTTCAGGGGATCTAGGTGTTTGAGAGTGTGAGCTGGAAAGTGAGCTGCGTTCAGGGGATCTACGTGTTTGAGATGGTGAGTTGTAAGCAGACATTACAAATATGAAGTTACTAAGCTGGTGATATTTAATTAACGTAGCTAGCTAGCTATACAGTATGTAAAGTTAGCTAACTAGCAAACAAAGATTAACGGCTCATTTGTGTAGCAAGCTAGCTATAATACATAGTTGTATACATATATTTATATATTTCAACATATATTTACTTACTTGAATAGGTTCTCCCACTGCCTCTGTTTTCTGGGTCCTTAGAGAAACTAAATAATGGGCAATCTTCCGGAAGTTTCCAGTGGTAACAAAACGCAGCCAGCCAAGTGGACAATTTGAGGACTTTCAGCAGACTGAGTTTGGTCTTCCAACATGGCGCTTGGTGTGGTTGCGAGGTGATTTATGACGCAACTGTTAGCCCTCTATAGGGAGGAGGTCAGAGACCTGGCGATGTGATCGTGGGCTACAGGAAAAGGAGGGCCGAGCACGCCCCCATTCTCATCGACGGGCTGTAGTGGAGCAGGTTGAGAGCTTCAAGTTCCTTGGTGTCCACATCACCCACAAACTATCATGGCACACTACACACACTTTTTTTTAATGCTGATGCTACTCACTGTTTATTATCTAGTCACTTTACCCCTACCTACATGTACATATTACCTCGACTAACCTGTACCCCCGCACATTGACTCTGTACCGGTACCCCTGTATAGAGCCTCCTTACTGTTATTTTATTGTTTTTCTTTTATTTTTACTTTAGTTTTGTGGTGGAAATTCTTATACAGGGACACCTGAAGTCAATCTTAAATAAATCGCTGTTTATTGTCAACACGTTGGAGAGGTTCCAATCAACTCAATGCTGTAACGGTTTCCTTCTGTGGACGAAGGATCGGACCAAAGCGCAGCGTAGTTAGAGTTCAACATGTTTAATAAAGACCATAAACGTGAACGCTACAAAACAACAAATGTGAAAAACCGAAACAGTCCTATCTGGTGCATGAACACAAAGACAGAAGACAATCACCCACAAAATACCCACAGAATATGGCTGCCTAAATATGGTTCCCAATCAGAGACAACGATAGACAGCTGCCTCTAATTGAGAACCAATCTAGGCAACCATAGACCTACAAACTACCTAGAAAGGAAACAGCCCATAAACATACAAAAACCCCTAGACGAGACAAAACACATAAATCCCTCATGTCACACCCTGACCTAACCAAAATAATAAAGAAAACAAAGATAACTAAGGCCAGGGTGTGACAAATGCACCATAGTACACATGTCAATCAGGAGCTCCCTTGTGGAGTCCCAGCAGCTGTCTTATATACGGATACACACAGAGAAGTTATATTTGCATGATTTAGCATAATTAATTCGTCATTACCATTTTGTTTCATTCATGTGACCGACCAATACTGTTTCATAACGTGACAGACCAACACCTCATAAGGCTTCTTCTCTCTAAGCTGAGACCTTGAAACTGACAGTAGTGTAAAGTACTTAAGTAAAAATACTTTAAAGTACTACTTAAGTTGTTTTTTGGGGTAGCTGTACTTTACTTTACTGTTTATATTTTTGACTACTTTTACTTTTAATTCGCTACATTCCTTAAGAAATGATTCTACTTTTTACTCCTTACATTTTCCTTGACACCCAAAACGACTCGTTACATTTTGAATGCTTAGCAGGACAGGAAAATAGACAAATTCACACACTTATCAACCGAACATCCCTGGTTATGCCTACTGCCTCTGATCTGGCGGACTCACTAAACACACATACTTCGTTTGTAAATGATATCTGAATGTTGGAGTGTACTCGTGGCTTTCTGTAAAAAAATAAAATGATGCCATCTGCTTTGCTTAATATAAGGAATTTGAAATGATTTATACTTTTACTTTTGATACTTAAGTATATTTTAAACTAAATACTTTTATACTTTTACTCAAGTAGGTTTTACTGGGTGACTTTTACTTTTACTTGTGTCCTTTTCTATTAAGATATCTTTGCTTTTACTCAAGTATGATAGTTGGGTACTTTTTCCACCACTGGAAACTGAGATATCTTTAGTTTGTGCTCAAAACAAGGTCTGGGCGTACCGCCAAATTGCAGCTACTGTGAGTGAGGACTTGTACAGTCAGGCACTTGCATGAACACAGAAGTTGTTTTATAGAACAGCACATGAATGGAACACAGAAATTAGTTTTAAGAAAAGCACAAACATAAAAATTATCATTACAGTTTAGTTAGTAAATATAATTTTTCTTAAATGTAATTTTTCTTAAAACTGCATTGTTGGTTAAGGGCTTGTAAGTAAGCATTTCACAGTAAGGTCTATTGTTGTATTCGGCGCATGTGACAAATAAAATTTCGAGCCATCGCAGATGTGGAAGGCCGAAATAGGCAGATTCGATGGAATGAGACGAGATCTCTAGCTTAAATTGACGCATTTTGAAGAAGATTTTTGTATTATGTTACTTGGATTGTCGCATGGGTTGACCAGGGAAAGAAGTTGACCGGGGAATTTTGTGGAATGGTAATGCAGGTCCATTGACTGGGTTAAATCCTATTGAACAAATGGAGGATGTTAATGGAAAGCATTCTAGAACATTCTAGTGTGAAGGAGATTAGCTGTGGGGTCCCGAAGGGGAGCATCCTTGGCCCACTTCTCGTCTTACTATACCTTAACGATATGAAATCAGAAAATGCTCATCATTTGCTTTTGAATGTGGATGACTCTGCTCTACTGGTGTCCAATAAGAACAAAGCCTCAGTAGAAGAGATCCCATGTGCAGAGTTATCCAATATCACTAAATGGCTTTCACATAAACGTTTTCTGCATCTTGGAAAAACAGTTATTTAGTTCCAGAGTAAAGCTTGTAAGGTCCCCTGGTTTTAGTGTCAAAGTGGCCAATATAGTGGTTACACCAAAAACCTCAGGTCAGCTGTGAACTGGATAGGTATCTGACTGGTGAGACTATGGCCCTAAAGGTTTTAACAAAGAACCATAAATATTCATGACACGTAAACAGAGGTTACATAATATCAGGCAATAGCAAGCATTTTTTAAACGGTCTGTTTCAGATACAAGTTTGAGGTGTCTTATTTAATTTTTTATTTATGCTTTAGTCGCAAGTAGAAGTAAAGGACAAGTCAACAACATTATTTGGTTGTGAATGAATGAACTTTTTAAAATTAGATTTTCATTGGACAGTTACAGTGTCCAATGAAACTTTAAATGTACTTTACTTTAAGTCTGTTACAGTGACACCTCATCTGTGTGAGATGAAACCATAGATAGGTCATAAAAGAGGTCATAAAAGTAAAAGCTTGCACAAACACTCTTGAATTTCTATGATGTGTTTGCCGAATAAAACTATTACCTACTAAATGCGTGACAATTCCTACTAACATAGCTGTTGATCTAGAAAGTCTGATGACAAAAATAACATCTTGATAAACTGGCAATATTGATAAATCATATGAACTTTGATTCTCAGATTACCTTATTTTCTTATCTAGACCAACATCAAAAACAAGGAAGTGGGAAAGTATTATTTCTGGCATTCATAAGAGCACACAGTGTAAAAAAAATGAACTTTTGTTAAAGTGGTGTATCAAACCTAAGTGTGCTTGCTTAGCAGCTTAGCTTCCTACCACCCAGGGTGTACAACAACTCGGACCAGGGCCTCATGGCCAGCCATAGCCTTTTGGGGGCCTAAGCGAGATTTGAAGTTTTATTAAAAATATATATTTTTTGCAGTTTTAAAACACATTTCATACAATTCTCCTAATTTTGCCATGGGGCAGAGAGAACATTTTGCCATTTTAAAACTCATTTCATGTCACGACTTCCGCTGAAGTTGGTGCCTCTCCTTGTTTGGGCGGCGTTCGGCGCTCGTCGTCACCGGCTTTCTAGCTGATCTACATTTCTTTTTCTATGTTGTTTTGTCTTGATTGTACACACCTGGTTCCCATTACATTAATATTATTTTTTCCCTATTTAACCCTCTAGTTCCCAATATGTTTTGTGCGTGTTTGTTCCTTGTTGAGTGTTTTAACGCTAATTTCCTGCAATTCTACGCATTTTACAATTAGTTGGATAAAAAATGTAATCATGTGTAGACCTTACTGTTAAATGCTTACTTACAAGCCCTTAACTAACAGTGGGTTTTTTTTTCTTCAGTTTTAAAGCTAATTTCATGCAATTCTACATTTTGCCATGACTAATGCCATGTTCATATAATTTCTGAGTGAGACTGACCAAAAAAATCTATGGGAGCTCCCTGGAGGTCAGGGCCCCAGGGTAATTCGGACATGATTAGTACAAGGTTTAGATAGCTGGCTAGTCTAACTACCTAGCAATCTAAAGAATATTAGCTGACATGAGCTAATTCAGTGACTATCAGTGACTGACAGAAGAAGTGGAAAACTGCCGATGCACTAACAAATGTAGCTTATGCTGCTTATTGACTTGGCCGGCACTGCAGAGCTCTCTACCTTGCAAACAGAAGTGAGAGTCCGCTTGACAATGTCTTAAGCTATCTAGCATTGCTGCGCACCACCGCTTGCCCCATTCACAAACAGAGTTTAGTGGGTGTATACCAGTCATTATAAATATAAAGTAAAGAGCTGATTTTCTAGTCCAGCCAATGGGAAAATGTTACGTGTTGGCCTAAGTATGAGCTCACACAATATCAAGAAATAGCAAGTCTTTTTTTAAACCGTCTGTTTCAGATACAAGTTTGAAGGTGTGGTTTTTAAAGTTTTTTTCTTCTCTTTAATTTATGCTTTGGTCACAGGTACAAGTCAACAACATTATTATTATTTTTTTTAATTATGTGTGAACAGAATATGAGCTTCTAAAAATGTAATTTTCATTGAACAGTTACAGTGTCCAATTGAACTTAAACTTTGCTTTATGTCTGTTAAAGTGGCACCGCATCTGTGTGAGAAAACCATAGAGAGGGAATAAAGTTCAAATCCGTGGCAGAAGCTGTCCACCAATTGTTACCAGTGCAGTCAAGGACCAGTGCAGTGCATTTCCACATTATGAGGTTGGAATAAATACTGTGAAATTGTGAAAATGATGATAATGCCCTTTTAGTGTAAGAGCTGTTTAAAAAGACAGCTTGAAATTTCAGCTTGTTTTGGTGGGGTGGAGTTTTGGCCTGCCCGGTAACATCACCAGTTGGTAAATTAGTTAATTAGGCCAATAATTAAGAGAGTTTTCTGCCAATAACAGCTAGCTTTTAGTTCTCCACTCCCCACTCAGACCGCTCCCAGACAGTCCTAGCAAAATTCTTGCTTGAGAAATTGCTCTCAGCTAAGAAGCTATTTTTGTTTATTTTTAACCATTTTAATTGAAAGCAATCACAGTAAGGTACTTAATTGTTACCCAGAAATGATTTGATATTGAGATAAAAACAGCTGCATTGGAACTTTAAAAGCTTGCTCAAACTCTCTATATAATTTCTATGATATTTGCCCAACAATACCATTACCTACTAACTGTGTGATAATGACGATTAATACACCTGTTGACCTAGAAATTGGTTTGACCTAGAAAGTCGGATGGCAGAACATCCAACATCTTGATAAACTGGCAATGTTGATCAATCATTTGAACTTTGATTCTCAGATGACTCTATTTTCTAATCTTGACCAATATCAAGGAAGTGGGGAATGTATGGGGCGGCAGATGGAATCCCCGAGCTGACAAGGTACAAATCTGTCGTTCTGCCCCTGAACAAGCCAGTTAACCCATTGTTCCTAGGCCGTCATTGAAAATAAGAGCTTTTTCCTAACAGACTTGCCTAGTTTAAATAAAGACAAAATAAAAATACAATTGTCTGGCTGGCATTCATAAGAGCACACAGGTAGTCCCTCTCATTTTCAGTCCATTTTCTAAACTATAAATATGAATATTCTTTGAGGATCTGTCCATAACATTGGTGTTTACTCCAACTGAAACTACAAAATGTAACTGCAGACATGGCTTCTGATGATCTCCACGTGCTGCTATGCTGTGCCACAAGGTAAGTCTGAAATCCTGGAGATGGCCCAAAATACTATTATGAATTGTTGAATAATTACGTGTTTCAGTAGTACTTACTACTAGGGTTGCAAAATTCCCTGTAATTTTCCAAAGCCCTGGGAATTTTCAGACACAAAATTGTGAAAGTTACCGGGAATATTTCCTCCCTTTGAACATAATTACAAATCATTTGTAGACTGCAATTTTACTACAAGAATCACAAACAGATCATTTCAAACCATGCTTACATTTGTATACGATCATATTATGCGTGGGATTAGTTCGGAACAGATTTCCAAAATTAAAATCACTTGGAGCTGATTTCCTGGTGTTTTTACAGTATTTTATGTCAAGCAATAAAATTAAAACAAGAAAAGTTTCCCCAGTTGGGGAACCCTGCTGTAGGGGTTTGTATTAATGATGTATTAAAACACTAGATTGCTAATGATATGTATTGGTCATTGATAAACTTTGAAGCCACTGTTCACCATATTGGTACTTCTCGGGAAGGAGCAATCCTCCATTTTCTTTTATTTTTTACATTTTTATTTCACCTTTATTTAACCAGGTAGGCTAGTTGAGAACAAGTTCTCATTTACAACTGTGACCTGGCCAAGATAAAGCACAGCAGTGTGAACAGACAGCAACACAGAGTTACACATGGAGTAAACAATAAACAAGTCAATAACACAGTAGAAAAAAAGGAGTCTATATACATTGTGTGCAAAAGGCATGAGGAGGTAGGCGAATAATTACAATTTTAGCAGATTAACACTGGAGTGATAAATGATCAGATGGTCATGTGCAGGTAGAGATACTACCAGAAAAGTAAATAAATAAAAACAGTATGGGGATGAAGTAGGTAAATTGGGTGGGCTATTTACCGATGGACTATGTACAGCTGCAGCGATCGGTTAGCTGCTCAGATAGCAGATGTTTAAAGTTGGTGAGGGAGATAAAAGTCTCCAACTTCAACGATTTTTGCAATTCGTTCCAGTCACAGGCAGCAGAGAACTGGAAGAAAAGGCGGCCAAATGAGGTGTTGGCTTTAGGGATGATCAGTGAGATACACCTGCTGGAGCGCGTGCCGTGGGTGGGTGTTGCCATCGTGACCAGTGAACTGAGATAAGGCGGAGCTTTACCTAGCATGGACTTGTAGATGACCTGGAGCCAGTGGGTCTGGCGACGAATATGTAGCGAGGGCCAGCCGACTAGAGCACACAGGTCGCAGTGGTGGGTGGTATAAGGTGCTTTAGTAACAAAGCGGATGGCGCTGTGATAAACTGAATCCAGTTTGCTGAGTAGAGTATTGGAAGCCATTTTGTAGATGACATCGCCGAAGTCGAGGATCGGTAGGATAGTCAGTTTTACTAGGGTAAGTTTGGCGGCGTGAGTGAAGGAGGCTTTGTTGCGAAATAGAAAGCCGTTTCTAGATTTGATTTTGGATTGGAGGTGTTTGATATGAGTCTGGAAGGAGAGTTTACAGTCTAGCCAGACACCTAGGTACTTATAGATGTCCACATATTCTAGGTCGGAACCATCCAGGGTGGTGATGCTAGTCGGGCGTGCGGGTGCAGGCAGCGAATGGTTGAAAAGCATGCATTTGGTTCCATAGGAATGAATGGAATGCTACATTATTTCAATTGAATGTTTCAAGGGCAAAATTACATATATTTAAGTATTTATTTGTTGTAGAGTGAACAGTAACATTCATACTCTCTAAGAATTGTATTTTAAGTAATTTTTTTTTGTTGTTTTATTTGTTCATATAATACAATTAAAAATTATGCATTAAGGTGTCTGTAATATAATGTGCTTGTCAAAAAAGAACATTTCTTTTTTTACCCTGGTGGAGGGGTACTAAAATGGTGACGCAGTGATTTCAAAACAGCGCCACCCATCAGTCATCTAGTGTTTATATGCACCATTGGTTTGTATGTGTGCTACAGCAGATGGAAGTAAGTTATGGCTCCCTGCGTGGAGGCCACGTCAAGCAGTGTTTGGAATAAAGAACCTAAAAGGATATAGCTGTGCCTGTCCACTTATAATTGTTGGTATCATAATGACAAATTACTTTCTCATATAAATAAAAATCTCAATACTAAATACAATGAAAATGTATAACCACGTCTTTATTAATAGTTTGTTTCCATGACAGCCTAATTTTTGACACCACAGTAAAGCAGACAGGGATTCTGGGCTCTGCACTCTAATCGCACAGAAAACTTCAGCAACGAATGTCTGTGAAACTCAAAGTGGAAGAATATGCCATGCTAGAACTTGGTTTGTACATCTTTTAGGAAATCTTCTGAAGTTTTTACCTATTTGCTGTTCTGGGATTACGTTTTCTGTATCACCGTTCCTCCAGAAAGGGCAAGTATAGATAGAAGAGAGCATGTTGATGGGCATGGACATTTTAGGCATCGCCCAGGGAGACATAGGATTTGTCATGACCATTGTGGTCTGCACACTCCCCACTTGGATAGAGACAATAGGAGACAACCTTTTAATCTAGGAGGGCCTGTGGATGAGATGTGTGACCAAGAACACAGGCCAGATGTAGTGTAAGGTCTACGACTCTATGCTGGCCTTACCTCAGGACCTGCAGGCCTCCAGAGCCCTGACCATCATCTCCATCATGTCTGGGGTTCTGAGGATGATGCTGCTCATCAGGGTCAAAAGAACCAACCACATCAAGAGTCAAAAGTCCAAGGCCATAGTGATTCCAACTGGAAATCTCTTCCTCATCCCTTTCTCCTGGATAGCTAGAAACATTATCTGAAACTCCCACAACTCATTGATTGCCCAGAGGAGTGAGCTGAGGGCTTTACATCAGGTGGGGGGCCTCATCCTTGCTCCTGACCAGGGGGACCATGCTGTACAGAACTGTCTATCCCTCCAATATCTCCTAAAGCCCCACTGAAGCAGGAGTTGGATGGAGTTTGTGGTCAACACCCTGGGAGTGGCAGGGTGGATGATCTCCCTAGTGACCTTTGCTTTGTCCTTACGGGCAATTATTCTGTTTCCCCATTACAGTAGGGTAGTAGTTTTGGCCATCACCACCATCCTTGGAACTCTGGGGGTGTTGGGGTCCATTTTCAGGGCCAAGTGCACTGAATACCTCAAGTGGAATTTGTCCAAAGACAGGGTGACGGTCATTGGCAGAACTTTTCTCATCCTGGCCTGTACCGTTCATCTGACCTTTGTCTTCTTGGTTGCCCTTGATGTAAACTCAAAATCATGAATGATTTTGGTGTTTTTTCTGAATGCAATAGGTGGGCCCCTGCCCTGCTCCTGATAGTAGGGACCATACTTCTGGTTAGAGCAGAACAAGCCAGACTGTTACTCACTCAACCGCTAACAGCTTTGTCATTTCTTGTTTATTTGGGGAGTTTCCTCCATATTCCTTGCACCCATCTTATTCCTTCATACACTTGTAAAAACCAAAAGAGTAGGGGCTAGAAAAATATCCTTGGCTTTCCTGCGGGTATGATGTGAGACATGGTCTGGGAAGAGAAGTTCCTGAGGAGACTGCAATGAAGAGATATATTCAGACATGGGTGAAAAAAGGTCGAATATTTCAGCTGTGCTTGATTGAGCCTGCCCTTTATAATGAAACCAATTAAAAAGTCTGTAATTATTTACCGCAATTTATATTTTAAACTTGATGCAAACAATACATACATGTTTATCTCAAGAAACCATTTATTCTCTAAATGTTGTCTTATTTACTTGTCAACTGATTTATTGACAAATGAATAGATCAATGGCAAATAGATAACAGTTTAAACAAAATCACATGCAAAGGTTCTGTGGTATGTTTAAGGGTGGATGGAGAAATGGAAAACCTAATCAGTTGCACAACTGCATGTGTTCAACACAACCCATCTGAAATCAGAGAGGTGCGGGGGGGCTGCCTTAATCGACGTCAACGGCGCCGTTGTTTTTGGAGGTTATTGTCTCGCTCAAGGGCAGCAAGGGAAACATTCAAACCAACGTTTCGGATACTTGCACCAACGCTCTTAACCGCTTGGATACCGGCCGCATTCAGTTAGGTCTGCCAATTCTCCTGCTCATAAAACTCATTGGTCAGATGTGCCTTAACAGGAATGAATCATTTATGGTTTTGTGACCACATGATGGCGATGGTGTATAGCCGGAGAGAATAGTCATGACTGTATTATTACAGTCTCTCTCACTCACTTTCAATCTCGGCTCAGTGGTCAGAGAAAGAATCGCACAAATGCATACGTGCAGATACACACACACACACACACGCTGTAATGACGAGATGATACAGCAGCAGACTCAAACTGCACTTACAAAATCAGCCTTTTTATTCAAAACTAAACTTCAGAGCTGCAAGGTCGCTGCAAGGCTAATAGGTAGGTGTCAGTTTTTGGTTTTTAAGACAACGGTGATATTACGTCTGCAACAACAGACAGATCTCTGATCGCAGGTTAGGATGCTCCTGTAACGTACACAGGGCAGTGTTCATAAGGGCAAGCAAAGAAACGTTTTAAAATGCTTTGCAACGGAGAACGAGCATGTCAGTTTCAGTCCATTTTCTTCTGTTTGGTGCCTAATGAACAGGACCCAGTTACCAAGCAATGGATGCCAGGACACAGAACGGCACCGCAATCAACATACGCCTGCAATTTGAAAATCACCACAGCTCGTTTGCACAAACGTGAAAACTTCTATCGTATTCAAGTCAGTGCAGCTTAAGCTATTAATAGCCTTTTCACTCTACTAAGCCAAACCATACTGTACTGTTCTGGCTTGGTTACGCATCATCCTCATTTACTAGAACCGTGCTGCAAAGGATCATGTGAAAAGAAAGTATCCAAATCAGCACAGTACGGTTTGAGTCGGCCTTATGGTGTGCATCAGGCAATAGCCGGACAGTGTGTGTGACAACCTCCAGTCGAGGGACATCATACACAATCTTCTGTACCTTTTTTTCTATTTTAACAGTGAGAGATCCAGCCGATGGAGACCTTGACAACCCGTCTGACAGATAAGCACATATGGGTACCCTTCTTACATCACCCCAAAATTCACAAGAATATAACTTCTTTGCATTCGGCTCACTCCATACATATTTTTTTTCTCCAAAGCTAATTTACACATAATAAAGGCAAAAAATCAAAGCAACAAGCAAAAACAGAAACTTGGGAAATAATGATGAGTCCTTGCAGTGCAATGACATCACATTCAGGGTCTGTCTGTGTGTGTGTGTGTCAACTTTGGATATTAAGTGTAAAGAAAGCGGACTAGTCCAAGTTGGTTTCTTTCTTCTCTCTCCTCTTCATCCCACCTTCCTTCCTTCCATCCATCCATCCATCCCTCTTTCCGAATCTGTCCACAGCAGCAGCAGGTGATGGCAGTGGCGCCTCAGGACCAACCGCTTCTCTCATATTAGCTCAGATTCGACGGCTTGTTCAATTCTACCTTTACTCCCTTTTCTCCTGCACCTATAGGACAGAATAGAGAAGGAGGGAGAGCAGAGAGTTATATTTTATTCAACCATTTAAGAACTAATCATTATTTTATTCATTTTTATTCAACCAGTTAAGAACAAATTCTTATTTTATTCATTTTTATTCAACCAGTTATGAACAAAATTCTTATTTTCAATGACTTCCTATAAATTCTTACTTCGTATGATGATCACTATGGTCCTGTAGTCATAAAGAGTCTTAGTCTCACAGTGCTGATCTAGGATAATTTGATCTTATTTATTACGATCCAAAAGGCAAAACTGATCCTATATCAGCACTCCTACTTTGAGATTTTTTATGAATACGTGCCCAGGACTCCATCTTACTTGTTAGGTATTTCTCCTTGGCCCGAGCTCGTTCATCGGCATCAAAATACCACACTGTTATGGCATACCTGGACAGCGAGTGAGACAACGGAAACAGAGAGGTCAACGAACATACAATTATTCACATAATAGGTATACATATACTAACACTAACACTACCCAACCATTTGTTATGGTCCAACTATTCTAACATTATTGAGCATTTTCAAATATATTAAAGCTGGATAGTGTTGGTGGTGTTGCTTAATGTGGTAACACTTTACAATAATGTCTGTTCATAGATCAAGGCATGCATTAACCTAATGTAAACTATGTCACAATTCACGCTTCAACCAAGTTCTCAAAATGGCCTGACGGATGCATTACTTAAATGACATTAAAATAAGCAACACAAAACAGGAAGTGTGGGATTGTGATGGAAGACAAGCAGACAACTCTGGGTCGAAGGTCAGGAGTATGACATTTTCTCTGCGGTCAAAAGGTCAAGTTAAGAGATCACCCTACCTGGTGTGGTATGCCGGCTGCACCTCATGGGGGTTCCGCCGGTCCGACCAGAAGAAGAGCAGGCGGTCGAACTTAGGTTCGATGTCGGCAAACTGTGCCTTGGCCTCTGGGAAAATCCTCAGGATTCCTCCGTGTTCCTGCGAGACAAAACAAGTCATGTGTGACATCAATAAATTATCCAAACTTATCCAATAATTCATTCATTCAGAAATTATTAAAATTGTATTCCCCTATTTCAATTTGTCAAAGAACATATCCCCTCATAAAACAGCAAACGGTACAAATAGAAAGAAAAATCATATGGAATAAGAACCTTTAAAAACACCTTTAAGAACACCTACCGTTCTGGGCATTGAAACATTACTTTTTTCTAAATGCCATGCTGCAGCCAGGTACATTGTTAATATGACAATCTTCCGCAGGGAAACCAAGCACCAAGTTTCATTCGCCATTACAAATATCATCGAACAATAACCTTTGTAAGTAAATATATTTAAATATATATTTAAATATATATCTTTGCAGACCAGTCAAAGGACATCCCCAAAACTTTTGCCACAAAGTTGGAAGCACAGAATCGTCTGCCGTAGCATACAGATACTGTAGCGTTCTCCTGCATTTGCGCATGGTGATCTTAAGCTTGTGTGCGGCTGCTCGACCATGGAAACCCATTTCATTAAGCTCCCGGCAAACAGGTCTTGTGCTGACATTTCTTCCAGAGGCAGTTTGGAACTCTGTAGGGAGTGTTGCAACTGAGGGCAGGCGTTTTTTACATGCTACACGCTCCAGCACTTGGCTGTCCAGTCCTGTGAGCTTGTGTGAGGCCTACCACTTCGTGGCTGAGCCTATGTTGCTCCTAGACGTTTCAACTTCACAATAACAGCACTTACAGTTGACCAGGGCAGCTCTAGCAGGGCAGAAATTTTACAAACTGACTTGTTGGAAAGGTGGCATCCTATGACGGTGCCAGGTTGAAAGTCACTGATAGAGATGCATGGCTGTGTGCTCAATGTTATACACCTGTCAGCAACAGGTGTAGCTGAAATCCACTAATTTGAAGGGGTGTCCACATACTTCTGTCCATGTAGTGTATGACGTGACCCTGACTGTGCAGAAAAAAAAGTGATGAGGTTCGGGAGTGAAACAGGGTTGCATTTTGGTTCAAACTAGAGGTCGACCGATTAATCGGAATGGCCGATTAATTAGGGCCGATTTCAAGTTTTCATACCAATCGGAATTCGGTATTTTTGGGCGCCGATGAGATTTTTTTTTTTACACCTTTATTTAATATCTTTGTTTAACTAGGCAAGTCAGTTAAGAACACATTCTTATTTTCAATGACGGCCTAGGAACAGTGGGTTAACTGCCTTGTTCAGGTGCAGAATGACAGATCTTCACCCTGTCAGCTCGGGGATCCAATCTTGCAACATTAACTAGTCCAATGCAATAACGACCTGCCTCTTTCTCGTTGCGCTCCACAAGGAGGCTGTTATGCGAATGCAGTAAGCCAAGGTAAGTTGCTAGCTAGCATTAAACTTATCTTACTAAAAAACAATCATAATCACTAGTTAACTACACATGATTGATGATATTACTAGATATTATCTAGCGTGTCCTGTGTTGCATATAATCTGACTGAGCATACAAGTATCTGACTGAGCGTTGGTAGGCAGAAGTAAACATTCATTCAAACAGCATTTTGCCAGCAGCTCTTCGTTGTGCGTCAAGCATTGCGCTGTTTATGACTTCAAGCCTATCAAATCCCGAGATGAGGCTGGTGTAACCGAAGTGAAATGGCTGGCTAGTTAGCGCGCGCTAATTGTCGTTGTTTTGCTGGTTCGAGCCCAGGGAGGAGCGAGGAGAGGGACGGAAGCTATACTGTTACACTGGCGATACTAAAGTTCCTATAAGAACATCCAATAGTCAAAGGTTAATGAAATACAAAAGGTACAGAGTCCTATAATTCCTATAATAACTACAACCTAAAACTTCTTACCTGGGAATATTGAAGACTGATGTTAAAAGGAACTACCAGCTTTCACATTTTTATTTATTTTATTTTTATTTTACCTTTATTTAACTAGGCAAGTCAGTTAAGAACAAATTCTTATTTTCAATGACGGCCTAGGAACAGTGTGTTCAAGGGCAGAACGACAGATTTGTACCTTGTCAGCTCGGGGGTTTGAACTTGCAACCTTCCGGTTACTAGTCCAACGCTCTAACCACTAGGCTACCCTGCCGTCTGAGCAAGGAACTGAAACGTTAGCTTTCTTACATGGCACATATTTTCCATGGAACATATTGCATTTTTACTTTCTTCTCCAACACTTTGTTTTTGCATTATTTTAACCAAATTGAAAACGTTTCATTATTTACCTGAGGCTAAATTAATTTGATTGGTGTCTTATATTAAGTTAAAATAAGTGTTCATTCAGTATTGTTGTAATTGTCATTATTATAAATAAATAAATAAAATCGGCTGATTAATCGGTATCGGCTTTTAGGGTCCTCCAATAATCGGTATCGGCGTTGAAAAATCATAATCGGTTGACCTCTAGTTCAAACCATTTGTATCAGATTCACCTTCAGTTGTAGCTAAATCAACCGCTTGTTAGGCAAATAGCGGGGAGGAATGAGGAAGTAAACTCAGCAAAAAAAGAAACGTCCTCTCACCGTCAACTGCTTTGATTTTCAGCAAACTTAACATGTGTAATTATTTGTATGAACATAACAAGATTCAACAACTGAGACATAAACTGAACAAGTTCCACAGACAAGGTGACTAACAGAAATTGAATAATGTGTCCCTGAACAAAGGGGGGGGGGGGGGGGGGGGGGCAAAATCCAAAGTTACAGTCAGTACCTGGTGTGGCCACCAGCTGCATTAAGTACTGCAGTGCATCTCCTCCTCATGGACTGCACCAGATTTTCCAGTTCTTAATGTGAGATGTTACCCCACTCTTCCACGAAGGCACCTGCAAGCTCCCGGACATTTCTGGGGGGGAATGGCCCTAGCCCTCACCCTCCGATCCAGCAGGTCCCAGACGTGCTCAATGGGATTGAGATCCGGGCCCTGCGCTTGCCGTGGCAGAACACTGACATTCCTGTCTTGCAAGAAATCACACACAGAATGAGCAGTATGGCAGGTGGCATTGTCATGCTGGAGGGTCATGTCAGGATGAGCCTGCAGGAAGGGTACCACATGAGGGAGGAGGATGTCTTCCCTGTAATGCACAGCGTTGAGATTGCCTGCAATGACAACAAGCTCAGTCCGATGATGCTGTGACCCACCACCCCAGACCATGACGGACACTCCACCTCCAAGTCGATCCCGCTCCAGAGTACAGGCCTCGGTGTAACGCTCATTCCTTCGACGATAAACGCAAATCAGACCATCACCCCTGGTGAGACAACTGGTGAAGAGCACTTTTTGCCAGTCCTGTCTGGTCCAGGGACGGTGGGTTTGTGTCCATAGGCAATGTTATTGCCGGTGATGTCTGGTGAGAACCTGCCTTACAACAGGCCTACAAGCCCTCAGTCCAGCCTCTCTCAGCCTATTGCAGAAAGTCTGAGCACTGATGGAGGGATTGTGCGTTCCTGGTGTAACTCGGGCAGTTGTTGTTGCCATGCTGTACCTGTCCCGCAGGTGTGATGTTCGGATGTACTGATCCTGTGCAGGTGTTGTTACACGTGTTCTGCCACTGCGATGACGATCAGCTGTCTGTCCTGTCTCCCTGTAGCACTGTCTTAAGCGCCTCACAGTACGGACATTGTAATTTATTGCCCTGTCCACATCTGCAGTCCTCATGCCTCCTTGCAGCATGCCTAAGGCACATTTGTGCAGATTAGCAGTGACCCTGGGCATCTTTCTTTTGGTGTTTTTCAGAGTCAGTAGAAAGACCTCTTTAGTGTCCTAAGTTTTCATAACTGTGACCTTAATTGACCTAAGCTGTTAAGTGTCTTAATAACAACCGTTCCACAGGTGCATGTTCATTAATTGTTTAAGGTTCATTGAACAAGCATGGGAAAAAGTGTTTAAACCCTTTACAATGAAGATCAGTGAAGTTATTTGGATTTTTTTAAATTATCTTTGAAAGACAGGGTCCTGAAAAAGGGACGTATCTCTTTTTGATGTGTCTGTGTCTGTTGCTATTTACTCTATGCAGATAAGTTGTGGTTCGGTGTACACACATGACCTGGAAAACAAACAGAGGAGCAATCACATCCACGGATAAAGCTGTTACCACGTGTAGCGTTTTCTGGGAGTTGGGCCAGTGTGAGTTAAGAGGAAAATGAGCAACACCGAGGCAACAAACACAATGACACACAGGCCAAAATACACATTATAAACTGGGTGGTTCAAGCCCTGAATGCTGATTGGCTGACAGCCGTGGTATATCAGACCGTATACCACAGGTATGACAAAACATTTATTTTTACTGCTCTAATTACATTGGTAACCAGTTTATAATAGCAATAAGGCACCTCGGGGGTTTGTGATATATGGGGCGACAGTGGTTAGAGCGTTGGCCCAGTAACCGAAAGGTTGCTGGATCGAATCCCTAAGCTGACAAGGTAAAAATCTGTCGTTCTGCCCCCGAACAAGACAGTTAACCCCCCCGGTAGCCCGTCATTGTAAATAACATTTTGTTCTTAACTGACTTGCCTATTTAAATACAAATATGGCTATGGGCTGTGTCCAGGCACTCCTCCGTGTTGCGTTGTGCTTAAGAACAGCCCTTATCTGTGGTATATTGGCCCTATATCACACATGCCAACACATACAAATGAATGCATGCAAACACACATAGGTGCACACGCATCCCTACACACACACACACACCCCTTGAAACACACAGGATAGAAATGTTAAGGGTGAGAAAATTTTAAAAGGAGAATGGCTTTTTCCTGTGGGTTAATCTGGTGCTAAACATAGCTATGAGGAATCTGCACGGCGTGATTTACATAACTTATGAATGCAGGTTTGCTTGAGGGCCGGTGTGTGACCGGTATGTGTGAGGGGTGTGTGTGTGTGTGTTTGCCTATGACTGCGTGGGTTCCGATGTGTGTGTGTGTGCAGTGTGTGAAGAAGACATGAGAGCGGGGTCTGTTGACCTTCAAACATGCACGTTTCCCCAAGCTTCTCTGGGGGATCAAGTTAACCGTTCGCCTCCTAAGGGGGACTGGGGAATGATGAGGAACTAGTGGATATGAGAGAGTAGTAAATTGGTCTTAACCCTACATCTTAAGTAGAAAATAACTAAAAGGGAAGGTTTTGCTATTTGGAGTGATTTTAATGGCAACAGAAATGTTATCTGATCTCAATCATTTTGAAGTTATTCTATTCAGATTCTATATCTGTCAGCTCTAATATCACTCCATAGTGCCATGTGGATACACTTAAAAGGGCAAATGATACCTCGTGCTTACACGATTGAAAATCAGTTCAACAGTACCTTAATCACTTTTAGTTGACTTTATGTGCTAATACTCTCTCTATTCAGAGATTGTCCATTTCATTGTGTAGGTATTTGTAAATAAGTGCCCTGTACTCTCTTGGTACCACAACTTGTGTCCTCTTGGTTGTTTCCTTCATAGTAAATCACAGCTATGCCTCCAATTTTGTTACCCACTATGAGCTTATAAAGTTAACTGAAAAAAATGTGGAAATACAGTTTAACTTATTTTTTATATGTACGGAGTAATAATCGGCCAACAACATGGTTTCTACTAGAATCAACACCGAACCGAGCTCTTTGAGGGTGTTTTCACAGTTCTCTTTAAAGTGAACTCTTGGGTAAAAAAAGAGAAGGTAATTACCTCGGTTCTCTTTGTATTCACACTGCCCATTGCCTTTAAAACGAGGACTCAACTATTTTGCCAGTTCACTTCATCTATTCTGTGATCCGAGTCCACTTTGCATTCAAATTGATATGTTTAGAAAGGAACCAAGAAATGTTACTAACATTCACTCAATGCACTCACGATTTTTACAAAGTGCAAGACAAGCCATTCCATCAGTTACCGGACAGCTAGACATTCCTACTTATATTTTGGAAGCTAATAGATTGCATTTAGTTAAAAGATCCTATTAACATGTGCCTTCAGAAAGTATTTACACCCCTTGACATTTTCCACATTTTGTTGTGTTACAAAGTGGGATTAAAACTGATTTAATTGTAATTTTGTGTCAACGACATACACACAATATTACAGCTGTGAGTCTTTCTGGGTAAGTCTCGAAGAGCTTTCCACACCTGGATTGTGCAACATTTTGGATTCAGGACAAAAAGTTTGTTGCAAACAGGATGAAAAAAAAAAAAAAAATGGTATTCTGTACAGCTGGTCTTCTTTTCACTCTGTCAATTAGGTTAGTATTGTGGAGTAACTACAATGTTGTTGATCCATCCTCAGTTTTCTTCTATCACAGCCATTTAACTCTAACTGTTTTAAAGTCACCATTGGCCTCATTGGTACACCATTCAAAGTGTAATTAATAACTTCACCATGCTCAGAGGGATATTTTTACCCATCTAACCTATAGGTTGCCCTTCGTCGCAAGGCATTCGAAATCCTTGGTCTTTGTGGTTGAATCTGTGTTTGAAATTCTACTGAAGGGACGTTACAGATAATTGTATGTGTGGGGTATAGAGATTAAGTATTCATTCAAAAATCATGTTAAACACGGGGGTTGAAAACTTATTGACTCACATTTCAGCTTTTAATTTTTTATCCATTTGCAAAAAATTTGACAAAACAATTCCACTTTGACATAATGGGGTATTGTGTGTTGGCCAGCGACAAAATACTTTCTGAATACTTTCTGAAGGCAATGTAAATATTATTAGCAACAAAATAAATAGCAGAAGAATAACTGCAGATTAAATAATGCTGTAATTGAAAATCTACACCCAATGTAGGCTACTGCTCCCTAAAGAGCTAGAATTGATTTTGTACCCTGTTGTGATTCTCACCAAATATGGTGTTGAATAAACAGCTTATGAAGCTCCCTTAGCCTATAGATAACATAATGCAAACAGCTAACCTTAACTAAAATGTCCACACATATTTTGGAATTTCTGTGTATCCACATAAAAATAAAAAATTAAACTTTTTTTTTTGCAACCCTGCACATCATCTCTCTTTTGTTTTGTGGCACCAATGTGAGGGGTTGTGTCAGGGGAAACCGTATTGCAGTAGCCTAGTGTGGTGCGGGAAGAATGACAAGCGAACCTCTGGAGTTTAAATTGCCCTAAAAAAGGGAACTGGAATTCAAGCAACCTCTCGAGATCACGTGGTGGGCTATGGCAAGCTCTTTTAACATGTATTCATTGAAATTCTATTTTTTTTATATCAATAACTCCCAATAGGATTCAATGGAGAAACCGGTGTTTGTGAGTTCGATTCCCCCTGCAAACTTTTTTTCCTCCCTGAAAATACTATCCACTGCTGCTCCTCAACAGTGTCAGAAGAGCTGTGCTTAGGCCTACATAATGTCTATATTACTGTAGCAACAGGGTTAGGGTCATGGCGTCCTGCGCATCTTTGCTGCAACGCTGCTAACTTGGTGAAATACACGTGCGACCATGTTGCTGTGTCTTCCTGTTGGGAGCAGGGAAGATATGCAGCATGCAAATGTTATCCTGCCCCCATGGAGGTCATTATCATAGAATTATAGATATACAAAAATGATTTATCAATATCAAAACTTATAAAAAATTCTATATATATTTTTTTAATCATATCAATAATAAAAATATAGATATTTTTTTATTTATAAAAATCTATTTTTATATTAATAAATCATTTTTGGGGATATAAACATTTAAATGTTTGATATAAGATATTAATTATTGATATAAAGGAAGACAATTATTGATATAAAAATGTAATGTATTTATGTTAAAACATCTTTCCATATGGGGGCTCTTTTGAGGGGTCTGAGTTCCTTTGGAGTGTTCACACTGAACCAAAAAAAATAAGCAAAAATTGTCTGAAAGGGACCAAGTGTGGAAACACCCTGAGTATCTGCATGGTGTAAAATGGCACCAAACACACACTTTCTAATTCATCCTGCAGTCCCAATTCGTCTTGTAAAGTATATTTATCCATAACTGACACCACATCTGGGCTTACCCAGGCCTCCTTTTAGAAACTTGATCTGTTCATCAATCTGTTAATAAACCCATAGTGTAGATCAGTGTTTCCTAATCCTGGTTGTGGGGACCCAAAGGGCTGACACTTTTTTTGCTTTGCTGTAGCACTACACACGTCATTCCACTAATCAACTCATCCTCAAACCTTTGATTAGTGGTGCTAGGGCAAAAACTAAAATGTGTACCACTTTGGGTCCCAAGGACTAAGATTAACACTGCTGTAGATGGCACAGACCAAGTCTTGGAGTAATCTAACATCCTATTACAGTGGGGCAAAAAAGTATTTAGTCAGCCACCAATTGTGCAAGTTCTCCCACTTAAAAAGATGAGAGGCCTGTAATTTTCATCATAGGTACACTTCAACTATGACAGACAAAATTAGATTTTTTTTTCCTTTGCCAAGATAATCCACCAACATAACAGGTGTGGCATATCAAGAAACTGATTAAACAGCATGATCATTCACAGGTGAACCTTGTGCTGGTGAATATAAAATAAAACTCTAAAATGAGCTGTTTTGTCCGAAGTAGATGTGACGTGCTGCATGAAGCAAATGGAGGTCACACCAAATACTGACTGGTTTTCTGATCTACGCCTCTACCTTTCTTTTCAGGTATCTGTGACCAACAGATGCATATCTGTATTCCCCATCATGTGAAATCCATAGATTAGGGCCTAATGAATTCATTTGATATTGACTGAATTCCTTATATGAACAGTAACTCAGTAAAATCTTTGAAACTGTTGCGTAAATATCCTTCTTCAGTGTATTTGCAGCTATTAAGACCCTCTGGAAGTATCTCCCGGGTATCTACCTCTTAGTAGATTTCATAATGTAGATCATTATAAAACAGGTTGTTTGGGTCCTGGATGCTGATTGGTTGATATGTGGGACAACAGGAAATAATGTATGTGTGTGGCAATCGGTGAGAGAGCTCATTTAAGGGTTTTTGGCAGCCCCTAACATGGAGAACAGAAAGTGCTGGAGTGACATTTTAGCTTGCAGCGATGTGAGGGATGTCCGATTCTCCGCCAAAGAAGAGGCAAACACTGGCTGTCACTAACCATTGCCAGGATCATGGACAGTTCTTCCATTCGAGTGCCATCAATGGAAACGTCACTATTAACATCAACAACTGGCTTGGTTAGCTTGGACTTGCCAACCATAAGTTGCTGCCTATGTAGGCCTATTGGATATTTATTAAATCATAAATGATCCCAAATTAAATCTAGGATCGGCTTCCTATTTCGCAAACAAAGCATTCTTTACTCATGCTGCCAAACATACCCTAGTAAAACTGACTATCCTACCGATCCTTGACTTCGGCGATGTACTTTACAAAATAGCCTCCAACACTCTACTCAGAAAATTGGATGCAGTCTATCACAGTACCATCCGTTTTGTCACCAAAGCCTCATATACAACCCACAACTGCGACCGAAATGCTCTCGTTGGCTGGTCCTTGCTTCATATCTGTCGCCAAACCCACTGGCTCCAGGTCTATAAGTCATTACTAGGTAAAGCCCCGCATTATCTCAGCTCATTGGTCACCATAGCAGCACCCACCCGCAACACGCGTTCCAGCAGGTACATTTCACTGGTCACCCCCAAAGCCAATTCCTCCTTCGGTCGCCTTTCCTTCCAGTTCTCTGCTGCCAATGACCGGAACGAACTGCAAAAATCTCTGAAGCTGGAGACTCATATCACACTCACTGGCTTAAAGCACCAGCTGTCAGAGCAGCTCACAGATCACTGCACCTGTACATAGCCCATCCAACTACCTCATCACCATATTGTCATTATTTTATTTATTTTTCTCCTTTGCACCCCAGTACCGCTACTTGCATACTCATCTTCTGCACATCTATCACCCCAGTGTTTAATTTGACATACTGTAATAATTTTGCCACAATGGCCTATTTATTGCCTCACCCCCCTTATCCTACCTCATTTGCACACACTGTATATAGACTTTCTCGATTGTATTATTGACTGTATGTTTGTTTATTCCATGTGTAACTCTGTGTTGTTGTTTGTGTGCTTTGCTTTATCTTGGTACGGTCGCAGTTGTAAGAACTTGTTCTCAACTAACCTACCTGGTTAAATAAAGGTGAAATAAACATAAATAAATAAAAATGTAGGTTCTTGTCTCTCATCATTATTGAATCTCTGCTAGCTAGCTACATGCCAATGATTTGTTTAGCATAGCAATGTCGAATGAATATAATTATTTTAATTTAACAACTGGGTCAAAACATGAGAAAAGAACTAACGACCAGCCCACTTGGGTAGCAATTTCAGAATGCAAAAACAAATTTACTTGTTAAAATAATATTTTTTGGGAAAAATATGTGTAAATATGTTGGCAAACATTTTAAAAAGCAATAACTCCCTCATACCCGGGAATTATCATGTGACAACTCCCTCCATGGGCTATATCCCAGCCCTTGGCTTCGCCTAGGGTCTCAGAACAACCCTTGTTGGGAGCTGTCAGACAATAATTCCCAGGTTCTCAGGCATTATTGATTAGAATATTTCCCAACCCCTGGTCCTCGAGTACTCCCAACAGCACACATTTTTGTTGTAGCCCCAGACAACACACCTGATTCAACTAATTAAGGGCTTGATGATTAGTTGACAAGTTGAATCAGGTGTGCTTGTCGGGGGGTACGGGATGACTGGAAGTGGGAAACACTGATGATGCATCAACTTCTCCAGCATTCCTCAAACTATTCCACGGAAACCTCCAACCATTCCATATATGTGATATTCCAGAGCTAGCACACCTGATTCAACTAATCCTCAAGCCCTTGATTAGGTGAATCAGGTGTGCTGGTTCAGGGCTACAACAAAATGTTTGGGATGTCTGATGTTGAGGCATTTGCAAGTTTAGGGTCGTGCTCAGTAGGGCACACCATTATTACACAACAGTAAATTAAAATCTGTGTCTTTATTGGAACAGTTTAGGTAGTTCCTCTTGTTTCACTCTGTTTTCTCCTTACTGAACATGACCCAGGTAAAATCTCTAAGTGGTCCTATTTAATAATTAGCTGCTACTCTTATACCAGGCCTGTAGGGCAGTGAGACTGACAGCTTCTCTTCTGTCGAGTCTTACAAGGACCTAGGCTGCAGCCCTACTACTATCCACTAGTGGTTTCCAAACTCCTTATCTCCCTATTCACATTAATTCTTTCAGATCTGAGAGGAGGGTCAGCAAAGGCAAAGATAAGGGGGAAGGAGCAGGGAGGGAGCTATCGTATTAGAATCAAAGGCCCACAGACTGGATCATCTCAAACCAATCAGAGTTTCAAAGCCAATGATACATTTTCAAAACAACGCTTTACCAACATGTGTTCTGGCTCTGTCCCAACCCATTGGTTTCTAGAGCAAGGACTTTGGGTAGCCAGGTAATGGAGTCAGTGTACAGTGTGTATGGGATTATTCCATAGCGTGTCAGCACCTGTTTAGACACCCCCCTTTCCCCTTTATCGATCAACGCTTCTCTCCTCCGCATAAACTCATGTAGTGGTCTGCTTGGTGAACTTTGGGATTACAGCCAGAAACTGAAGGGTGACTGGCATGGAATTAACAGAGTTAATATTCAAAGCCACAGTGTTGTTCCCAGCAGAGAAAACTGGTTGCAATGACGTCATTATGGCATCTTTGATGAATAGGCCTTGTATAGATCTACTGTATTTTTTTAAGGAACCAGAATTGGTTTTTACTGGTTAGAATTTGACCAAAATATGTAGTCTTTCCCATGCCATCTAGATCTTGTCATGAAAAATACTTCTTTACCCGGTGAAATGTCCCCAAACAGAGAACCAGTTTACAACCAGAAAAATAAGTAATGTGCTGAATTTTGGGTTAGTATAAACTAAACATTGGACATAAAGTTTGCTTTGAGTTCATTATTTTGACATACCTTAGCCTCCCAGTCTTTATTGAGATAGTAAATACATGTTACACATCTCCCATCGCCGTTAGGGTTATCCACGTGGCGTACATACCCAGTCCCGTTTCCTGGGTAACAGGCCACCATAGCCTGAAAAAGAACATAAGAAGGGCATGTCAGAAGGAAATATTTTGGGTGGCCATTTTGAGTGTCGTAAAAGTTGTCACAGAAAATAAAAATGCTTCCCAACAGTAGACATATTTTCAAACACCTATTTCTAAGATGTAATTTATTGCTAACTTGCATGGACACCGGTTGAGGATATCAATACAGATGCAATTCAGTTGCTTGGCTGTTGCTTTCCAAATACATTTTTAAAATGTGACAATCATTGCAATGCATTTCACAACAAATGATTAACGCATAGCCAATTGTTTAAAGTGACCCCTTTTTAACACGCTATTCTATGTAATTTCATAATACATGATTAGGCTACACTCTGGTAAAGCATATAATAGAACAGCACATTTCCTATTATGAAATTGTCATGTCATTTAAGACGTCTTGTTGATTCATAATGGATAATACTGCTATTGAAATGCATGCGTATACAAAGTATATACTCAATTATTCCTGTTCAAAGCAATGCTAACAAAAAAAAAGAGATTCACAAACAAAAAGGCGAGCTTGTAATTCATAATTGATGACGAGTGAAAGACGAGGCAGAGGCGCGACTGACACACTTGCTGGGCTGATTTGAAAGGAAAGAGGCTAATTGGAGTAGCCAAGTTGTTTTTGCTGTGTCATCAGTCAGGCCTTTACTTCAAGTGTTAGAAAACAATAGGTCAGAACTGTTGGCTTACGAGCATTTTTCCCCTTTATTATGTCGGTCTCTGGGTCACAGGCACAAGTTGTTACGTAACAAACCGTGGGTGGATTTGTACATTTTTTTATACACAGATACATTTTGGTGCTCGGGTATTGCCACGGGACTGGGCCAAAGTGGAGGAGAGGGACACACACACATGCATTTTGCTTGGTCATTGCAGATGTATAGTACTTCCAAGGACATAGGCTACAATTGAGTAGTCGCAAAGTAGTATATTTCGTCAGACTTTATTTGGATAGTCCCATATCTACGGACCAAAAGAGATGGCACTGTGCTCTGATATTGATTCATTCATTGTTAGGAAAGAGCTTGCAAAAAAGGCATTTCACTGTCTTTGTGCATGTGACGATACAACTGGAACCTTGAAAGTACAGATGGTCAAACTTTCAACAAACGAGGCAAAAGTAAACATGTCGTCCCCCACGAACGATGCAGCACCTCCCTTGGATCAATCAGTGTAATTTTATACATGACAGATCTCTAATGCAAGATGCATCATTCGCCCAAGTTGAATCAAAATCGGGCCAGTGGTGTCTGAGACATTGCATGGGTTAGCTATCATATCCCTGAGCGTGTGTGCCAGATGTAATCACTCGGAGTCAAACAGATCAAGAGATATGTTGAGACTTCTGTCTATAGATGCCACAGTTTTGTGCAGATAGGTAATTCTGTGCCATAGGCGTAGCATTTAAGTGTTTTACACAAAATTCTAAAGGGCGGAATGTGTAATTTTGTAAATGCCAGATCTCTATGGCAAAACACATCACTCACCTAAGTTTTCGTCAAAATCAGTCCAGTGGTGTCTGAGAAATCGCGTGTGACGAACGAACGTACGGGGACTCATTTAATCATGGGGGACAACTATCTGTTGATAAGCAAGAATGTAACCCACCCCGCCACGACCCCACAGGACTGTATGATACCATGACATGAGACTGCTTACACTGCTGTTTTCCCCAGATTACCGGGCTCTCTCTGTATGTGCTTATTTGTTAACTGGAAGACCTTCTGATCTCTTTTCCATCTGTGGAGGAGGACGGAGAGGTGGGGTGAGATGAGGGGAGAGGGGGGCGGGAGGCTGTTAACCACCAGGATGTTCTGCACGTCTCCCGTTCACGCCTCTCCGCCAGGGTCATTTCCAGATGGTGGAAACCCCCTCGTCTTTTTATTTAAGAGAGGCCCGCACGCAAAAGAAAGGAAATCAAAGAGAGGAAAGGGGGGTCTGAGGTCACGAAATAGGTCACCGGCGCTCTGGGTCAGACTTTGAGTCTAACTGGGATAGGCGGTGGTGATCACAGTTGCGTGTGTGCGTGTGGTTGTCTGTCTGTGTGGAGACCATGTTGTGAAGCCATGCCGTGAAGGCCAGACTTTGTGATAACCAAGGTTTTGATTTTTTTGTTTTGCACAACAGAACAATCCATCCTCGAAAGTTTTGGAATGTCGAGGTCGGAACATTGGGAACGAGGGCAGCAGAAACTTGAAAAAAAGGCCCACTGCTATTGTTTGAATTTTTCTGCTTAGCTCATCAGGATAGGGCGGCAGGTAGCCTAGCGTTTAAAAGCATTGGGCCAGTAACTGAGAGGTCGCTGGATCCAATCCCGAGCCGACTAGGTGAAAAATCTGATGTGCCCTTGAGCAAGGCACTTAACCCTAAATGCTCCAGTAAGTAACTGTGGATAAGAGCTTCGGCTAAATGACTTGACATTTTTTTAATATACAGTGCCTTGCGAAAGTATTCGGCCCCCTTGAACTTTGCGACCTTTTGCCACATTTCAGGCTTCAAACATAAAGATATAAAACTGTATTTTTTTGTGAAGAATCAACAACAAGTGGGACACAATCATGAAGTGGAACGACATTTATTGGATATTTCAAACTTTTTTAACAAATCAAAAACTGAAAAATTGGGCGTGCAAAATTATTCGAATACTTTCGCAAGGCACTGTAAATTACCCTGCTTCGATCTCCCCCGCGCTCGCCCTCGGATTCCGTAGAGTGATCTCCACGCTGCAGCCGGCAGTCAGTGACAGGCTACGCATGACACATGACAGCCCCCACAATCCACTCGCCATTATTTCCCTGCTGGCAGGTGCAAGCTGGGCTCGAAATGGAGGGAACCACCGACACACGCAAACAAAAACAAAAGACGAGTAGGGACAAAGCTAACACAGCTCCGAGGGCTGACGCAAGTCGAGGGAGTGAACGGGTACATGCGGAAGATAACGTCAGATGCCATTGGAAGACATGGAGTGTGGGGCTGAAGTGCGTCAGAGAGGTTTCGCTCAGTGCGAGAGGGGGAGTGGGGTGGTGAGCCGTGGGGGTTTACATTATGTGGGCATTGCGTCATTTGGCTTCTGGTGGTCATGTCTCGCATGCCATGCTATGCCCCCTATAAGCTCTGTGCAAGAGCAATTTCTCAAGTGCCCCCATTAAGAGAGGGCAGGTGAATGGAGAAAAAAGGTTGTACCACCTTTATACAGGCAGTGCCCGTACAAAACCTAGGGTTGTAAAATTCAGGAAGCTTTCAATAAATTCCCTGGTTTTCTAGAAATCCTGGTTGGGGGATTACGGATTTCCTGCTTTTTCGCTCCTGAATCCAGGAATCCACCAACAGGGATTTTGGAAAAACCAGGGAATTGATTAAAAGTTTTGCAACCCTACGCATACCATATTATGACAACAGCGGCCTACAAAACGCAAGAAACATCTCATACTGTAAGCACTTAATATGCATAACAAGACTGTTATAGGGGGTTGAGGGTAATTTGGTAACTGTGACCTGAAATTGCAGCTCTTGTTACTTTATTTTCCAGATGTTTAATGAATGTTTTATGTAAATAAAGTTGATGGTGATCAGTTACATTTTATACCGCACTTGCTGCAAGCAGACGTGAGAAAGCCAATGTATGTGTGATGCAATAGACATGTATTGGAGCGAGGTACTCGCTTACTGTAGGCACAATGCATAAATGGGTCACAGCTCTGAACTGTATAAGGCCACACAAATGGAATAGGCTATATTGCACTTAGCATTGAGCATTATGCGCTTCAACACTCCAGTCTTTGCACACTTGGAGTGAGTGTATCGGTGTCTGAGTGTAAATGTCTGAGTGTAAATGTCTGAGTATTCCAGTGTTTGTGTGTCTGAAGGTGAGGGTGTCTGTGCATGTTTCAGTCTTTCTGTGTAATTGCATGGTTCAACGTTTGAAAGTGAGTGTGTGTCTGTGTGTTTGTGTGTGTGAGTGATGTTTCCCACTCTCTCATCCTACTCGATCTCTGACACCGCACCACCTCCAGAGGAGGCATGGGTAGTATGCAGATTTTCATACCGTCCTTATCTCATCCCGAGATTTACGATATTACCGGCATAGCACACAAAGGGGAGCTAAAAACACGAGAAAAGCTAATTGACCTTCTATTATCAAAATGCTAACAAAAATTAGCACAAACTAATAGCAAAATCACATAGACACTGTTAGCTAACTGCTAACGAGTGAAAAACAAACAAACTAATTGCAAAGACAAGGAAATCGAGCTCATAAAGCTATACAAGTTAGTAGCTACCGAATGTCATTTTTCAGTGAGTTTACATTTACAAGCAAAAGTGAACTAGGGGAATTGTGCAAATAAAGATGTGATGCATGCTTTTCTGAAGGAAGAGCAGCATGTGTAAACCGAGCAGATGGAGAAAGAACAGAGGAGGAAAAAATGCTAATAGGAAGCACAGGGAAAAAATTGTAACTGTGCAGATAACTCATCCAGAGTTTTTGACTTCTGGCAGAAAGCCATTAGTAGTGAATTGCATTACCTCATGTGTTCGCCACACAACTGAGACACGCCGATAGATATAGAACGCTATGGACATACCGGCTCCTGCTGTGCTATTTAAAAACAAACACGCGACTGGCGCAACTGTTCTGGGGAACTACGGTAAGCTTCATAATGTAAAATAATGTCACAGGTGAAATTAAGAACGCAATCTGCTTTATCTCCTAACGTATAACACAAGTTGACTGCAGGTATTAACTTAAAACCTTTTCACAAGTGAGTTCCAAATATCTCTGATGGTCGCCCCGTCGTGAGTCGTTTTATGCACATGATGTCAGAATGCACTCACTGTTCTTAAATGTGACTTTACACAACAGGACAGTTAACACGCACTGCCTGCTAATTATCTATAGGCTATGTTTAAACCTGTCAATTTCAAATTATTTTCTAACAAATTGTATTTTTTAAGAACAGCTTGAATTGAGGTGTGTTCCGCCTCCTCATTAATTCACATAGAAGTAGCCCATTTCAGCGTTGCGGACAATTTATGTTTGAGGCTTTACTGAGCCGGATAAACTTCACTCATGTTTGCGCAGATCAAATATGCATATATTTGCGCAGTCTTGCAAGAATTGGAAAATTCTCTTGCTGGCGCTCGCTTTGCCTTCCTTGTTGTTTTCCTTACAAATAATAACATTGGACATGTGTTCGTTCCTATCAAAGTAAGTTCCTTATTTTTGTTGTATATCGTGTTGTCGTTTCTACTGTAGGCGCATACAGTATCTATCCATGTAAGTATGTATGGAGCATAATGTAATTACAGTTTTATTCACCTGTTTTCAAGTACTACTGACAAATAATGCATCCCGATTATTGCATTTATTGCAATGGACACCTACGATGTGTGAAAAAATACTTTTTTGAAGGTTGTACTATAAACCGACCAAACTCATCTTATCTCCTATTATCTGTGGTTGATGCGAGGAAGAAAAGAAAAAGCAAGGCACAAACTACCCATCGTCAGATTACTTAATAGAAAGTGTTTAACTCAATTATTTTGATCAGTGGTGAGCTCACCCGTGATGTGATTAATTATAAATAGTAATTGCTATTAGCTAATTCATATTGTAGTTTCTATCAGCCGAGAGTTAGAAAAATATGACTGCTTGTGTTACTTCAATCTTTCCTCAGTTAGCGGCAGAACAAATGTAGCCTAAATCTTTCTAGTTCGGATGATTGTGTTACGCTGTACCTACTTCTGTGAACGTCTGATCATTCCATCCAAAAATAAACTGGTCACATTCTGGACATAACTTTGTAAGGACTGTGTTTGTGCAAAATGTTTGTGGGGGAAAAAATGTGGCCAGCTCAAATGCTGATTGACACAACAATCGAAAATGAACGTTCGAAATAAGCGTTCTAACCAAGAGGTATGATCGTACGCAACAGGGACCACTGTAGGATGATCACATCCGTTTGTTGGTAAGTGTGAAATGGTTAAAAGTTAGCTACAAATATTCGTGAAAAACTTCATAGTTTAGATGGTTTTGAAAAAACATCCTGCTGCTTTTTTCAATACCCCGGTATACCACAGGAGGTTGGAGACACCTTAATTGGGGAGGACAGGCTCGTGGTAATGGCTGGAGCCGAATGAGTGGAATGGTATCAAATACGTCAAACACATTCTTTCCATATGTTTGATGCCATTCCATTCACTCCGTTCCAGACATTATTGTGATTTATTGTTATCCCTTCAGCAGCCTCCACTGCGGTATATGGTATAAATGGTATACTGCCCAAGCCTACTTCAGGGTGAAGAGTGGCTGAACTGATCTAAACTCAGCGGTGGCTGTGTCGGCAGCTGGAGCCCATCCAGACAGGCTTTATTTTAATGATCGTGCTACGTGCGGTGCGTGATGCTGCTTGTCTGTCTGTCTTCTAGCTGGCTGCTGTTTCTCTAGCGGGGAGTGGGGACTAGCCCTGGCACTAGAAGAGCATCCAGGCCAGGCTCAACCGGTGTTGGAGTAAACACATTTGTTATGGTCAAGAGAGGGAGGTTAGCGAGCCAATTGAGACGGGTCATGCACAACCCCCGCAGTGTGCAGTTTACGCTACATGAGTTACTGTCTGACAGACATTTAGTGTTTGAGATGAAGGACCTGAACTGCCTTCAAAGTGACCTTTTAAAGTGAGACTGACTTTCAAGAAGGATGTGCACTGTTTTATGCTTTAAGCTGGATTCATATAAAGCAGCTGTTTAAAAAGCAACTGTTTTCACT
Source organism: Oncorhynchus mykiss (assembly GCF_013265735.2). Taxonomy (NCBI): domain Eukaryota; kingdom Metazoa; phylum Chordata; class Actinopteri; order Salmoniformes; family Salmonidae; genus Oncorhynchus; species Oncorhynchus mykiss. The sequence continues at coordinate 33,284,931 of NC_048581.1, forward strand.
CTTTCAATGCAACTTCACTTAGATCACGAAGCAACTCACCCACGTTTCAAATTACCTGCAATATTCAATCAAAGTCGATAAATATGCTCTTCTTTACGGCAGTGTTCTACAATTCACCCACCCAGGGTGTGGACATTTCTGTTCTATCCCAGCGCTAAACACACCACATTCAACTTATCAGGGGCTTGAGGGTGCAAAAGCTATGGGTCCCCCAAGATCAGGGAAGAGAATTGCACTACTGTAAGAATTTGTTACAACAAGTTGTGCGTATTGCTTATTGGCCAAGTCCATGTAGTCCATCCCGGTATTGGTAAGCTTTCCACAGTTTATGGACTAATGAACACAACCCTGGATAAACCATCTATGTGTCTCACTAGAGAGCTCAGCCTGTTTTGTTGACATTCCCTAAATTGCTGTTTTAGCCTTTAGCCTGTAGCCTGTGAGGGTCAACCCATTGCATCGCTGCCCGTCCAAACAAGCCCCTAAATGAATCAATAGCGCTTCCTAGACAGGATAAAAATGGTGGGGAAACTGCCAGGACAGGTTCAAACAATCCTAAAGCAGCCAGCCAGTAACTCACCAAAGGTTTTTGGAATTTTTATGAGGCCTGAGACAACCAGTATACACAACCAGGAGGAATTATGCCATAGGTTTCCCATTACCATGTGTGGACCACTGCATTTTGTAGGTCCTCATAAGTAAGATTCTTTAGGGAGCGCAGGTGGATCCCAAATGAATGCAATGGGCCATGTTAAAGGGAAAGGGGTAGTGTACAATTTTTGCCTAGTAACTTGAGCATTTCCTCATTGTCTAGTAGGTGCTAACATGCTATTGTACTAAAGGTCAGAGAAACCAGTATGGCCCTGTTGCCCGTATCAGTGTCTGCAGGAAGTGCTGCTTTGGCGCTTCTCAAACATCCTGTTGTAGTGCACGGCCACAAGGAGATGACACGGCTGAGCAAACTGACAGATGAAACTGGACCAGCTGCATTGAACTGTTGCCAATTTCCTTGAATTTGTACAAAAGTCTATCAATTGCAGCTGACATGTCCTTTGAATTGTCAAACAGGAAAGTACACAGGAAAATCTCCTAAGCAATTTTAACACCCACAGTGCTTAAATAAACACTTTCAACATGTACATACATGTACACCTGGAAAAGCGTTAAATTAACTTTGAAAAGTGTTGATAAATGAACACATTTTAAAATGTCAAAGTCCATCAATCAAGACAACTTTAGCGTGTTAGGCACCCAACACTTTCGGTGACAAATGTATATTTCAAAATAGTGACAAGCGACAAAAAACATTGATGTACAATTTTTCGGGCAAATAAGTCCAAGCCTTGCAATCATGGAAAGGGGACATTTTCTTGTTCTTTAAGACCTTGACAGAGTGCATTTGTGCTAAGTCCCAGGACCACTGGAAAACAATCAATTAGGAAACAATAATGAACGTTTTTTCCCCCAATTTGTTAGCGGATATGGCACACAATATCATGGTCAGTCTGTTTATTTTCCTACTGTTTAGGCCTAACACCCAGAAAATTTTAAAATGAAACCTTCAAGCCTGGACACTAGTCTGCTTCTCACAAACTAACGACTGAGGCAAACGTCAAATTATTATAGAAAATAAACAAGCCACTATTTAATCTTGCAGGGCGGATTACTTCCTATCAAATATCACTTGAAAGCCCTATCTGTACTCTAGGGAGATGATTGTTTTCCTTTAACACCATACCATAGTGTTGTTTCCAGTGTAGAATTACTGTAATTTCATATTACTTTGAGATCTTGACACCAGATACCAATTTTAGTTAACACAAAAGCCAGGCTTTTCTTGTAGTGAAATGTTGCTTTTTGCATTCCCCATGTCAACCACAGAACCAATCATTATAGACAGAAGATACATCAAGAGACAGAGCATGTCCGGGTTCCAAAAGCAACATTCTCTGGGTAGTTTAGAAGTTGTTTGTTTGGTTAGACACCCATCAGTAAAGTTCATAGAATCCGGGGCTTACGTTACAAGCAAGCAGAGCTCCACTGTTTTCCATGGCAGACAAAGTTGAGCTTCATGCATATGTCTGTCTGTGTATAGAGACTGATAAGGGAAGCAATCCAATCTACGTCCAAACAGTCACTGATCTATCAGGGGTCGTCCTTCTTCACAGCTGTGACAGAACAAACTCAGTCACCTTGCTAGCCAACAGTTGAGAGAACTACAGCAGCTCAAAGGGTTCAGAGACATACCCCCAAACAAAATGGCAGTTACATCAGTGTATTTTTTCTCTATTGGTCTAATAACTTAAAGAGGCTATATGTAATATCTGCCGGAAGGTGATCTTGAGCCAAATGGGTACCCTAAATGGACTGAAATCGCCCATTGTCCAGAAATGTCCTCATTGGACAGAGTGACCTTTTTCACAACCATGAGTAAAAGCATACATTGTTTCCCCAATATTTTTTCATGGATTTGTGTGAAAACAGGAAATGCATGTATAAACATATAATATGCATATGAAACATGCAGCCAACATCCAAGCCACAATTTGACTTAAACAATGAGAACTAAACTTCCAAAGTGTATCTTTAAGGCAATTGTCCTCTAAAACACAACACAAGTAAGGGCCCAAAGCTGGCGGTAAAGGGGTGTTCCTCACATGCAGGAAATGTGAAGGTCGTCCTGGCGATGGATGACTCAAATACGTCCTATCAGTAGCATAGGGTGCAGCCTGCCAGGAAGTCCCTGTTTAAAGAAATGGTCTCAAGTTTTTATATCAGAGAGTTCAGAACAATAGAGAGAGATGATACACAGCAGTTTGGCTGAGCCTCTACCTTTAAACCCCTATTGAGCAGATTCCTAACTGAAGATAAGTGCACATCACAGCATCTTTTTGGGTACATCTTCAAACCTCAAAACATTTAGTTTGTGTGTGTTAAGAGGGGGTGGGCCCCATGTGTTGAGCTTGAGTGGTGGGCCTGTGGACTTTGCAATGAACCCCTGGCAAGAACCTATAGGGGCCACAACAGATGCATACCTTAGTGAACTAGTCCTCTCGACGGGGGCAGATTGTGGAATGAAGTAATGATAAACCATGAGAGTTTGGCAGTAGAGTGCCGTTAACAGCTGGTGAGAGAGGCGCAAGGGGCCAAGGTCCACTACACATCCGAAAGTCAAGGGGACATGAGCAGGGCAGCAATTACGCTTGCATTGCTCTCCATACAGCTCAGTCAAAGGTATTCGAATAGCTTTGCATTGAATTATTTTGCATCACCGGTCAACCAGTTAACAGTAGACACCAACACTGTACATAGAATGGTTAAGACTTCAAAGTTTGTCAAGAGATTAGGCTTAATGAGTGCATACTAGCAGCGTGATTCAGCTGGTGTGTGTGGATAGACTGGATGAATAACACAGTACTGTATTGTAACCCTAGTACAGTTCTGTCTGGTGGAGGGGTGAAGACTGATCGCACGACTAGATGTGTACCAACGGTTGCGTGCCATGTCATTGACTGTGCAGTTGGGCATCAGATGGCTATACAGTGACCCCCTTGGCATTTTTCCTATTTTGTTGTCTTACAACCTGGAATTAAAATGGATTTTTGGGGGGTTTGTATCATTTGATTTACACAACATGCCTACCACTTTGAAGACGCAAAACATTTTTTATTGTGAAAAAAAACTAGACGAAAAAACAGAACTTGAGCGTCCATAACTATTCACCCCTCCAAAGTCAATACTTTGTAGAGCCACCTTTCACAGCAAATACAGCTGCAAGTCTCTTGGGGTATGTCTCTATAAGCTTAGCACATCTAGCCACTGGGATTTTTGCCCTTTCTTCAAGGCAAAACTGTTCCTGCTCCTTCAAGTTGGATGGGTTCTGCCGGTGTACAGCAATCTTTAAGTCATAACACAGATTCTCAATTGGATTGAGGTCTGGACTTTGACTAGGCCATTCCAAGACATTTAAATGTTTCCTGGTCCGTGAGTTTTGGTGGGCGGCCCTCTCTTAGTAGATTTGTTGTGGTGCCATATTTTTCAACATTTTTAATAATGGATTTAATGGTGCTCTATGCGATGTTCAAAGTTTCTGATATTTTTTTATAACCCAACCCTGGTCTGTACTTCTCCACAACTTTGTCCCTGACCTGTTTGGAGACCTCATTGGGCTTCATTGTGCTGCTTGCTTGGTGGTGCCCCTTGCTTATTGGTGTTGCAGACTCTGGGGCCTTTCAAAACAGGTGTATATATACTCAGATCGTGTGACACTTAAATCAAGTCCACATGTGTTCAATCTTAACTAATTATTTGACTTCTGGATGTAATTGGTTCGCTTATATTTTAACTTCTCTAGGGTAGGAGGCAGCATTAGGAATTTTGGATGAAAAGCGTGCCCAAATTAAACTGCCTACTACTCAGCCATAAAATCTAGAATATGCATATAATTAGTATATTTGGATAGAAAACACTCTGAAGTTTCTAAAACTGTTTGAATGATGTCTGTGAGTATAACAGAACTCACATGGCAGGCAAAAACCTGAGAAGAAAATCCAACCAGGAAGTGGGAAATTTGAGTTTGTAGTTTTTCAAGTCATTGCCTATTAAATATACAGTGTCTATGGGGTCATATTGCACTTCCCAAGGCTTCCACTAGATGTCAACAGTCTTTAGAACCTTGTTTGAGGTTTCTACTGTGAAGGAGGGGGGAATGGGAGCTAAATGAGTCAGAGGTCTGCAAGAGTGCCATAAGCTGACCACGTGAGAGTTAGCTTGCGTTCCGTTGCATTTCTACAGACAAAGGAATTCTCCGGTTGGAACATTATTGAAGATTTATGATAAAAACATCCTAAAGATTGATTCTATACTTCGTTTGACATGTTTCTACGAACTGTAATAGAACTTTTCGTCTGGACCTAGTGCTCGCGCCTCATGAGTTTTGATTGTGTACTAAACGCGCAAACAAAAAGGAGGTATTTGGACATAAATTGACTTTATCGAACAAATCAAACATTTATTGTGGAACTGGGATTCCTGGGAGTGCATTCTGATGAAGATCAAAGGTAAGTGAATATTTATAATGCTATTTCTGACTTCTGTTGATTCCACAACATGGCGGATATCTGTATAGCTTGTTTTTGTTGTCTGAGCGCTGTACTCAGATTATTGCATGGTGCGCTTTTTCAGTAAAGTTTTTTTGAAATCTGACACAGCGGTTGCATTAAGGAGAAGGGGATCTAAAATTCCATGCTTAACAGTTGTATCTTTTAGCAATGTTTATTATGAGTATTTCTGTAAATTGATGTGGCTCTCTGCAAAATCACCGGATGTTTTGGAACTACTGAACATAATGCGCCAATGTAAACTCAGATTTTTGGATATAAAATATGAACTTTTTCGAACAAAACATACATGTATTGTGTAACATGAAGTCATATGAGTGTCATCTGATGAAGATCAAAGGTTAGTGATACATTTTCTCTCTATTTCTGCTTTTTGTGACTCTTCTCTTTGGCTGGAAAAATGGCTGGGTTTTTCTGCGACTTGGCTCTGACCTAACATAATCGTTTGGGGTGCTTTTGTCGTAAAGCCTTTTTGAAATCGGACACTGTGGCTGGATTTACAACAAGTGTATCTTCAAAACGGTGTAAAATACTTGTATGTTTGAGGAATTTTAATTATGGGATTTCTGTTTTGAATTTGGCGACCTGCAGTTTCACTGGCTGTTGACGGGGTGGGACGCTAGCGATAAAGTCGGGCAGGAACTCAGTCATAAAGTAGGGGACGTTTCGGAACCGACAATCAGTCCAACACCGTCAGTGGTCGACCATCACCCACAGGTGTCTACCGCATCCTCGCCGTTAGCTGGACATGAGCGATTGGCCGTCATTCCCAGATTCATGTATAATCTTGTTTGTCAGTGGCAAGCCATCGCTGAATCCTTTCTATCGGTTTTAGGATTAACACTTTTGACTGCCCATTAATTTCATTTTTATTATTCTGCCATTTTAAGTCATGCACGTCGCCCCTCCGTTCTTGACTTTTCCTAAAGAAGTATATATAACACACTGTCGATGTTAGAATCGTATTATCACAAACAGAACTGGAGTGAATGGTTATTCCCCATTGGCCCTCCTTTTCCCGACAGTTGAAAGTGCAGTGCCCAGCTGATAGTCACCCCAATAATTGCCTCGGAGCTAAACCTGAACTATACCGGAACTAATTTCACACATATGAAAACAGATTAAATACATGAAGTAAAGTATGATTAGGTGTAAAAGGGTATGAATGGGTTGATGAGCAAGAGAAAGATGCATAATTATGTAACCGCCAATTGTGAATGAAGAACAGGATGGGCCATTCTATTGTAGTGATCTGTTCTAATTATAATCTACAAAATGACATGTACCCTATATCAGGGTTGGCAAGGGGAGCTATGTCACCATGGACAATTTCTTTACTCTACTGTCATTGGCAGGCACCATGAACAAAGTGCAGTGGGAGATCCCTCCCTCTGTGCAAAATAAGGCACTTGCACAGCCATTGTACTCCACAATATGGCTGAAGAATGACAAGACGACGGGGACACAACAAAGCGAGAACTGAAGACTATTATGCATTACAACCAAACAAAGGTGCGGTGCATTCGGAAAGTATTCAGACCACTTGACTTTTTCCACATTTTGTTACGTTACAGACGTTCTAAAATTGATTAAATTGTTTGTTCCCTCATCAATCTACACACAATACCCCATAATGACAAAGCAAAAACATATTTTTATAAACTTTAATACAGTACCAGTCAAAAGTTTGGACACACCTACTCATTCATGGGTTTTTCTTAATGTTTACTATTTTCTACATTGTAGAATAACCATAATTTCCATTTTACCAAATATGGCTATCTTCTACCACCCCTACCTTGTCACAACAAAACTGATGGGCTCAAAAGCATTAAGAAGGAAAGACATTCCACAAATTAACTTTTAACGTGGCACACCTGTTAATTGAAATGCATTCAAACTGACTACCTCACAAAGCTGGTTGATAGAATGCCAAGAGTGTGCAATACTGTCATCAAGGCAAAGGGTGGCTACTTTGAAGAATCTCAAATATATATATTTTTTGGTTACTACATTACTCCATATGTGTTATTTCATAGTTTTGATGTCTTCACTGTTATTCTACAATGTAGAAAATAGTAAAAATAAAGAAACTTTGTTGAAGCACCTTTGGCAGCAATTACAGCATCGAGTCTGCTTGGGTATGACGCTACAAGCTAGGCACACTTGTATTTGGGGAGTTCCTCACATTCTTTTCTCCAGCTCTGTCAGGTTGGATGGGGAGCGTCGCTGCACAGCTATTATTAGGTCTCTCCGGAGATGTTCGATTGGGTTCAAGTCCGGGCCTCTCAAGGACATTCAGAAATTTGAACCAAAGCCACTCCTGAATTATCTTGGCTGTGTGCTTAGGGTTGTTGTCCTGTTAGAAGGTGAATCTTCGCACCAATCTGATGTTCTGAGCGCTCTGGAGCAGGTTTTCAACAAGAATCTCTCTGCATTTTGCTAAGTTCATCTTTCCCACGATCCTGACTAATCTCCCCGCCGCTGAAAAACATCCCCACAGTATGATGCTGCCACCATGCTTCACCGTAGGAATGGTGCCAGGTTTCCTCCAGACGTGACGCTTGGCATTTGGGCCAAATAGTTTCTATTTTTTTTGCAGATAGATTGTAGCTTCCATCAATTGTACGTCAGTGCATAATTTCCAATCCCCCATATAATTTTTGAAAATATACACATACACACACACTACATATTTTTTTTATATACATTTTTCCTTTATTACCCTACTACCCCTCCCACAATTGGTGCAAACTAGTGAACAACAACACTCACCTGTTTTTCCATCTTATACATATTATATACATTTTATGGCCAGTCTATTTTACAATATTTCTATTTTGTTTGTTTTTACTCCAGTCCTTCCTCTACCCTCAACCTCTTCCATCTATTTCTGATGCCCATTTTATTTGCCATATCTCTCAAACTGTGCTCTTTAAAAAAAAGTTCTCAACCTATATTCGTTTTACGGGCACAGTATGTTTTACATTGGTTATCTTGTTATTAGTCGCAACCTTCAGCTCCATTCAAAACCTCCCATCCATCTCTTAACACCATCCTTATTGGATTTCAATTTGCCATATATTTTTCAACCGCGCTGTGATGTTTCATGAAAGTCCTGAACCTTTCTATTCTCATTGTTTCTACCGATTGTAAATATTTTTTTTGCTAAAAGTATTATTATATTATTAAATCGATTGACTGTGACTTTTCAGATCGCACAGTAGTGCTATCTGCAGGGTTAGCTCCAGGTAAATATTGCAAATCTTCAGCCATTCCTGGATCTATGACCAAAAACAAGCTACATATGGACAGTACCAAAACAAATGATCTAATGATTCTGCCTTTTCACAGCAAAATCTGCAGAGCTGGGAAAGTTCTATCCGCCATATAAATAACATTCAACATTGCAAGAATGTTGAATAATAATTTAAATTGAAAAATATATGTTTTGAATCCGGCCTCATTTTGCGTATCAGTTCATAAACCATGTGCCATGGAAAAATCTCTTCCCATCTACTTCGCAGTCTATATGGCAATTTTTTGGTCATTAAATGAAACTGGTATACTTTTTTCTTTATCACTATTTTCTTTAACCAATTATGGTCTTTAATGTAGGGCCGACAGACAAGTTACTTACTCTTTCCCCTTTCCTCTTACATTTTTGTGGTAATGCTGCAATTAGTTGGTTGTAATTTTGGGTCAAGCAGAAATTGACATATGCTTTTGTTAGCTGCATGTATGAATAAAAACATGAGCTGGCGAACACCCAGAAAAAAGTATGTATGACATAACTCTACCAGTCGTATTTATGATATAATTTACGAAGATTTACTTTTTTTTTTTAAATTAAAAACTAAGTGAGAGGTCTCTAATGCTTTAATATTTATTCATTTGTCATTCGAATTCATATTCATTATATAAATAGGCCCGTTTTTATTATTTTCTGGCTTGCCGTTCCAAATAAAATGGAATATTTTTTCTCTCTCCATTTTAACACAAAAAAAACTGTTCACTAGGTGTAGGCAAGACCATAAACAAATAGGTAAACTGGGACATGACTAAAGAGTTAATCAGGGTGATTTTTCCACAAATAGAAAGGTATTTGCCTTTCCATGGTAGCATTACCTTATCTATTTTTGCAAACTTTCTATAAAAATGTATTGGAGGGATGGAGGCCACTGTGTTCTTGGGGACCTTCAATGCGGCAGACATTTTTTGGTACCCCGTCCCCAGATCTGTGCCTCGACACAATGCTGTCTCTGAGCTCTACGGACAATTAATTCAATCTAATTTCTTGGTTTTTGCTTATATAGACAGGTGTGTGTGTACCTTTCCAAATCATGTCCAATCAATTGAATTTACCACAGGTGGACTCCAATCAAGTTGTAGAAACATCTCAAGGACGATCAACGGAAACAGGATGCACCTGAACTGAATTGAGTCTCATAGCAAAGGGTTTGAATACTTATGTCAATAAGGTATCTTTATATTTTTAATACATTTGCAAAAATGTCTAGAATTTTAAAATATATATATTTTAGAATAAGGCTGTAATGTAACAAAATGTGGAAAAAGTCAAGAGGTCTGAATACTTTCCGACTGCACTGTACGTCAGTGTGCCAAGCAAGTGAAAGTTACGAAGATTTGTGCCATTGCGTGAAGACACACACAATGTGAGCATGAGCTGACAATAATTATCTATTTTTGACTGCTGTCATAGACACATTCATTATAATGCCATTATTGCTTTTGTTATGATTTTTCACTATTTATCAAGGCCACTTGGTGCTTATAATGATGTTTAGGCTACTGATGTTTTCATCATCTGACCACACGTCTTGCTGACCGTGTGTCTTGGTGGTTGGCTATTAATTTTGTCATTATAAACAGAAGCTGTTACTGTGTTCGAACACATATCCTTTCTGTTTCACTGTTGTAACAGTGGCAATCCACGAATAAAATTGATTTAACACTTGAATTTGGGTGTTTTCTGTTTTTACATATAGCATACAGTTTATTTGGGTGTTTTCTGTTATAAACTAATGAAAATGTTTAATTTGAAATAAAATAACAATTATATTCTAATGTTACCCAAGGCCTTCATAAACACAACCAAATAATATTTGTTTGCGATAGCATATATGAAATATATAAATTACACTGTTAGAACGTTGCAGTCAGAATGACTCCTCATTAGCATGAAGGGGTGTCCCTCGAGGCCCAGCGGTTCTAGTGTTAAGAGTGAGAGGTTGTTAGGGTGTGTGGCACAGTGGTCCACTAAGCACACATGGCCAATAACTGCATGGGATCAAATCTTGCCCCCGCCACCACTTTCCTCATAAATGTACTATGGACTACAGAGCTCTATTATCCCTACATTATCCCTATTATCCCTACAAAAAAAAGGGAGGTGGTGGGGGAGGGAAAGAGAATCTGGACTCCTCAGTAATAGGGAATACCCCGTTCTCTCAGTTTTTTTGTCCTATAACTAAAATATCCTAGCATATGGAAAGTAGCATATCGTAGTAACAGCTACATTTACTAAGACTAATATTTAATTAATTTAACAATTTAATAAGCATCAAGTCATTGTATTGTGAGTAACACTGATTCTGCTTTGTTTCAAGTAGTGGTGTACAGTACTTAAGTAAAATTACTTTAAAGTACTAATGAAGTTTTTTTTTTGGGGGGGGGGGGGGGGGGGGGGGGGGTGTCTGTACTTGTTGGCCCATGTTTCATGAGCTGAAATAAAAAATTCCAGAGATGTTCCATACAAAGTGTTGTGCACAAATTTGTTTACATCCCTGTCAGTGAGCATATCTCCTTTGCCAAGATAATCCATCCACCTGACAGGTGAGAAGCTGATTAAACAAGCATGATCATTACACAGGTGCACCTTGTGCTGGGGACAATTGGCATGCCGACTGCAGGAATGTTCACCAGAGCTGTTGCCATAGAATTGAATGTTAATTTCTCTACCATAAACTGGCTCCAATGTCGCTTTAAAGAATTTAGCAGTACGTCCAGCCAGCCTTCAGGGCTACTTTCAGAATTCGCTACAATACTTTCATATTCTTGTTCATACAGTGCATGCGAAAAGTATTCAAACCCCTTGACTTTTTTCACATTTTGTTACGTTACAGTCTTATTCTAAAATGTATGAAATGCATGTTTTTCTTCATCAATCTACACACAATACCCCATAATGACCAAGCGAAAACAGGTTTTTAGAAATGTTTGCTAATTAAAAATAAAATATACTTTATTCACATAAGTATTCAGACCCTTTGCTATGAGACTCGAAATTGAGCTATGGTGCATCCTGTTTCCATTGATCATCCTTTAGATGTTTCTACAACTTCATTGGAGTCCTCCTGTGGTAAATTCAATTGATTGGACATGATTTGGAAAGGCACACACCTGTCTATATAAGGTCCCACAGTTGACCAGTTCATGTCAGAACAAAAATGTCTGCAGCATTGAAGGTCCCCAAGAACACAGTGGCCTCCATCATTCTTAAATGGAAGATGTTTGGAACCACCAATAATCTTCCCTAGAGCTGGCCGCCCAGCCAAACTGAGCAATCGGGTTAGTAGGGCCTTGGTCAGGGAGGTGAGCAAGATCCTGATGGTCATTCTGAGAGAACACAAGAGTTCCTCTGTGGAGATGGGAGTACCTTCCGGAAAGACAATCATCTCTGCAGCACTCCACCAATCAGGCCTTTTAAGGAGTTTGCCAAAAGGCAGGATCAAGGGAAAGATGAACAGAGCAAAGTACAGATAGATCCCTGATGAAAACCTGTTCCAGAGGGCTCAGGACCTCAGAATGGGGTGAAGGTTCACCTTCCAACAGGACAACAACCCTAAGCACACAGCCAAGTCTCTGAATGTCCTTGAGTGGCACAGCCTGAGCCTGGACTTGAATCCAATCGAATATTTATGGAGAGACCTGAAATTAGCTGTGTAGCGATGCTCCCCATCCAACCTGACAAGAGCTTGAGAGTATCTGCAGAAAAGAATGAGAGAAACTTCCCAAATACAGGTGTGCCAAGCTTGTAGGGTCATACCCAAGAAGACTCGAGGCTGTAATCGCTGCCAAAGGTGCTTCAACAGAGTACTGAGTAAGGGGTCTGAATACTGGGCTCCCGAGTGGCGCAGCGTTCTAAGGCACTGCATCTCAGGGCTAGAGGTGTCACTACAGACACCCTGGTTGGAATCCAGGCTGGATCACAACCGGTCGTGATTGGGAGTCCCATAGGGCGGTGCACAATTGGCCCAGCGTCGTCATTGTAAAAAATAAATTTGTTCTTAACTGACTTAGCTAAGGTTAAATAAAAAAAATGTAAAATGTGATGTTTTTTTTAAATACATTTGCTAAATTTTATAAAAACATTTTTGCTTTGTCATTATGGGGTACTGTGTGTAGATTGAGGAGAGAAAGATTCTAAAATTGATTAAATTGTTTAACATAAAATGTGGGGAAAAAATCAAGGGGTCTGAATATTTTCCAAATGCACTGTATAGGCCTACTCTTATTAATTATTATATTAAGAATAGGCATATGTTATTATAAGATTATGTATTATATATTCTTATAATAGTATAATTCATATGATACCATATTCATACTATTACACATTTTTAAATGTTTGATTCCTGTTTTCAATATTACGATTATGTTGCTGCAAAAACAAATGTTTAAGAGTCTTAACTTTTAAATAGTCCTAACTGGAGAGGATAAATAACTAATTCAATATGTTAACATCTAATAATAATGTGTAACTCACTTTCAGTGTTTACTTACTTTCGTCCTTCCATTTATTTTGTAGTTTCCCAGTTTACCATTACAGTGTCGGACCAAGTCGTCCATGCGACTCATGAGAAAGGCTATCTTCTCGCAACCAGGCTCTCTTCCTTCAGTCCAAGTTATTTTGTCTCCTCGTATATCTTTAGTGGAGTCGCTTCTTTGACTAACCAACTGTCCGTCAGTAAATTTACCAGTCTTGTGGAGGGCTCTCACATCTTCCAAAATACTCAGTCCAGTCTCTTCTCCAAGGAAATTGTCAACAACACAGATGCCGTGCTTATTCATACATGGAACGATATAGTTCATAGCCAGTTTTTCCGGGGGGGACATCGTTTGTCCGTTGGTCTTATAGCTGAGCTTAATTCCTTCCCCAGTCTGCTTGCTGTCAGACACACTACCCGAGCGAGTTGCCGAAGTGATCAAATATTTCATTCTTTCGCCATCTGCAGGCGGATTTGAACGTCCAGTGTTTGTGGTGCTCTGAGAAGCTGTGTCATTCTGTTGCTCGGTGCTTTTCTTTTTGAACCGCTTGCCTTGCCCTCCTTTGCCAGTCCGTGCGGGCTGTTGTGTTGATTCGGGCTGCGGCTGACACTGAGGTTTTTCGGCCTCTTTGCAAAACTGCTTGTGCTTCTTCCAGTCCGATTTCTGGTGTTCTTTACTACAGTAGAACGAGTTCCGACATCGTCCACATTTAAGCAGGTTTTCCATCTTTCCACAAAGCTCACAATACTGCTGGTCCCTGTCCAAATCGGTCACGACGGCGCTTTCCTTCGCGCTCTCCGTCTCCATGCTTAAGGCAGAACGAGCACCCCTTTAAACCTAGCTCCTTTGACGCGCTGCTACCGTGTAAGTTTTGGAAGACTCCCAAAACAATACAAAACGAAATTGGAGAGCGGCGGCATCCCAGTTAAATTATTTAATCACGTGGTGAATTTCCCTCCTTTTGGGTTTGGTAATAGATAAAATACTGTTTGAGCACGACAACCAATTGCCTGACTCTCGTTTGCAGTGTGTCGTTCTGGTCGAGTCGCATGGCGCCGACGCACCGTACCCCACCCCCTCCCCCCTCAACTTCACTCCACACGTAGTCCAAAGTAACCCAACCCCTGACGTCAGCATAACGAGGGCAGGGCCAACGGCTGAGGGGGCCAAGGCCCGTTCAAAGGTAGAAACAAAGCGTGCCGTTTTTTCCAATTCGCCGTTGTTTTTGTCATTCAGATCGTTATTAAGCTATAAGCACTCATTATTTTATATTTTCAGTTTCAGTTAAAGTGGTTGTTTACATCAGCATGTTATGTTTACTTATTATAAATGTGTTACTAAATTATGAATGTGTTATGAAGTCCTTAGGTATACATTTCATGATTTGATGTCCCCAATGTTCTTTTCATAATTAAATAGAAAGAGTTTTGACCCGCAATGAAGCTTTGTTAATTTGCAATATGAAATTAGCCTATTTTGGACACTCATCCATATATGCTGTCATTCATCAAAAGTACTTTTATACTAGGATGAAGAGTGACAATAACCTAACATTAAAACAACTATATATTCAGAGTTGATTTTAAACATATGATGCAACGTTATAAATATAATATCATAATAATCATAAAATCAGAAATATATCTCCTATATCATAAACCAGAAATACCTGGACTGTAATGATAATAAACAGATAATAGACTACCCATTGATGTTTGACTCATTCACTGAAAACAGATACTGACGAAAGGTCGTGTTCCTTTACCCACAAATTCCTCGACACCAGCAGCATATAATAAATGAGGATTAATATTAAACCGAGTTGAACACCTGCTTGGTAAATACTGGCACTCTTACAGGAACTGTTGGAGCGGCTGCACGTACACAGTTGGCTTCAGTCCTTTTAGAGAGGAGGACCTCATATAACACTCGACCTTCACCTCTCCTGAAGAGGAAGACATGAATGTGTTTCATTGTAAAATCAAGGAAGACCAACCTGCAACCTTACTGTCTCCAGGGTTATAATAAACCGTGAATTGGAAGTGTATCATTGCTAAAGTCAAAATTATAATGCTCAACTTTGGAATAAAAGGGTGTTGGAGCATTTAAAAAGTTGAGCATGCAATTCAAATAAAATATGGTTCAAATATCAACAACAACAACAATATTTGGATAGGGATAATACCCATTATGCTGTATAATCAGAGGGATAAAAATGTAGTATAAAACGACAACAGCACAAATCGCCAAGTAGAAACATTTGGTAACACTTTCTATGAGGCACACATACCTTAAAATTGCATAATGCCTTATGATATACTTATTGTAAATTATAACACTATAAAGTGTTACCAAGTTTCTTCTAGGCACTAGACTAGGGCCAACTCAGCCACCACATGAAGTGTGCCAAGGCACTGATTATGACATGCCACCCTTGGATATGACATAAAAATCACCCAAATATTATTATTTCCCATTGCTATCTTAGAGAGAGGTAGAGAATTGGTCTGGGACAGACATATTGTCTGCCATGTTTTTGAAGGGAACATTAGGGGCTTTTTCCAACTGCTTTTTACTGTAGTTATCTTGAAGTTAATTTTAGATTACAGTCCCGAGGGAATTGCTTTTCCATCTAAGCTGACTTGACCACTGGCCCTTTCCCAACAATTCAAGCTTTCTTTAAAACAAATATAGTTTTGATCAACTTTTCTAAATTAATCGACAGCCCAACATTGTGGCGGTTATCTCACAGCAAAGAAAGTGTAGATGTTGTTAAATAACACACGGTGTTAGCTACCTCTGTGTAGTGTGGAACAAAATAGACACTTTTTAGTGTTACATTTAACACTATTAGTGTTAGCTTTCAGGGAGTTTCAGTAACTGTAAAGAATTGATAATCAACACTAATACAGTTGACTACTTTTGAACACTGTAGAGTTTTAACTTTAATTATACATTGTAAAACCTAAAGGTTAAGATGTTATGTTCTCCCACAGGGAAAGTCTTTATAGTGGTTGTTGTTTGCACAGTAACCATTAACATCTCTCAGTGGCTACATCTGGGGCGTAATTATCCCTGATATGAAAAGTGCTTTGATAAGGTCTGTCTGAGTAACAGTTGGCTTGCTGGAACTTTTCCTGCTAACGCTATCTTAGATAAGCTAAGAAGGGAGGCTATCTTCACAACAACTTTTAGTAACTTTCTATGTCAGGCACATGCATTTATTATGCTTTATGATAGGCCTACCCTTGTAGTTCATTATGACACTTGCTGTAAACTGTCATAACAACTCTTAAGTAGTTATAACATCCTTATAATACACTCTCTCGCCTCTGAATTCTGAAATACCCCGTTATACAGTACCAGTCAAAAGTTTGGAAACACCTACTCATTCAAGGGTTTTTCTTTATTTTTACTATTTTCTACATTGTAGAATAATAGTGAATACATCAAAACTATGAAATAACACATATGGAGTCATGTACTAACCAAAAAATGTGTTAAACAAATCAAAATATATTTTATATTTGAGATTCTACAAAGTAGCCACCCTTTGCATTGATGACAGCTTTGCACACTCTTGGCACTCTCTTAATCAGCTTCATGAGGTAGTCACCTGGAATGCATTTCAATTAACAGTTGTGCCTTGTTAAAGTTAATTTGTGGAATGTCTTTAATTTTTTATGCATTTGAGCCAATCTGTTGTCTTGTGACAAGATAGGGGTGGTATACAGAAGATATTTGGTAAAAGACCAAGTCCATATTATGGCAAGAACAGCTCAAATAAGCAAAGAGAAACAACAGTCCATCATTACTTTAAGACATGGAAGTCAGTCAATCCGGAAAATGTCAAGAACTTTGAAAGGTTCTTCAAGTGCAGTCACAAAAACCATCATGCGCTATGATGAAACTGTCTCTCATGAGGATCGCCACAGGAAAGGAAGACCCAGAGTTACCTCTGCTGCAGAGGATAAATTCATTAGAATAACTGCACCCCTGATTGCAGCCCAAATAAATGCTTCACAGAGTTCAAGTAACAGACACATCTCAACATCAACTGTTCAGAGGAGACTGTGTGAATCAGGCCTTCATGGTCGAATTGCTGCAAAGAAACCACTACTAAAGGACACCAATAAGAATAAGAGACTTGCTTGAGCCAAGAAGCACCAGCATTGGACATTAGACAGGTGGAAATCTGTCCTTTGGTCTGATGAAGCCAAATTTGAGATTTTTGGTTCCACGGATGATGTGTGGTTCCCACCGTGAAGCATGGAGGAGGAGGTGTGAAGGTGTGGGGGTGCTTTGTTGGTGACACTGTCTGTGATTTATTTCGAATTCAAGGCACACTTAACCACCATGGCTACCACAGCATTCTGCAGCGATACGCCATACCATATGGTTTGGGCTTAGTGGGACTATCATTTGTTTTTCAACAGGACAATGACCCAAAATGCACCTCCAGGCTGTGTAAGGGCTATTTGACCAAGAAGGAGAGTGATGGAGTGCTGCATCAGGTGACCTGGCTTCCACAATCACCTGACCTTAACCCAATTGAGATGGTTTGGGATGAGTTGGCCTGCAGAGTGAAGAAAAAGCAGCCAACAAGTGCTCAATACTGTTGGAGAAACATTCCAGTTGAAGCTGGTTGAGAGAATGCCAAGAGTGTGCAAAGCTCTCATCAAGCCAAAGGGTGGCTACTTTGAAGAATCTCAACTATAAAATATATTTAGATTTTTTTAATCACTTTTTTGTTTACTACATGATTCTGTATGTGTTATTTCATATTTTTGATGCCTTCACTGTTATTCTACAATGTAGAAAATAGTAAAAATAAAGAAAAACCCTTGAATGAGTAGGTGTATCCAAACTTTTGACTGGTACTGCATGTTTGGATAGTAGGTAGGCCTATTATATTCACTTCATGGCCAGCCTGACTGTCATCTCCTCAGTTGCTTATATGGCCCACTTTACTGCCACATATACAATGACTCAACAACATTGTCACTGGGGCACAGGGTATGTTTGGCAATAACTCACCTTCTCCTTTCTGCTCAATCTGACGGCGGCAGCGACTTTGCTCGCCCCAACACTGAATGCTTTGTTAGGCCCTGCCATGGCGGTACTGACGTTGGCACCTGCGGGTAGACCTGAACCCACACGTGGTGTTGGAAGCGTCACAGTACTGGCATTGCCAGTTTTGGCTTGCAGCTGTGTTTACCTCTCCGATGCACGTATATGCAAAACAGCTGTGTGAAAGTGATCTTTTGCAGTGTTCTGAATGAAAATTACACAACACCATCTCATTATGGAGGCAGAGTCAAAATCATAATCAATGATTGGATAGAATGAACCCAGCAATTTATGGATAAATAGTCCAAGATATCCTTAAATCTTTGCAATTTATCCATTATTCTCACATAGGGGATTTGACTAAGCCATACCTTCACAGTAGAAGGGTGTAAGCATTTAAAGAGAACGTAGAGAGAGTACTCAAGCAACAGCACATTCACGACCCATATAAACTCCCACATCTCTCAGTCTATGATGTATTGTCTCGCTAAGAAAGGCCCAGTCGACCCAAAGTGATAAGAGCCCTGTTTTTTTTTTATCAGATGCATACCAGATATAAATTCCTGCCCCTATCTACATGGCGGCTCTATTACCACCTCCATTAGAGGGTATCACAACATACCAACCCCTTTCAGAAGATGCCGCAAAAAACGGAGGTCATTAATATACTATTTAACCGTCTCTGTTTTGTCCTCATTTTTGTGTCGCTTATGCGGTTCACCGCTCCCATGGAAAACAAGGGACCCGGTGTCTTGTTGAGGTTTTGTCCATGTGGGTAGACGTTTTGATATTCTTGGCCGCCTACCACGCCAGCTCATTTTCGAGGTTGCGTCTGAAATGGCACCCTATATTCTTCCCTATCTAGTGCACTTTTGACCAGAGCCCTATGGCCTATGGCCCTTAGAGCCCTAAGCACTACATAGGGAATAGGGTGCTATTTGGGATGGATCCCAACTGTTTATTGTGGAGGAAGTCAGGTGTGCTGTCTTTTCTCTTTCTCTCTCTCTCTCTCTCTCTCTCTCTCTCTCTCTCTCTCTCTCTCTCTCTCTCTCTCTCTCTCTCTCTCTCTCTCTCTCTCTCTCTCTCTTCCCTTTCTCCTCGTCACCTTAAATAAACCAGACGGTCCCACGAATCACACAACCATGGGCACTGCCAGGCACCTCTCTGTCACAAGGTAAACATAACAACTTGTCATAAGCTAGACATAACTAACCCTGTCGTAAGTCATAAGGTAGACAAAAGTAAGCAATGTTTCAGGCCATAGGCCATACTAGCTATACTATTCTTGTTAACCGTACTTAAATAATCAACGTAAATGTAACATTTATTTATTTAACTAGGCAACAAGTCAGTTAAGAACAAATTCTTATTTACAATGACGGCCTAGGAACAGTGGGTTAGCTGCCTTGTTCAGGGGCAGAACGACAGACTTTTACCTCGCCAGCTCGAGGATTCGATCTAGCAACATTTTGGTTACTGACCCAACGCTCAAACAACTAGGATACCTGCCGCCCCAAATTACACAATCGTGTACACAGTGGTGTTGACTTTACCTGAATAATTAAGTGAAGTGTACTGAAATGTTGTCGACTTTACTTAAATATACTATGTTATTGTAACATAACACTTTTGAGTGAAGTCACTTTTGAGTGAAGCTAACACACAAATGAGTTAAGCCCTGTCACGCATGCTCCTGCTCCTCCTCTCTGGTGCTCGATGGCGCCAGGCTTCCCATCATTACGCACACCTGTCACCATCATTACGTGCATCAGCGCTTCATGGGACTCACCTGAACTCTATTACCTTATTGATTGCCTCCCCTATATCTGTCACTTCCTAAGTTTTTTCCCTGTGTCTGCATTAAGGTTGTTTTGTTCCCATTGTCCAGACGCTGTCCCTGTTTTGTTATTTACTAAATATTCACTCCATGCACTTGCTTTTCATCTCCCAGCGTCTGTCCTCACAAGCTCACTTGAACATGAAAACTTGCTACTCAAATGGCTTAAGGAAACCGATTGCACTAAACCTATTAAGTTGCAACAACTCAACACACTTTAAACCAATCAAGCTGTGGCAACTCAATATACGGTAATTTCATAACAAAACTACATAAACACATGTATGATGGAAAGATGGCCCAAAAACATGGTCTTTATGAAATAAAACTGTTAATTAGGACACATTATTCAAATGTTCTATGTCCCAGAAATTACGTCTTAAACACGCTTCTAAACATGAATAATATAATTAATAAATTCAGTCAATACAAAAAGTAAATTCTCCAATATCAATTCAAATTTCCTCATTGCCTCCTATAAGGTTACATTTGGGGGGTTGGACTTTCAGTTTACTTCCTGGAATTGACCCCAACCCCAACCCTGAACTCCTCTGATACATTTCCCATACAGTATACTCTGTATAGTCTTTCTATTGTGGTTATGAAATAACAATTATAAGGTTATAAGAAGGTTTTCCCAAGAAGGTTTTACACACACACACACACACACACACACACAGTCACGTCCTGACCTTAGTTCCTTTTGTATGTCTCTATTTTAGGTTGGTCAGGGCGTGAGTTGGGGTGGGCATTCTATGTTTTGTTCTATGTTTGTATGTCTATGTGTTTGGCCTGGTATGGTTCCCAATCAGAGGCAGCTGTCAATCATTGTCTCTGATTGAGAACCATACTTAGGCAGCCTGTTTTCGCCCTTGAGTTGTGGGTAGTTGTTGTTTCACCTGACCGGACTGTATTTTTTCTTTCATTCACTTTGTTAGTTTGTTTTGTGTGTTCAGTTCTAATAAATTAACATGGACACTTACCATGCTGCATATTGGTCCGATCCTTCCTACTCCTCCACAGACGAAGAGGAGAAGCGTTACACACACAAACACACACACACACACACACACACACACCTTCTCTCTCTCTCTCTCTTTTTATATCTCCCTCTCCCTTCCTCTCTCACACCACAATCTCCCTTCTATCTGTGTCGTGGAGGTATGCTCTTGCAACAGATGGAGACAGGCCAAGTGATAGCAGCAGCGTTGAAAGGAGCCATCCAACATTCGACGAAGCTACGTGTCAGACTGTGGCCAAAGAATGGAGAGATATCACATTCTTTGATGTTAATTGCCGCAGTAAAAATAGATCCAAGTGCTAAACCCTCCTTCCTGTGGCTATTGGGCCTGTAGCTATTGTTTACTGATGGGCCGCTCAAGACCTCATATGACCTCATTTGTGTTCATGGTTGTCATTAAGAGTCTCATCTAGCTGATGAAATGCTGGCTAAACTGTGTTGATTTTGTGGCTCAGCTACTTTTCTGCTCTTTTATATGTGCTTGATGATTTACAGTTAATGTACAGGCTACAACCTTTTCCTTGTTTTTTCCCTCGGTGTCACAGTGTATCAAATGTACTGGATGGAGATTATTTTGAGGTGATATTGTACCGTCTATAATTCTGTGGTTGGGTGCTAATCATCATAAGCAAAGTTCACAATATAAGAGAGAGAAAAAAGTGCAAAATAAGAGGAAAACTGATCTACTGGTGAAAATATACAAATGTAAAGATACCACATAGTATTTATTTCTCCTGCACTATTTAATTCAAAATGCAGTGTCACACAAACAGCACAGCATATCTTGATGTCAAATGTCAAGTCAATGACGTTATAGTCACCATAACAAAAATGTCTGTCATCTCATCAATTCAAAAGAGCTGTCACGAAAACCACACAAACATGCTTCCAGTAGAGGTCGCTGTAATACAGGCAATTGGTGCTCAGCAAATTCAGTCTTACATACAGTACAGTACAGATAGAAAATAAAATGTCACTACAAAACTGTTTGAAAAAGCACCACATCAATTGACTGATTCCTGCAGTGTTGTCAAGGTTAATGAAATTAAACAAGCACCCTCTATGCTTACTGTAACTCAGACCAGTATTCAGTTGTTGCAGACACAGATAGTGGGTTTTTCTACATTGCGCTTTCAGACATACATTTGATGTTTGTCCCAGTTCGATGGGCAGGTTCACCTTAGACCATAGTTAACTAGACCATAGTTGTGTTGGGTAGGCATGAAAGGAGGGAAACGCACCTAAATGGAGTGAAATGGGGAGGTACTATCTGTACTTGTCCAATAAGAACTGCTTGTTTTAAAACATTTAAAAACATTTTCTATTGTATGTCCTAATGAACACGACCCAAACTTGGGCTCATCAGTGCTCCAATTTAGATTTTGTGAAGTTACACTCCCGCCTGGTGGATGAATGCATTGCAACAGGTCAACAAGGAGTCTGTCTGGTTGACAATCTGCGCCTCTCGTAGTCGGTGGGGAGGGGCTCCTCCTCTCATGATTTACACAAACCAACTCCCATCTGCCAGTGTGCCCTAGTTGCATCACTTTGGCGCATGTGAAATTTGTAAACAGAAATCACCCTTGTTGCAAAGTGAAATATATGTGAGAGCTGAGAGCCAAGGGACAGCAGTTGCCCGGAACCATAGTCAAAATAGAAACTTGTTATTTTTTGGGGGGGTTGTTTATTTGATCTATCCCTCCTGTTTCTGATGAGTCCGTGTTGAACATTGCCTCTGTCAGGGCCCTCACGCTTGGCCTCCCCACGACAAGATTTGGAGAACTCTCCGCCACCTCTGTGTTGCTTAATTGGTGTGACCTTTTCCCTCTCTTTTCTCTGCTTTTTCTCTGTTCTCTCTCTCTCTGTTCTCTGTCTCTCTCTCTTTTCTGGCTACAGCGAGTTTGGCCATTATCTGCAGGCATAAAGTATCTCTCTGCGTGTGTGTTTGCGTGTGAACGGAAGGTTCATGACCTTGGTTAAAACATTCTGTACACTTGATTCATCTCGTGGTCAAAGTTTCCAGTCGGCTGGATTTCACAAGCTATAATCAATGCATGTAGGCTACAGTATGATGAAAATGGAGGAAGTCATATGGTTATGCTTATGGTGAAAATGCATGCACAGTATTGCAAAAATGGAGCAAGTTACATGGTTATGGTTATCCTTACGTTTATGGCTATGGTTAAGGTTATGCTTATTATTACAGTTTATTTTAAGTGTGCTTATTGGTTTATTATTCTCACAGATGTAATTGGTTGTGATTTATTTGAAAATATACCGAAACAGCGAGCACATGCAAAAAACATATATGTCTGAGACCCATCAAATCAAGCTTTATTTATAGATCACATTTCAGACTTGGAATGCAACGCAATGTGCTTCACAAGGGGAAAAAAATGTAATAATGAAAATAAAAGCTGAAGTATTTACTACACAACAAACATAAGATTAAAAAAAACTAAAATAATGACAAAAACTGAAAAACTAAAAAAGCAACCTAAGGAAAAGTAAAGCTAAAAATGTGTTTTAAGATCTCTTTTAAATATGTCCACAGTTTCGACCCCACTCAGGTTCTCTGGCAGGCTATTCCAGAGGCCTTGGAGCATAATAACTAAATAATGCTTCTCGATGAGTTTGGGATGGTTAAAAGGCCAGTGCCAGAGGACCTGAGGGACCTACTGGACACATAAAAGCATTTCTGATATGTATTGGGGTGCAAATAAAATTATCTTAAAATTATTCCGAAACTCACAGGCAGCCAGTGCAGAGACCTTAAAACCGGTGTACTGTGTGCTCTCCGTCTGGTCGTGGTCAGTACCCGTGCTGGAGCATTCTGTATGTTTTGCCAATGGCTTCCTTCGGTAGACCAGATAGGAGAGCATTACAGTAGTCAAGCTCTCCTGTCTGGACTACCCAAGAAAGCCATTGGTCAACTGCAAAACATACAGAATGATGCAGCACGGGTACTGACCAAGACCAGACGGAGAGCAAACATTTAATCGGTTTTTAGGTCTCTGCATTGGCTGCCTGTGTGTTTTCTGAATGTGAGTTTACAGTAGTCAAGCCATCACTGCCAAGACTTTATTGTAATTTCCTTCTTTTTATTTATTTAGTTTGTTTTCTAGCTACTACCAGTCTGCATGTCACAGTGTTTTGGGGTGGCAGCACAGTGACCTGATTCTTAAGTAATGAATCTTTAAGCAGTAGGCTGATTCAAGTCCCAAATGGTTAAATTTGCCTTGCTCATGTGAGGGTTATTTGTAGCAAGTTTAACTTTTCACACCATTACTCAAGTAGCACATGCTTCCAGAGATTTCCCATGTTTTTTTGTGAATTCATAACGCTTTCTGTCTCTTTCACAGACTGTTTTATATTTGTAGTTTTTTCCAAATGTTATTTTCTCCCGTGGCTTCTTGCCCCAGTTGTGAGTGAAGCTGTAAAATCGGCCTACTGTGCACTATGAGGGGTGTGCTTGTGTGTGTTTGTGCGTGTACTTATTGTCGTGTCTTTGGCTATGCCGGATTAAGTGACATGACATGCTATTCTATAAAATAATTTATCCGTAATTAATATTACCTGATTGAGCTAATCATGTAAATGTAATTAACTAGAGAGTAGGGGCACCACTAAATAATATTTATAGAGCTGTTATCTTCCGAATAAACTCTTAAAGACCTAGTAATATTTTACATCAACAGCAGTCAATATTAATCGTCACCTTAATTCAGTCTCATCTAAAAGTTGTAAATTCTTGGTTATCTGCACGAACCCTGTCTAACAAGTTGAATCAGCAATACAAAATTGGGTTTAATTATTTATTTACTAAATATCTAACTAATCACACAGAATTACACATACACATAAATAATCATAACTTGATTACAAATGACGTCATAAAGGAAAATGTCCCTGGCGGGCAGAACGGATATGTCAGCTTGTTACACAAAAGAAAAGGGGCTGGGTTTGAGTGAAAGAGCGGGAAGACTGAGGAACAAAGGGCGAAGCTGTGCTATCGTAAATACAATATCTTATGCATTCTAAATTACCGCCCATTTGGAAAAGGAAAATGCAATAAATATTTACTCTGAGCTGCACTTCAGTAGGTTGGTGGTAGATGGAAGGCCATGTTGCCAAACCGAGTCCTTTGTCCTTTGAATAATGTCTCTGGTGGTCAATTGGATACGTTGTAGAGAAGTCGTTGTGTGATAGACGGGATACTCTGTCTGTTCCTTCCTAACCCTCGTTTGCAGCAGCTGTTGCTAACTCAACAGCTAGGAGGTATCACTTCTGTAGTGAATAAGAGTTCAAAGTTCATACCATTCGCAACCAAAGCTCACGCTGATATTGGCTTCATTCTGTAGTTATTATCTGAACCATTCTGACATCGGACAGTCATCCTCACATCCTCGGAACAGGAGGTTACATTGTCATCAAGGCTTTATATAGGAAGGGAGAGGCGGGCGTGTTTGAAAGGTTTTATAGCCCATGTCCCTTCACAGGGGCGAGCCACTGATTGAGCATAGCCCTAACCTTATGAAAACCCAAATCTCACATTTTAGATGCTAAAATCACATTTCATTCCATCACAAATGATTTCATATTCAAATATTTAAATTGAACAACAATTCCATGTGAATCCGATAACTCTGATGTGTAGACTTTCCACTGTAGAGTTTATGTCATCTTATCATTGATGAGAATGTCTCAGATGACAACCGAACTGACATCATATTCATTAAGTACCACCGCATATGTTCAATTGGTCGGATTACCAGAATATAGTTTATTTCCCCCCACCTTCTGATGTTCCCAGAATCACTATGTTAACCAAGGTGTTTGCCAATGTAACATCAGTATGATAGAGAGAGGAAAAAGGGGGGAAGAGGTATTTATGACTGTCACAAACCTACCCCCAGGCCAACGTCATGACATTATAAATGAAGACAGTGGCATAAACATTATTATCCCAAGTCTAAATTCTACACTTTTTATTTTGGAATATGTAGCTATGCATGCCTAGCCTGGTCAATATTACTGGCTGCTGAACTCAACCAGATTGGCCGCTGTGCTCACTCAGTCTGGTTTAAGGGGCTAATGCATACCTGTCTGCCTTTTGCTTTTAAGAGCCGCACCACGGCTTATGACATTATCACACAGTGTCGTCTGGGCCATTTTCCCTGTTCTGGAACGTGAGTCACTGAGGTGCTCCAGGGTGAAGTTTCCTCTAGGTACAGATCTAGGATCAGCTTCTACTCCCCAAATACTAACCTTAACCATTATTGGGGGAAATGCAACACTGTCCCAAGATCAATGTCCAGGGACAACTGACATGAGTCGTTGAGGTAGCACTGCTGCTGCTGCTACTGCAAGCATTTCTCCCTCCATGTCTAGGGAGAGCATAGAAATATTTAGAGAAATAGCAGGACGTCGTAAATGCTTGGCAGGGTATCTTCTCAGCAGGAAAGTGGGCCAGCTTATCTGTCACATTTGAAGAAAAAATCAACACTTGAGTGACTCGATTCTGAAACTTCTTTTGGCAGTAAAAGGGACAGTGTAAATGTCAAGACAGATTCAAAGTTATAGGTTGGCATGTTGGTTGAACACTTTGGATTGATCTTTCCATCACTGGCGTGTCAAAAGTTTTTGTGAGAAGGCTTTCAGATCACCGAAATGTGTCGTTTTTGCTTTAAAGCAAACCCCTTCAGGAACACACTCGCACACAGATAAATACCCATAGGAGTTTGAAGCCAGAATCAGCTATAGTGGGTGTTAGCTTTTTGAACAAATTATATTTGTGAACCAAACCTACATTTTTTATGTAAATGGCACATTATAGAAGTGTCCAGATACTTTTTTTGTGATTTCACTTACCCCACCATTGACATATATTTTTTAATGAAGGCATTTTGCAGACACTCTTATCCAGAGCAGCTGGAGTGCATACATGTTTGTACTGGTCCCCATAGGAATCAAACCCACAACGCTGGCATTGCAAGAGCTAAGCTCCACCAACTGAGCCACACTGAGCGGCTTTGTGCGGTGATAAAACATGTAGAAAGGCTCCAAAAACACCCAAATATGTCCATCTGATGCTCGTCAGATGTGGCAGGGCTTGAAAACTATTACGGACTACAAAGGGAAACCCAGACGCGAGCTGCCCAGTGACGCGAGCCTACCAGACGAGCTAAATGCCTTTTATGCTCGCTTCGAGGCAAGCAACACTGAAGTATGCACGAGAATGCCAGCTGTTCTGGATGACTGTTTGATAAGGCTCTCAGCAGCCGATGTGAGTATTGCGTCAAACAACAACATTGACGAATATGCTGATTCGGTGAGCGAGTTCATTAGAAAGTGCATTGATGATGTCGTTCCCATAGCAATGATTAAAACATTCCCAAACCAGAAACCGTGGATTGATGGCAGCATTCGCATGAAACTGAAAGCGCGAACCACTGCTTTTAACCAGGGAAAGGTGACCGGAAACATGACAGAATACAAGCAGTGTAGCTATTCCCTCCGCAAGGCAATCAAACAAGCTAAGCGTCAGTATAGAGACAAAGTAGAGTCACAATTCAACGGCTCAGACACAAGAGATATGTGGCAGGGTCTACAGTCAATCACGAATTACAAAAAGAAAACCAGCCCCGTCTCGGACCAGGATGTCTTGCTCCCAGGCAGACTAAATAACTTTTTTGCCCGCTTTGAGGACAATAGGGTGCCACTGAAACCCTGGGTCTCGACCCGTCCTGTGCAACTGGGTACTGGACTTCCTGACGGGCAGCCCCCAGGTGGTGAAGGTAGGTAACAACATCTCCACCCCACTGATCCTCTCCACTGGGGCCCCACAAGGGTGCCTTCTGAGCCCTGCCCTGTTCACCCACCACTGCGCGGCCAAGCACTCCTCCAACTGAATCATCAAGTTTGCGGATGACACTACAGTGGTAGGCTTGATTACCAACAACGACGAGACGGCCTACAGGGAGGAGGTGAGGGCCCTCGGAGTGTGGTGTCAGAAAAAGAACCTCACACTCAACATCAACAAAACAAAGGAGATGTTTCCTGAAGTCCAAGATCAGCAGAGGGAGCACCCCTCTATCCACATCGATGGGACAGTAGTGGAGAGGGTAGTAAGTTTTAAGTTCCTCGGCGCACACATCACGGACAAACTGAATTGGTCCACCCACACAGACAGCGTCGTGAAGAAGGCGCAGCAGCGCCTCTTCAACCTCAGGAGGCTGAAGAAATTCAGCTTGTCACCAAACGCACTCACAAACTTCTACAGATGCACAATCGAGAGCAACCTGTCGGGCTGCATCACTGCCTGGTACGGCAACCGCTCTGCCCACAACCGTAAGGCTCTCCAGAGGGTAGTGAGGTCTGCACAACGCATCACCGGGGGCAAACTACCTGCCCTCCAGGACACCTACACCACCCGATGCCATAAAGATCACCAAGGACAACAACCACCCGAGCCACTGCCTGTTCACCCCGCTATCATCCAGAAGGCGAGGTCAGTACAAGTGCATTAAAGCAGGGACTGAGATACTGAAAAACAGCTTCTATCTCAAGGCCATCAGACTGTTAAACAGCCACCACTAACATTGAGTTTCTGCTGCCAACACACTGACTCAATTCCAGCCACTTTAATAATGGGAATTGATGGGAATTGATGTAAAATATATCACTAGCCACTTTAAACAATGCTACTTAATATAATGTTTACATACCCTACATTACTCATCTCATATGTATATGTATATACTGTACTCAATACCATCTACTGCATCTTGCCTATGCCGTTCTGTACCATCACTCATTCATATATCTTTATGTACATATTCTTTATCCCTTTACACTTGTGTGTATAAGGTAGTAGTTTTGGAATTGTTAGGTTAGATTACTCGTTGGTTATTACTGCATTGTCGGAACTAGAAGCACAAGCATTTCGCTACACTCGCATTAACATCTGCTAACCATGTGTATGTGACAAATACATTTGATTTGATTTGATTTGATTTGACCTTTAAACAGGTCAACATTCACAAAGCCGTTGGGCCAGAAAGATTACCAGGACGTGTACTCAAAACATGCGCAAACCAACTGGCAAGTGTCTTCACTGACATGTTTAACTTCTGAGTCTGTAATACCAATATTTTTTAAGCAGACCAGCATAGTCCCTGTGCCCAAGGAAGCGAAGGTAACCTGCCTAAATGATTACGGCCCCTTAGAACTCACGTCGGTAGCCATGAAGTGCCTTGAAAGGCTGGTCATGGCTCACATCAACAGCATCCTCCCGGATACCCTAGACCCACTCCAATTTGCATACCACTCCAACAGATCCACAGATGATGTAATCTCAATCACACTCCACATTTCCCTTTCCCACCTGGACAAAAGGAGCACCTATGTGAGAATGCTGTTCATTGACTACAGCTCAGCGTTCAACACCATAGTGCCCACGAAGCTCATCACTAAGCTATGGACTCTGGGACTAAACACCTCCCTCTGCAACTGGATCCTGGACTTCCTGACGGGACGCCCCCAGAGGGTAAGAGTAGGCAACAACACGTCTGCCACGCTGATCCTCAACACTGGGGCCCCTCAGGGGTGTGTACTTATTCCCCTCCTATACTCCCTGTTCACCCACGACTGCGTGGCCAAACACGACTCCAACACCATCATTAAGTTTGCTGACGACACAACAGTGGTAGGCCTGATCACCGACAACAATGAGACAGCCTATAGGGAGGAGGTCAGAGAACTGGCAGTGTGGTGCCAGGACAACAACCTCTCCCTCAATGTGAGCAAGACAAAGGAGCTGATCACGTCCTGGTATGGCAACTGCTCGGCATTTGACCTGTAAGGCGCTACAGAGGGTAGTGCGTACTCTGGTCTCCCAAGTCATAGACTGTTTTCTCTGCCATCGCATGGAAAGCGGTACCGGAGCGCCAAGTCTAGGACCAAAAGGCTCCTTAACATCTTCTACCCCCATGCCATAAGACTGCTGAACAATTAATCAAATGGCCACAAACTATTACATTGATTTTGTACACTGCTGCTACTTGCTGTTTATTATCTATGCATAGTCACCTCACCCCTACCTACATCTACAAATTACCTCAACTAACCTGTACCCCCGCACACTGACTCGGTACCAGTGCCTGTACATAGCCTTGTTACTGTTTTGTTATTGTGTTACTTTTTATTTTAAATGTTTTACTTTAGTTTATTTCGTAAAAATGTTCTTAACTCTTCTTGAACTGCACTGTTAAGGGCTTGTAAGTAAGCATTTCCCGGTATGGTCTACACTTGTTGTATTGGGCGCATGTGACAAATAAAGTTTGATTTGATTTTAGAAATGGCAAAGTTCTCAGTATAGAGATGTAGGTCTTTAGATGTTGTACACACGAACATGTGTCATTCCGAACTTCACAACGTTATAATCCATTATGTTGGACTCGAGCGATACTTTTCCGTGTGCGAGCATGGGCTTGCTTTCCGTTCCCATTGTGCTGATAGAAAGCACACGCATGCTCACACATTGAAAAGTATCGCTCGAGCCTAAACAAAATGTAATATATTTATCTGTATTTTTTTAAATGTCAAAGCAGGAATCCTTTGCCTTTCACCTTTAAGGGCATAGGTCATCTAGGATACCTAGAATCCTATCTAACTTTAATCAGGAGTCTGTTCCAAAGGGCCCCATTACAGAATGCAATGCTCAGCTAGAAATGTACAGTATTGTGTTCAACAGATATTATTGTCTGTCGGTTAGAATTGTGGCTGCTCTTTTAATTTGATTTATGATTCACTTGTAAAGAACTGTATCAAAAGAAGGAAAACAAAGACAGCGCTTCTCTACGCAAGCCCCTCCCTCCATTGCCTTTGAAATCCAAATAACTAGAATCATATTTTTCAATTACACTATATTTTCATGGGTAACACATTACTTTACTGCACAGAAAAAGCAGTTATGCTAGTTGTGACCTAAAATACTTACCCACATCACTTACAGCAGGTTTTATTTTTAAAAAAAGTACATAGTAAAATGGTACATGAAGACCTTCTTTTCAGTTTGACAGTTAATGACGGCTATCTCCAGGAAGTCTTTGACTGTGTCCCAAATGGCAATCCATTTCCTAAATAGTGCACTACTTCTGATTACAGCCCTATGGGCCCTGGTCAAAAGAAGTGACCTACATAGGGAATAGGGTTCCATTTGAGAGGTGGATTCTGGGACTGACCTTTACAGTTAGTTGGCTTGGCCTTTGTGACAAGGCGCCTTCCTTTCCATTTGACATTTCTGGGGCTACCGTGTGTGCGTATGGGGGCGGTGTGTGTGGAACGGGGTATCTGTGTGTGTGTGTGTGTGTGTGTGTGTATATAGCATGGCTGGCGTTGGAGGAGCTGGGACTTGTGACTGTTCACGGAGGTGACAGTAGCTTATTGCGTGGAAGGAGATCAGTGTTGAAATTCCACCGCTGCCAGGGGGATGCCAGTGACAGGGGCTCTTTGGCAGCCACCCACTGGGCAAAAACTGGTTGAATAAGTGTTGTTTCCACGTCATGAAGTTTTTTTAAATGTTTTTTTTTTATGTTATGACGTATCAATGTGGAAAAATTATTGGGTTTGCAAAACGTCAACAACATAAGGGAATTTTGAGATTTTTTCACCCTTACTTTAACCTAAATCCAATGTCATGGTAACATTTTTTGTTGACAACTCAACCAAAAAATAGACATTGAACTGACGTCTGTGCCCAGTGGGCAGGCACTGGTGTGTGTGTGTGTAACCTGAGGTGAAATGGTTAGCAGTGGTACACGCTAATAGCGTTTTAATCGGTGACGTCACTCTCTGAGACCTTGAAGTAGTTGATCCCTTTGCTCTGCAGGTTACACGAAGGGTAACGATGCTTCGAGGGTGGCTGTTGTCGATGTGTGCAGAGGGTCCCTGGTTCGAGCCCAGGTAGTGATGAGGAGAGGGACGGAAGCTATACTGTTACATTGATGCTGTTGACCCGGATCACTGGTTGCTGAGGAAAAGAAGGAGGTCAAAAGGGAAGTGAGTGTATCCGATGTGAAATGGTTAGCGGTGGTACGCGCTAATAGCGTTTCAATTGGTGACTTCACTCACTCTGAGAACTTGAAGTAGTTGTTCCTCTTGCTCTGTAAAGGCCACGGCTTTTGTGGAGCGATGGGTCACGATGCTTCGAGGGTACCTGGTTCGAGCCCAGGTAGGGGCGAGGAGAGGGACGGAAGCTATACTGTTACGTGTGTGTATGTTCGGTGTGTGTGAGTGTGTGCTTGTGATGATATTGTTCAGTGTGTATTCTTATCAGCCAGTCTGAGTATACAGAGGCTTGTTGAATGACGTGTGTGTGTGTGTGTGTGTGTGTGTGTGTGCGCTAGCGCACGCCCGTGTGTGTGCGCATGTGCGACCGTACACGCTTGCATATGTGTGTGTGGATGGGAATATGTGGGTGGGTATTGTCTGTTCATGCATCAATAACCAAATTAACCCAGTGAAATTAGCAGCCATTCCAGACTGGAGGTTAAATGCATTTAAGATTCAAACCTTCTTGTTCTCACGCAAGGTCCCAATAGACCAATGACATGAGAAAAAGTGTGTGTGTTTGTGTGTGTTTGTGTGTGTACATGCTTGACAACGCCTGTCCCCCTACATGCCTTTAGCATTGTAAAGTCATTTAAATTTCATACAGAATGTGACAATTTCAATTTTCCTCAACCTTTTTGAGGAATAAAGTTTTGCAATCTAGTATCTATGAAATTATATTCATCGAATATCGGAATATACTGTATGTCAAGTACTGTAAGTTCATTATCAAGTCATACAGAGAGGAAAGGCCTCCAAATTGGTTGTATTACTATCGTCATATTGTAGAATGATACCATGCCAAGTTATCTCGTTATGCTGTCTGACCAATATGATGGAATCATAGATGTACAACATTCTCATTGTACTGTCTTGTAGGCAGAGGAAGGGATGGTTTCAAAAGAGCAATCTTACATCCCTCAGTCAAAATCGCAAGCCATTCCACTAAGAGCACCGAAGCCTAATGGCTATGCTGTGAGAGCTTACTGACATGCTCGTTATGGTTGTCACTAGAATACACTCCTACATGCTGACCAGCCCATATGTGCGCGTGTGTCCGTGTTCGCCATGGCGCGCATGTTGATTCTGTCCCCCCACACTGGATGCGATCAGGACACTTAGGTTAAAATATCAAAACAAACTCTGAACCAACTATATTAATTTGGGGACAGGTCAAAAAACATTAAACATTTATGGCAATTTAGCTAGCTAGCTTGCTATTGCTAGCTAATTTATCTTAGGATATAAAAATTGGGTTGTTATTTTACCTGAAATGCACAAGGTCCTCTGCTCCGACAATTAATCCACAAATGAAATGGTAAACGTTTGTTTCTAGTAATCTCTCCTCCTTCAGGCTTCTTCTTCTTCTTTGGTCTTCATATGGCGGTTGGCAATCAACTTTAAGGTGCATTACCTCTACCAACTGGAATGGAGTGTGGACCTCAGTTCGTCTTTCAATTACCCACGTAGGTATAAAAACCAACGAGTAAATAGTAGTTCAATTTTAGCACCTGGCCACGCAGACGCTCGTCAACGCGCACAAGCAGTGTTGGTGCAATGATTGAATAATATGTATGTGTAAATTTATTTTGCAACGCTTGCTCACGTGATGCGAGCGGGGTTGTCAGCATGTTAGAAAACAGGGTTTCATAAGGGTTCTTCAGCTCACCATAGGAGAACCCTTTTTGGTTCCAGGTAGAACCTTTTTGGATTCCAGGTAGAACCCTCTGTAGAAAGTGTTCTGCATAGAACCCAAAAGGGTTCTACCTGGAACCAAAAGGGTTCTTGAAAAGGTTATCCTACAGTATGGGGACAGCCGAACAACCCTTTTAGGTTCTAGACAGCACCTTTTTTGTAAAAGAGTATACCAAAGCACCTGTTGATGTCAAACGCCATTGGTTTGGAGATCCAGCCCAACCCCAAATTAATGGAAAAGATAAGCACCGCAAATGTGGAAATTACATGGGGATTACCTTATTCATTAAATTTGGATTGTGGCATAGAGCTGGATATACAAAACAGATCTCCTGGGACATGAACTCATCTTGACATTAGACTACTTTTGACAAAGTTTGATTTTGGAGGGTGTTGTCCCTTTAAGTCAGTGTCCTTCAGCCCTATTCATGGAGGGCTGCAGTATGTGTGGACTTTAGTCTCAACCCAGCACCAACACACCTGATTTGTCTCGTCAACTAATGACCAAGACCATGATTAGTGGATTAGCTGAATCATTAAACTAGGTGATTTAATGTTGAGCTGGAATAAAACTATGAACACACTGTCTATGTACAGATTTCTAAGATCAGAACTGTGAAGTGGAGAACACTGCTTCAGTTAGTCATTGTTTTGTTGATGCTTGTTGAGTGATGGAGGCCATGTCTGCCTGTATGCAGCTGCGTCATTGTTCTCTCTGCTGTAAAATCTTTGTTCACTTCAGCCTCCACTTTGAGATGTCGATGTTCAGAGGCGGCATGCCTGAAGCGTAGCCCCGGGGGAGACGGGACCTCCAGTCATCCTCAAATAGCTTTCTCTGATGGAAGTTCCAGCTGCAACAACAGACAACTATGTAGCAACATTGTCATTGCATGCTTCCATTATTCCATTATATCACTCTGGTAAAAACCCAGAGTGGTAAGATTTTTTGGTGCAGTGGTAAAAATAGAAACGGTCCTTTTACTGGTATTTTACTCTGACTCTCTCTCTGTAGGACATTTTCTTTTCCTTTTTGGGTGTTTTTTTAGATGACTGCTGAAGGACTTCGCCTTTTATTGGACTGTACTTGTCCTGTAATGTACAGTATGGTGCTCAATGGAATTCTGTACTTCAATTACATTTTGCTTGGTGCATTTACATTAGAAATTCAAGACTTAAAGGAACAATCTGCAATTGCTACATCCATTTAGACGTTTAAATGAATGATATATGTGACTCACCAGCTGGATTCGGTCTCATGTAGAAAAATTTGAAATGTTGTTTTTTACATTAGATAAAAGTAGAGACTCAGAGATACAAAATGGTATATCATACACAAATTTTGAGGAAGATTGGGAAAGTAATTCTGCTTTGAAAGTTGATCAACGTAAACTCACTTTTGACAAAATCGCCTTTGAATGTTTTGCTATCTTTTGTAGAGTTATTCTTTGTCTACACCCATTCAGCATTGTTCACACCCTCAACCTAAGCTTTAGTCCCCCCCCCTCCCCATCTCGTTTCACTCTCAAAGCGCACACTTGAAGCTCTGGCCGATGATTTGTTTACCTCTGGATAGCATGAAAACAGCCTAACCAGCTCTGCTGGCAACAATTTCATTACACGTTTTTGCAGACGTTTACTGACACCGGCCATATTCAAAGGGTGTTGTACACACGTCACGTGACGAGCCAGCCAGCCAGCCAGCCAACGTTAGCTAGTTAAACAATGAACAGTGCCAACACTGCCACAGTGCTGGGAGCTAACCAACCATGGCTCTAACTAGAACAGCACACGGCTCTGAGAAACAAATTATAACGTCAACTAGGGAACCGGCCAGCTAACGTTAGCTAGCTAGCTAACAGTACACTTTAGCTTAAGACATATAGCTAGCTAGGTAAACAATGTACCTAGCTAGGTAAACAAAGTGTAAGTTCACACAAGTCACATAACGTTAGCTAACAAGCCAGCCAACTAACATTAGCTAGTTAAACAACATGTTCAATGTTAGCTAACTAGATTAGCAAATGGCTCTGGGAAACGAATGATAACATCAGTAAGGGAGCCAGCCAGCTAACGTTAGCTAGCTAGCTAACAGTACACTTTAACTTGAAATGAAACCACTTTCTGTCAAAATTAGAAAACGTGTAATATCTGAAAATGTAGCTAGCTAACACTAGACTATTTTACCTGTATACATCATTGTGCATTGACGCGTCTCCCTGACAGAAATGCCACGCCACGGTTGCCCTTAGTTTGAAGATGTAATCCGAGACAGGTGTTTCCTCCATCTCTTTAGCTATAATACCCTAATTCCACTGAGTTCAAAACTTGATCCTCCAGAAAGTGGAGAGCAACACTTATGCAGCGCCACTACACAATACATTTTTAAAAAGCCGCGTTCGACAGGATTTCCAACACAGACTGAAGAGCTTCTATGGCAGACCAATCCGAATTCCTCTCTCGGGCATGTCCAGCCCACTCATTATCTCAGCCAATCATGGCTAGTGGGAAGGTTGCTGACTTTTTCTGTGGCTTAACCAACAAGGCTTATAATGAAAAAATTGTATTCGTATGGCATACAAGTTTGATGCATACAAGTTTGTTATTAAGGGAAATGAAAGTTCACATATTCAAGAAGGCATTTCTGCCCAAAAAACGTTTACGATCAAACGGCTCTCCTGTGAAGTCAAGACTTGTGACATACACCTAGTTTCCTGAATCGGGTCACATATACCCCTTCTTTATTGAAGAATATACTGTAACTCATGAGCCTCATGAGCTTAGTTCAACTGTAGTGCCCCATCAGAACTCAAGATATAAGCTTGTTTTAATCCAACAACGTGAATGTAAACAAATACTGTATAGCCTGAAAACATGATTAAAACTATACATTTGATATTATGGATGGTCAGTCCTTGTATCTATAGCTCTGTCCATGAGTTTGAGAGTTGTTACATTTCTCCAGCTCCACCCTTCAGCTGTTTACCAAATCAGTGGCAGGGTGTTGCTTTGTTATTTTTTGAACCGGCATGGAGTGACTGCCCTTTTAAAGGGACAATCTGGGATTGGTACATCCATTTTTTAGAATCCCAGATTGACCCTTTAAAAACATGTTCTGCATTTCTTACACTCTACATGTTTCCCTGTCTATAGGAGCCATTTTGGCCTGTTTATGATATATATGTTGTCTGTCAAGGGTTATTTTTACTTGTTTTGTACACTAGAGGGCACTAAATGTTTGTTATGGGTCACTGGTCTTGTGTGCATAGGTCGCACAGGTGACCAGGAAGGGTTAGCACAGGTGAGAGGAGAGCACATACAGTTCTTACCGTATCACATATATACAGTGGCAAGAAAAAGTATGTGAACCCTTTGGAATTACCTCGATTTCTGAATAAATTGGTCATACAATTTGATCTGATGTTCATCGAAATCACAACAATAGGCATAAACAATGTGCTTAAACTAATAACACACAAATTATTGTATTTTTCTTGTCTATGTTGAATACATAATTTAAACATTCACAGTGTAGGTTGGAAAAAGTATGTGAAACCTTGGATTTAATAACTGGTTGACCATCCTTTGGCAGCAATAACCTCAACCAAACATTTTCTGTAGTTGAGGATCAGACCTGCACAACGGTCAGGAGGAATTTTGGACCATTCCTCCATGATTCTCCCTCCACCATTGTCTTTTATGCAATCAGGTGAAATAAACACTTGTGCTGTGTGGTAAATGGAGCATAAAGTATTAGCTGTATTCCTCTTATCCGTGTAACATGAATTATTTCCGCGTACCCAATCAGCTGACCATTTAGAATGCAGACACGACCACAGAAATTAAATAAATGAAAGGGAAGCATAGAACCCCCACAGGCACATGAACACAACTAAAAAAGGACATTGAGACTAGAGACATTCGACTTCACAAAGGATAGAGAAATATCATTGAAGGATGTTGAGAAACATTAGATTCACTCAAAGTGTATTAAATATTTAATCCAAAAGCCCCCAATTCGACATTTATGCACTCACTTCACATGCTCAATTCATCTCCACTGAGCCTACAGTATGAGTCAGTGAGTCAGTGGCTCAGAAGGGCATTTCCTGACCGGCGGATAGATCTTGACATGACAGCAGGACAAGTGTATGTCCAATTACTCACATTATAGTCTCCTGAAGCAAGCAAGGAAAACTCCACAGGGACTGCAAGTAGATAGTGAATAATTTGTTTTTGTTGTGACTTATCTTAAATTTGTTTCCTTACCTTTAAGGAACATAAACAGTTTATGGACATGGAGTGACTGCAATCAATACTTTGATTTTGTTAAAGTAGCCAAACAAATATGTAAAATTGATGAAACATCCCTTTAAGACTGAGTAGGGGAACTTAGTCCACAGTCACTGTTAGTTAAAATAATGCGTGACTTAATTGGCATGGCCCAGTTTCATTTAGAAGTTTTCTTACAAAAAATGACATCCTTTCAAGGAAATGTAGGCTAGAGCAGCCAACGGATCATATCCATCAGATCAGTATTTGTAAAAAAAAAAAATGTAACTAATGTGACGAAGCGCAAATTGTGAAATCAGTTTTTACTTATGGGGCACATTATCAAATCAAATCAAAGTTTATTTGTCACGTGCGGCGAATACAACAGGTGTGAGTGCCACGTGGCGGTAATCATTTTGGCAGGTTACCTTGGGCACAAGAACTATACACCTTACAGTGAAATGCTTACTTACAGGCTCTAACCAATGGTGTGGGGAAAAAAGGTATGTGTGTGTGTGTGTGTGTGTGTGTGTGTGTGTGTGTGTGTAGGTAAGTAAAGAAATAAAACAACAGTAAAAAGACATTTGAAAAAAGAGTAGCAAGGCTATATACAGACACCGGTTAGTCAGGCTGATTGAGGTAGTATGTACATGTAGGTATCGTTAAAGTGACTGTGCATATACGATGAACAGAGTAGCAGAAGCGTAAAAAGAGGGGTTGGCGGGTGGTGGGAAACAATGCAGATAGCTCGGTTAGCCAATGTGCTGGAGCACTGGTTGGTCGGACCAATTAGGTAGTATGTACATGAATGTATAGTTAAAGTGACCATGCATATAAAATAAACAAAGCAGCAGCGTAAAAGAGGGGTTGGGGGGTGGCACACAATGCAAATAGTCCGGGTAAGCATTTGGTTACCTGTTCAGAAGTCTTATGGCTTGGGGGTAAAAACTGTTGAGAAGCCTTTTTGTCCTAAACTTGGCACTCCGGTACCGCTTGCCATGCGGTAGTAGAGAGAACAGTCTATGACTGGGGTGGCTGGGGTCTTTGACAATTTTCTGACACCGCCTGGTGTAGAGGTCCTGGATGGCAGGCAGCTTTGCCCCAGTGATGTACTGGGCCGTACGCACTACCCGAGCAATTGCCGTACCAGGCAGTGATGCAACCGGTCAGGATGCTCTCGATGTTGCAGCTGTAGAACCTTTTGAGGATCTCAGGACCCATGCCAAATCTTTTTAGTTTCCCGAGGGGGAATAGGCTTTGTCGTGCCCTCTTCACGACTGTCTTGGTGTGTTTGGACCAATCTAGTTTGTTGTTGATGTGGACACCAAGGGATTTGAAGCCCTCAACCTGCTCCACTACAGCCCCATCGATGAGAATGGGGACGTACTCGGTGCTCCTTTTCCTGTAGTCCACGATCATCACCTTTGTCTTGATTACGTTGAGGGAGAGGTTGCTGTCCTGACACTGTCAGGTCTCTGACCTCCTCCTTATAGGCTGTCTCGTCGTTGTCGGTGATCAGGCCTACCACTGTTGTGTCGTCAGCAAACTTAATGATGGTGTTGGAGTCGTGCCTGGCCATGCAGTCGTGGGTGAACAGGGAGTACATGAGGGGACTGAGCACGCACCCCTGGGGAGCTCCAGTGTTGAGGATCAGCATGGCAGCCTGTCAGGATGTCCAGGATCCAGTTGCAGAGGGAGGGGTTTAGTCCCAGAGTCCTTAGCTTAGTGATGAGCTTCGTGGGCACTATGGTGTTGAATGCGGAGCTGTAGTCAATGAACAGCATTCTCACATAGGTGTTCCTTTTGTCCAGGTGAGAAAGGGAAGTGTGGAGTGCGATTGAGATTGCATCATCTGTGGATCTGTTGGGGCGGTATGCGAATTAGAGTGGGTATAGGGTGTCCGGGAGGATGCTGTTGATGTGAGCCATGACCAGCCTTTCAAAGCACTTCATGGCTACCGATGTGAGTGCCACATGGCGGTAATCATTTTGGCAGGTTACCTTGGGCACAAGAACTATGCTGGTCTGCTTGAAAAAATGTAGGTATTACAGACTCGGTCAGGGAGAGGTAGAAAATGTCAGTGAAGACACTTGACAGTTGGTCCGCGCATGCTTTGAGTACACGTCCTGGTAATTCGTCTGGCCCAACTGCTTTGTGAATGTTGACCTGTTTAAATGTTTTGTTCACATCAGTTGCAGAGAGTGTTATCACACAGTCATCCAGAACAGCTGATGCTCTCGTGTATTCTTCAGTGTTGCTTGCCTCGAAGCGAGCATAAAAGGCATTTAGCTCATCTGGTAGACTCGCGTCACTGGGCAGCTCGCGTCTGGGTTTCCCTTTGTAGTCCGTAATAGTTTTCAAGCCCTGCCACATCCGACAAGCATCAGAGCTGGTGTAGTTGGATTCAGTCTTAATCCTGTATTGGCGCTTTGCTTGTTTGATTGTTTGTCTGAGGGCGTAGCAGGATTTCTTATAAGCGTCCGGAGTAGTCTCCCGCTCCTTGAAAGCAGCAGCTCTAGCCTTTAGCTCGATGCGGATGTTGCCAATAATCCATGGCTTCTGGTTGGGATATATATGCACAGTGACTGTGGGGACGACGTCATCGATGCACTTATTGATGAAGCCGATGACTGAGGTGGTGTATTCCTCAATGCCATTGGATGAATCCCGGAACACATTCCAGTCTGTGCTAGCAAAACAGTCCTGTAGTGTAGCAACCACGTCATCTGGCCACTTAGATATTGAGTAAGTCACTGGTGCTTCTAGCTTTAGTTTTAGCTTGTAATCAGGAATCAGGAGGATATAATTATGGTCAGATTTGCCAAATGGAGGGCAGGGGAGAGCTTTGTATGCATCTCTGTGTGTGGAGTAAAGGTGGTCTAGGATTTTTTTCCCCCTGGTTGCTCGTGTGACATGCTGGTAAAAATGTGGTTAAACTGATTTAAGTTTGCCTGAATTAAAGTCCCCGGCCACTAGGAGCACCTCTATTGGGTGAGCATTTTCTTCTTTGCTTATGACCTTAGAGTTGGTTGAGAGCAGTCTTAGTGCCAGCTTCATTTTGTGATGGTAAATAGACGGCTACGAATACTACAGATGAGATCTCCCTTGGTAGATAGTGTGGTCCACAGCTTATCATAAGGTACTCTACCTTAGGCGAGCAATACCTCGAGACTTCTTTAATAGACATTGCGTACCAGCTGTTATTGACAAAAATACACACACCCCCACCCCTCGTCTTACCAGCTGTAGCGTTTGTTCTGCCGGTGCCTTGAAAATCCTGCTAGCTCTATATTGTCTGTATATTCGTTCAGCCACGTCTCGGTGAAACATAAGATGTTACAGTTTTTAATATCCTGTTGGTAGGATCATCTTAATCATAAGTCATCAATTTTATTTTACAATGATTGCACATTAGTGAGAAGGATGGAAAGCAGTGGGAGTTTACTCGCTCACATCCTGATTCTCAGAAGGATGCCCGATCTGTGGCCCCATTGCCGGAGGTCTTTTCTTCATGCAAAAGGTGTGGATCTGGGCCTTTTCCAGTGAAAGAGGGATGCCTTTCTTGTCGGACTCGTTAAAGGAAAAAGTTTCATCCAGTCCGCGGTGAGTAATCGCTTTTCTGATGTCCAGAAGTTATTTTCGGTCTTAAGAGACGGTAGCAGCAACATTATGTACACAATAAGTAAAAAAATAAGTTACACAAAATGCAAAATAACCCAACTAAATAGCACAATTGGTTGGATGAATCTAAAACGTCAGCCATGTTCTTCGGCGTTATCTTTTTCGGCCATCATGGTTGAAGATAGAATCTTCCTCATGTATGCCATCCTCACTGGCTGCTTTGGCACATTCCCCTATCCATTTTGCTACTGCAAGTTATACCAAAAACATTTTAGTTAAAACCACTCTCAAGATCTGGAACCAGTTTAGACATCACTTTAGTTTCCAAACCTAGTCATTAAGGGCCCCTCTACTCAGAAATCATGCTTTCCATCCATCCCTAGTAGACGGAGCCTTCTCCATATGGTTCAGCCTTGGCATCAAACCATTCAATGATTTGTATATTGACAGCACATTTGCATCGTTCCAACAACTCTCAGCTAAATTATATTTTCCGAATAGTAATTTCTTTACATATCTACAAGTGCTCAGTTTTGTCCGTGACATGACCTCTCAATTCCCCACTCTTCCTGTGGGACCTCCCACTGATGCCTTTTTCACACCATCCCCAACAGTAAAGGGTATTATTTCTTGTAGCTATGATCACAATCCTTCATTCGCAGCTATTAAACTCAGGCTTTCTAAGATCTATCCTGATGTCGACCCTGTTTGCGACAGGTGTCGGCAAGCCCCTGCTTCATTAATAGATATGTATTGGTCCTGCTCTTCTATACATAACTACTGGTCTGCCACCTTTGATACCATATCTAAAGTACTACAAGTGCCTTTTACTCCTACTGCCATAACATCATAAATTGGGGTAATACCTGATATACCTTGCTGACAAAGCCAACACCTCTTTTGCCGCCTTTCCTTCCAGTTCTCTGCTGCCAATGACTGGAACTAATTGCAAAAGTCATTGAAATTGGAGACTTATATCTCCCTCACTAACTGTAAGCATTAGCTGTCAGAGCAGCTTACCGATCACTGCACCTGTACACAGCCCATCTGTAAATAGCCCACCCAACTACCTCATTCCCAAATTGTTATTTATTTTGCTCTTTTGCACCCCAGCATCTCTACTTGCACATTATCATCTGCACATCTATCACTCCAGTGTTAATGCTAAAATGTAATTATTTAGCCACTATGGCCTATTTATTGCCTTACCTCCCTAATCGTACTACATTTGCACACACTGTATATAGATTTTTATATTGTGTTATTGACTGTACTTTTGTGTATCCCATGTGTAACTCTGTGTTGTTGTTTTTGTCGCACTGTTTTGCTTTATCTTGACAGATGTAAATGAGAACTTGTTCTCAACTGGCCTATCTGGTTAAATAAAGGTGAAATAAATCAATACAATTAAATACTATAACATTACCAAAATACATATCTGACTTTGCAGCCTTTGTGAGTATGTTGGCAAGACTTATGTGAAAGTCGCCCACCCCTCCCTTTCATTTTCTGTGGATTAAAGATGTCTGACACGTTAGTAAATTGGAGAAGATCAAATATACCCTACGGTGTCCACTGAATGTGGAAACCTTTCTTTACCTACGTAGAGACACTACAATTTCCCTCTAAACTACAGTAAACTGCCTACCTAAGCTTTGTATTTAATTGATCTAACACCTGTGAGTGTTAAATATTAGTCTGTCTTACTGTTATAATTCTTCTATTAGGTTTGAAGACTAGTTTTATTTTATTTATTTGTGTACGTTATTGTTGTTCTTAATGTATGTTTTGTTAGGAAAGTATTACTTAAGTATTTTATAATAATAATAATAACCGTATAGGTTAACACATTCCTACCTCATTTAAAAAACATGTTCCCATGGTATATCCAATGTATAAAAACACATGTGCAAACAATGTTTATTGTAACTGTGAAAGAAAATGCTAATAAAAAGTTGTAAAAAAAATGATAATTCAGAACATGGTCCGTTCTTACAGTATTCGCCGGGTAAACCAAGTTATAACCGTATTATAAGCAGAACGTGAAAGCTCTTACAATATTCAATGATTAAATTTCTCTCAAACAGGCTATAAGCTACATGTGCACCATCAAGTCAAAACAGTAGGCTAAGTTAGGAGGGGGAAATTATTAGGGTGAGGCACATGGGCTACAAACTGCTTACTACACAACATACACTTAGTATTACTTTCTTAGCTACAGTATACATATCTCCCTGGCATATTACATCATTTATGCAGCAGCATATAAGACATTCTTGGACTCACCTTGTTAGCTGTCAAGAAGGTCCTGTGAGGATCCGAATGGGTCAGGTCAGCTTAGCAATGGATGAGAGTAACCAGACCCTCTTTCACCCACAGAGGGGAGGAGAGAGCTGCTGGGGGGTTGACGGCTCACACCCTGTCATAAATTAAAGGAGAGGATCGAGAATATCCTCTTCAAAATCCACACAGGAATTGTAACGGCAGATTTCCTCCTCTTCGTCTGAAGAGGTGTAGCAAGGATCGGACCAATACGCAGCGTGGTAAGTGTCCATGTTTTAATAGAAAGGACTGAACACTATGAAATACAAAAACAATAAAGTGAATATAAACGAACCAAAACAGTCCCGTGTGGCACAAACACTGACACAGGAAACAAACACCCACAAACCAACAGTGAAACCCAGGCTACCTAAATATGGTTCTCAATCAGGGACAACGATAAACAGCTGCCTCTGATTGAGAACCATATCAGGCCAAACACAGAAATAGAAAAAACATAGAAATACAAACAGACTGCCCACCCCAACTCACGCCCTGACCATACTAAATAAAGACCCCCCCCCCCCCCCCCCCCCCCCCCAATGTGCGGACTCCAGCTGCAAAACCTGAATCTATAGGGGAGGGTCTGGGTGGGCGTCTGTCCGAAGTGACATATGTGTCTCTTTAGGAAGGAAACAATAAACATAGAAAAAAGGAAGAAAAAATAAATAGAAATCCCACCCACCCTGATTGTCAGACTAAAACAACAATCCCAACAATCAAACATGAATACACTTGTAGAGATACGTTGCTGCTCGCTTTCCATTTTGCTCTTACTAGCTAAACCTTGGGGTAAACTAAAACCTGCGAGCTCTCTAAGTTGAAAACAAACATTGTGAATAGATATTTATGGTTGAATATTTACTGCCCACGGTAAGGGCTGCTTGAGTCTCTTTTCGAAAGATTAACATAAATGACGGGGAAAGCAGTGGGCCTAAGCCCACTTATTTG
Organism: Oncorhynchus mykiss; assembly: GCF_013265735.2. NCBI lineage: Eukaryota > Metazoa > Chordata > Actinopteri > Salmoniformes > Salmonidae > Oncorhynchus > Oncorhynchus mykiss. The sequence goes on from NC_048581.1 coordinate 33,329,740, forward strand.
CTTCGCCCAGTGGATATGGACTAAACCAAAATATACTCTCTTGTAAATGTAATAGAACTCACCCGGGAAAGATACGGTTAGTTGAAAATGTACAAATCAATTATAGTGACCGGAAGATATCAGCAGTTCAGTCCGGATAAGAGAAAACAAACAAACTGCATTTTATCCCCCAGAGAGACCGTCCTGGCTCAGACGTTGTTCAGTTCTTTGAGAAAAGTGTGCACTTCTCCCGGTGTGTTGAAGAGATGGCTGCGGCCTTTGTACTGAACTTTCATCCGCGCAGGGTGGATGAGGTAGCCGGTGATGTTCTTCTCCTTCAGTGCTTTGGTGGCAGGTCTGAACTGCTTGCGACATCTGGCGAGATCCGCGCTCATATCCGGGAAAAGGCTGACCCTCTTTCCATTGATGGTGATGTCCCCTTTGGCTCTTGCGAGTTGCAGTATTTTCTCTCTGTCTAGGAAACGGAGGAACCTGATCAGGACGGCCCGTGGGGGCTCATCCGGCGCTGATGTTCTGTGGGCGCGTTCGATTTCCAGCGGCTTGGTGAAGCTGATTATGCCTAGGACCTTTGGGATACATTGAGTGAGGAAACGGACTGGGTCACGGCACTCACTGTCCTCTTTCAACCCCACCACACGGATATTACTACGTCTTCTCTGGTTCTCCATCTGATCTACCTTGTTTTTGAGGTAGGCATTGTCCTTTTGCAGTTGTATCAAGACCTGGTCATGTCGAGCGATGGTATCTTCAACTGTGCTAATGCGCAACTCTGCCTCAGTCGTTCTCAAAAGGAGATCATTCATGGAGGTTTTCAGGTCGTCAATGGAAGAATGGAGTTCAGACGATTTCTTATCAATTTTCATAGAAAGACCTTTGTTACCATCCTGAATTTCCAGGAGGAGAGTAGCCAGCATGTCGGCAGGCTCGCAAGAGGCTGCTGAGAGCAACAGCCTGAGTTATGAGGGCTAATGCTAATCTTGCTAGCTGTATCATTATCGTTATCTTGGGAATCAACGACGTTTTGGTCGTCCTTCTTGCCTCTCGGTCGGAGGTCCATGGCTGTTTTGGAAGGTAAGTACTTGACAATTTATCAGCCGATGTTAGAATATTGTTTCAACGTTGTTATTTAGGTAAAAATATAATAACTTTGAAGAGCTCGGTTTGTCAACGTCTGCTCAGCGCCGCGGCATCACGTGCTCCTCCGACAGATAAAACAGTCATCAGATTAATGAAAGTAAAGTCACGACATTGTGCTGTGCTCACTTGAACAGGAAGGTGGCCCGATCCTTCATGGACAAATTTTGTCATCAAAGTCTGGCATTCTCTGGATTTATGGTGCTTTCAATACAACTGGGAACTCTGAAAAAAACAGTTGAATCATGACGTCAGTGATCTTCAGGTCGGAGCTCTAGAAAGAGGCCAGAGTTCCCAACTTGGAATTCAGAGTTGAATGACCGGTCAAAATGTATTTTTACAGTTGGAGCTCGTTTTTCTTTCCGAGTTTCCAGTTGTTTTGAACTCACTGAAGTCTGAGATTTCCTAGTTCTGAGTTTCCAGTTGTTTTAAACACCGCAGAAGTCATGCTGGATTGATAGCATTGCCAATGTATTCAACCTTTTCTGGCCCATGGTTAACCGCTGATTCTTCCAAACCACTCATTGTTGAATTTCTAACTTGTGTAATGTTCATGACCAATTGTCGATGAGCACCAATACATTTTATCTATAATTTCTCATGTTAGAAACGGGCTTCTGATCATGAACAATCATTGATGTCAAAGGGATTTAAAACCAGGTTATTAAGCTACAAAATCAATTTCAAACATGTTTTGGGGAAGAAATGTACAGTTGAAGTCGGAAGTTTACATACACTTTAGCCAAATACATTTAAACTCAGTTTTTCTTAATTCCTGACATTTAATCCAAGTAGAAATTCCCTGTTTTAGGTCAGTTAGGATCACCACTTTATTTTAAGAAGGTGAAATGTCAGAATAATAGTAGAGAGAATGATTTATTTCAGCTTTTATTTCTTTCATTCCCAGTTGGTCAGAACTTTACATACACTCAATTAGTATTTGATAGCATTGCTTTTAACTTGTTTAACTTGGGCCAAACATTTCGGGTAGCCTTCCACAAGCTTCCCACAATAAGTTGGGTGAAGTTTGACCCATTCCTCCTGACAGCTGGTGTAACTGAGTCAGGTTTGTAGGCTTCCTTGCTCGCACACTTTTTCAGTTCTGCCCACACATTTTCTATAGGATTGAGGTCAGGGCTTCATGATGGCCACTGCGATACCTTGACTTTGTTGTCCTTAAGCCATTTTGACACAACTTTGGAAGTATGCTTGGGGTCATTGTCCACTTGGAAGACCCATTTGCGACCAAGTTTTAACTGATGTCTTGAGACGTTGCTTCAATATATCCACAGACAACAATGCTTGCACAGCAGGATAAATTAAGAACATTGGGGCCTAGGGGCTAGTTCTCTTGGGAGAAGGGCTATGTGTGTGCATGTATGTGCACACGTGAATGTTTGTGTGGATGGGGTGAATTGCACAAGCATGCCATACTTGGTTAGGTCCAGTGGAGACCGAAAGGTCAGAGCTCACTCCACACATTGGGCTGTGCTGGAGCAAATTAACACTGGAATGGCGCAAAACAATGCTGGGATGGATGAGGAGGGAACACTGGGGATCACAGGATCAGCATGGTCAGTTTATAGTGTGGGAAATATATCAGATGACAAGTTCACTCGTAGGCATTGGACTGAGCTGTACTCGCACAGCACTGTCCTCTAGGTCAACTTATCTGAGCTGGAGCCCTGGGTTCCTGAGGTGTACTGTAGTTATCTTTGAGCCATACAAGTAGTTGAAAACAAATTTAGGGCGTAAAAGTGTACAGTACCTTCAGAAAGTATTAATAGTGTTTAACATGATTTTTGAATGACTACGTCATCTCTGTACCCCACACAGATAATTGTAAGGTCCCTCAGTCGAGCAGTGAATTTCAAACACAGGTTCAACCACAAAGACCAGGGAGGTTTTCCACTGCCTTGCAAAGAAGGGCACCTATTACTATATGGCAAAAAAATAAATAATATTCAACCCCTTTGAGGATGGTGAAGTAATTGATTACACTTCGGATAGTGTATCAATACACCCAGTCACTAAAAAGATAAAAATGTCCTTCCTAATTCAGTTGCTGGAGAGGAAGAAAACCTTTCAGGGATTTCACCATGAGGCTCACGGCGACTTTAAAACAGTCATGGAGTTTAATGGCGGTGATAGGAGAAAACTGAGGATGGATCAACAACATTGTAGTTTCTAGACGATACTAACCTAATTGACATAGTGAAAAGAAGCAAGCCTGTACAGAATAAAAAAATCCAAAACATGCATCCTGTTTGCAACAAGGCACTAAAGTAATATTGCAAAACATTTGACAAAGCTAAAAGCTATACTTTTTGTCCTGAATACAAAATGTTGTATTGGATTTTCCCTAAACATAACACATTACGGAGTACCACTCTCCATATTTTCTAGCATAGTTGTGGCTGCATCATGTTATGGGTATGCGTTAACTGGGAAGCTTTTCAGGATAAAAAATAAACATAATAGAGCTAAGCACAGTAAAAAATCCCAGAGGAAAACCTGGTTCAGTCTGCTTTCCACCAGACACTGGGAGATAAATTCACGTTTCAGCAGGACAATAACCTAAAACAAGGCCACATCTACATTGGAGTTCCTGATGGGCCGAGTTACAGTTTTGACTTACAGTGCATTTGTAAAGTATTCAGAATCCTTGACGTTTTCCACATTTTGTTACGTTACAGCCTTATACTAACATTTATGAAATTGTTTTTTTCCCCTCATCAATCTACACACAATACCCCATAATGACAAAGCCAAAACAGCTTTTTAGACATTTTGGCAAATTTATAAAACAATAAAAACTGAAATATTACATTTACATACAGTACCAGTCAAAAGTTTGGACACACCTACTCATTCCAGGGTTTTTCTTTATTTGTACTATTTTCTACATTGTAGAATAATAGTGAAGACATCAACATTATGAGATAATACAAAGGAATCATGTGGTAACCACAAAAGTGTTAAACAAATCAAAATGTATTTAATAATGTAGATTCTTCAAAGTATCCACCCTTTGCCTTTATGACAGCTTTGCACACTCTTGGCTTTCTCTCAACCAGCTTCATGAGGTAGTAACCTGGAATGCTTTTCAATTAACAGGTGTGCCTTGTTAAAATTACATTTGTGGAATTTCTTTCAATATTATGGCAAGAACAGCTCAAATGAGGAAAGAGAAATGAAAGTCCATCATTACTTTAAGACATGAAGGTCAGTCAATCTGGAACATTTTAATAACTTTGAAAGTTTCTTCAAGTGCAGTTGCAAAAACTATCAAGCGCTATGATGAAACTGACTCTCATGAGGACCGCCACAGGAATGGAAGACCCAGAGTGTCACGCCCTGACCTTAGAGAGCCTTTTTATTTCTCTCTTTGGTTCGGTCAGAGTGTGATTTGGGTGGGAATTCTAGCTTTCTATTTCTTTGTTGGCCGGGTATGGTTCCCAATCAGAGGGAGCTGTCTATCGTTGTCTCTGATTGGGAATCATACTTAGGCAGCCTTTTTCCCACCTGTGTTTGTGGGTAATTATTTATTTTCTGTGAGTGTTTGTGTGCGCCACGGTTGCGTTACGTTCTGATTCTGTGTTACCTGTTTTTTTTTTGTGAAAGGTTTCACTTCGATTAAAGATGTGGAATCAGACAGATCTCAACATCAACTGTTCAGAGGAGAATGTGTGAATCAGGCCTTCATGGTCAAATTGCTGCGAAGAAACCACTACTAACACCAATAAGAAGTTGGGCCAAGAAACACAAGAAATGGACATTAGATCGGTGGACATCTGTCCTTTGGTCTGATGAGTCCAAATTTGAGATTTTTGGTTCCAACCGCGGTGCTTTTGTGAGACGCAGAGTAGGTGAACGGATGATCTCTGCATGTGTGGTTCCCACCGTGAAGCATGGAGGAGGAGGTGTGATGGTGTGGGGCTGCTTGCTGGTGACACTGTCAGTGATTTATTTAGAATTCAATGCACACTTAACCAGTATGGCTACCACAGCATTCTGCAGCGATATGACATCCACATCTGGTTTGCGATTAGTGGGACTATCATTTGTTTTTCAACAGGACAATGACCCAACACACCTCCAGGCTGTGTCAAGGCTATTTGACCAAGAAGGAGAGTGATGGAGTGCTATATCAGATGACCTGGCCTCTACAATCACCTGACCTCAACCCAATTAAGATGGTTTGGGTTGAGTTGGACAGCAGAGTGAAGGAAAAGCAGCCAATAAGTGCTCAGCATATTTGGGAACTCCTTCAAGATTGTTGGAAATGCATTCCAGATGAAGAGATGTTTGATCAAGTTCAAGTCCGGGCTCTGCTGGGCCCCTCAAGGACATTCAGAAACTTGTCCCAAAGCCACTCCTGTGTTGCCTTGGCTGTGTGCTTAGGGTCGTTGTACTTTTGGAAGGTGAACCTTTGCCCCAGTCTGATGTCCTGAGTACTCTGGAGCATGTTTTCATCAAGGATCACTCTGTACTTTGCTCTGTTCATATTTCCCTAAATCCTGACTAGTCTTCCAGTCCCTGCTGCTGAAAAACACCCTAACAGCATGATGCTGCCACCACCATGTTTCACCGTGGGGATAGGGCCTGTTTTCCTCCAGATGCAACTCTTGGCAGTCAGGCCAAAGAGTTCAATCTTGGTTTCGTCAGACCAGAGAATCTTGTTTCTCATGATCTGAGAGTCTTTTAGGTACCTTTTGGCAAACTCCAAGCGAGCTGTCATGTGCCTTTTACTGAGGAGTGACTTCCATCTGGCCACTCTACTATACAGTAGGGCAAAAAAGTATTTAGTCAGCCACCAATTGTGCAAGTTCTCCCACTTAAAAAGATGAGAGAGGCCTGTAATTTTCATCATAGGTACACTTCAACTATGACAGACAAAATGAGAAAGAAAATAATAAAAATCACATTGTAGGATTTTTTATGAATTTATTTGCAAATTATGGTGGAAAATAAGTATTTGGTCAATAACAAAAGTTTATCTCAATACTTTGTTGTATACCCTTTGTTGGCAATGACAGAGGTCAAACGTTTTCTGTAAGTCTTCACAAGGTTTTCTCACACTGTTGCTGGTATTTTGGCCCATTCCCTCCATGCAGATTTCCTCTAGAGCAGTGATGTTTTGGGGCTGTTGCTGGGCAACACAGACTTTCAACTTCCTCCAAAGATTTTCTATGGGGTTGACATCTGGAGACTGGCTAGGCCACTCCAGGACCTTGAAATGCTTCTTACGAAGCCACTCCTTCGTTGCCCGGGCGGTGTGTTTGGGATCATTGTCATGCTGAAAGACCCAGCCATGTTTCATCTTCAATGCCCTTGCTGATGGAAGGAGGTTTTCACTCAAAATCTCACGATACATGGCCCCATTCATTCTTTCCTTTACACGGATCAGTCGTCCTGGTCCTTTTGCAGAAAAACAGCCCCAAACCATGATGTTTCCACCCCCATGCTTCACAGTAGGTATGGTGTTCTTTGGATGCAACTCAGCATTCTTTGTCCTCCAAACACGACGAGCTGAGTTTTTACCAAAAAGTTATATTTTCGTTTCATCTGACCATATGACATTCTCCCAATCTTCTTCTGGATCATTCAAATGCTCTCTAGCAAACTTCAGATGGGCCTGGACATGTAATGGCTTAAGCAGGGGGATTTGAGTCCCTGGCGGCGTAGTGTGTTACTGATGGTAGGCTTTGTTACTTTGGTCCCAGCTCTCTGCAGGTCATTCACTAGGTTCCTCCGTGTGGTTCTGAGATTTTTGCTCACCGTTCGTGTGATAATTTTGACCCACGGGGTGAGATCTTGCGTGGAGCCCCAGATCGAGGGAGATTATCAGTGGTCTTGTATGTCTTCCATTTCCTAATAATTGCTCCCACAGTTGATTTCTTCAAACCAAGCTGCTTACCTATTGCAGATTCAGTCTTCCCAGCCTAGTGCAGGTCTACAATTTTGTTTCTGGTGTCCTTTGAAAGCTCTTTGGTCTTGGCCATAGTGGAGTTTGGAGTGTGACTGTTTGAGGTTGTGGATAGGTGTCTTTTATACTGATAACAAGTTCAAACAGGTGCCATTAATACAGGTAACGTGTGGAGGACAGAGGAGCCACTTAAAGAAGAAGTTACAGGTCTGTGAGAGCCAGAAATCTTGCTTGTTTGTAGGTGACCAAATACTTATTTTCCACCATAATTTGAAAATAAATTCATAAAAAATCCTACAATGTGATTTTCTGGATTTTTTTTCTTCTCATTTTGTCTGTCATAGTTGAAGTGTACCTATGATGACAATTACAGGCCTCTCTCATCTTTTTAAGTAGGAGAACTTGCACAATTGGTGGCTGACTAAATACATTTTTTGCCCCACTGTATAGGTCTGATTGGTGGAATACTCCATAGATGGATGTTCTTCTGGAAGGTTATCCCATCTCCCAATCTCCCGATTGCTTAGTTTAGCCGGGCGGCTAGCTCTAGGAAAAGTCTTGGTGGTTCCAAACTTCTTCCATTTAAGAATGATGGAGGCCACTAGTACCCTTCCCCAGATCTGTGCCTCATCACAATCTTGTCTTGGAGCTCTATGGACAATTACTTCGACCTCATGGCTTGGTTTTTGCTCTGACATGCACTTTCAACTGGGGGACCTTATATAGACAGGTGAGTGCCTTTCCAAATAATGTCCAAACAATTGAATTAACCATATGTGGACTCCAATCAAGTTGTAGAAACATCTCAAGGATGATCAATGGAACCAAGATGCACCTGAGCTCAGTTTCGAGTCTCATAGCAAAGGGTCTGAATACTTATGCAAATAAGGTATTTCTGTTGCACAATCAAGGAGTGGAAAACTCTTAGAGACTTACCCAGAAAGACTCACAGCTGTGATCACTGCCAAAGGTGAATCTAACATGTATTGACTCAGGAGGTTGAATACTCTAATCAAGATATATCAGTGATTGATTTTTAATTATTTAAAAACTTTTGTAGAAGGTCCAGGTATTCCCGCTCTGTGTCAGTCTGTTTTATTCTGTTTGGTGCTTAATGAACTGCGTGGCACACTGTTTTTATTTCATGATATTTATTCTGTCGAAAACAGACGTTGCATCCCTAATGGCACCCTGTTCCCTACATATTTCACTACTTTTTCCATTTATATTTGAGTCATTTAGCAGATGCTCTTATCCAGAGCGACTTACAGGACCAGAAGCCATACAGATCTGGTCAAATTTGGTGCACTATATAAGGAATAGGGTGCCATTTAGGATGCGGAGCCAGAGGCACAGAGCGCGTGGTGGTGAGTAGCTGACTCCCACGATGCAGTCGGGTACCAGTGATGAACTGTTGATGAGACATTCCAGAAGGTGCCAAAGGGGATGCTGTGATACGTAATTAGATCACAATGCCGATTGGACCAGAAGTGGACGTAGCTGAGAGGAAGGCAGATAAGAAAAGCAAAACATTTTTGATTAACAAATCAACTTCCAAAATGGATGCCAAAAAACATGCAAAAAGAAACATCCGAAAGCATTAAGAACACTTTGTTATGCGAGATCTCTGACCAAAATCGACTCACTTTATACTGGGGGCAGACATGAATCATTGAAAACCTATTTGGTTGTCATCGCACAGCAGGAATGAACAAACACAGAGTGTGTGGTGGCGGTGGCAAGCAGTGAGGGCAATTCCCACAATGCAATGGGGCACCCAGTGATGGGGAGTTGATGTGACACAGGGGGCTGCCATAGTGATGCTGGGTAATTAGATCTCAACTCCAGTGAGCCGAAAGTGGCTCAGACACAAAGGGGAGGCACATAGGGAAAGTGTAGCATGTGTGTGTAACTGTGAGAGTAGACAGATAGTGCACTGATCCTCTCTTCAAGGTCCATGACAGTGTCCTGGCTTTGCAAGTAAAGGGCAACTCCACCACTTTTCAACCTCATTTTTCATCATCTCCAGCACAATACCAATGTCAACATATGAAGAATTTAATTCCAAAACATATTATACATCCATTTTCAGTTCATGTGTTTTCTAATCATGGTATGGGGTTGGTAAATGACAGACATGAACTTGTTTGAAATCATGTTTTTTGCAAACACTAGTATATATCCACCTCACTCTCAGAGAAATAAGTTGTACTGCTAGGTTTTACACTGTCAAATGTAACAAATAAGTAGATTTTTTTTATAAAGAACTGTAGAAATGATAACTTTTGACATCAATATTTAATAAAGTAATATTAGATATGTAGGTAAAACATTTACATTTGACATTTTAGTAATTTAGCAGATGGTCTTATCCAGAGTGACTGACAGTTAGTGCACTGATCTTAAGATAGCTAGGTGAAACAACCACATATCACCATCAAATGTACAGTATATAAAAATTCCATTAAAAAAACACATTAAAAAACACATTAAAAATCTAAAATATATGAAGAAATTGTATTTTACACACACATGAAGGTACCCATAAGCAATCTCTTTTTGTGAAAAAACAACTGTGGCAAATTGGTGGATGTAGCATTGTTGAAATAAACTCTTCATATACGAAAGGGACATTTTTACCTGGCTAAAAGAGAAAGAATATAATATCTATTATTTACAGGAAACTAATTCTACAAATATAGATGAGATTGAGTCGAAAAAGGACTGGGAGGGAGAAATATATTTTTGTCATGGGCAAAGAAACTCAAAAGGGGTGATTATAAATGAAATCACACAACAAACTATCACCCTCAAGCACTTAAGGAGATCACGTATCGTGGATACATTAGAACTAGATGATATATGGAGGCTGAAAAACCCTGGCCTTGTGAGAGATACATGGAGGAGGCTAAATCAAGCTAGCCGTCTTGATTACTTCTGAGTCTCATTCTTGCTGGCATCAAAAGTTGTAAAAATTATGAATAGGAGACCAAATGTGATCGGAACACCATCTAATTGGCCTCCATATAACTCTTACAGAATTTCCACGTGGCTATTGGAAATTTAATCAAAGCCTATTGGATGAAAGTGTGTCTGTTGTTGTTGCACAACATAGGTACAGCAGATCCCCTTATTGTATGGGACACTTTTAAATGTACTTTTATAGGCCATTCAATACAATACTCTTCATTAAAACTCCTCATTAAAATAAAAGCAGTTTAGGTTAAAAGAGATGAGACTAATAAATGAAATATAGGAAGTAACACCGCAGGTAGATGGTAATGGAAACTGTACTATAGAGGAACAAAATAGGATAGAGGAAAACAAAAAGAAATGGAGATACTTATTCAAGAATGATCAAGTGTAATGTATTACAAAAATTGTGAAATGCTACCAAAAATAATTTACAGAAACTCGTTACAAATGATGGAGTCGTCCATGAATCACCAAATTATATTTTGTTTTATTTTCAGTCTCCTCCATTTCCACTGAATGATGTTAACTGTAAGGATTTCCTTCCTAATCGCAATAATAATAATGTAAAATTAACACATTTACAGAAAGACCTGTGTGAAGGCCAAATTACAGAAGGCAAACTTTGAGGCAATAAAATATTTTTGGTCTGGAAAAACACCAGGGCTTGATGCTATATAGAGGTATGTCAGACCTTTTTTATGTACTCAAAGATGCATTATTAGTATGTTGTAATTATTAGTCACTCCTTTACAAAATGATACATTTTCAGGTACTCAACAAGAAGGTCTGATTTCATTACCACTAAAACAGGACCCAGGTGGTATTTATACAGGTCTAGTCCACTTCAATGTTGTGATGCGAAAATCCTGGTGAAATTAATTGAGCATAGAATAAAAAGGTTTTACCAGATATTGTTCATCCTGATCAGACATGTTTTTTACATGAACGATATATTGGACATAATATACAACAATTACTTGAAACAACTGAACATTATGAAACATCAAAGATACCAGACCTGGCCTTCATAGCAGATTTTGAAAAGGCGTTTGATAAAGTACGACTAGAAATTATATCTCAATTCCTGGATTATTTTAATTTAGGTGAATCTCTTATACAAAGTGTTACAGGTATGCACAAAGGGTTAAAGTTATGTACACCCCAGATGTAAAATAGTAAACCTCTCAGAATGTATTGGGCTTTTAAGAGGAGTAAAACAAGACTGTCTGTTGTCTCCATATCTATTTATTAAGGCCATTGAAATGCTAAATTAGATCAAACAAAAACATCAAGGGGTTAGAGATCCAGGGGATAAAATCAAAAGTGTCAATGTATGCCGATGACTCTAGTTTTTTCTTAAGTCTGCAATCTGGATCCCTGCAAACTGTCATTGAAGATCTTGATCACTTTTCTAGCCTCTCTGGACTGAAACCTAATTATGACAAGTGTACCGTATTACGCATTGGATTGTTATAAAACTGTGTTTACATTACCATGTAGTTTACCGATAAAATGGGTGGATGGTGAAGTAGACATACATGGCATTCACATCTCAAAAAATATTCATGAACTAACCACAATCAATTTCAATAGAAAGTTAGCAAAAATAGATATACGATTCTGCAACCATTTACTTGTCTATTTATGTAAAAATCACATTGATTCACTCTTTGGTCCTATCACAGTTTACTTACAGTTGAAGTTGGAAGTTTACATACACCTTAGCCAAATACATTTATACTCAGTTTTTCACAATTCCTGACATTTAATCCTAATACAAATCCCCTGTCTTAGGTCAGTTAGGATCACCACTTCAATTTAAGAATGTGAAATGTCAGACTAATAGCAGAGAATGATTTATTTCAGCTTTTATTTCTTTCATCACATTCCCAGTGGGTCAGAAGTTTACATACGCTCAATTAGTATTTGGTAGCATTGCCTTTAACTTGAGCCAAACGTTTCGGGTAGCCTTCCACAAGCTTCCCACAATAAGTTGGGTGGATTTTGGCCCATTCCTCCTGACAGAGCTGGTGTAACGGAGTCAGATTTGTAGGCCTCTTTGCTCACACACGCTTTTTCAGTTCTGCCCACACATATTCTGTAGGATTGAGGTCAGGGCTTCATGATGGCCACTCCAATACCTCAACTTTGTTGTCCTTAAGCCATTTTGCCACAAATTTGGAAGTATGCTTGGGGTCATTGTCCATTTGGAAGACCCATTTGCGACCAAGCTTTAACTTCCTGACTGATGTCTTGAGATGTTGCTTCAATATATCCACATCATTTCCCCTCCCTCATGATGCCATCGATTTTGTGAAGTGCGCCAGTACATCCTGCAGCAAAGCACCCTCACAACATGATGCTGCCACCCCCGTGCTTCAGGATTGGGATGGTGTTCTTCGGCTTGCAAGCCTCCCCCTTTATCCTCCGAACATAATGATGGTCATTATGGCCAAACAGTTATATTTTTGTTTCATCAGACCAGAGGCCATTTCTCTAAAAAGTACATTCTTTGTCCCCATGTGCAGTTGCAAACCTCAGTCTGGCTTTTTTTAAACCAGTTGCACTTAGCCATCCCGGATCCAGGATCGTGAATACAGACTCAAGCTCATTACCATAACGCAACGTTAACTATTCATGAAAATCGCAAATGAAATGAAATAAATATGCTAGATCTCAAGCTTAGCCTTTTGTTAACAACATTGTCATCTCAGATTTTCAAAATATTCTTCTCAACCATAGGAAAACAATCATTTGTGTAACAGTAGCTAGCTAGCGTAGCATTTAACGTTAGCATTAGCATTAGCATTCAGCAGGCAACATTTTCACAAAAAACAGAAAAGCATTCAAATAAAATAATTTACCTTTGAAGAACTTCAGATGTTTTCAATGAGGAGACTCTGTTAGATAGCAAATGTTCAGTTTTTCCTGAAAGATTATTTGTTTAGGAGAAATCGCTCCGTTTGGTACATCACGTTTGGCTATCAAAAAAAAATGAAAATCCAGTCATCAAAACGGCAAACTTTTTCCCAAATTAACTCCATAATATTGACTGAAACATGGCAAACGTTGTTTAGAACCAATCCTCAAGGTGTTTTTCACATATCTCTTCGATGATATATTGTTCATGGAAGTGTGCTTTCTGTCCTGAATCCCAGGAGAAAATGACCGCAACTGAAGATTACGCACCAATTTAGACAAAGGACACCGGGCGGACCCCTGGAAAATGAAGTGATATGCCTACAAATACGTCACAATGCTGCAGACATCTTTAAGAAACGACAGAAAGCGCAGGCTCGTTCCTGGTGCATTCACAGCCATATAAGGAGACATTGGAAAACAGAGCTTCAGAAATTCTGCTCATTTCCTGTTTGAAGTTTCATCTTGGTTTCGCCTGTAGCATGAGTTCTGTGGCACTCACAGATAATATCTTTGCAGTTTTGGAAATGTTAGACTGTTTTCTTTCCAAAGCTGTCAATTATATGCATAGTCAAGCATCTTTTCGTGACAAAATATTGCGCTTAAAACGGGCACTTCTTTTTATCCAATAATGAAATAGCGCCCCCATAGACTCAACATGGCGGTTTTGGAGCAGTGGCTTCTTCCTTGCTGAGCGGCCTTTCAGGTTATGTCGATATAGGACTCATTTAACTGTGGTTATAGATACTTTTGTACCGGTTTCCTCCAGCATCTTCACAAGGTCCTTTGCTGTTGTTCTGGGATTGATTTGCACTTTTCACACCAAAGTACGTTCATCTCTAGGAGACAGAACGCGTCTCCTTCCTGAGCGGTATGACGGCTGCGTGGTCCCATGGTGTTTATACTTGCGTGTTTGGAAATTGCTCCCAAGGATGAACCAGACTTGTGGATGTCTACAATTTTTTTCTGAGGTCTTGGCTGATTTCTTTTGATTTTCCCATGATGTCAAGCAAAAAGGCACTGAGTGTGAAGGTAGGCCTTGAAATACATCCACAGGTACACCTCCAATTGACTCAAATTATGGCATTTGGCCTATCAGAAGTTTCTAAGGCCATGACATAATTTTCTGGAATTTTCCAAGCTGTTTAAGGCACAGTCAACTTAGTGTATTTAAACTTCTGGCCCACTGGAATTGTGATTCAGTGAATAATAAGTTAAATAATCTGTCTGTAAACAATTGTTGGAAAAATTACTTGTGTCATGCACAAAAACTATCGTTTGTTAACAAGAAATTTGTGGCGTGGTTGAAAAACAAGATTTAATGACTCCAACCTAAGTGTATGTAAACTTTAACTGTACTTACTAATGGCACTGCCTACTCCAGATGTCTTGTTTTATTTGGAATGCTAAACCAGACACAATTAAATGTGCCTATTTTTATAATGAGTATGAGTTTGGGGAGCTAAAATCATTACATTTTCAAGCTTTAAACGTCTCACTAAAAGCTTCACTCATACATAAGTTATACTTAACCCCCAAATGGTTCTCCAGTAGATTATTAAGAAAGGCTCATCCTTTGTTATAACATGTCTTTTTGCCTTTATACAGATAACAACTTCACATTTATGACTAACTCAAATGAAATTGTTTAAAGTATCGTCCTTTCTTAAACGAGCAAAACAAAGATAGTTACAATTTCAGTTTTATCATCCAGAAAAGAGATAACAAATATTACAACAAATTTGATGGTTAAACTCAAATATACTGATGAGTAAAAAAAATGTCTTTATGGAAAAAATAATATGGTATTATATTTATTAAGGATATTATGAATAGAAATGGATGCAGCTAACGAAAATATATGAGAATATCTGCTCAATCCAAATTGACAACCAACTGATTGCAGCATTTCCACAAAAATGGAGGATGCAACTGTCACGCCCTGGCCTTTAGTATTTTGTGTTTTCTTTATTATTTTGTCAGGCCAGGGTGTGACATGGGTGATTCATGTGGTGTGTTTTGTCTAGGGGTTTTGTAGGTTATGGGATTGTGTTTAGTTAAATATTCTAGGTAAGTCTATGGTTGCCTGGAGTGGTTCTCAATCAGAGGCAGGTGTTTATCATTGTCTCTGATTGGGAACCATATTTAGGCAGCCATATTCTTTAGGTCTCTTGTGGGTGATTGTTCCTGTCTCTGTGTTTTGCACCAGTTAGGACTGTTTTCGGTTTTCCACGGTTTCTTGTTTTGTATAAGTATATTGTTCACGTTATCATCTTTATTAAAGATGTTTATAAATAACCACGCTGCGTTTTGGTCCGCCTCTCTTTCACCAGAAGAAAACCGTAACAGCAACTGGAAAAGGGAAAATGTAGGGTACTTGTTTGCCTGCCATATTTTAAAGATACAAATTGGCTGAAAGGAATTGGCATAAATAGAAAAATATACCAGTTTCATTTGAGGACAAAAATGTTGACAGCTGTGTCATACAGGTTTTAAAATAAATGGGAAGAGATTTTCGATGTACCGATGCCATGGTATCGGTACATTGAAAATCGCAAACAGTACCAGAGATAACAGAGGGAGCTCGGTTTTGTTACCCACAGGATACAGAAAGACCCCGGACCCCCGAAGATGGTATCCCAGAGGTGGTCTCCTGGAGGAGACCTATTCTTTGTTATTTAAATAAACACCCTTGAAACCTTGCTAATTCCGTCTGTGTCTGATCTGTGTAAACGTCTTGACCAAACCACCTGGTCTGCCACAGGTGGTGGAGAATGCGGGAATTCTGATAACAGGGTCAGTTCAGGGTTGACGTTTACACAGCATCAGCATGGACAAGTTGATAGCTCAGTTCGTCCGGGCCCAACAAGCACAACAGGCGGTTCAGAAATGGATGCTGGAGGAACAGCAGCTACAAAATGTCCACCTTTTTGAGGAAATCAGGAAGCTACAAGGAGGAGCGCCTACTGAATCGCATCCAAGACAGTTTTAGGAGGGCAATGACATCGAAACATACCTCTGCACATTTGAACGGACAGCGCTATGGGAAAGCTGTCCAAGGCCGAAGTGGGCATGTATGCTGGCCCCATTCCTGTCCGGGAATGCCCAAAAGGCATATGGGACAACCTGTTGATGCTACACAATCTTCAGGATGTTATAATCATACAGATCGAATATCATTCCAACCGGGACATCCGTGTTCATCTGAGGCTGATTGGAACAAAGGAAGCACTCTTTCCAATGCACACCTTCACGCACATGAAAATCTTTGCGACACTCCCTACTTTTCTTCCCATTAGGTCAAAGTTCACAGCACATGCTCCATACCACTTTCTACTGAATGAGGACATATAGTGGAAGACATAGGAAGTGTTTCCAGATCAATAACTTGTTGGGAAGGGAGGGGGCGATGACGTCAAATTTGCCCCAACTTTCAGGATTCCAAAACTAGTTTGGAAGATTGCCTGCCCTGTGAGTTCTGTCATTACTCACAGACATAATTCAAACGGTTTTAGAAGCTTCAGAGTGTTTTCTATCCAATAATAATAATAATAATATGCATATATTATCAATTTAGGACAGATTTTGATGCAGTTCACTATGGGCACGCAATTCATCCAAAGAGGAAATACCGCCCCCTATGCTGAACAGGTTTTAACGACGAACATGCGGCTAACTACAACGGTCTCAAACTAGAGATACACAGCCGCTACGGGTACAGCCTGGCCCATCAGGCCCAACTGGTCCACGACTGGATTCGTGGCCAATGCCTCCCCCCCAAGGGAACGAAATGTCACCCCCACCACTGTATACCCCGAACCGACAGTCAACAGGGCCAAAGGACCGCAGACCCGTAGAAAGACAGCTCGAGGAGAGCATACCGGCGCCGCCGGCCCCAGGTAGATGGAGACCAAAAAGGTGCATGGAATTGCCCGGTTCGAGAGGAGTTGATGCAATCAGCAAGCCAGGAGGTGCGGTGGGCCAGACGAGGTGGGCCACGCAGTGAACTATGTCACCTCCTGTTGGGCACACCACAAACTAACGGTAGCCATGGTCCTAGGGTGACTCCGGAAGTGTAGTTATGCTTGTAGACACGGGCCTACTGGCCCAGAGGACTGAACTTGGCAGAGAGATGTCCGTTTCCTGTATCCAAGGTGACACCAAGCGGTATCCGACCATACAAGCCAACATCGTGACGCCTCAAGGGAGCTGCCAGATGATGGTGGGTGCCGTACCGGAGTTGCCTGTACCCCTCCTTGTGGGACAAGATTGTCCGCTGTTCACGGCACTGTGGAGGCACGAGCTGAGGAAAAAGGTACGAGCCGGCGGGAGACGAGAGTGAGGATGACCCATCACCTGCGCAGCCCAGAAGCAAGCGGTTGACAAACCCATCTACAGTGCCTTTCGAAAGTATTCGGCCCCCTTGAACTTTGCGACCTTTTGCCACATTTCAGGCTTCAAACATAAAGATATAAAACTGTATTTTTTTGTGAAGAATCAACAACAAGTGGGACACAATCATGAAGTGGAACGACATTTATTGGATATTTCAAACTTTTTTAACAAATCAAAAACTGAAAAATTGGGCGAGCAAAATTATTCAGCCCCTTTACTTTCAGTGCAGCAAACTCTCTCCAGAAGTTCAGTGAGGATCTCTGAATGATCCAATGTTGACCTAAATGACTAATGATGATAAATACAATCCACCTGTGTGTAATCAAGTCTCCGTATAAATGCACCTGCACTGTGATAGCCTCAGAGGTCCGTTAAAAGCGCAGAGAGCATCATGAAGAACAAGGAACACACCAGGCAGGTCCGAGATACTGTTGTGAAGAAGTTTAAAGCTGGATTTGGATACAAAAAGATTTCCCAAGCTTTAAACATCCCAAGGAGCACTGTGCAAGCGATAATATTGAAATGGAAGGAGTATCAGACCACTGCAAATCTACCAAGACCTGGCCGTCCCTCTAAACTTTCAGCTCATACAAGGAGAAGACTGATCAGAGATGCAGCCAAGAGGCCCATGATCACTCTGGATGAACTGCAGAGATCTACAGCTGAGGTGGGAGACTCTGTCCGTAGGACAACAATCGTATATTGTTGTACAGTCGTATACAGTCGTATATTATATATATACAGTCGTATATTGCACAAATATTGCACAAATCTGGACTTTATGGAAGAGTGGCAAGAAGAAAGCCATTTCTTAAAGATATCCATAAAAAGTGTCGTTTAAAGTTTGCCACAAGCCACCTGGGAGACACACCAAACATGTGGAAGAAGGTGCTCTGGTTAGATGAAACCAAAATGTAACTTTTTGGCAACAATGCAAAACGTTATGTTTGGTGTAAAATCAACACAGCTGAACACACCATCCCCACTGTCAAACATGGTGGTGGCAGCATCATGGTTTGGGCCTGCTTTTCTTCAGCAGGGACAGGGAAGATGGTTAAAATTGATGGGAAGATGGATGGAGCCAAATACAGTTTTTGATTTGTTAAAAAAGTTTGAAATATCCAATAAATGTCGTTCCACTTCATGATTGTGTCCCACTTGTTGTTGATTCTTCACAAAAAAATACAGTTTTATATCTTTATGTTTGAAGCCTGAAATGTGGCAAAAGGTCGCAAAGTTCAAGGGGGCCGAATACTTTCGCAAGGCACTGTATACGTGTCCGGAGTCGGAGGTGGAGGGTGTGCCGGAACCCAACCCCCCCTGATGAACAACTGGAGGAGGAGCACATCCTCCCCCTAATTGATTTCGAGGGACCAGCCGAGACACCCGTTATGGGCCAACTGAGGGGACAGTTCAGGACTGCCCAGTGGGAGGATCCGAACTTGAAAGCCGCTGCAGTCCAAG
The DNA here is from genome assembly GCF_013265735.2 of Oncorhynchus mykiss. Lineage (NCBI taxonomy): Eukaryota > Metazoa > Chordata > Actinopteri > Salmoniformes > Salmonidae > Oncorhynchus > Oncorhynchus mykiss. The sequence continues at coordinate 33,348,557 of NC_048581.1, forward strand.
TGATGGCGGTGGATGGCCATGTCCAAATGAAGAATAACCTTTTCTATCAGGTGTCGCACCAACAGGGGGAACTTCAAGAGGTACTGTGGCTGCCCCGACAGTACGTAGGAACAGTTAGTCAACCCACACACATCTGTTGGTGGTGCACCTGGGAATGGAGAAGACCCGGGAACGTATCAGTTCCTGTTTCCACTGGCCCAGGAACCCGCTGGTCCCCCTGCTGATCGGGGTGCCCTTTGAATGCATCTCCATGGACATAGTAGTACCCCTGGTAAAAAAGGCACAAGGACACCGGTACATCCTGGTAATAGTATAGTAGATTATGCCACCCGGTATCCCGAGGCCATTCCCTAAGGGTGGCAGTCTCCAAGGGAATTGCCAGAGAACTGTTACACCTCTTTAGCCGGGTGGACGTCCCGAACGAGATTCTGACCGACCAAGGTACTGAGCTTATGTCCTGTCTTATTAAATATTTGTGTGCTCTTCTGCAGATCCAGACCTCTGTCTTTCACCCGCAGACAGATGGGCTCGGTGAGCGGTTAAATAAAATGCTCAATCAAATGCTGCGGAAGGTCAACGAGCACGACAGGAAGAACTGGGACCATCTACTACCTCATTTAATGTTCTCGATCCGAGAAGTGCCCCAGTCATCCACCAGGTTTTCCCCTTTCAAACTCTTCCATGGCAGGAGGGCACACGGTCTACTTGACTTCGCCAAGGAGGTGTGGGAAGTCCAGCCGCCCCCTGACTCAGTGTGGTAGAACACTTGGAGACGATGAGGGAGCGGATGACAGCCATATGGCCAGTGATAAAGGAACATATGGAGAAGAAGGGCCCAATGTGCCCAAACTCAGGTTTACAATTGGGGAACCCAGCACTGAGAATTCCAGGTGGGAGACAATGTGTTGGTCTTAATCCCCACAGCAGAAAGTAAGTTCCTGGAAACATGGCACGAGCTGTACGAGGTGATAGAGAAGCTGGGACCTGTCAAGTATCGCGTACGAACGCCGGGGAGGTGGAAACCCCAACAGATTTACCACGTGAACCTATTTAAGAGGTGGCATGACAGGACAGCCTTGGCCATGTTACGGTCGGGACCCAGGATGCCAACGGTACCAGTGGTGGTCCCGAGCAATGAGGACCTCAAGCACCTCAAAGCAAATGCTCCGGGGGCATGTCGATCGGAATGCGGCGGTGTTCTCAGAGAAGCCAGGCCACACGTCCTTCATTGAACACCACATATCGGATATCGGCCATATCGGATCCCCGAGGCCCAAAGGAAGGCTGTGAAGCAGGAAGTGGAGGCTCTGCTGAGGATGGGGGTCATCGAAGACTCCCACAGCGCATGATGCAGCCCCATCGTGTGGGTGCCCAAACCGAACGGTAGCCTGTGCTTCTGTAATGATGGCGTTCTTGACACCAGATGCCTTATATCAGTACCGAGTGCTCCCATTCGGTCTTCATGGAGCCCCACCCACATTCCAGCACCTGATGGACCGAGTCCTCCGACCCCACCAACAGTACGCAGCAGCCTATTTGTGTGACATCATCATCCACAGCCAAGGTTGGGAAGAGCACCTGACGTGCCTCCAGGGGGTGCTGGATGTGATCAGGCAAGCTGGGTTGACAGCAAACCCGAAGAAATGCAAGCTAGGGTTCGAGGAGGTAGAGTATCTGGTGTATTTGATTGGACGGGGGAACGTCCAGGAGAGGAAGGTCCACACGGTACGTGACTTGCCCGTTCCACTCACCAAGACACAGGTCAAGTCCTTCCTGGGACTGGCAGGATACTACAGGCGGTTTATTCCGAACTTTGCGGCTATAGCCTCCCCCTTACCGATCTAACCAGGGCCCGCCTAGTGAAATGGACAGGACGAGACCGCAGCGACGTTCAGGCGCCTGAAGGAAGCGCTGTGTTCCCATCCGATTCTCTTTACATCCGATTTCCAGGTACCGACATTGGTCCAGACGGATGCATGCGATATGGGACTAGGGGCTGTCCTGTCCCAGGTACACGACTGGGAGGAGCACCCCATCATGTACATATGCCAAAAGCTGATACCCAAAGAAAAAAAGTACTCTATTGTCGAAAAAGAGTGCCTAGTGGAAACTAGACATTCAAATATTACCTGTTGGGTACCCACTTCACCCTGGTCACAGACCATGCTCCCCTGATCTGGATGGTCAGGGGAAGGGACACAAACGACCGGGTCACCAGGGGGTTCTTATCCCTTCAGGGCTTCTCTTTTCCTGTTGTGCACAGGTCAGGGGTGAAGCATGGGAACGCGGATGCCCTATCGAAAAGGGAGACATATGTAGCACTGACGACAGCCCCCTCCCCGACAGAGCTAAAGGGGGGGGGGGTACAGCAGGTTAGCCACCAGGGGTAGACTCATCAATGCCTGGTGACAGACGGAGTATACATATACGCAGTGATGGCTCCCTCTGCTGGACATACCAGGTCTCGATGGACTCTCTGGCCAGGACTAATTGGGGCTAATTGTGGTTGGTGAGTGATCAAGGGGCTGATTGCTCACCAGCTGGACCAGTCCCATAAAGCTGCCAGAAGGGCAGCACACGGGTGTGGGGACTGGGTGAAGAGAGGTTACTCTCGTATAGTCGTGCTCAGTACCAGAGATGACGGAAGGAGCTCGGTTTTGTTCTCCACAGGATACAGCAAGACCCCGGAGCCCAGAAGATGGTATCCCGGAGGAGGTCTCCTGGAGGAGGATATGTGATATGTGGTCTGCCACACCACATATCATATGTAAACACTGGTTTGGTGCTGGAGATGATGAATATGATGTTGAAAAGTGGCAGAATTGCCCTTTAAGTGATACATTAAATGTATTAATTGCCCAGAGGTAGCACACACATGTCTACGTTTCTTAGGCCCCCTGCCTCTTTAGGCCAAAATCTCTTTATTAGTCTGAGGACAAAGTAACTTCACTGTAATACAACAAAATGTCAAACCTGAGGAACACATCACTTTTCTGTTCGTGCAATAAAAATTAATGGAATATAAATGTAATTTATTCCCACACACAGAGTAGGGAACCACACGACAGTCCCCAAAGGCCTTCTTCACTCAAGGGTACTACAGTCTTTCACCAGAAGCTCAATCCAATTGAAATTATTAAGATATCAGGCTGAGCACCAGCACGTTTTCAAGTACCCACCACACACTACTCAATATCCGGCAATTCAGAAAACGTGTCTGCATCCTAAATGACACCCTTTTCCCTATTTACTGCCCTACTTTTGACCAGGACACATAGGACTCTGGGAAAAGTAGAGCACAGCAGGGAATAGGGTGTCATTTGGGACGCAGTCCACTTGTGTGTTGATGAATCAAAAAACACCAGATGGTCATGTATTATCAAGCCATGTAAAGTGATCAAAACAACACAGCCAAAGTGCTTGGGGCTGGTCTAGTGGTAGTGCTGCTGATTCTGAACCAAGCATGTCCCCCCTGGTGTTGTGAGTTTGAATCCCCAATTGGCAACATTCAATTCTGTCATTCCTCCTCTATTTGTCTCATATTTACCATGCCAACTGTTGCAAAAAAATATAAGAAATCAACACAGCCACGTGGATGAGACGAGAACTTCAGCAGAGATTTTGCAAATTAATTCAAATGGCATGATTGCAGCATTACCATTGCAGCATTACCTTCAATTTGAAATTTGAATTTGCAATTCAATTCAAACAAAGATTTCAAAAGACCTGATATGAAATAATTATGAATCATGATTTGAATATCACTTTAGCTCTTGAATTGAGTTTAGAGAATGGAATTGACCCAAACCTTGGCCAATTACGGAAAAAGTTATTTAATCTTGTCTTGATCTGGGTTTGGTATAAAGCACCATTTTGTCAAACTGTGCCTAAAATGGTTGCATGATCTTGCAGCACAGCTACGGTGCATGCCATCTCCTGGGCACCGTAGTTTCAGTTTGTTATTATGATCTCACACCCCTAACTTACACTTCGTGGTACACCTCTAGTCACACCAGATTGTGTTTCACACACACACACACACACACACACACACACACACACACAGGTACTAACACCCCGACCGAGGGCTGCCATGGTAACCTAAAGATAATTCACTTCTTACAAAGGTGTTAGCAAAACCCTAGGTGAGGTGATAGGAAGCCAATTATCTATAATGGGGTATTTCATTTACGTTGTCTGAATGTTGAAATTAGACTACCAGAGAATATCTCATGGCTATGTCTGGGTGGATTATAATAGGGCAGATATTTGGGCCACCCACTGCCTTTTCAAATCTTGATTTACTCCATTGCCTCAAAGCAGTGACAGGGACGACAGTGTGTCGGAATCACAATTGAAAATGGTTTATTTTTGATTACAGTTTTTTGATTGCTTGAGCATATTTGTCCAAACATAATTCACTATTTCAAAACAATTAACACGCAGCCCCAAACTGAAACACTTTGACCAAAATGACACATCGCATTTGAAAAATCCATTAAGACTCTAAAAATATTATATACATGACACAAAAATGAGTCTACTGAAAAGTTATTTCAATCAATCGCTACACAATGGCCCAATAAATACCAACTGCAACTATCAATATACCCTAGCATGGTTCATCTAACATCTTTTATATGTCTGTGCCATTTGTTGATACTATAGTTATAGTATGCACCATAAAAGGCAAGTAAACATATTATCAGCATGGGCTGTAATCTGTTTTACTAAAATTATTTGACCAAAGATGACCAATGAAGAAATAATGTCACTCAAGAGCATGAATATCCAGGAACAAAAGTCTAATAACCGAACACAACCCTGTTCTTTCTCTTAGGCAAACATTATGACGTAAAGTATACTGTATGCTGTCTATAACTCAACCCGATAATCCGAAAGTGATTGGAATTCCACTAAAGACATTGACCCTAGTTCAGTTCGGTCTATAGAAATCATTTCATCCTAATATTCAATATAAGGACGGATAAATGTCAAGATTCATCTGAGGCATTATATAATCTCATTTAGTCTATATCTATACTAGTCAGTTAGATATCTCCCTACTTTTTCAGCTCAAGGGAAATTCTTAATCAGTGTTTTGTGTATGGGATTATGCAATTGCTTATGATGACATACCGTAGTATAGAATTTTAACCTTTTAAAAGGCAGGACGTGAATGCACTGCCATTTTGCTTTACGTGATCATATGTTACAATGAGATAATAGTACATTCTTAGGGTTTTCTCCATTGCATTGCTTCAACACCTGCATAGCTTGCTGTTTGGGGTTTTATGCTGGGTTTCTGTACAGCACGTTGAGATATCAGCTGATGTACAAAGGGCTTTATAAATACATTTGATTTGATTTAATTGAATGAACTCAAACTGAATTCAATTGGTATGCAGCAGACGCAGATGGTTAAGACTATCACACGTTAGTGGTAGTTTATTGCCGGGAAATGTATTAAATATATCAATATAATTTCTTCCACATTTTTCGGAAATTACGGGACTACTGTGCATCTCTTCAAAAACAGATGCACACTCAATTACTTAGAACATGTCAGTGAAGACTTTTGATAAGATACAAGAATAGGTGCATATTCCATGGCTATAAAACATGCACATGCACACACAGTTTGCATGCCTTTCAGAGCTACCAAGAAGATGGACCCATGATACCCTTAACACAAAGCATGGCAAACTAGTGACATGTAAACTGCAGCTCAATCTCTCCATAGGATCAATAAACAATTCATCTCTATCCAGTCTAATCAAACCACGAACGATAGCACATGATGCAAGCATGCCATACCATACCAGGATAGCATGCCCAAATACATGTAACATATACCCTCCAATCTCTAACAACTCCCATGTCATTTGGCGTACAGTATCAGGGATGTCAGTATGTCAGTGTGACGTTCTAACTGGTGGCCCAACGACACAAGGCACGTCAGCCATGGTAGCTGTTTCATTGACTGTGGTCATTTGATTTCCTGCAGTGTCACCATCCTCGCCCGCTTCAGATTATGAGGCCAATGTTTCCGCGTGAGCGAGCGGCACACAGGCCGTGCGCCAGAATTAGATGTTCAACAAAAACAAACGCTATGCATAAATATGGAATTACACACGGAATATATACTGAATAAAAATATAAACGCAACATGTAAAATGTTGGTACTATGTTTCATGAGCTAAAATAAAAGATCCCAGAAATGTTCCATATGCACAAAAGCTTATTTTTCTCAAATGTTTTGCACAAATTTGTTTACATCCCTGTTAGGGATCCCCATTTCTTCTTTGCCAAGATAATCCGTTCACCTGACAGGTGTGGCATATCAAGAAGCTGAATAAACAGCATGATCATTACACAGGTGCACCTTGTGCTGGGGACAATAAAAAGGCCACTCTAAAGTGTGCAGTTTTGTCACACAACACAATACCATAAGCTTTGAGGGAGCGTTAATTTGGCATTATATTGCAGGAATGTCCACCAGAGCTGTTGCCAGTTAATTGAATGGTAATTTCTCTGTCTTTAACCTCCTTCAATGTTGTTTTAGAGAATTTGGCAGTACGTCCAATCGGCCTCACAAACGCAGACAACATGTAACCACGGCAGCCCAGGACCTCCACATCCATGTTCTTCACCTGCGGGATTGTCTGAGACCAGCCACCCCGACAGCTGATGAAACTGTGGGTTTGCACAACCAAATAATTTCTACACAAATTGTCAGAAACCGTCACAGGGAAGCTCGTCGTCCTCACCAGGGTCTTCACCTGACTACAGTTTGGCGTCGTAACCAACTTCAGTGAGCAAATGCTCACCTTAGATGGTCACTGGTACGCTGGAGAAGTGTGCTCTTCACAGATGAATCCCGGTTTCAACTATACCAAACAGATGGCAGACAGCGTGTTTTGGTGTTGTGTGGGCGAACAGTTTGCTGATGTCAACGTTGTGAACAGAGTGCCCCATGGTGGGGCTGGCATAAGGTAGGGACAACAAACACAATTGCATTCTATCGATGGCAATTTGAATACACAGAGATACCGTGATGAGATCATGAGGTCCATTGTCGTGCCATTCATCTGCCACCATCACCTCACGTTTTAGCATGGGGCCGTGCATGATAATGCACGGCCCCATGTCACAAGGATCTGTACACAATTGCTGGCCTGCACACTC